>NC_057343.1:196422500-197047500 GCF_016509475.1 Prionailurus bengalensis
GAAAGACCAAAGGACTTGCCACTTGCACACAATACTATACAGATCTGTAACATCTAGAGAGTGCATGTCCACACCAATAGCAGAAGGCATTTTCCTTGGTGTGGTTTAATGGGAAGGACAATAAGCCAAAGAATTCATCAGCTTGGGTTGAGCCCCGGCTCTGCCATTATTGGCCAAGACGAGTGCCTTCGCCTTCCTGGATTTTAGTTTCTTTTCAAGACAAGGGCGTTGGATCAAATAAACACTTCCCAAGGAGTTCTTCATGGAGCACAAGCTCTGTGGGATGCATTCCCCAGTTCATGAAAAAGAGGTTAAATGGAAACCAACGGGTTTCTTTTCTGCAGGACGTCTCAGAGGCTTTGATGTTCTGAGGTGCCTCAGGAATATCCCCAAGCAAGGCGACAAGTGTCACTCCTTTCCCAAACTCACTTAATCCTAAGGAACCTCTTTTTCCTGAGGACTGATATTTTGTGGAACACACGTTGGGAAATGTTGAATAAGCTCATGCTCTAATGATATGAGAGTGAACATTATGGACAGCTTAGGATATGCAACAGTGAGCCAGGTGTATGATATATATGATCTCCCAACTCCTCACAAGAACCCCGTTACGTGGGGGCTTACCCTGCACACTTGAGGACCTGAGGCTGGAGGCCCAATAATGTCCCCAAGTTTTCCAGAGCTGAATATCTTGCCGTAGAACCCAAGCCCAGAGATTTGACTCCAAAGCTGGGCCTCTTACCCACTCTCTAAAACCCATGCTCACTGGAGTAGTACACTGACTTTGTACCCACAAGGGTCAAGTATAATCATGCTCATTTTATAGATAAGGAAGCCAGATGGAGAGGACGGATGTCTGCCCAAGGACAGACTGTGGGCAGGGCTGTAGGGCACAGGTCCTACTAAGGGCAGAATCCATCTAGGAACTAAGGTTAACGCTTCTCCTCGGGTGGGTTTGTGTTCACGTGAGGAAGGACAGCCAACCATGTGTCACCTCAGTGAAGAAGGGGGGTCTGTGAGGTAGGCTTCGGTAAGCCTTCCCTGGAGCCCTGGCAGGAGGCACTGGAAGGAGACTTGGGTTGACTGTTCAGGTTGGACTCTTCACTTCCGCTCCCCCGGGGGTCAGCTGTGTGACCTTGGGCAAGTCCCGGAGGGATGCTTGCTGTCTGCTCAAGCCCAAAATGTTCTTAGTAAATCCTGACTTTTCTACCTCACAGACTAGCTGTACCACTCAAGGAGATTATGGGTATAGAAGTCATTTGTGAACTGTGAAGATCTGAGGGGAAAAAAATCTAAAGTTGCTCAGCGGGCGTGCTACAAGTGGGGAGGGGGCTGACGTGAAATTTCATCGTCTTCTCTGTTT
Organism: Prionailurus bengalensis; assembly: GCF_016509475.1. Taxonomy (NCBI): domain Eukaryota; kingdom Metazoa; phylum Chordata; class Mammalia; order Carnivora; family Felidae; genus Prionailurus; species Prionailurus bengalensis. The sequence goes on from NC_057343.1 coordinate 196,423,864, forward strand.
AGCCTTGGCCCGGTCAGCAGCCACTCTGCCCAGGAGACCAAGGGCCAGTTGACAATGGGGTTTTTGTGCCCTTCAGCCAATGGAGGGCCTTCCTGGGAAAAGATACAGTAATAGGAACACAGGCTGAGTCAGTCTCTATACACCCAGGCCTTCCTAGCTTGGCAGCCTTGACTTTGAGCCAGACACACAAAGAGGGCATTTCAGAGTTTTGCCGCATAATCTTCATCCAAAGGCATCAGCAGGTCCAGTCTCTGCCTCTGGAGACCTGGAGCAGTCAGAGCTGGCCTCGGCCTGGGCCTGTGGCCTTGGACTATGCAATTCTCAAATTCCTCAGCCCTATAGGGAAGGTGTAGTGTTGAGTAGGGCTTAAGGGCCCATCCGTTCTGAGCTTCAAAGAATAGGAGAGATTCAGCCTGATCTTGAAAGATGGGTAGGTTTGGGGCAGACGGGGGGGGGGGGGGGGGGGGGGGGGGGGGGGGGGGGGGAAGGGAGGCAGCCTCACCAAAAGTGTGGTGTAGGCAGGTTTTGTGTTCAGAAGCCTTGGAGAATAGGGGGTCTGGAGTTGTGCTACTTGTGTGGATTCCTGGCTACACCACTGTGGGACTCTGAGCAAGTAATTGAGTTCTCTGAACCTTTGTTTCCTCATCTTTAAAATGGGAATGGTAATTGTACTTACCAAATAATGGCCCCCCCTCCCAAAGGTGTCCATGATCTGATCCCCGTAACTGTAAATATGCCACCTTACATGGCGAAGGGGACTTTGCAGATGAAGTTAAGGGTTTTGAGATGGGAAGATTGCCTTAGATAATCAGGTTGACTCAGTGTAATCCCTAGTCTTTAGTAGAGGGAGGCAAGAGGGTCAAAGTCCAGAAACAGATACGATAAAGAAGCAGAGGTCGGCATGTCGTTCTTTCAAGATGAAGGGATGGGTCACCAGCCAAGGAATGCAAGTGGCCTCTAGAAGCTGAGAAAGGCAAGGAGACGGTTCTTCCCTCCAGCTTCCAACAACACCCCGATTTTCCAACTTCTGACCCCCAGAACTGTTAAAGTAAATGGATGTGTGTTTTAAATCATCAGGTTTGCAGTAATTTGTTTTAGCGACAAGGGGAAACTAATACACTACCTAAGTGTGTATATTAAGTGAAGATTAAATGGGATGATGGATAGAAAGTATTTTGCCCAAGGTCTGCTCAGTATTACTGGGATTATTATTTCTTTTCCTACTTGAGTCATAATTATTCCACGGGGACCTGGTCCTCCAGGGGCCTGCAAGTTCCCACACACAAAATCTGTCAATGTTTTTAACTGCAAGGCCCATTCAGGATTTATGGCCTGGAGACCTGAACCCCTGAGATTCTGACACCGTTTCTGATGTAAGGCCCTAGGGGATGTTTCTTGGCACTGCTTTTATTTACTTGACTTTCTGCTTGGTTGCGTTCGTTCTTGCCAGAAGCCAGGTCGACAGAGACTCGCTGATCTATTTCCAGGGTCCAGACCTCTTGCTCCCTGTCCAGGTACTGCTGCCCATACGTGGGAACACTGGATCCCCATCTGGCTCCAGTCCAGCTCCCAGAGATGGTCCTCCAGCTAGTTCAGGTGACAGAGACTCTGGAGTTTCTGAGCAGAAAGACAAACAGGTTCTAGATAGGATTGAAAATCTGCCTCTGAGGTAGGGGACAGGAGACCTGGCTCTGAATCCCAGCCCCACTGGGTGATCGGGGCCTCAGTTTCCCCATACCTACAATATAGGTTATAAGCCCTACCCTGACTCCCTCACCAGACTGCTCTGTCCCTCGCTGAGACAGTACATGAGGAAATAACCTTAGAATGGCCAAAAGGGTGTAAAAATGGAACGAATGAAGAAGAGGAGAAAGAGGAAGGAGAAGAGGAGGAGGAACAGGAGAAGGGGGATCTCCGAACGGCAGTTCTTTTTTTTTTTTTTTTTTTTTTAAAAACTGCAGTTCTTATCATGGATATTTTTTTTTTAATTTTTTTTTTCAACGTTTTATTTATTTTTTGGGGGACAGAGAGAGACAGAGCATGAACGGGGGAGGGGCAGAGAGAGAGGGAGACACAGAATTGGAAACAGGCTCCAGGCTCTGAGCCATCAGCCCAGAGCCCGACGCAGGGCTCGAACTCACGGACCGCGAGATCGTGACCTGGCTGAAGTCGGACGCTTAACCGACTGCGCCACCCAGGCGCCCCTCCGAATGGCAGTTCTAAGCACACTTTCAGTTACTTAAAGATGCCAAGCTCCCCCTGCCCCAGGGTCTTGGCACCTGTTTCCCCTTGACTGGAATGTTCCTCCCGCCGCACCCCTCACTGACTCACCATGTAACCTTTTTTCTCAAAATTTGCGTCTTTCGAGAGACCTACCCTAACTACGCTATCTAAAGTAGCCCCCCCATTACTTTTTTCATTTCATTCTGTTTATCTCATTCATAGAATTGATCACAATCTAAAACTAGTTCATTGCCCGCCTTAGCTATTCGAATGTCTCTGTCCCACCTCCTGCTGTGTCCCCAGTGCGGTAGAGTCAATGAATGAATGAAGGAGGTAGCTGATGTTCTGGAGGTGTGGACAGCCTAGACGCCATGCACGCGTGCACATTCCCAAGGCAGTGGGTAGTAAAGCACCCTTGAGTTCCAAGGCTGTGACTGGGTCACAGGATCGGTGCTCGGGTCGGGAAGGACAGGATCAAGGTAGAGTAGGTCGTGTCTAGAAGAACACAGCTGGAGGGTGGCTGGACAGGGTGGTGGGCAGGCAGCAAAGATCCCAAGGTACTGACTTCTCGTTTTGCAAGCTGAAAAGCTGATTCAGTCTGATGTTGGATACACAGCATTCCCAACTAAGAAGAGGGGTACCAAATGGCTGTGGGGTCTAGAGTCTGCTGTCAGAGCTGTAGAGAAATTTAGGAGGTGGTAGATTGTAGTGGTTGAGCACTTGGGCTCTGGTGTTCTTTAAACTTGGGTTGGAATCTCTGAATTGCCATGTGTCTGGTGGATGAGCCTCGGTGTATTACTGATCTGAACTTCATTTCTCACACCTATAAAATGGGGATACTAATAGTTCCTATTTCATAGAGGTTAGATCTGAAAATATATGCCAAAGACTTAGCTCAGTGCTTGACGCATAGCAGGTGTTTAGTAAATTCTGGCTCTTATTACTACTATTATGCTGTCCAATCTATTTACAAAGGAAAACTGTGTAGCTCATATGGGGGCGGAGATGGGCCCAAAGTCACTTACTGATTCAGTGGCAGAGTGGGGACTCACAACCAGGTCTATCACACCTGGCCCAAGGTGCCCTTCTTTCCCTGCCTCTGAAGCCCTTGGTGATGGCAGAAAGACCGGCCTTAGTCCTAGCAGTTTCCCTTCCTAGGTCAAAGTCATCCTTGCTTCAGAGGCTCCTGCTTCCCCAGGGGTGCTCCTACCCTAGATATAAAAATCTACTGAGTCTTCCTGAGAGGGAGCCTGGCTCAAGGTATCCCCACAGGGGCTGGCAAGTGGCCCCTAGATAGAACCTCTCACCCAGAGCCTTAGCCTAACTCCAACCCACTCTCCAATTCCTGAAGCAAAGACCACATGGGAATGGTTCCATTGGTTCATTCTCATCAGAATCATTATCTTAGTTTATAAAGAAGAAACACAACATTTTAGTTAATTTTAGTCCCCACAATGCCTGGGAGCTATAGCAACCAATCCTATAAAAATATGCATCTGTCCAGATGGCAAAACACTTATCTGAGGAGTCTGCCAGCAGCCAGTATTGAACAGCCAACGCAGGCATCAGCTCTTGGCTTTTGGATCAGGCAGAGGCCTTGGGGATCATCTAGAGTAGAGTTCCTTTCCTGGATTCCTGACTAGTGCCTTTGGGAGCCTGAAGAAAGGCTTGGGCCTTCTCTGCAGAAGAATGCACAGCCACTCAAACTTTTACAATCAATTTTTATAGGGTTGAGGGTCTCTGGAAGACCAGTGTTGGGCACTATTCCAGTCTGGAACCCTATTAAAAGACAACCTCCTCATTGCGTGAGTGCCAGCTTTGCCTTGGCCACTGTTCTCAACACTTAGAGCATCACAGCGAACATGACATGTGAAGCCCCTGCTCTCATGGATCGTTTGTCTGGTGGGGGAGACAAATAGTTTCTGATCATGGCAAGTGCTGGGAGGGAAAAAAGAGTGTAAACCGGTGAACTATGCCTGTGAGAGAAGCAAGGAGACTAATTCCAGTTGGGTGGTCACGGGGGGCCAAGGGGCTTTGTTAGGAGATGACATGGTAACAACAGAGACCTGACGGATGAGGAAACTCCAGGCACAGGAAATTCAGATCGACAGCTGTCCCTGGCAGAGGTAAGTGCAAGTGCAAAGAACCAGAGGTGGGAACAACATGAGGGTCATCGAGGAACCGAAAGACTGGTGTCCCGGAGTAGAGTGAGCATAGAGGACAGGATGGCGAGAGAGGCAGAGGCCATATCGTGTAGAAGCTTATGAGAGTGTTCTCAGTCTTCTCTTTCCATGTTATTCAAACCAAATCCATGCTTCAAGAGCCACCTGTTCCAGGAAGCCTTCTCCACCTGCCCCAACGGAAGAATCCCTCCACTCTGAACTCTGGGATAAACCTCAGAGTCTGTACCACTCGTGTGAGTAAGTGTATGCCTAAGGCATGCCCTCTCAGCAACAGCCAAAGCTCCTTGAGGACAAAGACCAGGTATTAATTCCTGGATCTCTCAAAGTCCTAGAAACGCACTCATAAATATACTCATCATATATATGATGATATATATATTCATCATATATATATGATTGATATATTCATCAATATTCTCATAAATGTTCAACCAAGACCCGTTGTACCAAGAAGTTCATGTAGCATAAGAGTGAGCCAAGTTGAAATGTGGACTCAGCCTGCCCATACCACTTTAAGCCAGGTGATCTTGGGCAAGTGACTTAGTTCCCCTGAGCCTCTGTTTCTTTATTAGTAAAATGGGGATCATAACAAAATCTAAGTTAAGGGGTTGCTGGTGAAGATTATTAAGTGTCAGTAAACCTTGGCTATTGTTACTTCTATGATTATTATCACTATCATCAATCACCTTATCTACTCTATACTGATGACAGATTCCCTGGCTAGAAAGCTCATCTCTTATGTGTTATTAGTGGTGCAACTTGAGTCAGAGTTGTTATTTTTAGATTACATCCCAAATCATCAATGATGATGCCACCAGAGGCGGCTTCTCTTGTCTGTACAGAGGCGAGTCCCGGCTTTGCCTTTGTCACAGATACAACCCCCTTGAATTTCTTTGCCCTCCTCAGTATTGCCTAATGTTCGGGAGGGCTCTTGTAAAGATCCCTGGTCACAAAGTCAGGACATCTGGGCCTGGCTCTGCCCCTGGGGGCCTTTGGGTAATCCCTGGCCCCTTCCAGGCCTCAGTTCCCCTCTGAACAATGAGGAGGTTGTTCCTGGTGATTCCTGTGGACCCTTCCAGCCCTGGCACTCCATGAGTCTGTGTAGGCAGCAGTCCCAGAACCCATGAGGCAGGCAGAGTTGGGGAGTCTGGTCAGGACAGCAAGGAGAGAAAGAAAAATCTGGAAGACATAGCCGGCTTTGGCTATGGGGAGGCAGGGGAGGGGGGAAGGAGGAGACAGAGGAGGAGGAGGAGGGACTGAGGGGTGGAGGGGAGACAGACCCAGCCCAGAGCTCCTAGTGGTTTCCTGTTGCCCGGCTCTAAACCCTCCACATTCCGGCAGACCTTCACACAGCCCAGAGCACTCTGCCTGCTGCCCGCCTGCCTGCCACTGAGGTACGCACGACCCCCACCCGGCCTTCCCCTTCTCCAGTGCCCAGCCCCTACACCCTAGTTCACTCCTGCACTTTGTGTACAGAAAGAGAAGCTGGGCTGGGAGGTCTCTGGGTCAGGGACGGGGCGCGCATCTCCTTTGGGCTCCATCACCGCTGCCGCAAAGGGCAGGAGCCGTGGACTGGCTGCCTGTTGCTTTTCAGGTGGTATAACTTTGTCTCCCTTTTAGGTTTGCAGAAAATAATCTCATTGTGTCTTTGGGGGAGTGTTTTCTCTGTGTGTGTGTTTGGCTCTCTGGTTTCAGAGGCTGCCTGCTTATCCTCTTTGCTCCCTCCACAAATGTGGCAGCCTCCTTTCCTGGGAATCTGATCTGGTCACAGCTGCACAGGGACAGAGGGTGGCCAGAGTCTGCCCTACTCCCCCTTCCAGAAGATACTTCCTAGACTGGGTTCTTGGTCGGAGGTTCTGTTCTCCAAAAGGGACTTTGCATGAGAGATAAATTGATCTCTGGAGGGCAAATTGGGGGGGGGGGTCTCCACCTTTAATCAGTACCCTGGGAAGGTTCCTGTTTCCCTGGAATTCTCCCCCAGTGACCCCTCCCCCCCAACCCACACACTCTGAAACAGCACCGTCAGACAGTCACTCCTGGGTTAGGCATTGTTCCCATCTGGGGCTGCCCCGGGGTATAAACACAGGAACTCACTGGCAGTGGCCCTTAGTGTAGATAGATCTGAAGACCCCAGGCATCTGATATCATCCAACCAAGACACCTGGGTCCTTTGGGAGGCTGGGTGTGGCGGAGGATGTGCCAGGAAGGGGAGAAGGGGGAAGGCAAGAGAGAGAGAGTCCCAGGGCATCTCTCTCACACCACCTTATTTGAAAAGCCCAAACTCTACATGGGACTGGTGTCTAGCCTTTTAGGATGTTAAGTCCTCTTTGGACGCCCTCCTTCCCATCTCTACCGTCTTTACCTTCACTGGCTCCATTGGCTGGGTGATGAGGGGACTTCCTGGGGTCTGAGACACATCAAGGATAAAGGGGGCACTAAGATGAAGCACGTCTTCAAGGAAGCCCAGCCTGCCCAAAAGAGAACAGAGAGGCACACATTTTCCTCCAGAAAGGACAGCATTCTATGCAGAACACATGGAGAAAATGTTTCCACCAGCAATTCTCTAGGGTTACATTTCTATCACCTCCAAGTGCTGATGGTAGAAGTGCTGAGAAGCAATTAAGAAGTAGGTTGGCAGACTTAAAGCACACATTCTATGTGTTATCTTAGGTAAGTGAGTCCTCTGGACTTCGTTTCCCTATCTGTAAAGTAAGAAGACTGGACTTGGTCTTCTGGGTGCCTGACGTCATCTGAAACTTTCTAGGGAAGTTCTCTTAAACTGGAATCCATGGACTGGCCTTTGAATGGGCTTCAAGCATCTGCAAGCCACTTAAAATTATATGTACAGTAGTGTGTGTGTGTGTGTGTGTGTGTATGAGACAGAGAAAGAGAACGAGAACAAGGGGTATTCACAGCCTTTAGTCTTAACATATATTCAAATGGATGCACTACCCCCAGATAGCCAGAGGGCATGACGACGTGGGAGATGGAGTGTGGGTGGGACTGGAAGCAGATGTATATTTGCAGGAGGATAAACAATTTTGAAAGAGAGTGGTTGGGGGAAGAGAGGGTTAACTCAGAGTGCTCAGCTGCCACATCGACAAAGCCTGAAGGCGGCGAGGGAGAGAGGAGGGGGGAAGGGGTGCCTGGAGAAGGAATCAACTTTTGAAACTTTCTCCAAGTCCCACCCACAGAAAGGCTCTTCTTTGCCGTGACTCATTCTGGGAGGAATGTGAGTTGCCACGGTAACCTTTTTTTCAGGGTCTCTGCCTGCTGGCTGGGAGGGGACACTGAAAGACTCAGAACGTCAGGGTCAGGCTCATCAGGCTCCGTCTGAATGTCCCTTCCTTCACTCAATCCCCAGACATCAGGACAGCAAACTCTAGGTCCTGCCCTGCTGATCTCCCAGGATCCCAGGGCAGCTGTGGGGCTGTGATAAGCCTCCCTGACTTGGGTGTTTGAAGAGTTTTTGTTCCGCTGCTGTCCCCGGGGTGCCGTCTGACCTTGAACTAATCAGGTTCTCCCTTCTGAGCCCCAGTTTCTTCCTTGGTTAAAGAACAATAACAACCGTCACCTCCAAGGGCTATCCTGTGGAAGAAATGGGCTGACACACAGGAAGCAATTGGTGAACTGTGGTCCTCCCACCTAATGCAATGGGTTTTTAGAACTGATAAATTTATGGCATCCAGAGACTTAATGAAATCATTTCCAGCTTTTTTTGGCCCGGGAGCTCCATCATCTTGGGTTTGTATATGACTTCTCTTTACTAAAAGTGCTGACAGGCACAATTTAAGCAAAATATTGTTTAAATCCATTTTGATTTGGGCACCTTCATATTTCCCAAGAGTGTTGTACCCCCCAGTGTGAAAAGAGCATTGACCAAGGCTATGGTAGAGGTGAGTCTTAACTCACAGTGAGTGACATTAGGTAAGACCCTTCCCCTCTCTGGGTCTTAGTTTCCTAATCTGTTAAATGGGGCAGCTAGGTGGTCTCCCAGGGCCCTTCCAGTTCTGAAAGGGCCTGCAAACCTAAATCCCAGAGGTTGCCTTCATGAGAAGGAATAACTGGCCTACACTTTTAACACCTCCGTTTGCCTACTTGAAAAGGAAACAAGAGAGGAGGGGCTACGGGATCTTGGGTTGCATAATAGTCCTGCTAAAACCTTTATCCCTCTGAGGAGACTTGTCAACCAATAGCATGGCTGGGGTTTGCTATTTACAAGAACCAGCTTTCCTTGATGAAAATAAGCTATAAATAGGAAAGGATGATGGTGGAAAGGCAAGCACCCAGGATGTGAGGTAAATAGGAGAATATGTGGCTTTTGAGATTATTTACATAGGTGTGCAGAGATAAACAGGGGCAGACACGAACCCATGAGGATGCAGATTCTAAGCACGGCTTTTACCAACAGGACCCCACTGGTAGAGCTAAAAATAAGTGCCTCCACACGTGAGCAAAGACAGAAGGCCATACTCTCACATACCTCTCCCTGAACCGTATGCTGGCTCACAACACAGCACAGACAAGTCCCAGGTATGCACCTTGATGCACATACAAACTCTGACCCTTCCCTCCACAGGCCAAAACAGACAGATGCTGAGCCAGGTGGACACACAAAGACACACATACACAGCTTCACATGGTCTTCAGGGCCATACATAACTTACACACAGACACACTGTCCGTTACACACACACACACAACTACCATTTGCAGCCGCACACTGTTGTGCGTAGCCACACATAACTACAGACGATGACAAGGAGGTAGACATGTAACACACATACAGTACCAAATTGCTGGCTGTACTTCACAGATAGAGACACTGAGGATCAGAGAGGGAAGATAACTCATTCAAGGTCACACAGCCAACTGATGTCTGAGCCTAACTTTCAGATGTTCAGAAATATCCAAATGTTCGCTTTTTTCTTTTTCTTTTTTTTTTTTTTTTTTTTTTCTTTTTCTTTTTCTTTTTCTTTTTCTTTTTCTTTCTTTCTTCCTCTCTCTCTTTCTTTCTTTCTTTCACTCTCTCTTTCTTTCTTTCTTCCTTCTTTCTTTTTTTGTTTTCATCTGATCACTTTGGTTTCATGTTTGTACAGGCAACAAGCCCTGTGGATGATAAGTGAGGAGCAGTACTTTCTCTCTCTCCTTTGCTGGCCAGCAATGGCCTATCCCAGGCCTCATTAGGGAATTATGCCATCAGGACGGCACAATGTGGCTAATAGGTGGCTATTCATTTGCTTCTTGCTGGCTCCTTCCCTATCCTGTCTTTAAAGGAGGTAAGAGAGGGCTGGAGCTGAGCTTTTGGCCAACTCTGGGGATTAAAGAAGCCACCTCTTCTCTACAGCAGATGGCCTGGATCCTATCCCCAACCCTGAACTCGGGGATGGCTGGGCTGAGCAGAGCCAGAGGCAGCAAGCAGTGACTTGGCAGAATCCTTTAGAAAAACAGCCTCTTGTTATCCAGGAGGAAGAGATGGCTTAGGTAGGAAATTAGTTCTGCCCCCATTCTCAAGACATAGAGCTCAGTGTCTATAGAAAAAATATGGATGGAGATACCAACTGTCTCCAGAACTGGGTTTTTTCAGAAACTGGTTATTAGCCTATCTTATCTGGGGATCCCTCTGGGTCATCTTATATTAGTCATGGCATGAGGATCCCAGACTGATCAGATGAAATAAGAAACGAAACCAGGTAAACATCTGGAGGTTTCTGAACATCTGGAAGTTAAGCTTTGACACCCGCCTGCTGTGGGACCCTTAAGTGAGCTACTTTTCCTCTCTGAGCCTCAATTCCTTTTGTCTCTCAAATCAGAAGCATGGCAGAGAGGTTTCGCATGGCTTGCCAATGCCAATCCATAGGCAGTCGCTGCTAGAAGAACCCTGTTCAAGATTTAGACGCCACTCTGCACTTTAGGGGAAAAAGATCCTGTGCTTGATTAGTAATGTCTGCCACATGCACTGGAGGAGCATGTGGAGACATATTCACCATGTATTTACTATCCTAGGGATGTGACAGTCTGAGCTCTCATCCCCTCCATTTGTGGTCACCCCATTTGCAGCAGTGGCCCCTAGAGGGAGCCAAGGAGGAAAGCCTGAAGCTCCACCCCGGGGCCTCTCCTAACCACGATGAAACAGTGAAACGTGGCATCTTAGATGCCTTTATGGAATCTCGGGCTGATCCCAGTCCCAGACTCTGGGGCTGCTTCAGAGCTGCCCCAGAACCTCTTCACTTCTGGGCTTGAGCTTGAGTTTCCCTCAGATTCTTCTCTTCCAGCAAGAAATATTAAAATTGGAAGCAGAGTCCAGGGACAGGCTGGGTGGGGTGATACTCTGAAAGGTTTCTGCCTGAGCTGACTTAGAAAGCCAGAGCCATAGAAACCGTGGGGACCACGCTGCCCCAGGGTTTGCAAACTGTGTTTATAGGAGAACCCAGAGATGCTCCAACATGTCTCAGGGGTGTCCGAGTGTGTAGGACCTTCAGTCCCCTTCTCAGCATCACTTTTGCTTCCTTTTGTTTTTTTTTAATTTCATGCTGATTCACTGAACAGAAAAACGCCTTCATGTTTCAACAAATGCCAAAGGCCTTTAGCTGCTTCAAATATTGGACTTTGCAGAAGACCTCATTGAAAGAAAGGGCTTATGTAATTTTGAGCACCACTGATCTAAAACAACCTCCTCATTGTGGACATGAGCAGGGCCAGGTGTGGTCCAGGGAGCGAAGGAGCCTTCCCTAAGTTTGCACAGTGAGCTGGGAACAATGCTGCCAAGACCGCAGTTCCAGGACTCCCGACTTCTGTGTCACGAGACCACCTCTGAGTGGCGGTGCTCTCTCCCTGGTGTGAGTGCCAGGTCTCCGGCCTGGCCCGGCCCTCCTTCCAAGTCCCAGCTCTCTGGCGGGCCTGGCTCGCAGAGGGGGTTCCTTTATTAGCCTCCAGACTTGTTTTTCTCTCTTTAGGCTTGTTTACCAGGAACGTGTGTTTTTGGAACCCTTGTTTCCAAGCCAAACAGTGGGAGAGAGATGCTTGGTTTGCGTCAGCAGGCCAACGAAGGGGCCGGCCTGGGGCCCAGGCTTCGTCACTGTGTTCTCTGGAGGCTGGGATAGTGTCCCCTTGACCAAGAGGAGCAATGCCTCCTTTGTTCCACCCTGACACCCTTTCTCCCTAGGCCACAGGCAAAGAGCTGGGGTTCTTGCCCTGGATTCTTGAGGGGGGGACAGATATTCTGGGATCCTTGGGTGTTCTTGCAAACAACACTGCTTACTTCTATTCTCTCATATAAATCACCCGTGAGCCTCTCAAGGTAGGTGTGTTATTTCCGTTTTACCGATGGAGAAACAAATTGAGGCCCAGAGAGGGAAAGTTACTTTCCGAAGGTCACACAGTTGCTAAGCGGCAGATTTGAATCTGTACGCTCTGTCTCCAGAGCCCAAGAGCTTACCTTTCTGTTCTGCCGCTTCTATAAAAGTGTGTAATCACTCTGATATGGTAGCCATAAGCCGCATGTGGCTACTTAAATTTAAATTAATTACAATGAAATATAATTAAAAATTCAGTTCGCCCACACTAGCGGTATTTCAAGGGTTCGCCAACCATAGCTACCACGTTGGACACTGCAGGTAGAGAATATTTGCATCATCTCCAGAAGGTTCTCTTAGACTTCCCTGCTCCATAAACCTCTTTCTCTTCAAGTCAGATTTGATGATTACAGCTCAAATTCTGTGCTTCACGTTCTTAAGAGCCTATGATTCCAAGGCCCACAGTCTAAGGCTCCATGATTCTGAGATGTCCCCCCTGTGCTGACATTCAAGGGACTTTTCAGTGTCCAAGGAGAGCCCAAAGGAGGCCCTTTATATTTTGAGGGAGATGAACTGGGGGGGCTGGCTGTACTTTTCCACTTTTCCATCCCCGGAGTCTTTCTAAAGAGAGGAGTGACCTCAGCTTCAGGTCCTGCTGGCAGCCACGGACGGGTTTTCAGCCATCTCCAGAGCAAATAAAGGCAAAAAGGAAGGGACTTGATGTACGGAACAGGGGGAGGAGGCGGCGGTGGGGTGGGAGTGAGCAGTGTCTGCATTTGGTGACCACCAAGCCAAGGGAAACACACCTCCTGTTCCTCCCCTGGCCCAGGCTACTTTCCTTCCCTGCCACTCAGGCCAGTTCACAGCCCAACTGGGCTCCATTCAGGTGAGCACCTGGGAGGTAGCAGCTGCCAAGGGAAACTGTGAGACGAAGAGCCCGCCAGGGGTGGAGCGGGGCCGCCTGGGTCCTCACCCAGCCCTGCTGCTCACTCCCTGGGGCTCTGGGAAGATGTCTTCCCCTCTCTGGGCCTCACCTTCTCACCTGTACTACGGGGCAGGAAGACATGCCTTGAGCCCCCAGCGGGATGCTGGATTGTGAAAACACTTTGAAAAGGGTAGACATCTGCATCACCACGGGCTAAAGAGATACAAAGGAGCGAGTCTTCATTCGATACCAGTCATTTCTACGGGGCTGTTTATATTTTCACTGGGCGGACCGGATCTAGGTTTGGTTGGCAGAGGATGTGTTCTGAATGCTGGGGTTTGACTCTGTGTTCTGACCTCACTGGGGTTACTGTTGCACCCCATCAGCTCTGCGGGATGGACGGCTGGCCCCTTTGCCAGACCTGTTTCCAAGAGCCTCGGGGATCTTATGCACGTGTAGAAAGTGTGGCCATGCAGGAAGAATAGTCCAGACATCCCCCTTCCCTCTCAGCCCATCATCTGGAGGCATGGGGTTCTGGGACTGGTGATGTAGCCCTGGGCACTGGGCAGGAGACCAAATTTTGGAAATTCACGCTTTCTCTAAGATTTTGGGTCATTTTCTTAACACTGTCACTTTCTGCATTTCTCCCCCACTCCCCCACCAGACATAATCCCTAAATTGGCCCAACCCAACTCCACAAGAAGGTAGTTTGTCCGGGGAGTTTGACTTGGAAAAGGCCTGAATGTTGCACGATTTCTTCCTCTCAACCGCAGGCTCATCAGGAAAGTGGGACTGTAAGCCCTCCCGTGCCGTGTCTGCCCGTGTGTCACAGCACAGGCTCCAAGGGGAACAGTGCATATGTGAGCCCTTTAGACGCTAAACGCACTACAAGATTTAGAACTATTTTTTGGTTCTGGCTGCAAAACCAGCGGCGGGAAGGGTGATTGTGCCACTAGGAAAGAAATGCAGGAAGGTAGAGAGGCAGGACAGACCAAAGAGCTGACCAATAGACCTTTCCCTGGTCAAGGAGGGGAAGGAACATGGTTCCTCTGCTCACATGAGGGACAGACCGAAGATACTGGCCTTCCTGGCTTTTCAGTCGGAAGCTCATTACATTCCCAGTCCTGGCTGGGGTAGTTCTCCGATGGCATGACTTCTCTGTCATTGGAGCCCAGACAACACCTTTTTTTTTTTCCTTCTAGTTCCCAGTCTCACTTTGACCCTTTAACTTCAAACAGCCCCAGACAAGTCCTTCACTGATGTTTCTCTCTTGCTCCATTCATAAAATCTTATATGGGGGGTTGTCTTGCTTGTATCTTTCAAATGGGAAAGCAAACAGGGAGATTTTTCCACTTGTAGGTCTGGGGCGGGGCGGGGGGTGGTGGTGGTGGTGGTGAAACAAGCATACAACTGTGTGGGGCAGGAACATTCTAAAAATTTCCTGGAAAGGGAAGACTGGACTCGTCTGGGGGTTGGAGCCAGGGTGAAGCAATGCCAAGCTCCCAGGTTGATTCCTCTAAATTTCTATTACTTTTATTTCATACACACGCCATGAAATAAGAGGTGAGGTTTTAGGTCGATTTTAATACAATAAAGGGCCATTATGAATCTGCTCTCCCTCTGCCTGTTTCTACCGTCCAAATACCATAGTCCAAGCGAAGACGGGTTATACCACAGGTGAGGACACATGCCAAGACCAGCGTGTGCCTGTGACATTTTAAGGGCATTTTAAGAACCCAGCCTACAACCTCAAAGCTTACCTGGTCTGACCCTCACAACTAATGGAAGGGGAAGCAAGGTCTGGAGAGGATCAGTGATTTTAACCAATAACCAAGGTCGTTTGGAGGCTGATCAGGATCCCCTGGCATTGAATTCCAAGCTGCGTGTTTGTTTTTTTCCATGATGCCAGGGTACCTCCAAGGAGCTGGGCCAGTTGAAAAGTCTTGGAAAGAACTAGGAATGATGAGCCCGATATAGACGTTTGTGGGGACAAAAGAGGGAAGACACGGCCGCTGCCCACCTTGACTAAACACTGCTTGGAGGCAGAAGGAGAATTCTTGTTTTTGCGTAGCCACAGGAGGAGGAACAGAGTAGACCAGAAGTTGGAGGGAGGCAAGTTTGGATCCATATAAGGAAGAACTTTCTAAAGCCATCTGGGAATAGAAGTCCATCTAGTTAGAACAAGAAATAAAACGTGCCCACCACAGTTCCTTCGTGAGGGATGGCATTTTGGCAATGAATCATCAGAGAAGATTCTGCCTCCAAATCCCTTGCAGTCATGGGATTTTTGGAGCCAAGGGTTTAGCATCCAGAGGATGAGGTCTTAGCAGCGACCAGGGTAGGAGAAGGTTCTAGATCTCAGCCAACATCCTTCAACTGTGAGGGGGAAAGAAGAGAAAACATGAACATAAGTGAGCATTTGGATAGTTTCCCTGGGGGATCCAGAGAAGTGCTGTCCCTTCTGGGTAGAATGGAGACAGATGTGGCTGTCCACTGGTCACACTCCAAGACTATTGCTCTTTGTTTCATTTACTTAATGTTTATTTATTTTTGAGAGGGAGAGAGAGCATGATGACTGAGCCATCCAGGCACCCCTCTTTCTTTTAGAATGTAGATCTCATTGTCTCAAAGTGGCAGGAGGTCTCTGCCTATTAACTTCCCCCCTTCTTTCAGAGGGTAGAAAGGAGGAGGAAAAGGAGGAGGAGGAGGGTTTGGAGGATGGGAAAAAAAGAATTCCATAACATCGGGGATTAAGGGTCCTTGAAGATGATCTGGTTCAGTATTGCCCAAACTTGACTAGTTAGCCAACCACCTTTGACGAGACACTTTTTCAAACCTTAAATAAATGGGGGCGCCTGGGTGGCTCAGTCATTGAGCATCCAACTTCAGCTCAGGTCATGATCTCACACTCCATGAGTTCAAGCCCCGTGTCGGGCTCTGTGCTGACAGCTCAGAGCCTGGAGCCCGCTTTAGATTCTGTGTCTCCCTCTCTCTCTGACCCTCCCCTGCTCATGCTCCGCCTCTCTCTCTCAGTCTCAAAAATAAATAAAAACATGAAAAAATTTTTAAAAACTTAAATAAATGTATCGGGAAAAAAGACTTTATATCTTTACCGTAAGCGGAAAAATCTTTTGTCTTTTGTCATAAATGGAAGGAAACTATAAAAAAAAAACACACACAAAGAAGACAAAACAACTCTGTTGAATTCCAGCTGGATATAGTTTCCTGTGGAGGCTCTGAGCCGGAGGCCTGCTCTCTGTTAAAAAGGAGTGGGGAGCCTGGCTGGCTCAGTCAGTTAAGCGCGTCTGACTCATGATTTCAGCTCAGGTCATGATCTCATGGTTTGTGCGTTCAAGCCCCACGTTGCAGTGGAGTCTGGTTGGGATTCTCTCTCTCTTCCTCTCTGCCCCTCCCCTGCTCATTCTCTCTCTCTCTCTCTCTCTCTCAAAATAAATAAATAAATAAACTTAAAGAAAAAGGAAGAGAGAGGCGTGCTAGACAGGTATCGAAGACACCTTAGCAGCAAACTGAGACTTTCTCCTCATACAGTCAGAACTGGAAGAGAATGGAATAAAAGCAATTTCCTCTGGCACCTTCCATTATCCCTTTGCATGCACCACCTAAATTTTATCTCAGATATCACAGGAATTCAGCTCCAAAGGGGCTTTCCGTCAAGAAGCCTCCCACTCACTCAATTCTCCATCTCCGTCCCCTTGCAGGGTTCCCAGCATCATGAGGGCCTGGATCTTCTTCCTCCTTTGCCTGGCTGGGAGGGCCTTGGCAGCTCCTGTAAGTACTCAAACAGCATATCCTCTCGGTCTCCCTCCATCAGAGTCACCGACTTTACCGGCCCTGGATACTTGGAGGGGCAAGGGCTTCCCTATCTCATTTTGTGCCTTATTAAAAAAAAAAAAAAAAAGATTTTTCTTACGCTAATAAGCTCAGGAGAAAAATTGAGATGAGGATCCCTGGGTGGAGAGTCCAGGGAAGAGAGATTTCCATGTAAGGAGAAGGTGAACTTTTAGCATCCACAGAGAGAGGGCTGGTTAGTTTTCAAGTCAGTGAGGACTATTTGGTTGCAAGCAACAGGCTCCCGTCTCACCACGTTAGGAGGGGGAAGGATATCTACAGGGATAGATTATGAACTCTAAGGCCTTGGGGAGGGCTGGAGAAGGACAGGTCCAAGATCTGGGAGGTGAGAACAGTCTCGGAGATGCTGCCATTTGAATGGATCTGCTCCAAAGGTTTCACTTCTTGAGAAAACGTGCCAAGACGATCTAAAAAAAAAATTCAAGGAGAACCAATCCAGTTGAGCTTGGGTCCTGGGCCTGCTTCTTGGCTAGGGCTCGTGTAGAGCACCCTGACTGACAGACCGTCCCTCCAAGACTTAGACTTGCACGCAGAGGGCCAGCAGTGGACATTCAAAGCTAATCCGGAAGCCGTTACCGGAAGAGAGGGGAAGAAGGGTGTGGCAGACAAACAGTTTCTTGCAACCTAGGGTTCCCTCGGCCTGTCTCCACTAGGAGGTGTGAGTGACTGTGGACTCCGGCAGGTAATTTTGGCAAAAGATCTGGCAGGGTTAGCCGTTGCTAAGAAGGAGCCCCAACCAGCCAGGCACCTCAGAGTTGTATGCTACCTTGCTTCTTCCTACTCCCAGTTGACATGGCAAGAATAACAAATTCATAAGAACATCATACTTGCGGAAAAGATAATGACATCTGTTAAGATTCGCGGTGTTCATGCCCCCGTGGGTCTCAGTTTTCCAATCTATGACATGAAGGGAGTCGGTCGGCATCAGTGGTTTCCAGATTCATAGGAGTTCGAAGCAATGAAAGTGCTTTTCCAAGCTGAATCTTATTGGGAGAGACACCCCAGATAGAAAATATATAAAGGGGGGTGCTCCAGCGTTCCACAGGGCCCCTGTGTTTGGCTTCCCTTTTGCCCTCATCACCCTACCCATGGCAGTCCCTGAGGCACTGCCTTCGGGATCTCCAGGGAGCTGCTCTCCCAGCTCCCCAGGCTGGAGGCGCTTCAGAGGCGAAGCTGGCCCTGACCTCCCTGCACCCCATTTTCTCTTCCCAACAGCAACAGGAAGCCCTGCCCGATGAGACGGAGGTGGTAGAGGAAACCGTGGCTGAGGTGGCAGAGGTAGGTGGGTAGGGTCCCCAGATGTCCACATCCATTCCCTGGAGAAACCAGGGTGCTGGGAGTCTCGATCCTGGAACGGGACATTTGCCCCTTCCCGTGTGCACGCATAGCACCGAGGTGAATGCTGTGTATCCCCCAATCCTGACCTGTTCCTGAATGCTCCTCGTTCAGTGAAACCCTGGAGGTGGGAGCTGTGAGTTTGAAATTTTTTCTTTCTAAGCTGTGGGGCGATTTTTCTTAGGTGATCACCCACAGTCTCTCCATACGTTAAACACGAAGGGGAGCTGCTGTGGCACGGCTGGCGGGGATGGCGGGCTCGGTACCCCTCCTGCCCTAACACCCCTCGGAGCCTCTGAGGCACCTCGGTGGACCTGTAGGAGTCTGTCTTAATTCTGACGCTGGCATCTGTGCTCTCTGTGTGCCCTGGGCCTGGAACACCTTTCCGGCTCATCTCTCCTCTCGTGGGACCTGAAGCACCCAAGCAAGTCCCCTCCAGTCTTTACCTCTGCGGGTAGGGACCATTGGACTCACTCTTCTCCCCCCACTCCCAGGGACCTGTGGGAGCCAACCCCGTGCAGGTGGAAGTGGGAGAATTTGACGAAGGTGCCGAGGAAGCCGAACAGGAGGTGGTGGCTGAAAGTAGGTCCCGTTCTCGTGTCTTGTCACATCCAGGCTTTGCACTCCATTGCTTGAGCCTGGGGCGTGGGGACAGCCTACGTGAGGTTCCTTCCCAAGGAAATTCAGGGTGAGGTCCTCCCCCTGGGGGGGAGGTGGCTGTGGAGGAGGAACAGTGTTGACTCAAAGGTTGGGAATATTCTCTGGAATCTGGGAATGATCTGTTTATAGCCAGGCTGTGGGTCTCAGCAAAGGATGTTCCCAAGCTAGAAATGGCCTTCTCCCCTCACAGCTGTCCGCCCTGATTCCAAAGTTGGGCTTCATGTTCCCACTGAGGCCTCAGGTCACATCTGGTCCCCGAGCTCCTCGATGACCTCTGTCTCAGCCCCTGTCCCACACGGGCACAGACCTCCAGGAGCTTTTATACTGCTTAGCTTATGTGAAAATTGTTTCACACAGCCGTGAGGAAATAAGGCCTGGAAACCCGACAAAGCTCATATAATGCTACCCTTGGACTTCGTGCCAGAAAGACCGAACTGTCCTAGGGCCATCGGCTCCGGCACACCGTGCATCTCCGACCCAAGGGGTTAACAGCGTGGACTTGGGAGGCAGACCCACGTAGGCTTGCCTTTAAACTTGCCAACTCCCTCTGCGAGTGCCCTCCGACAGCCTTAGCTCCGTTGAGCCCGCTTCCTCACCTCTAACCCAGGGATGACAAAGATGCAGACCCTCGCCCCACGGCTGTTGGAGGATTATGAGATAAAGCGCAAGGGCACTTGGACCACCGCCTGGCAGGGCAGGCATCCAATAAAGAATGACTAAAATACCCCAAATCAAGCACCAGGAGGAAACGGCTAGATTGAGCTGTCATCCTGAGGGCACAGAATTTTTGTCGGAGCAGAGGGGCATCTAATGGGTCTGTTCCTTCCCTCCTCCAGGCCCACCCTCATCCGGTGTTTACCAGACACAGCTGGGCTCTATTGTTCACTGCGGGCCTCAAGGCTCTTCTCCCTTTTCCTTTACAGCCACTCAAGTCTGTTTTGCTTGGCCTCACAGCTCCCTGGCTCCATGACAACAGCTGATTTTCCATCCTTCTAGAAAGTTTATTTTATAATCCAAAAACGCCTCACTATCACTGAGGAACAGAGCTGAGAACACAATGGTTGCTTCGATCCTCAAGGGAGTCATATGGTATCCAGGGCTCCTGGGTCCCAGATGAAGCCTGCAGGCCCCCAAAATGTGCCCGACCCTGACCTCACACTGAATCTCTAATCCCCAGACTGAGCCAATTTCTCCCTTAAATGCCAATTGCTGGGCTCAGCAGAAGAGAAAGGAGGACTCGGGGCTGCCCAAAGCCCAGAGTGGGGGCCCCAGGAGAGGAATTCTGCCCCGGGATCAGTCTGGTTGGGTTCGGGTGGACCGGGTGGTGCTAACTACACGCCCTTGTACTCTACCAGACCCCTGCCAGAACCACCACTGCAAACATGGCAAAGTGTGTGAGCTGGATGAGAACAACACCCCCATGTGCGTGTGCCAGGACCCTACCAGCTGCCCTGCCCCCATTGGCGAGTTTGAGAAGGTAAGGGCCGGGGGTTGGGGGATTGGGCCTTCGCAAACATGGAGTGGCTGCCCAGAACACTGGTGGCCTGGTGACTCTGTGGGGCAGTTCCAGTCTCAGAAGTCCCCACACTGGTCACAGCAGGAAAGTGGAGGTAAGGCTCTGTCCGTCACCATGTCTCTCCAGCAACTGATAAGGATTTATTCGGCACTGTCAGGTTCCCAGCTCTGTACCAGATCCAGAAGGGAACATATCAAGAACATCAGACACTGAGATAGGGACTTCAGTGCTTGGGAGCAGCCTAGCAAAGCATCCAAAAATGTGGGTTCTGGGGTCAGACTGAAGGTTGACTTCAAACCCTATCTCCACCCGTGTCAACTGTGAGATCTTAGCTAGATGTCGAACCTTTCCAAGTCTCAGCTTTGTCATCTCTGACATGGGGATAGAGATTGTCTTTATTTCATAGGGTGGTTGTGGATATTTGTTAGGTAGTGCTTTGTACTTAGTACCCAATATATGCTATTTAAAAAAAGCTTTCAAACCCATCCATTCTGCCTCTAATAGGACTCATTCACTCAACCAACCATCCATCGATCCAACCGTGTAATTATTTATTGAGTGCCCACTCATGATAACCAATGTGTTAGTGATGACCTAGCTCAGCATATTTGGTACTGGCATTGTTCCCACAACCTCCCATCCGGGTTCTCCGTCAGTAGTCTCTCCCCAATACAACTTATCCTCTGGGCTCCAAATTTTAGCATCGTTGTCAGGTCTTTCCTCCTCCTCACCCCTTTACTCCCATCCCACTGGTCACCAGTGCCCATCAACTCTCCCTCTGTGGTGATCTATAAGCCATAGTGAGTATGTACAGGAGGTTCCACACAAGGCTCCCTGCCTCCTAACACAGATACTTCCTGCCACAGTCCTCGTTCACCCCGCGGCATCTCTGCTTGGCCACCCCCCCGTGCAGAGAGAGATTCACTAGGAGGACTCACGTGACCCAATGTACAGTTGTGCTCACAGCTAAGACTTATTACAGTGACATATTAAAGATACACAGTATATCACGTGGGAACAAGATGTAGGGAGAGCCTGGAGGAATCTAGGCCCAGGCTTGCTTGCTTTCTCCACTCGCATGAGGGGTCTCACAAAATGCACTCTTTCCCCAGCTACAAAGATGCAGCCACGTGTGAACAATGTTTCTGCTCAAGGAAACCCATTAGAGACTCGGCACTCAAAGTTTTCATTGAGCGCTAGTCACGTAGGCACCCTCTGACTAGCACGTACCCGAATTCCAGACTTCCAGAAGGAAAGCAGATGTTCAGCACAAATCGTATCGTTTGTATAAGCAGCCTAGGCTCAGTGAGGCACCCTTATCATCTGTGGAAAGTTTTATAGCAGGTGCAGGGAATTGTTTATCGGCCAAGTTCCCAGATGCCAGCCAAGGGCCAACATCGCAAGCGGGCCTTGCTAAGGATGACAGTCCCAGGCTTTCTGCATTAACTTTTTTCTGTACTCTGCCTGTTCACCACCCCCCATCTTTCATTCCTCCTTTCCACATCTGCCAGGCTTGTTTCCCATATCTCTGCCTGATTCAGTTGTACCTCCGCTCAGAGGCCAACAGTGGCTCTCGCCATGGGCTCGTCATCGGCCCGGGAGCCCACAGAGTGGGTTCTTGTTGCAGCCCCAGCACTAACCCACCGCCTGACCTTGGGCTGATCACATTCCTTGCTTGGCCCCTCGTGTCCCCATCTCTGAAATGGGCAAGGATGGTGGGGCCAGTGAAGGGTTTTGGGAATCAGGGCGTGGCCCTCTGTGCTCTATGCTTTGCAGGTGTGCAGCAATGACAACAAGACCTTTGACTCTTCCTGCCACTTCTTTGCCACCAAGTGCACCCTGGAGGGCACCAAGAAGGGCCACAAACTCCACCTGGACTACATTGGGCCTTGCAAATGTGAGTCTGTCCTTGGCTTCTTCCAGCGCCTCATCTCGGGGAGAGAGCACTGAGCTGGCACTGATGCGGGCTCTGCACCCCCGTGCTTCGTGACATTGGGCGAGTCTCTTTCCCTCTCTGAGCCTCAGGATTGCCATTCACTACATTTTAGATGTTTATTCATTTATTTAGAGAGAGGACACATGTGCACACACACAAGCAGGGGAGGGGGAGACACAGAGAGAGAGAGAATCCTAAACAGCTCTGTGCTGATGTAGGGCCGAGGCCCCGAACCATGAGATCATGACGTGAGCCGAAGTCAAGAGTCGGATGTTGAACCTACTGAGCCACCCAGACGCCCCAGGATTGCCATTTATAAAATGGGATGATTGTCTAGGAGTAGCTGCCTCTCGGCTCTGCATTCGGGACACCTCCCAGGAAGGACTGAGCAGTTGTGGAGGTCAGGGAGGGTTTTTGGATCCTTCCACTAGCATCCAAGACAACCCTTCCTTTTCTCTACTGATGAGGATGTTCTTCTATAGGGCTAACCCAAATCTTTAGTGCTTCAATATGGCAAAGCAAAAATGATGTTCTCTCTGGGCCTATAAAGTGTTTTTAAAAGACAGTAAAACCTTGGTTTGCGAGCATAATTCATTCTGGAGACATGCTTGTAATCCAAAGCACTTGTATATCAAAGCGAATTTCCCCGTAAGAGATCATGGAACCTCAGATGATTCGTTCCACATCCCAAAAATATTCATATAAAGTGATTACAATACTGTAATATAATACAAAATAACAAAGAACATATAAAATCTAAAGAAAAATAAACAAATTCACCTGCACTTACCTTTGAAAACCTTCGTGGCCGGTGTGAGGAAGACAAGAAAGAGGAAGTTTATTGTGTAGGGCGACTTTCACTATCGCTAATGGAATCACTGCTCTCTATTGGCTCAGTGGAATCTTCTGCATGGGGGCCATTGTATACACTCGCATGGATGTTGACTACAGTACAGTATTAATAAACTCTTGTCATAGACTGTATCGAATGTAACTGGCAACAAGGTAGCCGAGGAAAGGGTCTCGATCTGCAGGCAGCCTGACCCAGAATGAAGCAGAGCATTCCTAAGCTCACTCTTGTATGGAACAGCGGAGGGCTGTCCATAGGTGCTTTGAAGGGACAAAAAACACAGTAGTGCCAGTTGGGGGCACCTTCCAACCTTCTGAAAAATCACTGATTTCTGCCAAACATTGTGGCCTGAGACCCAGCATCTGTGCATGGGAGACGATCACCCACAATCCCACAGTGAGAGAGAGAGAGAGAGACAGAGACAGAGAGACAGAGAAGAACCATTGGCCCAGTTGCGATCACGTGATGTTCAGCAACACATACTACTCGTATTGCAAGACGTCACTCACTTATCAAGTTAAACTGTATCAGAAATGCTTGCTCATCTATGGAACACTCGCAGAACAAGTCGCTTGCAATCCAAGGTTTTACTGTATTTGAACTTGAATGCTTTAAAATATGAGGCATGCCAGTCAGTTTCCTTCAGGCCCCATTACTCAGCGTTGCCCTATCCTTGGCCTTTTCAATCCATCACATTCCCATCTGCCCACTTAAGACCTACAATTAACCACTTTCCTCTAGAAACCTGGGAGTCAGGTGTTGGGGGAAGGGATGCCAGGATACTGTCTAGCTTCTTGTTAGTGATTCCAGGTGCAGATCCCACTGGCCCAGTTGCCTCTTTCAGCATTGGCAGTCTCCTTATCACTTCAGACACCCAAGGCCACATCCTCCTCCAAGACAACACCCATGTGGTGTCTCTGGTACATTCTGGCACCAGATGGCACTGGGGAGAGCCACTCACCGGCTTCGTGAAGGTGTGCAGGGTTCAGAAAGGTGGAGGAGAAAACCAGGTTTTCCCGTGGTCAGCCCCATGCTCCCAGTTATGGGGCTCAGGAGGCTGGGGAGGAATGCTGATAGGAATCCTTGGGCAGTGAGACTGAGGAGTGGGCCAAGAGGCCTTTTACCGAAGTGGTTCTTTCTGTCCTCTGGGGTGTGTTGCTCACTTGTTCCAAATCCTAGTGTGTCCACCACAGATGTTCCCTTCCACTCCCCATCTGGTGGTGGAGAAGGTAGTTGTCCTAACCACAGAGGGGACTTTCCCTAGACTCGGGATGAGGGAAGGACAGACCTCTAAGCCCCAGGGCAACCATATGCCAGGGATGGTGGATGAGGGATGCCAGGGATGGCTGATAACGTGACCTTGAGCAAGCCCCTTCCCCCCCCCCCCCCCCGCCCCACGCTGACCTTTGATAAGTCCAATAAGAGGGCAGACTTGGTCTGACATTCTGGGATTCTAAATTCCAAAGATCAGGATGCAATCATCATGAAGAAGTTCTGGTGGGTAAGTATTACTGACCTCCCCGCCAAAGCTAAGCTGGGCCTATGGATAATGTTATTCAACCTCCCAGCTCAAACACCTCCCAAAGGTTGGTATCACCAGTGTGGGACCTGGACCTCTGCTTTCAGAGCCCCATCACCCAGAAAAGTGCAGGAGTCACTGGAGTGAACCATTTCCCTCAGCAGACTAGATCAGGCCTAGGGAGGAGAAGACGTGGCTCAGTGGAACCTTCTTCCCCCACACACTCTCCTTTGCTCACTGTGGTGTGAGAAACCGTCCCAGGAAGGCCAAGCCACTGTGCCCAGGTCATCGATTGAGATAGCCGTAGGAGGAGGCCCTGGGTGAGAAGAGTGGCCCAGCCAGCACGCTGGCCCTCAGGCGGGGAGAGTCGGGGTCTGTGCTGACCACTCTCGTGTTTTGGACCCTAGACATCCCCCCCTGCCTGGACTCCGAGCTGACCGAATTCCCCCTGCGCATGCGGGACTGGCTCAAGAACGTCCTGGTCACTCTGTACGAAAGGGACGAGGACAACAACCTTCTGACCGAGAAGCAGAAGCTGCGAGTAAGTGCTCTCTTCCCAGCCTGTCCCAGGGCCCTTGCCTGGCACTGAGCGAGGTGGCTCCTGGCCCCGGGCTGGCTGAGATCCAGTCCCATCCCTAGAACTAGGCCCCCACGTGTAAGCCTACACCGCGGCGCTGACGAGTGCCCTTGTTCTGGGCGCTGGGACGCCGGCTTCTCGCTGCCTTTGGAGGCTGATAATACACGTTCACGTCTTAAAGCCCGAGGAGCCCTGTAATAGAGAGACCTGCTCACTTTGTTTGGCCCAGGGTTAAACAAAAGGAGCACAAACGGCCCAGTTGCTTTTTCCTTCTGAATCTGTGGATCTTTAACGTTACTGGACATATCAAGCACTTGGAGTACTGATAACGTGCAGATTCCCGAGCCCCATCTCGGGCCCACAGAATCAGTGTCTCTGTGAATCCGGGCCCAGGAAGCTGCATTTTCACACACTCCCCAGGTGCGTTTGGTGGGACAGCTCTAGGCAGATAGACAGCTTTGAGATTACCCCAGGCCTCTGCTTTTGTGGGTGAGATGCTGGTACCCATCTATGCCACTGCCTTCCCTCATTTCAAACCTTGGCCTGGGCTGGTCTCTTCCGGCTCCGGCCTACTGTCGGAAGAGGAGGGGCCCTCCCTGGCCTGGACGGTCTCCCCTGGACCCTTTGTCACGCAGCATCTGCTCTCACAGGTGAAGAAGATCCATGAGAACGAGAAGCGCCTGGAGGCTGGAGACCACCCCGTGGAGCTGCTGGCCCGGGACTTCGAGAAGAACTACAACATGTACATCTTCCCCGTGCACTGGCAGTTTGGCCAGCTGGACCAGCACCCCATTGATGGGTAAGGCCTCAGGCCCTCAGGGTCACGGGGCGCCGCTCTGGCTCGGTGCTGGAGGACGCAGAGTCGTGGGTCAGGGCTGGGAGGTGCACTGGGTATGGCCAGAAAACTCTGCAGACTGCTGCGTGCAGTCTGGAGTCCCACAGTTTGTGTAGGGGCCGAGCAGGAAGGAAGCCATAATACACGTTCATGCCGGAAGAAGTGGAAGTCAGCTGGAATTGAAAAATCCCTCCTTACCCCTGTGCGCACCGGCCTTGGGTATCCACTAGTTGAGGGAGAGTGAGCTGGAAAGGAGCTCAGACTCCGTGGGGTAGTGGGGCGGAGGTGGGCTGGCCTGTGTGCTCACAGTCCTTCAGCAAAAGACCTGAGACCCAGCAGCCCCTGGAGGGCAAACTGAACCTGGGACTTCTTAAAAAAAACTCCACAGAACCAATCCCATCCACACCGCAAGCCCTTGTTGAATTGCTCTTCCCTGTCGTCCAGATGGGTTTTGATGTGCCATGCAACCACATGGCAGAACAGGCACCCAGCTGTCCGTGACCCAACACTCACTGAGCAACTATTATGTGCTCAGCCCTGTTCGGGCAGGGGGTTTAACCGTGATCAGAGCTGATGTGGTCCTTGCCCCCATGAAGCTCACGCTCTGGGTGACAACCTGCTTCTCACAATCGAAGGACAACAGTAAAAAGGCCCCCAGAAGGTGTAAGTGGGTGGCCGGCTGCACGTGAGGCCGGGCAGTGGTTGTCACGACCCTCACCACAGCTTTGTGGCCTCCTCTTGCTGTGTGTTCTCGGGGGAGCCCGGAATGCAGGGCCACCTCGTTCACATGCCTGGGGGAGGACACCGGGCCCAGGGATGGTCCTCTCTGGGCTGCTCACCCCTCGTCTGTGCCTGGAGCCCACCCACCCTGGCCGCAGTCTCCAAGGGGTGGGGTCTCCTGAGCTCTGGGAACCTCCTTGCTGCTTCTCTCCCAGGCTCTTTCCATGGCTGGGATTCAACTGAGTCGCTCACTGTGGAGGGGAAAGGGGAAGTCAGGGGGGACATCTGAAGCTCAGACTGAGCCACTTCATCCCATCACAATGAAAGCACCGGGAGAGAGGCTTCCGGATGGGGCCGCAGGACTGTGCGTCTGGGAAAGTGCTCCAGCCTGGGCCAGGGGGCCCATGCCCCCTCTCTTCTTGTCCCAGAGCTGCACGGTGACCTTGCCTGAGTTTCTGCCCCTCTTTGGGCCTCAGTTCTCCCACCCATATGCAACAGAAGGGGAGGGGATGTTCCTTCCAGTCGAAACATTGTGTGATTCCTTCCACGAGTTGGGTGGCATGAGGGAGTCTGGGGGTTAGAGAGAAAATTGGAGTCACAGTGCGGCCCCTTGGGGAAGAGTGTTTTGCGGACAACTGGTTGGGGGCTCTGGAGGATAAGGAAAAAATTCATACGGGTGCTCTGGAGTCCAGGCCGGCTGGAGGAAAGGGAATGGACAGCGGGAGAGAAGCCAGAAGGCCTCCCTCTCACACGTTACCAGGTACAGAAAGTGAAAGCTCTTGTGGAGGTCAGAGTCCTTCTGACCGTCCTGCCAATCCCAGCCCCGTCCCACTTCTCCCCAGAACCCAGCACCGTCACCATTTAGTGTGTTTCTTTTTAGACTTTTTTCTAGGCATTTGTCGCTATAGACATGTGTGTCCCTGGAAACACGCACGGTTGTTTCATATTAGATTTTGATCTACCAACAGAAGAAGATTTTCACTTTAAGTGTTTGTGCCCCGGTCCTCAGCCAATAAGGAAACAAATGCACCAAGAGGCCCCTGTTATGAACCCATTGGATCTCAGAACCGGAAGGGCCCTTAGCCGTTACGGTCAACTCTCCCCGCTTTGATGGAGGGGAAACCAAGGCTCAGAGCAAGGCATTGCCGGCTCTCAGTCCCACAGCAGGTCAGCGGCAGAGCGAGAGGGCAGACCAGGACGCTGGCTTCCTGCTCTGCTTGCACACCCCTTCCTTCCACCCTGTGGGGCAGCCTTGCTCTCCTGTCTCTCCTGGAGCGTGGGGCTTTCCGACACCTCAGGCCCTCCCCGTCTCCTGCCCACAGGTACCTGTCCCACACAGAGCTGGCCCCACTGCGTGCACCCCTCATCCCCATGGAGCACTGCACCACCCGCTTTTTTGAGACCTGCGACCTGGACAATGACAAGTACATCGCCCTGGATGAGTGGGCCGGCTGCTTCGGCATCAAGGAGCGTGAGTGTCTGAGCAAAGGGGCCCCGCATCCTCTCCCCGCCTCCCCTCTGCTCTCTGTCATCTGCGGGTCCGTCCTCTCTACCCAGCTCTGCTCTCTGTGCCTAGTTAACTCCTGTCTGCTCTCCCTGTCTGGGCGGGCCTTGCTATCTCAGGTGGCTTCTTGTCCATCTGGCCGTCTTTATCATTCCCTTCCTCAAGCGTAGCACTCAGTCTGTGCCTAGCCCTATTTTGGGAACCAGCAGGCACGTAGACAGGAGACAGGAAGTGTAATTTGGCAGTGTGTGTCAGTGACAGGAACAGGGGCAGGGAGACCAAGGTTGTCAGTCGCCACGTTCCTGGGTGACCCTGGGCTGGTCATCTGACCCCTGGCCTGCGGATGGGGGGGGACCCACTGACTCCTCGGGAAGCCCCTCTTCACCCGCACAGGGCCTCACGCTCTAACTCTGTTCTCTCGTCTTGCTTTGCAGAGGATATTGACAAGGATCTGGTGATCTAAATCCACGCCTGCCTCCTTCCGCAGTTCCGGATCCTCCCTCTTTGATCTTCCCCTTCCTGTTTCCCCCAAAGTTTAAAATGTTTGGATGGTTTGTTGTTCTGCCTGGGGACAAGGTGCTAATATAGATTTACATGAATACATTAACGGTGCTAAAAATGGAAATTGTAACCCAAGTCATGACATTCTTAGGTGTAACTGCTCTCACTGCCTCTTGCTCGCCCACTAACGGCCCCATTTTTCTCTCGCCCCTTGCGGTGTCCCCCGTTGTCTTAGTGGCGTGTGGGTGGGAACTTTGATCTGCTCAAGCCTGCCTTCAACACACATTGCGTCTTCAGATTTTCTCTCCTCTTCTGTTTGAAACTAACGCTCACCAAGGTAGTCTTTGTGTTCATTTTATTTCAGGGTATTGGCTGCCGGGGGGGGGGGGGGGGGCTCTTCCCCTCATGGCCTGAAGGTGGGAAAGGGAAGGAACAGGCACGTGATGGTGGCAAGGATGTTTCTGGGACTGGAGGCCTAGTGGGAGAAAGCCGTGCGGAACCTGCCAGCCAGAACCGCAGGTGGCAAGGCTGTTGCTGGGAGAAAGGACCCGAGTCTGTGTTAGGAAAGTATGTTAAACTCTCGCATACGCCAGTTCCGCACCAAGTCCCCGTCATCTTTCGGTGCCGTTTCTTTTCACGTTAGGCTGTTTGTCCAAACTTTTGGGAGCCGGGGTGGACCATCAGCTCTCTGGAATCCGCCAGGGCCCTGCGAGGGTGGGTCACCACACTGTGCGGGGCTTCTCCCCTCCTAGATGTCTTTGGGAAATGCAGGACTGGGAGGTGCTTTCGACCAGGAAGGCCAAGGTCTAGAGCAAGGTGTAGAAAGTTGTAAAATAGAAGTGTGGTTGGTGAATTTTTTTTTTTTCCACATTTAGATAGCTGTCACAAGAGGTCTTTCCCTCGGTTTCTAGCACATCCCTCCTTTTCTCCCTCTCCCCACTTTTTTCCTTCTATCAGTCAAGAGTAACTTCAAAGTCAATGGGATGGTCGGATCTCACAGGCTGAGAACTCGTTCACCTCCAAGCATTTCATGAAAAAGCTGCTTCTCATTAATCTTGCAAACCCTCGCCATGATGTGGGGAGTTTGACAAATCTTTCAAAATAAAAAGTAACGACTTAGAAACTGCCTTCCTGAGTGATTTTGCATGTGTCTCAGTCTTAGACACCTCATTACCCTGATACGCAGACCCATGGGCGGACGTGTCTACACACAACTGTGCAATTGCCGACCTTTGCAAAGACACTGCTAGGCTTTGGTACACACAGGCTTTTTTTTTTTTAACTTTTTTTTTTTATGTTTATTCATTTTTGAAAGAGAGGGACAGGGCACAAGCAGGGGTGGGGTGGAGGGGAAGGACACAGAATCTGAAGCAGGCCACACAGGCTTATTTATATGCAAGGGGTGTATTTGTACACAGGGAATGTATGATTCCTATATGCACAAATTTAGCTTACTTTTAATTTTATGACCTGTGTGCTGACCCTTCTTCATTACTGCACTTCATAATCAGAAACACCAGGCTAAGCAACTATCTCCTTCCAACATCCATCCATCCATCCATCCGTCCATCTCTCTATCTGCTCATTCATTCAGTCAACAAACATTTATGATATACCGACTACACACCAGGTCCCATGCCCGGTGATGAAGACTCAATTGTGGCAAAGCAGACAAAGCATTTGTTCTAGAATGTAGAGCCTAATAGATTAAACAACTGCAGGACCAAATATAAATTACAAGAAGAATGAAAAGTGCAGTAAAGGAAGAGTAAGAGAAACCATGAGTACGTGCAAAGGGGGGGTGGGGGTGGGCAAAGCATTATTCTAGAGCTGCACAGTCCCACAGGGTGGCCACTACCCATCATGCATGGCCACTTAGATTGAAGCTTAAATTAACTAAGATTAAAACTTCAGTTCCTTAGGCACATCAGACACTTTTCAAGTGCTTGTTAGCCACATGTGAGTTGTGGTTACCGAGTGAACAGGGTAGATCTAGAGCATTTTTATCATTGCAGAAAGGTCTATTGGACCGGGCTGTTCCATGGCTTCCTTGAGAAAATTTGAGCTGAGTCACAAAGGAAAAGAAGAGAGTGAGTGTGTGGAGTAGGGAGAGAGCAGGCAGACGGCAGGGAAAGAGCATTCCAGGCAGAAGGAACAGCATGTGCAAAGGCCTTGAGGTAAATGGGGGGCATAATGAGTCCCAAGCTGGCATGGCTGGTGCACAAAATGAGGGGTAAGCCATACTGGACTAAGCTGAGGAAGTGGGCAGAGCCCTGGGAACGCAAGCTGGTGCAGCCACTCTGGAAAACAGTGTGGAGTTTCCTCAAAAAACTAAATGTAGGACTACGCTACGACCCAGCAATTGCCCTACTAGGCATTTACCCACGGGACACAGGTGAGCTGTTTCGAAGGGACACGTGCACCCCCGTGTTTATAGCAGCACTATCAACAATACCCAAAGTATGGAAAGAGCCCAAATGTCCATTGACGGATGAATGGATAAAGAACATGTGGTCTATATCTACAATGGAGCATTACTCGGCAGTCAAAAAGAAGGAAATCTTGCCATGTGCAACTATGTGGATGGAACTGGAGGCTATTATGCTAAGTGAAATTAGAGAAAGACAAAAATCATATGACTTCACTCATCAGGACTTTAAGAGACCAAACCGATGAACATAAGGGAAGGGAAACAAAAATAAAATAAAAACAGGGAGGGGGACAAAGCATAAGAGACTCATAAATATGGAGAACAAACAGAGGGTTACTGGAGGGGGTGTGGGAGGGGGGATGGGCTAAATGGGTAAGGGGCACTAAGGAATCTACTCCTGAAATCATTGTTGCACTATATGCTAACCAATTTGGATGTAAATTAAAAAAAAAAAATTAAAAAAAAAAGTGGGCAGAGGCCAGACCACGTGGTCTCGTAAGTGATGGTGCGGAGTTTGGATTTTATTTTTTGTTCAATGGGAAGTCATTGGAGGGTTTTAAACCAGAGAAACAGACAGACAAACAGGATTAGATTTGCTTTAAAAAGAGCACTCTGGGAGCACCTGGGTGGCTCAGTCTGGTAAGTGTCGGACTCAGGTCATGATCTCACAGGTCGTGGGTTCTGGCCCCGCATCGGGCTCTCTGCTGTCAGTGTGGAACCCGCTTTGGATCCTCTGTCTCCTTCTCTCTCTGCCCCTCCCCTGCGCACTCTTTCTCTCTCTCAAAAATAAATAAACAAATAAATAAACAAACATTTTTTAAAAAGGCACTCTGATTTTGGAAGGAGATAATGACAGTTTAAGTCCACAGAGCACATTTCAAAGTTTACACACGTTCATCGTGCTAGTGTGATAGTTCCGGCTGGTATTCCAATTCTCTCGTTACAGAGCCCAAGAAGTGAATGGGCCACAGAGCTGGGTCTTTAGGTGCCAAGCCCAGAGTTGTTTTCACCCACACCCCCCCCCCATCTTATTGAAACTATTTTCAAATTACTATACTAATACAAACACACACACACACACACACACACACACACACACGAATGTCCTCAAGGGAAAGGCAGCAGCAGAAGGGCATAGGCATGAGTCAACCCAAGGCCCCCAGGGAGGGCGGGGCAGGGCTGTACCCCTGTTGGCTGCCTCACAGTTCATCAGCCTTCAGGGCCCCCAGAATCCAGACTCTTTCAAGGCAGTGTTTCTATATTCTTCTACCTGTGTTCTCCCTATCGTTAAATCAAATCACTTAAAACAAAACAAACAAAATTAACATTTAAAGGAAGTTGTTTCATTACCTTAGGTAGAAAATCAGTATCATCTACCATTACTAGAGATGAACCTTAAAGATAAATACAGTAAAAATATAAACACAGAGAAAAAACAATGTTATGCAATTGTGAATGTGTTCCATGCTTGAAGGATAGTTTGTTTCTTTTTCTTTCAAGTTTATTCATTTATTTTGAGAGACAGAGAGAGTGTGTGAGTGAGGGAGGGGCAGAGAAAGAGGGAGGGAGAGAGAGAATCCCAAGCAAACTCCATGTCAGTGCAGAGCCTGAGGTAGGGCTTGATCTCACGAACCTGTGCGATCAGGACCTGGGATGAAATCAAGATCATGACCGGATGCTTAACTGACTGAGCCACCCAGGCGCTTATTTCTTTCTTATTAAAAGAAAAGATCTAAGAGATTTCTCTTTGATAATCAGATGGCCCCAAAGAGAACTGAATAATAGCTCATTGAATGTTAATTGATGCCAAATCTGTAACTCTCCTAAAATCATCTCCTAGGCCGGAGTGGGGTCTCCCTCCCTTTGGGCCATTCCTCTTTGCAGTAAAAAGAGTGTGGGTCCTTTGGAGACCATCTGAGTCCCCGGCAACAGAAGGCTCCTTCCTTCTGAGTATCTGTCTCCGAACTGGATTGAGCCCTTCTCGGGCAATGACCTAGCACTCAGCTCGTGTCCTGTCTGATGATAGTGGTCTCCGCCTCATAGGTCCTTTCGTCTGACATCCCGGAAGCCAATAATGATAAACAGATGAATACTTTCAACTTAACTGTGAGGGGCCTGTTCTTGCCCTGCTGCCTAGACTGCTCCTCTGTCCCTGGTCCCCTCTCAGTTGGAAGGGCTCCTGCTTCAAGGCCACACCCCCTCTGTAAAGGGGTTCCCAGGTGTCCCCCATGTCAGGCTGTGCTGGGCTCCCCGGTGTAATGGTTTTGGCCACAGGACTGCAAGAGTTAGGCGTGTCCAACAGGAAACAGAGAAATAAGGCACCTTGAGGAGGTAAAGGGGCCGTGGCTAGGGAGACAGGAGTCTAGTTTCCAGGCCACTGGTGTGAGCCGGACAAGGGTCTCCCCTTCTGGGGGTCCAGTCTCAGCTTCTAAACAGCGGGGGAGTGGGATGAAATGGTCTTTATCTTCAGAGCCTTTATCAGAGTCTGTGAGATCTCCCCTTCTTTCCTTGGGAACAGGCTGTCCTAGGGATGAGTAAGTCCCTGGGACCTTCGAGACCTCACAACCTGGTTTCCAGATGGTCCCCAGAGCCAGCGGGACCGGTTGTCTCCTGGCTGAGCCACAGCCCGCCAGGCCGCTGAGGAGGGTGAGGGCGCCCCCTGGCGGGACCTGGGAGAAAGGCTCTCGGAGCTGTGGGATGGGTCTGAACTGACTGCAGTGGCATCCAAGCCTTATACAAGGACCCATGGAAGGCATCTAGCCCAACCCCTCATTTTCCAAATGGGGAAGCTGAGGTTCACAGGCGTGAAAGACACTCTGTTGGGTAAAGTTTCCAGATAAAACACAGGATTCCCAGTTAAACTTGTTTTCATATAAACAAGAATAATATTAACATTTTTTTAACGTTTATTTATTTTTGAGAGACAGAGAAAGGAGCATGAGTGGGAAAGACGCAAAGAGAGAGGAATACAAAAAATCCGAAGCTGTCAGCACAGAGCTCCAAGCAGGGCTTGAACCCATGAGCTGTGAGAGCATGACCTGAGCCGAAGCTGGAGGCTTAACTGACTGAGCCACCCAGGTGCCCAGAAATGAATAATTTAAAAAAATAATACATTTTCATTTATTTATTTTTGAGAGATGGAGAGGGAACAAGTGGGGGAGGGGCAGAGTAAAAAGGGGACAGAGGATCCGAACCGGGCTCCGTGCAGACAGCAGACAGCCTGATGTGGGGCTCGAACTCAACAAACCATGAGATCGTGACCTGAGCTGAAGACAGCCGCTTAACCGACAGAGCCACCCAGGTGCCCCAATAATTTTTTTAATATAAGTATGTCCCATGCAACATTTAGGACATACTTCTACTAGAAAATTACTTGTTAGGTACTTGAACTTCAAGTGTAAACAGTGTCTTGTCTTTTCTTTTGCTCAGTCTGGTAACTCGACTGCAAGTCCATCCACTGAGTTAATGTCTGAGCTCGGACTGCAGACCAGACATGGGTCAGGGCTCCTTCATCCCTGACTAACGTCTTTTGCTTGCAGCTCTGCCCAGCGTTCAGCAGGAGCATGGGACACGTCCGTTGACATTTTCTGGGAGAGAGCAAGTGGAACGATATATGAATCTTGTCTTTGACAATCCCAGGAATGTTTTAAAGGTTCAGACAGAATGTTTCAAAGAGATGGGTCCTTCCCAATTCATGCTACCATCAAAAGCCCACCTTCAATGTTTTGGTAATAGAATTGCCTGACCTCCCTGTCCTGGTCTGATTTACAAGGTTAGGGAGGAACCTGGGCGAGGAAAGAATCTGCACTGATAACTGGAATTCCTCAGTTATGCTTCTTGTGGTGAGCATTGAGTAGTGTACAGAATTGTCGAATCAGTATGTCATACACCTGAAACTAATATGACATTACCTATTAATTATACTTCAATTAGAAATAAATAAGTAAATAAGTGAATACATGTCTGTATGTTCCCCAGGTGCTTCTGATACATAGCAAAGATTGAGACCCCCTGGGTTAGCTATGAGGAAGAAAGGTAGCTGCTTAGATGGGGCAGGTTTTATCTGATATATATCAGTAACTGCCCATCTTCATGATGCATAGGTGGAGGGGGCTGGGTTGTTAAAAAGCACATTCCCAGGGGGCATCTGGGTGGCTCGGTTGGTTGAGCGCCTGACTCTTGATTTCGGCTTGGGTCATGATTTTGTGGTTCATGGGATCGAGCCCTGCATCAGCCTCTGCGTTGATAGTACAGAACCTGCTTGGGATTCTCTCTCTGCGGCTCCCCCTGTGCACTCTCTCTCTCAAAATGAATGAATAAACTTAAAAATAAAAAAAGCACTTTCCTAGTCTTACTTCCAGAGATTCTCTTTGAGTAGATCCAGCCTGGGGCCCTGGAATCTTCCCTTTTGACCCACACTCAGGTTCACCTGTATTTGTAATGTATTTGATTTGTTAAGAAACAAAAACAGAACTGAAGCAAATATGGATGGGTGATAAAGTTCTTCAGACAGGAAGTATATGAATACGAACATTATTCTATTTGGTCTAACTTAAATATTTCACTGAAAATACTTGTAAAACTTAGGAGCATTTTAGGGGTGATCTGTGATGTAGGTGGCAAGAGGGTGGACAGAGATGCCCACTTCCAGATGCAGACTGGTTGCCCTCCATGTCTAAGAGTTGCAGTCTGGGGTGAGATGAGCCGGGCTTCGTCCTGCAGGGTGGGAAAGATTCAGAGAAGCAGAGGTCAGCCTCACAGTCAGGAAGCAAGGAGTCTGAGCAAATGGGAGAGTAAGTGTCAGGCGACTAGGGCTGTGTCTTGTTCGTAGCCGGTGTCGATAAATGACCTCTCTTGCCCTATCTCCTATCACTACTCAGTCACCATACCTTAGCCGAAGGCCTTCTTTGTGTTCCTGAAGCATGCCAAGTTTTGCCGTGCCTCAGGGCCTTCGCACTTGCTGCGCCCTCTGTTGGAACTACCCTCTTTTCCCAGCTTTTCCTTAGTGACTGCCTCTTCGTCACTCTCAGGTCTCAGTTCAAATGTTAGCTCCTCAAAGAGGCCTTTGCTGTCTACCCTTCTTACTCCCATGCTCTGTCCTTCATTTCGAGGATCACAACCTGTAATTATTATCATATTTATTCATTTTTGTTGCCTGACACCCCCCACCCTGATGCAAAATGTAAGATACATGAACACAGGGACCTGATCTCTTTTGCTCATCGCTATTGCCCCTCTCCCTGAGCACATCTCGTGGAACATGTTAAGTTCTCCCAGTCAATTATTTGTTGAATGAATGAATGAATGAATGGTGGGGCAAGGCCAGAATAGGGAAAGCCCTTGGAACAAGGGAAAAATGTAGGTAGACATTGGAGTCTGAGAAAATACAGGGGAAAAGCTCCTTGACATTGGTCTTGGCAAAGATTTTTTAGATTTGACCCCAAAAGTACAAGTGACAAAGCCAAAAATAGACAAGTAGGACTTCATCAAAGTAAAAAGCTTCTGCACAGCAAAAGAATCATCAATACGACAAGGCATCCTACAGAATGGTCGAAAATATTTGCAAACCATCTAATGTGTTAATATCCAAAATATATCAGGAACTCATACAACTCAATAGAAAAAAATTTTTTTGATTTAAAAATGGACAAAAGGGGAGCCTGGTTAAGCATCCGACTCTTGATCTCAGCTCAGGTCATGATCTCATGGTTTGTGAAATTGAGTTCTGCGCTGCGCTCTGTGCTGACATTGCAGAGCCTGCTTGGGATTCTCTCTCTCTCTCTCTCTCTCTCTCTCTCACCCTCTGCCCTTTCCCTACTCATGCATACCCTCTCTCTCTCTGTCTCTCTCTCTCTCAAATAAATAAATAAGCTTAAAAATTGTTTTAAATGGGCAAAGGACTTGAATAGACATTTTCCCAAGGAAGACGTTCAGATGTTCAACATGGAAAGGTGTTCAACATCACTCATCATCAGGGAAATGCAAATCAAAATGATGGTGAGATATCGCCTCATGCCTGTCGGAATGGTTGTCATCAAAAGCACGAGAGATAAGAAGCCTTGGCGAGAATGTAAAGAACAGGGAACCCTTGGGCACTGTGAGTGGGAATGTGATTAGCATGAGTGAGTGGGAATGGCATTAGCACAGCCACTGTGGAAAACAGTATGGGAATTCCTTGAAGAATTGAAAACAGAACTATCATATGATCCAGGCACTTCATTTCTGGGTGTATATATCTGAAGGAAATGAAAACACTATCCCGGGGCACCTGGGTGGCTCAGTTGGTTAAGCGTCCGACTTCGGCTCAGTTCAAGATTTCGTGGTTCATGAGCCTTGCGTCAGGCTCTGTGCTGACAGCTTGGAGCCTGGAGCCTGTTTCAGATTCTGTGTCTCCTCCTCTCTCTCTGCCCCTCCCCTGCCCATGCTCTGTCTCTCTCTATCTCTCAAGAATAAATAAACTTTAAAAAAAATTTTAAAAAAAGAAAAACACTATTGCAAAGAAATATCTGCATCCGCATTTTCCTTGCAGCATTATAGACATAGACATAGAGACAACCTAAGTGTCCATCAGTGGGTGAATGGATAAATACAATGGAATATTATTCAGCCATAGAAAGAAGGAAGCCCTGCTCTCTGTGACAACATGGATGGACCTTGAGGGCATTACGCTAAGTGAAATAAATCTGACAAAGAAAGAGCAACATTGTAGGTTCTCACTTATCTCTGGAATCTGAAAAGGCTAAATTCAAAGGAATAGAGTAGAATGGTGGTTGCCAGGGGAGACGTTGGTCAAAGGGTATAAATGCCAGGCTCTGTGATGAGTAAATTCTGGGGATCCGAGGCACGGTACAGTGACTATAATCAACAACACTGTGTGATATACTTGAAAGATACTAAAAGAGATCTTAAATGTTATCACCACACACACAACAGAGGGAATTCTGTGAGGGGATGGAAGTGTTGATCAGCCTCATTGTAGTAAAGCATTTCTTAATGTATCAAATCATCACATTGTACCCCTTAAACTTACATATGTTGTTTGTCTATACTATTGCAATAAAGCTGGAAAAAAACACACCACACCAAACCTCCACATTTCCTACGTCTCCAATTTAGTAATATTTAGTTCTCCATCTGTTAAGTCTCCGGTCTCTTTTTTTCCCCCAAAGTTTATTTATTTTGAGAGAGAGAGTGAGAGAGCACGCAGCGGAGGGGTAGAGAGAGAGAGAGGGAGGGAGAGAATCCCAAGCAGGCTCTGCACCATCAGTGCGGAGCCTGACCCGGGGCTCAAACCCACGAACCGTGAGATCGTGACCTGTGAGATCGTGACCTGAGCTGAAATCAAGAGTCGGTTGCTTAACCGACGGAGCCACCCAGGTGCCCCGTCAGATCTCTTTGCTTGCATATTTGCCGAGGGACATGGCTACAAAAGCAGGCGGTGCAGGGAGGTCAGAATGGTGACGGCATTAGTGCCACTGGGGACGTGATTTTCAGAGGCGGGGATGGACAAACCTCCGTGAAGTTCAGAGAAAGCGAAGGGCCAGCATCCATCAACTCACAGGGTCACAGCACTTCAGTGTATCTTAAAGCAGAACGAAGCAAAACGACAACAAAACAAACAAAAGCCCGAACAGCTTTGCTCACGTTTGCAAGGGAGAGCTAGATTCCGGGCTCAAATCCTTAGAAACAGGATTTCTCCATCCGTTCGTTGAAGAGCCACGTGGGACGTGGGACAATTCCTCACGGTGCAAGACTCTCTTGGTCTTGGCCCCTGCCCGTTCAAAGGCCAGCTGTGCCCTCCTGACTGACCCCACAACTCCAAAAGGAACCCCGGCGACGATACACCACCGGGAGAACCTCTTTCTTGGACGCTTGCTGAGCGCTACCCGAGGCCAGCAGGGGGCGGCCTGACTCCAGAAATGAGCGCTCCTGGGCCGGCCGTGGACCTCAAAGGCCCACCGGGAGCCCCCGGCCTGTCCTCTCTCAGGACACTGAGGGGTCCGCTGCTCTGCCCCACTCCCCCATTGCACACCATTCTATAGGTGAGGGAAACTGAGTCTCAGAGGGGAAGAGGGATGGGAGATTTGTGCCGTGTCTACTTTGGTGGCACAGTCTGGAAAGGAATTCAAGAAGCAGAAACCCCAACCCCCACAATGTCATCATCCCTGTGCGCTGAGAAACGTCATCGTCACCTCCCCAGTCCTCAGCCGTGGGACAGACACCAGGGACCTGAGCCCTTCTGTGCCCAAGGCTGGCTCCCGGGCCTAGCAAAGAAGTCAGTGTGCTAGAGGAGAAGGAGGGAAGCCAGCGGACCTGGTCCTGGGTCCAACCCTGGCAGGAACCGCAATACCACACGATTCCCCTCTCTGAGCCCCCGACTTTCTTTTTCTAAGGAGAGTATTGCATACACGGCAAAACCCTACCAAACATAAAACTCCAAACTCTGCAGAAGGGTTTAAAATGTCTCCTCCTCTTGGGATGAGCACTGGGTGTTGTATGGAAACTAATTTGACAATAAACTTCATATATTGGAAAAAAAAAATGTCTCCTCCTCAGCTTCCATTTCATTTCCTAGAGTAAACAAATTGTTAATATTCCTCATATATCTTTCTGGAGAAATAATATGCAAAGATAGTTGTGTGTACATATATACTTTTAAAAAAGGTTTTATCTATTTATTTATTTTTAAATGTTTATTTATTATTGTTGAAGGAGAGAGAGAGAGAGAGACAAAGGGTGAATGGGGGAGGGACAGAGAGAGGGAAACAACAGAATCCGAAGCAGGCTCCAGGCTCCACGCTGTCAGCACAGAGCCCAACAAGGGGCTCGAACTCATGAACCGTGAGATCATGACCTGAGCTGAAATCCAGAGTCAGACACTTAACTGACTGAGCCACCCAGGTGTCCCTAAAATTGTATCTATTTAGGGAATCTCTGCACCCATTGCAGGGCTCGAATTCACAACCCTGAGATCAAGAGTCGCATGGTCTCCCCACTGAGCCAGCCAAGCACACAGATTGGATTATACTCAACACTTTATTCTGTGTTTTGTTTTTTGATTTACACTATCACCAATAATCTTTCCACAGCACGGATGTGTGTTTACCTCCTTCCTGCCCGTGCCTGTATACCACTCCATAACACAAATGTCCCACAGTTAAATGCCCTTTCCCTCCAGTCCCAGGAGGGTGGAAAGTATGTGAGGCCTCCCCAGTTCCCGAGTCGCTGTGGGAACCTTCTGAGTCCTTCCCTGCCTGCCCATCCATTTTTCCCACCTGGTTTAGCAACTTCTGCCTTCCCTCCCAAGGGCTCCCATGCGGGTCTCTTTAGATAACATCTTGTGAAGGCCTTTGCCAAAAGCACGCCTTTTTCTGCCCCTGGAAGGAATTATTTTCACTTGTGCCGAAGAAGAGTCTCTGCAGGTACTTGTAACCCCTGCCAAGAAATCTGAGAGGCCCCAAATTCCTCAGTGCCTGGATCCCAGAATCGCTTCATCTGCCGGCTGCTCCCTTCCAAGGGGCACTGAGATGACGGAGTTACACGCTGCTTAAAGGCTTAGAGGGTGTCAGATGAAAGGGTTTGGGGGAAGTGGTGTTTACAGGGATCAGGGCAGACACACTGGAGGGGCCAGGGTCCCCCTTCCCTTCTCAAAGATGTCAGAGGACTGGCATCATCCAAACCCCTGAGGAAGTCTCTGACCCTTTCCATCCCAAAGCCACTTAGCATCAGGACTGTTAGCCCCTGAAGGTTTGTGGGGACTGGAGAGCACGATGGGGGCTGCTTCACCTTGCACAATGCCAGGGGGCTCTGTTTACATTGACTATGCGGCGAATGGTACCCAGGAGAGGTACAAAGTGGTGCCGATGACCATACTACAGCAGCCAGCGTGATCTTTTTAAAATGTGAAAAAAAACAACTAATGATTTCTTGCTATGTCCCAAATAAAACCCCTAAATCCCTCTGCATGATCCAGTCTCATTTTCCTCTTAACTTGATGTCTACCATCACGCTGGCTCACTAAGTTGCAAACACATTGACCTTTCTGATCCCAAACGGGCCTGGGGGCCTTAGTTTCCACCTCAGGGCCTTTGCACAGGCTGCCTCTAGACCTTCCCAAGATTGGCTGCTTCTTGTTATTGAATGCCCTTCTTATTTTCAGACATGAGGTCTTTCTATTCACTTCCAACTTACATTCAAAGTCCCATCTGCCAGCTCTGCTCCTTTTGAACATGCCC
Source organism: Prionailurus bengalensis (assembly GCF_016509475.1). Classification (NCBI taxonomy): domain Eukaryota; kingdom Metazoa; phylum Chordata; class Mammalia; order Carnivora; family Felidae; genus Prionailurus; species Prionailurus bengalensis. Next base: position 196,464,979 of record NC_057343.1, read on the forward strand.
TTTCTTTTTCCAGCAGCTGGCGGGGTAAGCTTGTATCCACGGAGTCAGCACAATGCCTGGCACCTTATGGACGTTCACAATTTCTTCTGAACAGACGTTGACTTGAATCAAGGCGGTTGGCAACACCCTTGAGCTGTAAAGTGCTATGCTTTATAGTTCCCAAGTAGCGGAGAGCAAAGAGTTGGGGTCGGAGGAAACTTAGTGTCCCCTGGTTTCAGAAGTTTTGAAAAAACAGAGAACTTCTCTTTGGGGTCAGCGCATGCTTTTAGCCCTCCCTGCCTGCACAGGCTTATAAATGACAGGGCTGGCAGGAATGACCCAATCCAGCTCCATTACTGTAATAATGGGAAAGCTGAGACTTTCCCAAAGGAGAAGAAGACATTAGTAGTTGAGCTGAGACTAAGAACTCAGGTCCCCATCCTTCTGGGCCGGTGTACCCCAGTGTGTCTGTTGTCTAGATAAAGAATGACGTGGGCAATGCACTTTGAGGGGCGGCCGATCTGCCCTGAGAAACCCGTCACAATGCTCGAAATTCCTAGCCGTTTGTCTTTCACCTGAATCAGGGTAGTGTGTCTGAAGAAGGCTGCTATCAAAACAGAATACTTGATCGGAATCTCATCCCTTAGAAGGGATTGGTCTCTCAGGTAAGTCGATGTGGAACAGTGAAGAGTGGGACCCTGAGTGGGGAGAAAATCCCACGGGTGGTGGTGGCGGCGTTTGTTACAAAGGGGAAATTTGGGGGTCCAGGCTATGTCCAGGTACGGCACCCAAGCCGAACTCCTCCAATCTCACTTTGCCTCAGGCTGGCCTCAAATGTGAACCACAGAGAACTGTTCAAATGCCAACAAACAAATGCAAGCAGCAAACAAAGGGCTGTTTGTGCCGGGAAGAACCAGTCCCACGGGTGGTTGTGGGTGTAGCGGAAAACAAGGCTCAGGTTTTGGAACAGATGGCATTTAGAAAGCTGAGGAGAGCGAGGGTCACCTCCTTTCTCCCCATGCCACCCTGCCCATCGCCCCTGTGCCGCGGGGACGGTCTGCATCAGAGGCACCTCCCAGGGGGCTGGGACACACAATCTGAGCCCCCGTTCATTTGTCCGGCCCTCCTGGAGGGTGGGGTAAGGGACACCCGGGGGGTCTATCGCTAGTGCTTGGACAGCTGGAACAGGCAGAAAACAAGCAAGTTCAGCAAGACCCTGATATTCTAGCCCGAAAGCTCAGAACCGTCCACACCCGGCTCCCTGCAGTCAACGACTAGCAACACCTACAAGAAACTCAATGGAGCAAAATAATGTCACCAGCAGAACTGGTCCTGAGCATCCCTTGGTTCTGTTGGCAAGTTGGTTCCATTCAACCTGCTTCTCCATGGAGGGAAATGAGGCCAGGAACTGCCTCCTGAGCTCAGTTTGAGGTTGGCTGAAGAGGCTTCCAAATTGCAGAGGGTTTTTCCTTCTCTCCCTATTCTAAGCTTATCTGTTCTTAAGGGCTCCCATAAACTTCCTTCCAGTCCACGGCAGCTTCTTTCCTTTGAACTCCGAAGGCTGTTTTCCACGCTGGGCTTTGCACAGGCAGGCCCATATCACCACTGGCTTACTGGATGCCTGGCCTGTCCCCCCGACTCATCCTCAAGCTCCTTAGAGCCATAGTGCTGAGCACACAACAGGGTACCCCGATAAAAGCCCGGAGCTGGGCGGAACTCGAGTCACCATGATGGTCCGCTCCCCTCATGTTATAGATGCAGAAAAGTAGAACAGGAGTTGCCAGGGGCTGGGAGAAGGGGGCAAAAGGGACTTGTCGTCTCATGGGTACAGAGCTTCAGTCCTGCAAGATGAAAAAGTTATGGAGACTGGCTGTGTCACAATGTAAAATATACTTGTCGCTACTTGTCTATACACTCAGAAATGGTAAAATGGTGACTTTGTTACATTTTATCACACACTAAAGACAAAAAATGAAACAAGTCCTTAAAGCTATCAAGTGACTTAGTGAATCGTGGATGCCTCCCAAGGGCAGGGATTTTTATCTGTTCTGTGCACTGCTGTGTCCCTTGCCCCTTGAAGGTGCACGGGGCACGTGCTCAGTGCGCGTTTAGAGAGTAAGTGAACCGTAACCACTTTGCATTGATACTTTATTCACAAACCCTTTGAATTAATTAATTAATTAATTAAGAGAGCGTGTGAGCAGAAGGAGGGGAGAAGGAGAGAAGGTGGGGGGTGGGGAGAGGGAGAGACAGTCGTAAGCGTGGAGCCCAACACGGGGGGGGGGGCTTGATCTCACGACCATGAGATCGTGACCTGAGCTGAAATCAAGAGTTGGACACTTAACCACCTGAGTCACCCAGGCGCCCTTTTTTTTTTTTTTTTAATTTTTATTTTTTAAGTAAACTCCACCTCCCAACATGGGCTCGAACTCATGACCCCAAGATCAGGAGTCACATGCTCTACCGACTGAGCCGGCCAGGTGCCCCTGTTCGGGACTCCTTCAAGCACGATGGTGATATAGCAACCACTGCTTGAAGGTCAAGCCAACCTCCAGAAGGTCCCACGGGACTTGCCCTTTCCCCTACTTCTTGCCACCAGCTGAATTGGCAGAGCAAGGGAGCCGACTGCTCGTGGGCTGTGATAACCCAGAACCCATCCAGCGCCAGACCTCAGCAGCACTCTTCTGGAGAACTTTAAGAGTCGTGTCTCACCCCACTCTCAGTCAATTCGCTCTATCAGACGTGGATATGCGAAAACCTATCTGAAACCGGACGAAACAAAACAAATAACTATGTCCAAAGGGCACAATACTTCTCACTTCTGTGATGACTGTTTTGGCCGGATTCCTTCTCTTCCCTAACTTGCTTGGCTCTGAGAGCAGGAGCTGTGACTTCCCTTGTCCTGGCTTCTGCATTCTTACACAACCCATTTCCATCTGCTTCACATCTACTCACACACACTTCCCCCCTTTTTGTACTTTATGTAAACTTTAAAAACAATTTTTTTAAATAAAAAAAAGTTTTTTAAATGTTTATTGCTTTTGAGAGAGAGAGAGAGAGAGAGACAGAGCGCAAGCAGGGGAGGAGCAGAGAGAGAGAGGAGACACAGGATCTGAAGCAGGCTCCAGGCTCTGAGCTATCAGCACAGAGCCCGATGCGGGGCTTGAACTCGTGCACCATGAGATCATGACTTGAGCCGAAGTCGGACGCTCAACCAACCGAGTCACCCACGTGCCCCAGGCTATGTAAACTTCTAAAATGTTTGTTTATTTTTGAGAGAGAAATAAAGCACGTGAACAGGTGGGGGGTGCCGAGGGAGGAGGGGACAGAGGATCCGAAGTGGGCTCTGTGCTGACAGCAGAGAGCCTGATTCGGGACTCAAGCCCGTGAACTGTGAGATCATGACCTGAGCCTAAGTCAGATAGATGCTCAACCGACTGGGCCACTCAGGTGCCCTAGGTAAACTTTTTTATTGAAGCAAAGTACACATGCAGAAATTACATGCACAAATCCTACATGTACATGTGCAATTCAATGAATTTTCACAAACTGACCACATCCATGTGATCAGTACCTAGTTGCAGAAACGGAATGTTACCTGCTCTCCAGAAGTCCCTTTGTGTCTCCTGGAAAGCCTCTTACTGATTTCCGGTAGAATATTTTAATTTTGCAGAAGAGAACACTAAGGCCCGACGGGGAAAATGACTGTCCCAAGAGGGCAAAGGGCAATGCTCTGAGGCTACTTTGTAGCCTCAGAAGTGCAACACCTCCTTCACAGAACACACCCCTCTAGGCGGCAGTTACAGGCACCTGCCGAGCAGAGCCCTCCAGGCCCCGAACTCCCCTCTGCTCCGATGGTGCTGAAGTCAGGGCATGGGCTGTATCTGCTCTTTGTGGAACTGTTGCTACCCTCTGGCCCTTCCCAGGGTTCTGTTCTGGCCTCTTCCCCTGACGACACACTCTCAAGAAGCTTAAGCAGATTGTGCCAGGAAGGCCCTTAAAGATCTGATCAATTTATGATTTGCTTAAAAAAGAAGGAAGGAAGGAAGAAAGAAAGAAAGAAAGATGAAAGAAAGGGGAAGAAAGAAAGAAAGAAAGAAAGAAAGAAGTAGGAAGGAAGGAAGAGAGGAAGAAAGAAACCCCATAAAACTTTGTTCTTAAAATTCCCTAAATTAGTGGGTTGTTACTGACAAAAAAAAATAAAATCTAACAATAGAGAAACGTACTAAGCAAATATAGAATATTTCCTTGCCTGGATTGTGAATTAGTCAGGAGTATAGGCAGCTGTTGGTAGGTGGGCTTTATATGCATGTATATGTGTTATTTATTTATTTATTTATTTTGAGAGACAAAGTGAGCAGGGAAGGGGCGGAAAGAGACGGAGAGAGAGGGAGGATCCCAGTCAGTCTCTGTGCTGCTAGAGCAGAGCCCGATAGGTCGTGAGCCTCGAGATCATGACCCGAGCTGAAGTCAAGAGTCTGATGCATAACTGACTGAGCCACCCAGGTGCCCCTGTGTGATTTTTTTTTTTTTTTTTTTTTTTTTTTGAAACAGCTGTCTCTTTTCCTTCCCTCCTCCTTGGCTTTCTCTCAAAGTCATTGTTTTGCTGCCAAAAGCTGGATGAGGAGGAGATGGGAAAGAGTTAGAGTGATTGCCCCTGGCTATGTACCACAAAAGCCCAGCCTTGTCAATCACCTTTGGTGTGATGCCTTTGTGTGTGATAGAAACACAGAGCAACCGCGGTGTTCTCAGCACTAAGGTCTCTGTAAACGGAATCGTGTCCTAGAGAACATAGCAGGTTGGAATGGGAAGCAGCTTGTAATGTTCAACCACGTAATCCTTCGGACGGATGATGTGGGGAAGCCCAGAGCAGCTTGGTGCTTGGTGTTGGGGATCTCGCCCAGCAGACTGCAGATAAAACCCAAGTGGCTTGACTCCCCGTGCAGTGCTCTTTGTACTATTCCACCTCAGTTCCCAGGGTAAATCTAATTTTTCTATTCTGTCTTCCTTCTTCCCCAGACATCTATGTATATGTGTTGTACCATGGGTGTCAATTTTGGATTTGTGGAACCAGATCATCATGGCAATAACTCAGCAAGCTTACCCTTCAAGAGCTAAATTGGTGAGGGAAATCCCGGCCGGTAGCATGCATAGCAGTCAGAATGAATTCAGTTGCCAGTGACAGAAACTGAGATCAAATGAACTTAAGCAAAAAAAGAATTCATTGGCTCATGTAACCAACAAGCTGGGATTTCAGGCATGGCTGGATCAAGGGCTCTCTTCTCTCTATGCCTTAGCTCTTTTCTCGTTGCCTGTTGGTGTTGGCCCCTCTCTCTCGTTGCTGCTAAGCTTCCTCCACGTGGATGGGTGTGGTGGGCTGAATGATGGCCTCCTGAAGATGTCCGTGTCCTAACCTTCAACTTGTGAATGTGTTTGTTACATGCTAAAGGTGATTTTATATATATGATTAAGTTAAGGATCTTGAGATGGGGAGATTATCATGGATTATCCAGGTGATCCCAATGTAATCATGAAAGTCCTTTTAAGAGGGGCAGAAGGGTCACAGAAGAAGAAGGAGATGCGATGACAGAAGCAGAGGTCAGAGAGAGAGAGATAGAGTGCTTTGAAGACGCCACCCTACTGGCCTTGAAGACGGAGCAATAAGCCATAAGCCAAGGAATGGGGACAGTGTCCAGAAGCTGGAAAAGTCAAAAAAATGAATTCTCCCTTAGGGCTTCCGGAAGGAATGTGACCCAGCCGGCATCTTGATTTTAGGACATCTGACCTCCGGAACTATAAGATAATAAATATATGTTCTTTCAAGCCATTAAGTTTGCGGTAATTTGCTACCATAGCAATAGGACATTAACACAAGGGGCTTATGTCTCCAGGTTGATATCTTCTTCTGTGCTAATCCAGTAGTCCGTGGGGGCGGGGAAAGTTTCTTTCTCCCAAAGTCCCCTTAAGGGCCACAGATTCTCCCTGGCCACAATCAGGTCGTGGGACTGTTGTTCCGATCACTGGTGCCGGAGCAGGCAAGACAGAAAGCTGGCTCAGCCTGAGTTCTGTGGCCATGGTGGTAGTGTTGGGGGGCACACCGGGACCGACAGGCCCTTTAGAATTACTTGAAATGGAGAGAGGAAGGCCGGCTGGATGGATAAAAACAACACACCCACCCTACAACAGGGGATTTTTGGAGTAACAGGAGGAGACACTGAAGGCTGGGTTAGGAGGTGCTGAGGGTGGGGAGAGGTGGGTGAACCAGGGGAGAGGCAGGTAGAATTGCCAGAAAGACTTCTGGGCCCCCCTGAACCACATGGGAATGTTTTGTTGCTACACTGCCGAGTTGTCCGTGCAGATAGCGCTGGAGAGGGATTCGGGGGGGGTGTGTGTGGAGGGGGGCACACGGAGGAAGTAGCCAAATACAGTGGTTCAGCTCTGAAGAGTCCCACGCTCCTAGCCCAGCTCTGCACACTTCCTGGCTGAGCAGCCTTAGGTAAGGCTCTTCATTTCTCCGGAGACTCAGGCTTCTCATCTGTAAAATGGGGCCAATAGAAATCTCTCCCCTCGCGGGACTATTGTGAGGGGTAAACGCGATCAGACACTTAATGTGCTTAGCCCAGTGTCGGCACACCACAAATACCACCTGAACGGTAGCCGTTGTTATTATTATTTTAATTAAGGAGAAACACCTACGACGTCTGAGTGATTTTGAAAGGACAACTTTGTGCAGAACTGGAGGGCAGAGCCAGGGTCCGAAGGGAGGAAGCCACAGCTCAACATAAGAAAGAACTTGCTGTGGATCCGCCTTCATGAAGGAGGGCCAGGCTGTCTGGGAAGGTAGTGAACACTCATCACCACGTACTCAGATGCAGAGTGGGGGGCCACTTGGAGGGGATGTTATGGAGGGCATAAGCGCTCAGTTTAAGTTTTTCTCTTGCTCGGGGAGCCAGTGGCTCTCAGCCCTCAGGGGGGACCATCCCCATGTGAGCTGGGCAGTTGCGATTTCAGAAACTCTCCAGGCTCCATCAGGTCCAAGTGCATTTGGTTCTGACATGCCCAGCCTGGGATTTCTTCCAGGCTTTCGGCTTGCAGCCCCAGAGCTTGACTCCATCCCTAACTTGTTCACCTGGAGCTTAGAGAGAGGAGGAATCCGTCTGTTCTCAGCAAGCACGTCAGGAACCCTGCGTGGAAAGCTTGGGAAAGTCGCTTCTGTTTGGGGGTAAGAAGCCGGTGCCCCACTAGAGAGCTGAAAACATCAGCAGTTCAGTCTTCGACCGCCTTGTACGTGCCTGGCACTGTGTGAACTCGTATCAACCAGACTTCAGCTCAAGTGCATAGCAAAAAAGCCGAATAATCATAGCTCACACACAGAAGTTTTGTTTCTCCTGTTTATAAAGAAGCTTGGCACAAGTGGTTCCATATTGATGTGACAGCGCCGTGTAATTATCAGGGATCCAGAATCCTATCTTTTTTGTTTTAGGGCAACAGTTCCCACAAAGTGTTTGGTTGGATAAATTTGGGCCACACTGCCTGCTACCACCCTCCCTTAGAGATTCACATTGAACCCCACCGTGCTCAGGACGTGCACTGCTTCCCTGGCACTCTTTATGGATAATTTTTGACAAGTATTGGCTTTTTTAGGGAATGCAAACTAGTGCAGCCACTCTGGAAAACAGTATGGAGGTTCCTCAAAAAACTAAAAAGAGAACTACCCTACGACCCAGCAATTGCACTACTAGGCATTTATCCACGGGATACAGGTGTGCTGTTTCGAAGGGACACGTGCACCCCCAAGTTTATAGCAGCACTTGCAACAACAGCCCAAGTAGGGAAAGAGCCCAGATGTCCCTCGATGGATGAATGGATAAGGAAGATGTGGTATACACACACACACACACACACACACACACACACACACACACACTGGAGTATTACTCGGCAATCAAAAAGAATGAAATCTTGCCATTTGCAACTACGTGGATGGAACTGGAGGGTATTATGCTAAGTGAAATTAGTCAGAGAAAGACAAAAATCGTATGACTTCACTCATATGAGGACTTTAAGAAACAAAACAGATGAACATAAGGGAAGGGAAACAAAAATAATATAACAACAGAAGAGACTCACAAATATGGAGAACAAACTGAAGGTTACTGGAGGGGTTGGAGTGGGGATGGGCTAAATGGGTAAGGGGCACTAAGGAATCTACTCCTGAAATCATTGTTGCACTATATGCTAACTAATTTGGACATAAATCAAAGTACATACATACATAAAATTTAAAAAAAGTATTTGCTTTTCACTCAAATAGTTCATATTTGCTATGAAAAACTTTTAAGTCCAAAGCAAAAAAAGAAAAGAATAAAAGAGAAATTGTACTTATCTTTTCACCCAGAGAGACCCCTTATTAGAAAATTGGTACACTTTTCCAGACTAGATATTAAAAAATATACAAACATAAGTATTCCCCTAAACGGGACCATTCTCACACACTATTCCAAACCTGTTTATTCCATTTAACAAAGCATCACAAACACCTTCCCATGTTAGGAAATATGGTCACAGTATCAAATTCATTCCTATACGCAACAGTTTATTTGGTGTCTATGCAGTGGTGGTTCGCACCTACTCCAGGGGGGTTGGACACGACTAGAAGCTATCCCTTCCTCTAGGAGCTTTCTCCATTTCTCCACAGTGCTGTGTTTCACCTTGTTGATTTTTGATCACACACACACACACACACACACGCACGCGCATGCACAAGATTTATTTAAAACAAATTTTTTTTTAAGTTTATTTTATTTTGAGAGAGACGGAGACAGCTCAAGTTGGAGAGGGGCAGAGAGAGAGGGAGAGAGAGAATCCCCAGCAGGCTCCGTGCTACCAGCACAGAGCCCGACGCGGGGCTCGAACCCACGAAACTGTGAGATCGTGACCCGGGCAGAGATCAAGAGTCCGATGCTTCAGCGACTGAGCCTCCCGGGCGCCCTGAGATGTGACTATTTATTGAAACAGACACAGAGTGGGGAGTCAACACGACATGAGCACAGCATGGCAAACCTCTCCATACGTGCGCATCCCTGTAACCACCACTCGCACACAGAACATTTCCGGGGCCCAGAAAGTTCCTTCTTGCTCTTTGCCCAGTCACAGACCTCTCTTACCTGAAACACACTTTGGAGTGAGCAGATTTTTCGTGGGGGTGGGGTGTGTTTCTAGAACTGGATAGAAGTTGAGCTGCTCAGCACAGCCTGTGTGCCGTGCCTACCTTGGCCCTCGGGACAGGGTGGGCTGGTGAGCATTACGGAGCAAGACTGAGGACTGGGGTGTGCTCCATGGGACCCTGCAACCAACTCTCCCAGCTGGGCAGGCTGGAGGCCGAGGCACAAGTGTCTGTGCTCCCAGGTCAGAGGAGGAGAGCTTAAGGGCTCAGGGCAGCACCTCCCATCCTGTCTGGCCTGGGCAAGCCTGAGCCAAGAGGGCAGTGGAAGGGGCATTAAGCGGGAGCTGGGTGGGGGGTGGGTGGGAGAGAAAGGATAAAAGTTCTTATTCATGTTGCCTGGGGCGGTAGGGAGGGGTGCCTGGGCACAGGGGTAATGAGTAAAAATAATAACCAGTTCTGAGCGGGGGGGATGGGGTTGAGGGGGGAACAAGTAGGAAAATCTAAATATGGACTGTGGATTAAATAAATAATGGTATTGTATCAAAGTTAAATTTCCTGATTCTGATCCTTACGCTGCGGTTCTGTAAGGGAATGTTCTCGGTGCACACAGCAGTGCTGAGGTGTGCTGTCTTTGACTTACTCTGAAGCGGTTCAGATAAAAATAGACGTGTGTGTAGATATATGCAGAGAAGACAATGGTAGAGAAAAGGGGGCAAGAGGTAAACATACGACGAATCTGGGTAAAGGGCTCATTCGAGTGTCTTGTATTATTCTTCCAACTGTTTGGGGCAAGTTGGAAAGTATAACAAGATGAAAAGTGACAGAACAGAATGGTGTCTGCGACCTGCCTGGGTTCTGGATGTGTTCACTCTGACACTGGTGAGCAGTGTAAGCGTGGGCGGCTGCCTGTCTCTGTCTGGTCCTAAGGCCCTGCCGTGCAGGTGAGGAGACTGGACACCAGATGACCTTTTCCATTGTAATTGCATTCTAGTTATCATAGGAATAGGTAACCCATACCAAATCCATGTGAACAATCCCCTCCTAGACCTGTTCCCTATCACCTCCAGGGCATATCTATGTTGTCAAGTCTTTACTCCCAGAGACTCATGTGTGTGTGTGTGTGTGTGTGTGTGTATAAACAAATTGGTTTACAAATTCTGTCCTTTACACAAATGGTAGTGCTCTCTCTCTCTCTCTCTGTCTCTCTCTCTATATATATATATGTATATATAGCTGTGCATTTACCTTTTTACTACTTAATATTGTAATATGGAGGTCATCCCATAGTGTATATAAAATCCTTTCCCATTCAATTTCTATAAAAAGCTGTACAGCGTTCCATCACGTGGATGCCCAGTAGCTGATTTAATCAACCAGGCACTGGTGGACATTTAGGCTGTTCCCAATCTTTCCCAGTTAGAAACAGAGCCCCAGGGAATACATTGTCCTTTTGAAATTCCTTTCAGCCTCTCTCAGCCATGATGTCCCACACGGAAAGGACATGGGCAAGGCAGGACACAGGCAGCGAGCCTCAGAGCAGCCGGGACAGGGTCTGACTCCTGGTTGGACCACTTGGTCCTGTCCCACCTTGGACCCCTTGCTCATTCCATGTGAAGCAGAGGGGCCTGGGAATTTGCGTTTCTAACACGCTTCCTGGTGAGACTGGTGTGGGGACTGTACTTTGATAACCACTGTGCTAAGCGACTAAAATATGGACTCTGGTAATTCCCATCTCTTCAGGTGGGGATTAAGGTACGTAGCCCTGTAGCACCGTGCTGGTACCAGACTAAGAACTTAATACATCTTAGTGATTATTACTAGATCAGCCCTCTCACCACAGAGCGAAAAGTTAACCAGACGTAGGGATGATGCATAGCGATCCTCAGAGCCCTGATCTGTTCTCCAGGGGGTTTAGGGGTATGCTGGAGCTTCTCTCCAAAATCTCCTCTAAGACCTAAGTCTGGAATGGCTGGGGAACTCTGCCAAGTTGCCTGGCATCAGAAATTGTCATTTTGATGGTAGCTGGGGTGGAGAACTGGGGGGGTAGAAAGAAGCCCAACTTGGAGCCCCAACGCTGACTGGGTGATGGATGCTTCTGTGGGCACCGTCCTGTGCCAGCTTGCTCCCTGGTGAAAGGGTGTGCAAGAGAAGACAGAGAAGGGGCTCATCACATGCCAGCTCCTACCCCAGCCATCAAAGGGCCCCCTCTATCTTTAGAGCCCTTGTAATCTGCTCTCATTAACAGTGCTTTGCGGGGGGGGGGGGGGCATCAGTGGTGGAGAACCCCAGGCAGCCACTGCAGGCCTGGTCATGCCGTCACTGCTCTCTCCTTGGGCCTTGGGAGGGGAAGCCTGGAGTGAAGGCCATGCTTTGCTCCTTCCCACGCCACCTCTCTGCAGGGAGGCAGGGACTCAGGAGAGCTGGAGGAAGTGTGTGAGTTTCAGTCAGAAGAGGGGCACTCAGCACAGCGCCAAAATCACGGGGGGGTGGAAGAAGTGACTGGGCTAGGCTCTACCCTGCTTTGTGACCTTGGGTAAGGCCTTTTCCCTCTCTGAGCCTCCGTGTTCCCTCTTGTAAAATGAGATGTGCTCAGGATCTGCACCTGGTGCCCTGAGTCAGTGTCGAGTCCCAGAATTAAGAAGTCAGTAGCATTTGGGGCACCTGGGTAGCTCGGTCGGTTGAGCGTCCAACTTCAGCTCAGGTCATGATCTCGCGGTTCACAAGTTCGAGCCCTATCTCGGGCTCTGTGCTGACCGCTCAGAGCCTGGAGCCTGCTTCAGATTCTGTGTCTCCCTCTCTCTCTGCCCCTCCCCCGCTCATGCTCACTCTGTCTCTCAAAAATAAATACAAACACTTAGAAAAAAAAGAAAAGAAGTCAGCAGCCTTTTCCTTTGGCTCACCTGTGTGCAGCCCCAGGGACGTTGAACTTCTAGCACCTGCATTTGGCCCTCCTCTGCTGCCCAGTGCCCCAAACTGCTGCCCTCTCTCCCCAGCCTCCTTTTCCCCGCTCCGGTCGGCATTCTACTCCCTAGGCCTTGAGAGCCACACCACTGTGATGCTCTGCCACTCACTGGCTGTGGGATGTCAGAGAGCCATTCAAGCACTCAGCTTCCCCGTGTATAGAGTGGAAATAACATCATTATCTGCAGAGGGGGCTGCTGTGAGCGGGACCATACGTGCAGAGGGCTTAGCATGGTTCGGGCACACAGCAGGCTCTCCATACCTGCGAGCCATTCTTGCAATTATTGTCGTTGTTTCTTTAAAAGCTAAGAAGAGCCAGACTCTGGGCAGAAAACACCTAACTCTTGAGACTCTATGTCTTTAATTTTGTGTTTTTTTTAGAAAATGTTTATTTATTTTTTAAAGCTTTTTTAAAAAAATTTATTTTTATTTTTTTTAATTTACATCCAGATTAGTTAGCATATAGTGCGACAATGATTTTTGGAGTAGATTCCTTCGTGCCCCTTACCCATTTAGCCCATCCCTCCTCCCACGCCCCCTCCAGTAACCCTCTGTTGGTTCTCCATACTTATGAGTCTCTTCTGTTTTGTAGCCCTCCTTGTTTTTATATTATTTTTGTTTCCCTTCCCTTATGTTCATTGGTTTTGTCTCTTAAAGTCCTCATATGAGTGAAGTCATATGATTTTTGTCTTTCTCTGACTAATTTCACTTGGCATAATACCCTCCAGTTCCATCCACGTAGTTGCAAATGGCAAGGTTTCGTTCTTTTTGATTGCTGAGTAATACTCCATTGTATACATATATATACCACATCTTCCTTATCCATTCATCCATCAATGGACATTTGGGCTCTTTCCATACTTTGGCTATTGTTGGTCGTGCTGCTATAAACATGGGGGTGCGTGTGTTGCTTTGAAACAGCACAACTGTATCCCGTGGATAAATGCCTCGTAGTGCAATTGCTGGGTCGTAGGGTAGTTCTCTTTTTAGTTTTTTGAGGAACCTCCATACAGTTTTCCAGAGTGGCTGCACCAGTTTGCATTCTAAAAAAATGTTTATTTATTTATTTTTGAGAGAGAGAGAAGAGCGGGGGAGGCAGAAAGAGAGGGAGAGTGAATCTCAAGCAGGTTCCGCACTGTCAGCACAGAGCCCGATGCAGGGCTCGAACTCATGAAGTGTGAGATCACGACCTGAGTGCAAGATCAAGAGTTGGACGCTTAACTGACTGAGCCACCCAGGTGCCCCTAATGTTTATTTATTTTGAGAGAGACACAGAGAGAGAGGAGAGTATCCCAAGCAGGCTCCACACTGTCAGCACCGAGCCCAACGTGGGGCTGGAACTCACTAACCGAGAGATCATGACCCGAGCCGAAATCGAGTTGGATGCTTACCCGACTGAGCCCCCTCAGGCGTCCTGAGGCACAGGGAGGTTAAATGCCTCCCCCAAAGTCCCAGCAGTCTGGCTCCAACCACTACACCAGAGGCTCTCATGGAGTGGTCTAAGGACCCCTGGGATCCCAGAGACAATTGAACATGATCCACAAGGTCGAAATAAATTTCATTATTACTAAGAACTTGCTTGCCTTTTTTCCTCTCATTTTCTCATGAGTACACAGTTGAAATTTCCAGAAGCTACATGACTTGTGATATCATAGCAAGTAGAGAGGAGAATCCAGGTGTCTCTTGCAGCCATTCAAAAAAAAAATGTACAGCAATGCCACTCTTCTTCTCGCTATTTTTTAATTTTGGAAATAGTTTCTGAAGGATACTTCTATGATAATGTGATGAGTTTATTGTGACTTTTTAAAATAAATAGCCCTGTAGGGGCGCCTGGGGGGCTCAGTCGGTTAGGCGTCTGACTTTGGCTCAGGGTCATGGTCTCACGGTCCATGAGTTCGAGCCCCGCGTCAGGTTCTGTGCTGACAGCTCAGAGCCTGGAGCCTGCTTTGAATCCTGTGTCTGCCCCTACCCCACTGCACTCTGTCTCTGTCTCTCTGTCTCAAAAATAAATGAACATTAAAATAAATAAATAAATAAATCGCCAGGTAAATACTTAGAATGTTCTTCTCGGTTTTAACAAGGTAAGAGTGTAAAGCAGTCATTCACCACAAAGCTTGAGAATCACTCACTGTTCAGCACTAAACAGAAATGCTCCCCAGTCATCGTAACGTGGGTATAATGCTCCAAGGGAGGCCCACTGGGGGTGTGTGGTCCCTGTGCTGCTTGTCAGTATCATTAATATTATTAAGAGGGGCGCCTGGGTGGCTCAGCCGGCTAAGCGTCTGACTTCAGCTCAGGTCACGATCTCACAGTTCGTGGGTTCGAGCCCCGCGTCGGGCTTTGTGCTGACAGCTCAGAGCCTGGAGCCTGTTTCAGATTCTGTGTCTCCCTCTCTCTCTGACCCTCCTCCATTCATGCTCTATCTCTCTCTGTCTCAAAAATAAATAAACGTTAAAAAAAAAAAAAGAAAGAAATAGATACCTGGATCATGCTACACGGAGTGGCCCATGGGATAACCAGCCCTATCATGAATCAACGCCTGTGATTCAGAGTGTCTGCTCTTGTGACTTGCAATATGGGACTTAAATTGTAAATCCCTCCTTGTGTTTCTTTCTACAGTTTCCTAAGGGTTGTGGCCTCTCTCTCTCTATTGCTCTTTTTTAAAGATTATTTATTTACTTTGAGAGAGAGAGAGAGAGAGAGAGAGTACAAGTGGAGAAGGGACAGAGAGAGGGGGAGAGAGAATCCCAAGCAGGCTTCGGGCGCCCCCTGTGGCTTGTCTGTCTTGATCAGCAACCCTGGTAGTGTCTAAGATGACTCCCCTGCTCTTTGAGATGCATCCCATCTGAGCCCTGCAAAAAAAAAAAAAAACCTTTGTTTCCTACACAGCCTATATTTTATACAAGATGCTTATAAACACTCCTGCCAAATTTTGTGACAGCCCATCTACTTATTTTCACTTGATATGGTGACAAATAGAAACTGAATAATGAAAATGACAGTAACAGTCATATTAGAAATTCAGTAAACATCGATGGCACAGAGGCAAATGCCAAATAATGGCAAATCTAGAGAAAATTTTGTGGAAATGTTCATGAAATCTGTGTGTGTGTCTCTTGCAGGGGAATCTGGTCTTCTGGGTGGCAATCTTAATTTAATCTTTCATATCACTTTTTAGATTGCTCTCTTTATCTGGAACTCTGCACGAAGCTTCTTGGAGAGATTCCAAAGGATAAATATGCTTGAGAAGAATTTCATTCCAGAAATATTGTTAGGATCTGACATGAACATGATTCTAACTTTCAGTGTTTCTTTTTTCTTTCTTTTTAATTTTAATGCTTCTTTTTTTCAACTGTATTTATTTATTTTGAGAGAGAGAGTGTGTGTGTGCACAGGCGGGGAAGGGGCAGAGAGGGAGAGGGGGAGACAGAGAGAATCCCAAGCAGGCTCCACACTGTCAGTGCAGAGCCCGATGCAGGGCTCGAACTCACAAACTACGAGATCATGACCTGAGCTGAAGTCCGACACTTAATCCTTTACCAACTGAGCCACCCAGGAGGCCCCTAACTTTCAGTGTTTCTATAAAGGTTCCTTCAAAAGACAAGAGCTAGGTTTTTCAGCCGTGTTGGGTAGATGACTACGGCCTTACGGGATGTGTTAATACTCTATATAGAAACCCCACGGAGCCTTCTGTATCTTGCTTGGCAGCCTGGTTCACCTCACTCTGCTTTGAACTTTGTAACCCAATCAGAGGCTTGCCTGAGAGCCAGCTCACAATGGCATCGTGTCAAAAGGAACGAGCTCCAGATCTGACCTGAAAGGTAGGGATCCTGGCTGAACGGGTAGACATTCTAGAGCTTCAGGTCTTCAGCTGTGAAATGGAAAATGAAATCTACCCCTCTTAGCCCTACGGTTGTGTTCTAGGGATCAAACAAGGTAAGTCCTTTGAAAAACAGAAGGCATTTTTCTCCCGAGCGATTCCCACGTGCAGTTCTGCCTACCTGGAACCCACTCTGCCCGCACCCCCCCCCCCATAGCTGTGTAACCCCAAATGGTCCTACAACGTGGCTTCTCTTGCTGCAGCCATGCTGGCCTCCGGGTGCAGGCGTGTCTCAGCGTCTTTGTTACTTTCACACCCTTTGCACGGAATGCTCTTCCCTTGGGTGACGACATGGCCGAGCCCTGATTTCCTTCCCATCTCTGTCCACATGTCACCTTATCAGAAGGCCTTCTCTGAGCACACTGTATGAGTTAACATCCAACCCCCAGCAGCCCTCCTATTTCTCTTACACCACATCGGTGTTCTTTGCAGCACGTATGCATTCCCTAGTTATTTGTGTGCCTGTCGATGGTCTGACTACAGTGGCGGTTCCACAAGGGCGGGCGCTTTGCTGTGTTCTGTTGTGATCCCAGTGCTTGGGACCTAGCATGCACACCCTCTTCCACCAGAATAAAAAAAAAAAGTGAAGAGACAAGAAAATCGCAGACTGCCATATCAGAGTGTGAGACGGGGTGGGCTGGGGGCAAGAAATTTCAGTGGGGCGGACCATACAGAACAAAGGAGAGGAGACCCCCTGTTTCCCTTTGGCTCCCCTCCCACCTCTCGGCTTCAACGTATTACGGCAAAGCCTGGGTGTAATTATGGGCATTTAGATTGTTTACTCCTTGTTAACCACCCTCTTTGCTCACTTAATTGGTCCAAAGCCTGTGGTATGAGTAACCAGCCATGCGGCAATTTGGCACGTGGGGCATAGTAGTGGTGATGGGGTTGAGCAGGGATCGCTGCCTTCACACTAGCTGAGTTCTGGGTGCAGCCTCGTGCCGAAGTGGAGCTCAGATGGGCGGCGCCCTGCAAACACACCATGGGGACTTGCCCAGCCCCGGGATCTTCACTCTGGGCTTCTCGGGGGTGCCTGATTGGTCTCCCAAATTCCGTGCTTTGTCAGCACCCTACCCAAGTGGGTGGAATAACTCCCCCTCTCCCGCTTCAGGGGGACTAAAACCCAAGCTGCATCTACACGGCCTGGCTTTTGACTGCCTGGCCACCTCACCTCACAGGTCTCTCCTCCTCGCTCATCTCCTACCTGCTTTCCTATACCGGTCCTGCCTCAGGACATTGGCACTCACTGTTCCTCTCATATCCTCATGGCTGCCTCCTCCTATCCATGTATTAGTTTATATGAATGACTGAATGGATCGTATGACTTTGGGCAAATCCTGGTCTCTCTCTGTATTGCCATTTCCCCAACCGATAAATAGGTAGATGGGTTTAAGTTCCACGTTCCTTTCCAAAACGTATGTCTGAGAATCACACAAGTCATTTAATGAGGTCACAACATTTTTTGCAGACCCTACTGGGCCCTGGGTTCTAGAGGCTATGTAAATAGTGATGAAAAAAATAAAGGTAGAAATCCTGCCCCGAAGGGGCAGACTTTCTAGTGGGTGGAGATTGACAGACAATAAACATAGAAACAAATAAGGTAATTTCAGTGACTGGTAAGTACGGTAACAATAAAAATAAGGGAACGTGATGGAGAGTGAGCCATGGCAGGGGTTTTGGTTAGAGTAGTCAACGGGAGCCTCTTTGAGGAGGTGACTTTTCAGTGGAGACCTGAGTGACCGTGAGCTGAGACAAAGATTCCAGGGAGGAACAGCAAGGGTAGGAGCCCAGAGAAAGAAACGAGTGTGTTATCTTCAAAGAGGAGAAAGAAGGCCTGTGCAGAGAGGGAGGGTGTCTGGTGGGCAGGATGTAGGGGATGAAGGTCTTGTCCGGGGCCATGGTACAGAGTGTGGATTTCATGTTTGGGGCGATGGGTTGTTCATGGTGGGTTTGGGGAGGAGAGTGACTTAACATCTTAGAAAAAAGTCATTCTGGCTGCTTCTTAGACTGAAGGGAGACAAGAGAGGAGGCAGGAAACAGCCGTCCACGGGAGAGAAGATGGCACCTGGGTCAAGGACAGAGGGGCTGGTGGAATTCCGGGTGTACGTTTTGGAGGTAGAGCCGAGAGCGCTCACTGCTGGATTGGATGTGCTCGTGAGACAGGGATGCAGCTAATATGTGTCTGGTGAATAACAGACATGGCTCAGCGATCCCTGTGGGAGGCTGGTTTGCCAAAGAGCTCAGCATTGGGGTTTGGGCACAACTGAAATGACCTTTGTATTTCCTACTTGTCATTGTCCTTGAGGACAGGCACCGTGTGGCTTTTGTTACTTTACCCCTGATGCCTAGCACAATGCCAGGCACAGAGCTTGTATGTCTCCCAAGGACCTCCCAGGGAGGCTGGGCCAGGAAGGCGACCCAGGGCTCACAGGCCACCTGCTCTCTATGATCCTATCAGCCCCATGTGTCGCCAGTCCGAGCAGGTAAGGCAGCTACGCTGCATCGCCCCTTGCCATCTTCAGGTCACCCAGAGCCCCCTCCTGTCTGCACCCCCTCACTGGCGCTAGGAGCCCAGGAGCCCAATTTCGA
Organism: Prionailurus bengalensis; assembly: GCF_016509475.1. Lineage (NCBI taxonomy): Eukaryota > Metazoa > Chordata > Mammalia > Carnivora > Felidae > Prionailurus > Prionailurus bengalensis. The sequence goes on from NC_057343.1 coordinate 196,483,554, forward strand.
TGCAGTCTGGCTGCTTTCCCAGCTCAAAAATATGTCCCCTGCTTACAATTCACCACTAGTCTGGGCCTCCATCCACTTCTTCCCCTGTGGGTCACACACAGGCTTTGGGGAGACCCAGGAGTCGGCCTCACATTAAGGGTGAAATGTCAGTTGTACGGAGGAGATGTTAGGGGCAGGGGTTTGGGGAGGGGGTGTGATCTGTATTAATCCATACTTTTCTCAGCTGGGGAGCTCCCCACTCGGCCTGTGATTAAAGGCTGATACAGAAAAAAGATATTCCTTTTTCAGGAAGGTCTTCTCCAGGATGCCTCCAGCGGGGAAGAATGCTCCCCCAGAGGGGAAGAGTGCTCCCCCAGAGAGCTTCTCAGGGAAGGGACTCTTTGCATTCTTGGCTCAGCCTGACTGATTATGCAGGCTTCGCCCTGTTCCAGGGCTAATAAGAAATCACAGCCCCAAGGCACTGGGGCTTTGTATTAAATTTTTAATAGCCACGGTGGGTTTGATCCCACACTCATGGGTGAATTAGTCACTGCAGGTTCAAGTGAGGAATTTATGGACAGGCCTCAACAATCTGCTTCTAATTTGGGGATGGAAACTTTGATTTAAGAATTCTAAAAGGCAATATGGTATATAGTCGAGGAGGCCTAAGTCCCTGCCATTCAACGAATCTTATTAATCTACATGTTTGGCACTGTGCTGGTCTGGGCTCCTCCCTGTGAGTCGAGCAAGTTACTCCTGTCTTTGGGCCTCAGCCTCTTGACTTGCAAATGAAGGAGGGGGGCTCCTCCCAGCTCTTTCCAGCTAGGTCTATGAAGGACAAAAGTTATCTCCCGGCAGCAGCTGCTCCTTGGAGGCCTCCCTTAGGGAAAGTTGGCTTTGGGGCAGAGCACTTGCTAGAAGCCCAAGCATGCCCTGCCCTGAAGCCCCGCCCTGAATCTCTGCTCCCCTTCCTGTTGCTGGGGGAGAGTGGAAAGGGTTAAAGTTGGCTCAGCAAGGCAGGAATAGACTCACTGGATCCCCTCCCTCTTCAGGTCCTCTCCCCGTTTTGTTCTCAGGGATTTGCTCAGTTTGGTGAGGTTAGGTAAACCTCCTTGCTGGGCTGGGAGCCATGCCTCTCTGCCTCTCTGCTGCTAGAGAGCTGAATTGTAGCAACTTGCCTGGGTTCTTCCCCCAGGCAAGAAATCTGAAGCTGTGGCAAGGGGTGGAGAAATCTTGGATCCTGAGACAATGATTCTGGCTGGAGCCAGAAGTGACTTTGGAGATGACTGAGTCCAATTAGCTCTTTTTGCAGGTGGGAAACAGATTCAGAGAGGGGGCTTTCCTTAGGTTCGCCCAGTGAGTTAGGGTTAGACTCAAATGCAGGTTCTGAGGTTCCCAGGCCAAATCCTTTCTCCTGGGTTGATCCCAGGAGTTTGGGGGACAGTCTTTTGGGCTGAAGCTGTCATGAATAGATAATGTGGTGGGAGGGGGGACACAGAAGGAAAGTAGAGGGGGCATGATTCTAGGGGTCATGAGGAAGGAAAAAAGGACTGACTCTTTGTTGATGCTTTTTTGGGGCTGCCTTCCTGACACTCATCCTGCCTTTGCCAGGCTGTCCAGGCACCCCAAATGTCTACCACTTTGCTTTTCAGCTCACAGTAGGCAGGTCTGCTTTTGCTAAGAACCCAGCTTGAATGGAGGCTCATTCATTTAGTTGTAAACAGACTTGCTTCAAGCCCCAGTCTCATTTCTTCCTTTCTTCCTTCCTTCCTTCCTTCCTTCCTTCCTTCCTTCCTTCCTTCCTTTTAATGTTTATTTATTTTTGAAAGAGAGAGAGCGCAAGAGGGAAGGGGGCAGAGAGAGAGGGAGACACAGATCTGAAGCAGAACCCATGAACCTGAGATCATGACCGGAGCTGAAGCCAGATGCTCAACTGACTGAGCTACCCACGTGCCCCTAGCCTCTCTTCTTATTAGCTGTGTGATCTTGGGCAAGTTGCTTAACTTTTCCGAGCCTGAGCTACCTGTCAGTGCCAACAGTAACTTCTTCACAGTGTTGTGAAGAGATGCCTGAGATAATGCAGGGCCAGGCACAACGTAAGTGCTAGAAAAATGATAGAGCTTACCAGCACTCCTCTGTCTTGGTGTCCCCTCATCGTCTTGTCTTCTCCTTCAGTAGAACAGACCTGTCTCTGGGCCTGCCCTCCTCAAAGGGTAGTGTGAAGCTGATAAGACAACGGAAGTAAAGGAGCTTCAAAAAAGACTATGTGGAACCAGCGATCTCTCCTGGTGGTCTCTCTGACTCGTTTGTCCCACGCCCCGTGGCTCCTGAACAATCCCTGGGTTGACCAGTTGTTGGTCAGCTCAGGATTTGGCTTGGGGAAACACCGGGAACCCAGATGCACCAGGATTCATCCTAACCACCCATGAACTAAGTGGCTCTGGGCATGTCATGTTGCCTTTCTAGGACAGTTTTTCCCATTGCAAAAAGGGGCCAGAAACCCTGGTTTTCCTAATTCACAGGTCTGTGTTGGAAACTGCAAAGCTCTCTGGCTGGTCCTGTGTCCACCCCCCCCCCCCCCCCCCCACTTCCTCTGGTTCCATACCTGATTTCCATGAGACATCCAGCCCATTCTGACTTTCAGTTTTGACCAGTGGTCTGGGGCAGCTGACCCAACCTCTGCTCCAGTGTTGGGTCTGAGACCCGCCTTGCCCATCAGAGCCCTGAATTCCCTATGGTCACTGTGATTGGCTCAGGGACGGGCCTGTGACCCGATCACAGCCAACTAACATTTAGCCTGGAACTTTGGCTTATAGTGATAGGGAGAAGTGACTCACTCTTTTTTCTGCTGGACAAGAGCCTGGGAGAATGAGAATTTGGAGCTCCCAGGCACCATCAGGTGTGAGGAGAATCTACCTGATCCTTAAGCAAATACAAAGCAAAACAGACAGAAGGCAGAGAGGGGCAATCTTCTGCCAGAGTTGTTTGCACATTTGGTCCTAGACTTAGCTAAAGCCAAACTATTCCTGGACTTCTCAGAAATATGAGTCAATTTATTTATATGTAATAATATAAAATATATATAATAATATTTAATAATAAAACATGATTTCCTTTCCTTCTTTCTTTCCTTATTTATCTTTGCTTAAGTCAGTCTTATTTGACTTTCTGTCACTTGCAATCAAAAATCCCTAATTAAGGCAATGAAAGAATTGTTATTATTATTTTTAACGGAAAATAATTATGATAGTTACTGGAATAAACAATGTTAGCTGTTGACCCAATTTCCATTTCCCTTTCTTCCTCATTAATAGAACCCTGGATGGGGGATGGTAGCAGGTAAGTCCCAGGAGAGATGAGATGTTTGGCCTAATCTAATCATGACACCCCTGTTTCTTGTTTTTCAGAGCCCTTGCATTAACAGTGGCCATGTGACCCAATTATAGACTATAAGACAAGGAGAAATCTGCTGGGGAAAGTAGGTGTCTGGGAAAGTAGACAGCCAGCATCACCCTGTCTCCTTCTTCCTGCCTTGGAAAAGGATGTGATGACTGGAATTGCAGCAGCAACATTGTGACCATGAAGCAGAGGCCAAAAGAATTGCAAAGGTACCTGTCCTCACAACATTAAGCCAGTATACTAATGCCAACAGCTGTCTGCCTGTATGCTTCTTGTGATAGAATAAAAACAAACACCTATTTGTTTAAGCCACTGTTAGTTGGATTTTCTATTATTTGCAGCTCAAAGCATTCTTTAGGAATGAATCATTTCACTCATGTAGAACTCAAGTAGCTATCTAGCAATGTCATTGACCCAAAACCTGGACAAAGATACTAGTTAAGAATAAAACAACTCAGCCTGTTTTCTCTCCCTAGGGGCAAAAAAAGAATAAAACAAAATAACATTTTTGGAGTAGTTACTCTTGCCAGGAAGTGTGTTAAGTGCTTTAGCTGCAATAACCTTATGGGCAGTTACTATTATTAGATCAGAAAACTGAGCCACAGAAAGATATTTTTGGGGGTCACTTGGCTAATAAATCCTGGAGACAAAAAGGCTTCTGGGTAGCTACAATGGATTCTACCAGGTACTTCATTCATAAAAAAAGCCCCTTGCCCAGAGATCATATACTCATTTTGTACACAGTGCAGGCATGGAGTTCTCTAACAGATTTACTGTTGTAAAAAAAAATAGAGACAGAAGCGCCCCTGATTTAGTGACAGCTGACACTCTGTCAATGAGCAATTATAAAATACGAAAAAAGAAAAGCCTGACTCTTTCAGTGTAGGTGAAAATAGCCTAGCATACCTTCAAAGCCCCGAGGACACCACTGTATTAAAACTCAATTCCATCATTAATGTTTTATAATGGCCCTGAGTCATCAAGTAAAGCTGAAATTATGCTTTGCCTCTTGTTTGAGAAGGCAGGGAGCAGGTAGTACATCTGGGAAGGTTCCTACTTGAAATATTTCAAACAAAAGAAAATTTTAGCATTTTAATCCACAGTACTTCCTGCTTCTCCCCACCCCACCCCAACTTTCTGGAAAAATCAGCTCACAGAATGCTTCCTCCTCTAGAGGCCCAGAGGCCAAGGTGTTAAGAGGACTGCATTTTCCATCACCATTTCCCCAAGCCTGTAGGTCAGTAAGTCTGTTTCTAGCAAAGGTGATCTTAATTTACAATGCCTGGGGGTTACCTCGGGGCAGTCATGGCAGAGAACCCAGAAACAGCGTGAAGACTTGAAGAGCAGCACTCGTTAGCACCCCCACCTGCTGCCTGAGCTGGGACCCAGAGGCTGTACAATGAGCAGAAGGCTCAGAGGCAATTAAATGGTTCCAGTGTCTAGATGGGCAGGGGCCTCTGGACAAAGGGCCGGAAGGTGAAACCTACACCACGCTGAGAGACTGGAGGTGGCCGTTGACGTCTGTAATCCAACCTGCCCTGTTAATAGATAAGGAAACCGAGGTCCAGAGATGGGAAGGGACTTATTCAAGTTCCCACAACAAGGTTATCGCAGAGCTCAGAGCCCTGTTTCCTGACTTTTGACCAGGGCACAGGGGAACACCAAATCAAAGTCCCAGGGCCGGAGAGGTCCTCTGAGACTTGTGTTCTGAGCGAGGACTGGGAACAGCCTGGCTGAAGCTCCTCTCCCACCCTGGGCCTCCTCCTTGGGACTTCCGGGGCTTCCCAGGCAGCTGAACCAGGTGGGGCCTCTCTGCTCTCAATTCAACAAATATGTATTTGGTATCCAATAGGTCCTCATAATAGTGAGAGAGATCATACGTGCCGGCTGTCCTAGTGGCTGAGATGATAGGTTCTGGTGTCGTTCGCCAGGCACCAAGTTTGGGGGGCCCCTTGCTTGCTGCACTTAGACACAACCTAAGTTACACCGGCCACACAGAGCCACACAGGCATAGGTAGAGTGGTCCACACGTTCACCCACAGACACAAACATATAGCTGTATGCATAGCCATGTGCCCACATCAGAGACACACACACACATAACACACACAGACACATGCATATATATATATATATATATATACTCACAAAGGCACGCACATGTGCACACACACACAGAGCCCCCCTGCACCACCCCCCCCCAACCTTAAACAAATTGCAGTTTTAGCAACATTGGAGATGACAGCTACATACTTCTCTGGTAAAATACTTCCTCAACAGTGCCTGACCCCAAACCAGGTGTGCCCAGGTCCCTCCCCCACACCCCTTGCTGCTACAGGTATTTGCTGAGTCGGGAGGCTGGAACCCAGATCTGAACCCTGCCTGATTCACTTCTCTCTCTGGGCCTCAGAGCTTCCTCTTCTCTGCTCAGAGCAGCCTCCCAGGGCTCAGCACCTTGAGTTCTGCCCCTGACTCATCCTGCCTTAGCACAGTATGAGGACTGTGGTTTGCACAAGCTGGGGCATGACCCAAGGTGGGGATGGGGTGATTTCGGTGCGGGGCGGGGGTCACTGTTAGGTAAGGGCCCAGGAAGCAGGATGGGTATGGGCTGTGTGTCTTATAGGGGCACAAGGAATATGTACCATTCAGTCCTGCTGGGAAGTTGCCTTATGGAAGCAAAGGGGGGACCCAGGAGTAACCCCAGGATTGTCTGTAGTTCGGATTCCCCTCACCCCAGAGCTCCTGAGCCCTGCCCTGCCCCTCCCACAGCTGCATTCTCCCCATGGGGTCAGAGTATATAGAGCCAGTGGGCTGGTTCACCCCAAGCTTAGGATTTCCACTTCCGGATCACATTCTGGGCACCCAGGATCTGGTTGTCCTGTTCAGAAACCCCCAACTAGTTTCCTAGGCCTGTGCAGCGGGCCTCTGCTGGGCACCTGCCACCCAAGGCAGGCTGCGCACCCCTGAAGGGTGGGAGGGGGGCCAAATTGGTGCTGTTTCCTGGCCAGGAGTAAGGGTGGTGAGTGGGTGGAGCTTGGGCTGGCAGGTGTAAGCACCTTCTTTGTGGAAAGGGAAGGAGGAAGGGAAGGCTGAAGCCACGGGGCTCTCCATGTGCACCCTTGCTTAGTACCCGGCAAAATTAGGGGTGGACCCACCTGAAGTCAGTCAGTCCTGGTGCAGGGATGTGGAGGCCTCCGTGGCAAAAGCATGAGGCTGAATGTCAGAGAATCTGGGCTCTGGCCAGCTCCCACCAAAGAGTCCCATTGGATAGGAGCACAGGCTCTGGGGTCGGCTACCTGGGTTTCAGGGTTCTGGGAATGTCTAGCTGTGTGATGTCAGACAAGATGTCCTCTCTGAACCTCAGTTTCCTCTTTGGTCAAATGACACCACTGATTGTCTCTACCTCGTGTTGAATAGTAAAGGGCTTAGCACAATGGCCGGTACCTAGTTAGTGATTAATTAGCATGATGACCTCTAATCTTGGAAGACCCTTGCTTTTTCTCTGAGTCTCAATTCCCTTTCAGGAAAGGGAGGGATGATGCTAAATTCAAGGATCTTTAAAGTTTCTTTGGACACTCGGTCCAGGATTAGGTCTGAGGGAGATGCCTCTCAGTGTCTGGAAAGCCCCAAGGACAGAGTGAAGCACTGGGTATTCTCTGGGTACTGAGAGCAGCCCTCTGCTCTCACTGACGGTCTGGACCTGCATATCTTCATCGAAGCGCTTGGAGAGAGAAATGGGGCCCAGAGAACGACACTCCCTCAACCTCAGGGCTGTTGCACATGCCAGGCCCACTGCCGGGAACACTTTCACTGTCTTTCCCTTCTCACCCGTTTAACTGCCATGCATGTCTCACATCTTACGTCAAGTGTCACTTCCTCAGGAAAGCTCAGATCCGCTGTTACCGGGTTTCATTGCTCCTTGTGTCTAATTCCATCTATAATTAGATCTACGTAGGCGATCACTGGATGCCACTTCCTCCAAGGGGCCTTCCTTTCAGCCCTGTCGAAGCTTTGTGCCCTCCAGATGTACCCCCACGGCACCCTGCGCTTTATATTTCACATATGTCTGTGAAATCTTTGTTTTTCATCTCTGAGGGGCAGGCGAAATGTCGCCTCATCTTGGGGGCGCTGGATCAAGATGGGATCCCCTGCTGCGTGTTCCCATCCTGCTCTTTACGCTCCTTTCATAAAATGCACTGAACTTGTTAAACTTGTCATGGCTTCTTCAATATCTGTCTTCTTTCACCAGAACAGGAACTTCCCGAGGCAGGAACATACTTGCCTCATCCACAGTTGTATCCCTCGCATGTAGAACAGTGCTTAACCCATTGAAAGAATTAATAGCTATGTGTTTATCCTTTTCCCTCTGCAAACACACCCACCCACCCATGCACACGCACACACGCACAAACCTACTTTTGCTCTCAGTGCCTAGGACAGTGGCTGGCACAAAGCAAACTCTCAGTTAGCCCTTGTTAAATGGAGGAATGAATACGTGAGACTCCTCTACGGCAGTTGAAGCTCGGGAGGCCAGGGATCACGTCTTCAATGCTGTTGTTTTCCGTTTTTTTGTCAACGTGGGATCAAGTGAGGTCCCCCCGAGAATGTCCCCGTCATAGGACCAGATGTCCAGAACTCCACTCCAGGCATTCACAGCAGGGTCCGCAGAGCCTCCCTTCTCCGCTGTTCACAACCTGCCCCACTCTCCCACCCGGCCCCACCCTTTCTTTCCAATTTTAATTTCCACAACTTCCTCTCAACTTTGGGATCTCAGCCACGGACACCCTCCCGGAACACAGAGGTAAAACCACCTGTTTTTCTCCATTGTCCAATAGCTGCCATGGAGAGCCTGATGGAGTAAGGGCAGGAGGTGATGCAGTAACTAGTTCGGTGGGACAGAGGAAGCTTCATCAAAGCCATGACATTTGAGCCTGACCTTGAATGTAGGTGCTAGGTAGCCAGGCAGAGACCTCGAGGGCTGGAGTAGTAAAGAGTAAGGCAGGAAAGGCATTTCAGGCAGAGGAAATAATCAGCAAAAGCTCAAAGCAGAACCGGCTAAGATTTCTGGCATTGTGGCTACTCCCTGAAGAACAGTGGGGTGCAGCAACATGGGGGGAGCAGAAGGACTGCCAGGGGCTGGAAGAGAACCCGGAAGTGGTATCATTAGAGAGAAAGGAAGTAATGGTACCATAGCAACAGCAAAAGTAAGATGTGGCTTTTCCTTTTTTTTTTTTTTTAATGTTTATTTATTATTTTGAGAGAGAGAGAGAGAGACACAGTGTGAGTGGGTGAGGGGTAGGGAGAGAGGGAGACACTGAATCCGAAGCAGGCTCCAGGCTCCAAGCTGTCAGCACCGATCCCGATGTGGGGCTCGAACCCATGAACTGCGAGATCATGACCTGAGCAGAAGCCGGACGCTCAACCGACTGAGCCACCCAGGCGCCGCTGGCCTTTCCTTTTAAATTTTTTTTTTTTAACGTTTATTTATTTTTGAGACAGAGAGAGAGACAGAGCATGAACGGGGGAGGGGCAGAGAGAGAGGGAGACACAGAATCGGAAGCAGGCTCCAGGCTCTGAGCCATCGACCCAGAGCCTGACGTGGGGCTCGAACCCACGAACTGCGAGATCATGACCTGAGCAGAAGCCGGACGCTCAACTGACTGAGCCACCCAGGCGCCGCTGGCCTTTCCTTTTAAAGAGACCACTGGGTAACCGTGCATGGGACTCTGCCTTTCCCGGGCCTACAGAATAAATGTTTGCATGAGCTGATGTCTCCAAGTCTTTCCAGCTCTGAAGTCCTGTGACTGAAACTAAAGTCTCCCTGGGCTTCTCATTCCAGTTTTGGCTCAGCGCCAGGACTTGTGACCAGCGATGAGGTCAGTCTTGTAGATTTCAGGACAACCGAGGGCTCTGTCTATGCAGCTGGTGCGCATTTCCTGTGCCCAGAGCTCTGCCCTTGTGTGTGGTGCAGCCGGCTGTCACCATGTTCATGGCGTCACCTGCCCCTTGCCAGCCTTTCATCCTCTGGGCTCCCGGAGCATCCCTAGAGCTTGGCCGGGACAAAGGCGGCACAGCAGGTTGGGGAGGGTGGGTGGATGACAGGGGGTCTATGGCAGGTTGGCAGGGCACTAAGGACACCCTGATGATCCTTGGCTCAATGGCCTAGGCTTCCGCTTTCCTTTCCTATGTCCGCATATGTTTCTTGCGGCCAATAGATTTTGGAATGAGTCAGACCTGGCTGTGAATTCCCTCCTTGCCACTTACTTGTGGCAGGGCATTTGGCCTAGTTTGCTTGGTTTTTACTCGTTATTTCATTTGCTCACTAGCTCAATTTGCTTACTGATCCATCTGCTTATGTATTATTTGATAAATGTTTAAGAATGCCTACTGTGTGCCCACACAATGCAAGGGACCCGGTGTTCCACAAGCTGACTTTGTCACTGCCTTCATGATCCACAACACTGCTAGCCTGTGGGTTCAATGGCAGAGCCACCAACACTCGGCTATGGAGCATTTGAAATCTGGCTGGTGTGACCAAGGAAAAATTTCAATTTTATTTACTTTTTATTAATTTAAATTTAAAAACAGATACTTGAGAGCACCAGGGTGGCTCAGTCGGTTGAGCATCCGACTTTGGCTCAGGTCATGATCTCGGCAGCTTGTGAGTTCAAGCCCCACATCGGGTTCTGTGCCGACAGCTCAGAGCCCGGAGCCTGCTTCGGATTCCATGTCTCCCTCTCTCTCTGCCCCTCCCCTGCTCACGCTCTGTCTCTCCTTCAAAAATAAATAAACATTAAAAAAATTAAAAATAAATAAATAAAAGCAGATACCCGGTTCTCTTGTAAGTATGCTTGAAATAACGGGAATGTGAAGCCGCTTTTCAACTGTAAATTTTGTGAAAACTAAATACAGATCAAATATTTCGCATCTAAGTCATGATGCGCTGGACATGTATAAAAACACATTGGATTTCAGAGTGTTAGTAAGAAGTAGGAATGAAAAAGATTCCTCTAATAAATGTTTCAATATTGATGACCTGTTGGAAATAACCATTTTGGATATACATAGAGTTCAATAAAAATAATGACCAAAATGAATTTCATCTATTTATTTTTCCTTTTTTTTTAAATTTTTTTTTATTAACGTTTATTTATTTTTGAGACAGAGAGAGACAGAGCATGAATGGGGGAGGGTCAGAGAGAGGGAGACACAGAATCCGAAACAGGCTCCGGCCTCTGAGCTGTCAGCACAGAGCCCAACGCGGGGCTCGAACTCACAGACTGTGGGATCATGACCTGAGCCAAAGTCGGACACCCAACCGACTGAGCCACCCAGGCGCCCCTCTTTCTCCTTTCTAAATGTGGCCCCTGGAAACTTAAAATCACATATGTGCTTCACATGGTCTCTCTGTTCGACAGGGCTGTGTCAGGCAATTAAATGAGCAACTACGATGTAAACTCACAGGATTGTGGCCAGCGTTAAATGAGATGCTGCGTATAAAGTGTGTAGTTCAGAGGCAGCACGCAGTCTGTGTTAGCCATGCCTGAACTTCGGACATCAGGCGGTACGCCATATCACTGCGTTCCCTCACCTGGACAAGCGGTGCCGGTCTTAGGGCCAACTTCGGGTTCCCTTTGCTGACAGTGACTTTTTCCCCAGGAGTCTCGTGGGACTTTTATTTATTTTTTTTTAATTTTTTTTTTTTCAACATTTATTTATTTATTTTGGGACAGAGAGAGACAGAGCATGAACGGGGGAGGGGCAGAGAGAGAGGGAGACACAGAATCGGAAACAGGCTCCAGGCTCTGAGCCATCAGCCCAGAGCCCGATGCGGGGCTCGAACTCACGGACCGCGAGATCATGACCTGGCTGAAGTCGGACGCTTAACCGACTGCGCCACCCAGGCGCCCCTCGTGGGACTTTTATGCAAACAGGGCCTTCCATGTCCCATCTCTTGTCCTTAGGACACTGCCAGATCTATGTTACAACAGGGGCCCAGGGACCCCTCTGGGCCCCGCTGGGTGTCATCTCTGTTTTCCTTCTTCTTCCTCCTCCTCCTCATCAGTACACACTCTGCCCTACTTCAAACTCTGACCCGTACTCTAGGACTTTCTAAGTCACTTTTGGATTCCACAGATTGGTAAAATTCCCCCGCAATTTTGAGGACCCAACACAGGATTGTTTTCTCTATTTGTTTGCTTGTTTTTGCAAATAATAGGGTCACTAAATTTTTTTAAACATTTTTTTAAGTTTATTTATTTTATTTTGAGAGAAAGAGCACAAGCAGGGGAGGAGAAGAGTGCGGGGTGGGGGTGGGGCAGAGATAATCGTAAACAGGCTCCACACCACCAGCACAGAGCCCGATGCGGGGCTTGAACTCACAAACTGTTGAGATCATGACCTGAGCCAGAACCAAGATTCAGATGCCCAACCAACTGAGCCACCCAGGGGTCCCTAAAATTGAAAAAAAAAAAATTACTATCTCCTATTACCGTATTTCATAAGAGAAAGAACACTTTTTATTTATTTATTTATTTTTATTTATTTATTTATTTTTTTAACGTTTATTTATTTTTGAGACAGAGAGAGACAGAGCATGAACGGGGGAGAGGCGGAGAGAGAGGGAGACACAGAATCGGAAGCAGGCTCCAGGCTCTGAGCCATCAGCCCAGAGCCCGACGCGGGGTTCGAAATCACGGACTGTGAGATCGTGACCTGAGCTGAAGTCGGACACTTAACCAACTGAGCCACCCAGGCACCCCGAGAAAGAACACTTTTCTTTTTTTTTTTTTGGACTATTTTTTTGGACTATTTTTTTTTTTTTTTGGCAGGGTTTGATAAGCTAATTCTAAAATTCATATAGAAATGCAAGGAGCCCAGAAAACAATCTTAAAAAAGGAGAGCAAAGGTAAAGGACTCACACTTTCCGATTTTAAAACTTACTACAAAGCTATAGTAATCAAGGCAGTGTGGTATTGGCTAAGAACAGGCATCTGGGTCAATGGAAGAAAATCGAGGGTTGAGAAATAAACCCTTATGTCTATCATCAATTGATTCAGACAAGGATATCAAGACAATTCCATGTGGAAAGAATAGACTTTTCAACACATGGTGCCGGGGAAATTGGATTTGCAAATATAAAAGAATGAATTTGGATGCCTATATCTTATAAACACAAACCGTAGTTCAATATGAACAGTTGACCTAAATTAAGGAGCCAAAAGCTCTTAGAAAATATAGTGGTAAATCTTTGCAATTGTAATGAATTCCTAGATATGACCCCTAAAGCATAAGCAATAAAAGGAAAAAAATGGATAAAATGAGCATCATCAAAATGAAAACTTTTGTGTTGTAAACGACACAGTTGAGAAGAGAGAAAGACAAGCCACAGGATGGGGAAAATATTCGCAAATTGTATATCTGATGAGGGACTTGCATCCAGAATAAAGAACTCTTACAGCTCAACGACATCATGATAAAAAAAACCTAACTAAAAAATGGGCAAAGGATTTGAATAGACATATCTCCAGGGAAGATACACCAAAGGTCAATGAGCGTATGAAAAGATGCTCAATGTCTTTAGTCGCTGGGGAAATGCAGATCCAAACCGCAGTGAGATCCCATTTGACATGTACTAGCATGGCAATGACCAAGAAGGCTGGTATTAACAAGTGTTGACATGGACGTAGAGGAATTGGACCCTTATATCCTGCTGGCCGGAGTGAAAATGGCTGCTTTGAGAAACAGTGTGGCAGTTCTTAAAAATGCTAAGGATAGCATTACCATATGACCTAGCCATTCTATTCTTACATATCTACCCAAGAGAAATGAAAACACCTGTCCACGAAAAAAAACCATTAACAACCCCTCCACCCCCGCAAAAACAAACAAAAAAAAACACACAAAAAAACACCTCATACACAAATGTTCATGGCAGCATGGCTTCTAACAGCTAAAAAGCAGAAAAAGTCCCGCTGTCCATCAACTGATGAGTGGATGAACAAAGTGGGCTATACCCACGCAAAGGAGTTTTATTATGCCATAGAAGGAAATGAGGTAATGATACATGGTACCACGTGGATGAGCCACAGGGGTGCATCAAAAACGTGCTCAGTGAAATAAGCCAGGAACAAAAGAACACCTACAGTATGATTCCATTTATTCGCAACGTCCATCTGTAGGCAAATCTACAGAGACAGAAAGTAGATTAGTGGTTGGCAGGGGCTGGAGATGAGATTTCCTTTTGGGGTGATGAAAATGTGCAAACATTAGATGGTGGTGATCGTTGCATAACTCGATAAATAATTGAGAGCCTTTGACTTGCACCCTCCTAACCAGGTGAATCTGATGGCATATAAATTGTATCTCAGGACAGCTGTTCAACATGAAAGCAGGCCCCAGGGTGGACAGCATATTAGGGAAGAGAACAGAGCTGTGCTGTTCCAAGGGCTTCAGTGTGAGTCTCCACTCTGCTGCTTTTCGGCTGTGGGACCTCGGGCAAATTAGTGACTTTGCTAAACCTCCATTTCCTCAACAACGTGGGGGATCTTGGGAGTATCAAGCAAGAGCCTCTGTGGAAGGCGACACAGTGAGTGCTCAAAAAGCACCAGACATGGGCACCCAAGTGGCTCAGCGGGTTAAGTGTCCAACTTCAGCTCAGGTCATGATCTCACGGTTCGTGAGTTCGAGCCTCACATTGGGGCTCTGCACTGACAGCATGGAACCTGCTTGGGATTCTCTGTCTCCCTCTCACCCTGTGCCTCCCCCAGTCTCTCTCTCTCTCAAAATAAATATGTAAACTTAAAAAGAATTCCTTAAAAAAAAATCACCAGATATTTTTGTTGTTAGATGGGCCTTCGCCTCTGATTCAAAGATAGTCCTTTCCATAAAACAAAGTGAACTTTATGAAAATCTCACTGGCTCGTCCTTTGTTTTTCTCATTTTGTAAAAACCAGTGAAAGCTTCTTTACTGGCCAGCACCTTCCCCCCCCCCCGCCACCCCTCAGGGCAGTGGGGCACTGCCCACCCACGGCATCATCCCCCCCTCTGAGAAGGAGACTGCCAGGACTGGAAGAGCTTTAGGGATCATTTACTCCAGGCCTTTCCAAGCACACTTTAGGAATGGAATCAGTCTTCACATGAAATTAAAATACTAATAATCATAATAACAGCTAATGATTCCTGAGCCTTCCCCATAAGCCAAGTGTGATGTTAAGCATCTCACACGTATCATCTCCTTCAGGAACCTTCCAGGTACTCAAGGCCACAGCGTTAGTAACTGGCAGAACCCTCAAGAGCTTATCAGTCTTATACAAAACATCTGTACTCTTGATCAAGGGGCAGTTGAAAGGGGCCTGATTCCAAGTGTTTGCATCCTAGCTGAGCTCCTGGACAGTAGGATATTGAATGGCCTCAGTTTCCTGGAAATGTGCATCCTCGTGATACAAATGCTGTGCAGGATTACTGCGCTAAGCACTTTGCACACATTATTGCATGACATGCAGCCGACAAGGTGTGAGGGCTCAATGTTTGCTTTCTTTTTAAACATTTTTTAATTTCTTAGTATTTTTTTTAGAGAGAGAGAGAGCGTGATGGTGGGTGGGGGGAGGGAGGGACAGAGGGAGAGAGAAAGAGAGGAAGAGTGTTAAGGAGGCTCCACACTCAGCATGGAGCCTGATGAGGGGCTTGATCCCATGGCCCTGGGATCATGACCTGAGCCAAAATCAAGAGTCAGACACTCACCCAACGGGGCCACCCAGGAACCCCAATGTTTGCTTTCATTACCACTGCATATATCACCTCCTTATGAAGAAACCCAGAATGAGAAACAGATTACAGTAGGGTTGTTCCGGTTGAAAAGAGTGGGGTGGGGGGGTCCCACTTCTATGTGTCCTATCTTCTGCTTCTCCCTGCAAGGCAACCCCTAGGAGCCCTTCTTTGGGACTCTAGGACTTCTTGAAGCATAGTTTGAAGCCACTCTTCTCACCCCAACCTTATTCATTGCGTAGATGAGAGAACTGAGGCCCAGAAAGGGGAGGATACCCGCCCAAGGTCACACAGTCACTCAGGGGCAGAGCTAGGATTAGACCCAGGGCTCCCTGATCCCAACCCAGTTGTTTGCTGCCCCCGTTGGGGGCCCCCAGGCCTTAGAGAGGTTGTGCTGCTGCCAGAACTCCCAGGTTGCCCCCCCCCCCACCCAGTCTCAGGGATAATCCTTTAATGAACTAAGTGGGGCAATTATGGGAGGGGAGAAGGAGGCTTTGTTACTTTTTGGTAACCAACTGGCACCCTACAGAGCCTCACTTACCATCAGTGGAGGAGCATTTAGACATATACCTGCTGACTTTCCACCTCAACACCCCCCATTGGGCCCTGGGGACAAAGTGGTGATCGAGCAGCTCCTTCTGTGTGGCTTCCATCTAGTACGAGCAGTCAGACCCCAAACAAGCAAAAAACTGGAGCCAAACCCCAAAAAGATCAATCACCTCAAGACATCTTCCAGTGTTCGGTTCTTTGTTCAAAGCAGAGTAAGGGGTTGGATCCTGCAGGTCGCACACGACAGGGCCTGGCTGGTGCTGCTCCTTCTGCCGGGACTGGCACCTGTCTTGTCTGTGCGGCTGGCTCCTGGTGGCCCCGGGGCCCCTCCCAGGTCATCTGGCCAGAGCGGCCTTCCCTGGCCATGGTACCGGAGCAGCCCTGAGCTGCTCTAGCCCTGCCTCTGCTTATTCTCTTCAGAGTGCACAGTTCGAGACAATCTTCCGACTGATCTATTTGCTGATGTGCTTGTTTTCTGTCTCCAGCTCCCTATGGAAGCGCTGGCAGGCAGGAAGTGTGTCTGTCTTGCTCACTACTGCATGCCCAGCACCCAGCATGGCGCTTGGCATTTGGGAGGGACTGTGCAATATTTGTTGCCTGAGTGAGCGAAAGAAGAAGTGAAGAAGTCAGGTGCCAACAAGCGGACGTGGGGAAAGGACTCTCATCCCAGGTCTGTCACTAACTTGCAGTGAGACATTGGTCAAGCTTCTTGTCTTCTCTGGTTAAGCTCACGTTCTTCAATTGCAGAGGTAAAGAGTTAGAGTTAGCATCTCTTTTGGCTGTGTGCTCACATCTCCCTTGAAGGATTTTCACGCAGAAATATGACTGACTTGGCCTTGAGACATCCGTCTCACTCACGAAGCTCTATGTTCCTTGGAGGCAGAAACCAAGTTTTAGCCTACAGTCTAAGCCACCACAATACCGGACATACAGGAGTAACTAATAGTGTTGGGTGAGTGAATGAATGAATGAACAACTGGATGGATGGATGGATGGATGGGTGGATGGATACATGGAAGGCACTCTGAAGTTCCTTCCAGGGCTAGCAACTTGGAGTTGCAGGGTTCCTGTAAGCAGTGACAATGAAAGAGGAAGTACGTATTCAAGTGTGTGTCTCCTTTGGCATTTTAGGTTGGACATCGTCCTCAGACTCATTCCAAATCCACTTCAGGGGTTCAGGCTGTTCCGGCTCTCCCAAGCCCTAAGGCAGAGAACAATCTGCTCCACCACAGTTAAGACCATGGAGGGAGTGGTACAAAGGAGGCATGTGACACAACCTCATTAAAGAATATAAGACAGAAAATTATCTCATCATCCGCACAGCAAAGTGTGTTAAGGTGATAGAGCAACAATCCCGTGGAAGGCTAGAGCCGCAGCAGAGGTCGGCACACCTTTTCTGTAAAAAGCCAGATGGCAAGTATTTTACGCTTTTTGGGCCACACTGTCTCTGTTGCAGCTACTTACCTCTGCCAGTGTGCCATGAAAGCAGTCACAGGCAACACGTAATGAACAATCGTGCTTGGTTTCCAATAAAACTATGGACCCAGAGAGTTCAACTTCACGCGTTACAAAATATTACACTGGATTTGATGTTTTCAATCGTTTAAAAATGTGGCACCATTCTCAGGTCATAGGCGGTGCAAAAGCAGGTGGTGGGGGACTGGCCCTCTGGCTGTAGTTTACGGGCCCCTCAACTAGAAGGGAGAGCACGGCGTTGGGTGGCCTATCTGGGAAGCTTCCTGAAGGAGGGACATGGAACCCGGGGAAGGACTTGGATGGGGGAGCAGTGGAGGTTTGAGACAGAGGTGAGAAACGCTAGCAGAGGCCAGGGAAACCACGAGAATGAGCGAGGCAGGCCTGGTGGGGCCGGGGTCAATGCACTCGTGTCCCATCCATAACCCGCAGCATCTGAGCTCCAGCACTTTGCGGCCAACAAGCCCCCCTTTTTAAATCATCCGGAATTTCAAGACAAGCCTGCCTTTTTCTGTAAAAATTCCCAATTTTTAGAAGTTGGCAAGGAAGTAAAGCTGGGGTTTTTTGTTTTGTTTTGTTTTGTTTTGTTTTTGAAATTAAGAATTAAAAAAACAAAGTGTGAGTCAAATAGAACGTGAGGAGGGGTGACTGTGGCTCACAGCCGCTACTTTGTGACTCTTGGCTCTGGAGGTTTATGGAGATGATGCAAATTGGAGTGGGGGTGGGGCGGGGGGGTGGAGGGGAGCTTCTTAACTTGGGAGTGTGCCTGCAAGGGCAGGTGGGCCCTGGGAAGGGGCGACTGAAATACACCCAAAACACAAGGCCTATGTTCCAGGAGACGTTTCAGGGGAAATCGCTGTTAAAGTAAGTACAAACATATTTGGGTAGATTGCAAAAATCACATAGTTTTCCTTTTTTTAAATTAAAAAAATTGTTTTAAATGTTTATTTATTTTGAGGGAAAGAGAGACAGAGTGAGAGCAGGGGAGGGGCAGAGAGAGAAGGAGCCACAGAATCCAAAGCAGGCTCCAGGCTCCAACAGGTCAGCACAGAGCCGGACGCGGGGCTCGAACCCAAGGACCATGAGATCATGACCTGAGCCAAAGTCCGGATGCTCAACCGACTGAGCCACCCAGGTGCCCCTAAATTTAAAAAAAAATTTTTTTTTAGTCGGCATTACATACAACGAAGCTCACTGATTTTTGTAGTATAGCTCAGAGAATTAGTTTTGCCTGTTCCTGAGCTCCGCATGTTATAGAGCCTGTGCTGTTTGGGCTCTGGCTTCCTTCCCTTCACATGCGGTCTGAGATTCATCTATGTCATTTGCGCACACCGGTTCCCTGTTTTCCACGGTCGTGCGTACTGCTCTGTTTACCTATTTTGCGACCAACATTTGGCTTGTATCCAGTTTTTGGATCTTCTGAGTGACATCGCCATGACCGTTCCTGCATGCGTCTCTTTTGTGGACACAGACCCTGGCTTCCTGGGGTACAGGCCCCCAGTGGACCTGCCGGTGGCGTGGCTGATGTGTGTCTCAGAGAAGGTAGTACTTGCTGTGAGTGGTTTCAGACTCTATCCCCAGGCCACCAGGGACCCAAGACCACTCTCCCTTGCAGTTAGGTGACCTCACTGGAAAATTTGAGAACATTGTTGGTACAGGGGTAAGGACATGAAGAGGCAGAAGACGGAGGTCACCCAATGGTACCATTGCTAGCATCATTGTGCAGATAACCACATCGAAACTCTGAGAGCAAGCCGATTTGACTGATACGGGTAAATATTAAGGGGAGGCTCTGGATTTAAATCCAGCATCCGCCAACTCCAGAGTCATGTTTTTGACTGCTCTACTCCAAAGCCTGGGCACGAGCACAGGTATTTTCACCTGCCCAGCATCTATTTCCCTCCTCTCACTAACAGTATCCACATGTCCTTTGGGGAGGCATCCAGTACGCATTTGATGTGGTCTCAGTGGGCACTCCGAGTGCCCTCTAAGTACAGGCCTGGCCTAGAGCTAGGGTGACGGGCACCAAAGGTCTAAGGCACCTAGGGGGCAAAATTTAAGGATGCACTCACTCTCAGGGTCAGACAAGCACAGGGTCAGCCTCCCCTCATCCCAGCCCTGCAAGGGACCCAAGTTCAGCCAACCCCACCCCCGTAAGCAATCTGGATCTTGAGAGGAGGGGCGTCCTTCCGGGGGGAGGGGGAGACAGCCTGAGTGGACTGTCCCCTCATTCCTGGTTCTTCTCTCTGGGGGCGGTCTGACAGTCACCCCTGCCTTCTGGGTCTCTGGGCTCGTACCCGCGCATTAAATTCCCCTTCTGCACCAGGTAGGCGGGGTTGGTTTCCCCACCTTTTAAGGAGCCCACTATGTGCTCTGGGACATGTTGCCCAAGGTTCCTGAGTCTCCTTTTCCCCATCTGGAAAATGCGGATTCAATGCTTAGCACTCCAGCTGGAAAGCACAGCAAATCCCTGGAGAGGGGATGCCTCTGAGCCCTGCTTCCTAATCCTGGCTCCACACTGGCACCACCTAGGGAGTCTGAAGAGTCCGATGCCCAGGCTTGCACCTCATCCCAATGAATTCAGAATCTCTGGGGTGGGCCCAGGGAGCAATATTTTGTAAAGCTGCACCCCCCCCCCCCCCCGGGTGATTGCAATGAACAGCTAGGGCCAAGAACAACTGTGGGAAACAACCTTGGTGTTTCTACAAGTACTTCTCCTGCAAGGCCCCATGGCTCCATGCCTGGGACTTTACTAGAAGCATCAGAGTGGCCTTCATCTGGGTGGCAGCCAAATGGGAGGAGGAACAAGAACCACTTATCTCCCTTAGGCCTCCCTTATCCCTGGGTTTTCAAGGATCCCAGCAGCAGCCTGGAGAAAGCCAGTGGGCTTAGCTTGAAATCCGCAGCCTGGGTCAGGCAGTTGTTGAGGGGTCTGAAATCTTAGAGCCGAGGGCCATCGAGAGGCCATTTGGGCCATTTCCTTGCCTCGGGTGGTGGGGGCGGGGGGGGGGGAGGGAGGCACTGGCAGGGGCCCCGGAATAGGCAGCGGGAGAGCTGTGTTCAAGCCTCAACCCCACCACACTCGAACCAATGAATCTGGACGAGCAAAGCAGCTGCAAAATGAAGAGGTTATTTATCGACCAGTCGCTGTGTGCAAGGCGCCCAGCCGGCTCTCCTTAACCTGGGCACATCAAAGTCCTCTGATTCAGGGGACAGGGGAGGGGACCCACAAGCCACGCTTGTCAGTAGGCCCCCAGGTGATTCTGCTCTTGCTGGGCTCTGGACGCTGCCCTGGAGGCTGGATTATCAGGGTGATTCTGAAGAGGGAAGCAGAGCTGAGCATCACAGTAGAGGGGCTGTGTCAGGGAGGATGGCATGCTTTGGATGGTGCAGCAGAAGCGTGTGGCCCAGACACAGGCCTCAGGCTGCCCCGACACACCAGGCCCTCGGTTTACTCAACTCACTCGGAGGAGTAGGATCTACAGTATGTCATATAAATTCCGGGTCCTACATCGATTCCTCTATCAGTCACTCTTTTTTTTTTTTTTTTTTTAATTTTTAAAATCTGAGTATGGCTGACACACAATCTTACATTAGTTCCAAGGGGTACAACATAGTGATTCAACTTCTCTACGCATTATTCCATGCTTACCGCTGGTATAGCCACCATCTGCCACTGTCAGACAATGTTACGGTATCGTTGGCTCTATTCCCTATGCTGAAGGCAGTCCTTGCCTGCACAGGGAGGAACAGAGAGAGAGGGAGACACAGGACCCGAAGCAGGCTCCAGGCTGCGAGCTGGTAGCACAGAGCCCGACTCGGGGCTCAAACTCCCGGACAGCAAGATTATGACCTAAGCCGAAGTCGGACGCTTAACCGGCTGAGCCACCCAGGCGCCCCTGCATGCGGTTTTAGGCAAGGCTTTGTCTCAGCTAGTCTTTCAGGCAGTTCTCATAATTTCCTGGGGAAGGTGGCACACTGGACTGATGATCTCTGTTTTTAGTACAACCCCCTCATTGGTTACATGGCCAGTAGGAGTCAATAAACAGAGGGGCCCAAATCTAAACATAGACATGTGATTCAAAATCCAATAATCCTGGACCAAGATTATCTACCTCTCTTCTTGCCCATCCATTCATCCATCATCCAACCACTCATCCATCCATCCATCTACCCATCCATCTCTGTGTCCGTCCATCCATGCTTCGCTAACTTACTTTCATCTGCTTATTTCCCTTATCTATTTAATAAACTCATCTATTTCTATGTATCCATTTATCATGAG
This sequence comes from Prionailurus bengalensis, assembly GCF_016509475.1. NCBI lineage: Eukaryota > Metazoa > Chordata > Mammalia > Carnivora > Felidae > Prionailurus > Prionailurus bengalensis. Next base: position 196,505,005 of record NC_057343.1, read on the forward strand.
TTGGTCTCTGTAACAATCTCTCTATTCAGTTTAGCAAACATTTATTCAGAGTCTGTTACACTCTCCATATTGTACGTATTGTATCTGTTGCTTCCACTCTCAGTAGACTTCATCTTCCCACTGAATGCTTTTCTCCTCTGACCTTTCTGCAGGATCCATACTCTGTGTGAACGCAATCTCCACTTGCCTCTCTCCTGACCCCCATGCTTGTGAGTGGACCCCTTGTCCTTTCTTCTTTTTTTTTTTAAGTTTATTTATTTATTTTGAGAGAGAGAGAGAGAGAGAGAGAGAGAGCACGAGCAGGGGAGAGGCAGAGAGAGAGGGAGAGAGAGGATCCCAAGCAGGCTCTGCGCGGCAAGCATGGAACCCGACATGGGGCTCAAACTCATGAACCGTGAGATCATGAGCCGAAACCAAGAGTTGGATGCTTAACCAGCTGAGCCACCCAGGTACCCCCCTTCTTGACCTTTCTTGACTGCTTTCACCTGGTTCTTCCATTCCTGTCCTATGCTAGACTCTAGGCAAATATTGATTGACTGGATGACTGGACTCCTAGCTGAGATGTTTGCATCAATTCTTTTCCAGGGTTCCATATCCATTCCCAGTCTAGAGCTATGCACGCGGTAAGAATTTTATTCATAATGGTGGCCCTAAATTCATAGTCCTTGGGAGTTGGAAAGGACTTTTCAACTTGTATTCATTCAACAAAACTCGCATAGCTTTGCTTGAAAGATGTGCTTGTCAGGCATAGAGATTACTGATTATTTTACAGTTGGGGAGGGGGAAGCTTTGAGGACAGGGGCTTGCTCAAGGTCCCACAGCTATGGCAGAGCCTTGAGGACAGTGAAGAGATTGCCACTACTCTAGACCTAGACAGCTCCTGAATTCCCCACAGAGCCACATGGTGTGTGCTTGAAGTTCCCCAGAGCGGAGGTACTGGGAAAGCACGATCTACCTTACCGGGTCAAACCAGTCTGGCTTCATCACGAGCCACAGGGAGCTGCCTTCTGGGGGGTAGAAGAGCCTGAGTCAGTCCCTGCCTGCACAGATGACATCAGGGTGACCGGGGGCTGGCAAGGGAAGGGGGGGCGTGGCCTGAAAGTACAGGCCCTGGAAGGGAAGTGGAGGGGACCTAGGAGGAAGGGAAGGGAAAGTGGGGGGCCCTACCTGAGCAGTGGACTCTCCAGTCCCCTGACTCTCCAGTCAGGCTACACTTCCCCTCATCCCTGGGAAATATCCTGCTAACTCTGCCCCTTCTCTACGTCACAATCAGACTCATAAGGTATGATGTCAGTGTTTATCTAGCTCAGTGGTTCTCAAACTCGAGTGAGCCCCAGAATGACCTGGAGAGCTCCAAGCGTGGGTGGATCTGTGTGAACTCCACGAAAAGACCCCACGACAAACTGCTGAGTAAGTCGTGGAATGACACACAAGATGCGATTTTCACAACCACTCTCCTTCCCCAGACAAATAAAAGGCCCCAAATGCTATATATTTCCTTCTGGAATATCTATGTATGGATATAAATATCTACAAAGGTCACACACCTAGATGATTATACTGGTCGCCTTTGCAGTAGGTATTTGTGGTAGTGACAAAGAGGGCTTTAACCTTCCATGTAATGTTTTATTATTTCACAAGGAAAATTACCATGTATTACTTATGTAAATGCAAAATTTAAATAAGATGTCTCCAAATTCGTTTGCCCATTTTATCTGGTTGGAAGTGCGAGGATCTGCATTTCAGCAAAGTTTCTGGGGGCTTCTGTGGAGCTGATCCATGAATTACATTTTGAGGAAAGCTAGTCTAGCCCACCATTGTACAAATGAGTCACATGGGAGTCAGAGAGGGTAAGGAACTTGCCTAACTCCACACAGCACGGCAGCGACTGAGTTGATATCTGACCCTGGGATGTTTTACTCCAAGGCAGTGCTCTCTCTTATACACAGTGACCAGAAAAGGAAACCACTGGGGAACTGGATATGGAGGCAGCGTGAATGTATTTCCAGAGCAAAGTGGAAGGGGCTGGGGATCTGTGCACCTCTGAGTTAGGCCAGTTGGCAGCCTCTGTGGGGGAGGGGACACAAAGGACAGTGGTGGGGCCAGAAGGGCAAACATTGCCCATCTTTCTAACTTTTCTTTGAGATTCACTGTTCCAGCCTTTCACCCCTCTGCATTCCCTTGTCCCCGTGTGGTTTGGATTTGCATCTGAGCCCTGCCTATTTCCAGAAGGAGCAGTGGCTCCTGTGAGGACAGCCTTGGTGCTGGTAAGTGTAGGCAATCCCTTCTGTCTCCTGACCTCAGCTTCTTCATCTATCACCTATGTAGTGGACTGAATCAGTGGCTCTTAAACCTGGCTGTGCACCCTCCTGGAGGCTCATTTAAGAAGCAGAATCCTGGGCCCCTCCGTAATGGGGGGTGGGGCCTGGGATGTGCTTTTTTTTTTTTTTTTTTTTTAAGTTTACTTATTTATTTTTGAGAGAGAGAGAAAGAGAGAGAGAGGCTGAGAGAGAGGGAGAGAGAATACAAGCAGGCTCTGCACCATCAGCACAGAGCCCAATGTGGGGCTTGAACTCACAAACTGTGGGATCATGACCTGAGCTCAAGTTGGCTTAACCACTTAACTGATTAACCAACTGAGCCACCCAGGTGCCCCCTGGAATGTGCATTTTTAACACCCCACCCCCACTCAGGCCAGATGATTCCGACAAATCTGAAGTTAGAAAACCACTGTGTTACTAGTCTCTTTTCCCTGAGCAAACTTCTCTGCATCTTGAGCCTCAGGCGGGCCTAAGGCCTGGCCTGTGAGAAGGGCCTGGGGTGCTGAGGAACCCAGAGTGGCCAGCAATCCCCACTCCCAGGAGACCCTGGCCTCTCTCCCTGCCGCCTGTCTAGGCCCCTCGGCCTCTGGGCCTCTGTTCCGGGGTTCCCTCCCTTGGGCCGGCCTCTTCCTTACCTGGGTGGAATGTCTGGAATGTGGCTGGCGGGGGAGGGGGGAGACAGGGCTGGTCGGCTGCCAGCCCTGCCTCTGGAATTCAGGAGGGCCTCTGCCCTGCTGGCCTTGAAGTGACCTGGCAGGACGCATACACTGTGAGGGAGGGCTGTGAGGCCCAGAGCCGGCCAGCAAGTCTCATCAGGCCTCAGTTTCTTCATCTGTAAAACCACACCCTACTTCTCTACGTGCAGGGCTTCGCGGCCCTTCCAAAGGAGTTGGCATCTATTCATCCTCCGCACCTATCACGTTTCATTAGCGCGGTGCGAAGAGCTATGGGAAACTCACAGATGAATTAGACACCAAACCGATCTAGAAAACTACCATTTTTTTGCCTCCGGCACGCTGCATAGTGTTTTACCGATTCATCCCTAATTGAGTCCCGACAACCCTTACAAGATAAGAACCATTACCACCTCCAGATGACAGATGAGGAGATTGCTACCCAGAGAGGTGAAGTAACTTGTCCAGGGCCACACAGCTGCACACATGCGATGGCAGAGCTGGGTTGGAATCTATCTGTCTAATTTCAAATCCAAACCTCACCGTGTGCTCCACTCCCCCCGACAAATACAGCAGAGGTGGGGGCGGGGTGGGGTGAGGACCACACGATATCCTGCCCTGACCTCATGGTGAGACCAGAACAGGACAGCCTGCTCCACAAGGGCCCGGAAACCCTTTAGCAGTTTGTGGGGAGGCCCGCTGGGGGAGATTAAGAGATGTCCCTGAGCAGGCAGCCTTGTGATGGACCAGTAGATGCGTGATGGATGGCAGTCTGGACAGAGGCCAGGCAAGAGCAAACAGAGGGTGCGGGGCTGGGGCTGAGGAAGAGTGGGCTGGCTGACGCATTCCCTACAGGGCCTAGGGCAAAAGGATGCTGAGCAGAACCTCATTCCAAGCTATTGAGGTTTCCAAGACAGAGACAGCCGGAGCACTGAATCGAGTCCTTCCTAAATGCGGGTGGCAAGCCCAGGGATGCAAATCCCGTGATTTGGTTGGAGCATAACCTCAGGGTGGAGGCTAGAAGCACTAGATTAACTTAGTTCAAATCCCCCCTCTGCCCTTTAAGGGCAGGACGACCGTGGACAAGTCACTTTAAACTCTCTGAGTCTCAGTTCCTTCCTCTGCAAAATGAGAATGGAAATAATAGTATCGCATCAGGAAGATTTATTTGAGGAGCAAAGGAGATGATGCTTGGCCGAGCACTTAATAAATTATAACACACGCCAGTTATTATTATTGCAGTTATGATTATTGCTGTTGTCACTACACAAGAGGGAGAAATGGGGGATGAGGCTGGAAATGTGGTTCATGGTTGTGGAAAGGGGGACATGGGAGCTGTACTGGTACCCTGGTCAGGGCCACATCCGGGCCCCAAGTCTGGGGGCAGGTGAGGTTGGGGATAACATCAGAGGTTGTGTTTCAAGACCTCAGAGTGACTACCCCCGCCCCATCCCAGCTTCCTGTTGGGGTGACCTAAACAAGGCCACAGAACCAGCCAGCCTGGCTCCAGTAGCTCTCAGCGTCAGAGACCCACCTGCCCGCGCCAGCCTGGGGCGGGCCGACCGCGGGCTGGATGAGCAGCAGGTGAGCTGCTCATGCTCACCGGCCTGGCCAACAAGGCCGGACGCTTCTCCTGGCAGGAGCCTGTCAGAACTGCCAGCTGGGGGTCAGGATGAGCTGGAGAACCCGGTGGTGCCCAGATGCCCGTGGCCAGCAGGTCTGCTGAGTGTTTGATTACATTCCCGAGCACCCCAGGCAACGCCAGGGCTGGCTGTTCCAACTCCTGCTGGGTCCCGTCTGTCCGCTACAGAGCTGACATCCCAGGCTCAGCCCCCACGGCCCACCTGCCTTCCACCTTCTGCTTCTCCCTCTCGGCGGCAGGCTGCAGCCCTCACAGAGCCAGGTGGCCTGGGCCCCCGATGACTTCATCCTCCTTAAAGGCATCGTGTCCCTTTGATAGCCAGGCCTCTGGAGCCTTTCCTGTCCACAGGTCCATAGGCCAGACTTCACGATCTCCATTCTGTACTTGTCTCCCTGCCTCATTCCCATCCTGCTGTGCGACCCTCTCCAGAGAGAAGGCAGTGTGATGGAAGGGCCCCCAGCCGTGGAAATGCCAGTTTGCATTTCAAGTTCATCGACGTGTTGTCTTAAAGGAGCCAGTCCGTCAGCCAACTGTCCCCCGTGAGCTGAATCTTCTCTCAAGAAGACTGGTCTTCCAAGGTGGACCCCACTCACTAGGGACCTGCTCTGGGTATGCGACACCTGTGGGTGACGTGGTGACGCCACGGTTCCCTCCACTGGGTGACCGCCATTCCTGTTTCCCCAGGACTGTCCTGGTCATAGCACCGAAAGTCCTAGTCCCTGGGAACCCCTCAGCCCTGGGCCAACCCACATGTTGGTCAGCTGACCCTGCACACACATCTGTGATGTGCTGTCTGTCTCAGATGATTTGCGTCTATGGTTTGTGCTGAAGAAACCTGAGACTTTAGGACACCCCAAAAGGAACCAAAAGGGTTCGTTCCATCTGTTAAACATGAAGATAATATGATCTGTGCTCTCAGACTTTATAGGTGCCCTGGAGTTTGCCACCTAGTCAGAGATTTTATTACTGCTCAGGTACCCCACTTATACTCTCTGCCCCACAGCGAATGTGGATGGATTGTTCCAGAAAGGAAAACCTAGGAGGGAGGAGAAAGAGCTCACCCAGTCCACAAAGGCAATACAGCTTTCCTCGGGCAGGTAAAGGCAGTGGACAGAGACTATTTGCTAGGTGTCTCTTTGGAAGCCTACAGTATCCTTGTAAAGAATATTAGAAATTTAGGGGCGCCTGAGTGGCTCAGTCGGTTAAGCGTCAGACTTCAGCTCAGGTCATGATCTTGCAGTTCGTGAGTTCAAGCCCCGCATCGGGCTCTGTGCTGACAGCTCAGAGCCTGGAGCCTGCTTCAGATTCTGTGTTTCCCTCTCTCTCTGCCCCTCCTCCACTCACACTCTGTTTGTCAAAAACGAACAAAAACGTTTAAAAACATTAAAAAAAAAAAGAACATTAGAATTTTAGAACGTCAGAGGTAGAAGTTAAAGATCAGAGTTCAACACCTGCTTTGTTGAGGTAGAGAAACTGAGGTCCCTAAAGAGGGTTCAGAATCAGATGTGATTCCTTTCGTTTATTTTTTTAAGGATTTTTTTAAAAGCTTTTTTATTTTATTTATTTTGAGAGAGACAAAGACAGCGCAAGTGGGGAAGGGGCAGAGAGAGAGAGAGGAAGAGAGAGAATCCCAAGCAGGCTCCCGGTTGCCAGAGCAGAGCCGGATGTGGAACTCAAACTCACGAAACCGTGAGATCATGACTTGAACCGAAACCAAGAGTCGGGTGCATAACCGACTGAGCCACCCAAGTGCCCCAGACATAATTCCTTTTAATTCTACAACATGCCTGGTACCGTGTAGGAAACATGGGTGCCCTGGGTCCAGCCCCAGAGAGTAGAATGTGCTTGCTCTGGGATGGGGCCTGGGCATCAGGATTGGCAAAAGCTTCCCAGGTGATGCCAATGTGCAGCCTTGGCTGAGAACCATCGAGTCAGACAGAGATCTGTCCCCGAGGAGATTTAAAATGGAGTAGGCCAGGGGCTGAAGTGAAGAGAGGTACACACGGAGGCAGGACACAAAGCAGAGGGTCACACGGGAGTTTCAGCCAGAGGACTACAGGGAGGAGGGACAGACGCGGGGCAGTGCAGCCCAGTGGTTAAGGAGTTCAGACAGATGGGAGCTTGAAACTTAGCTTAGTCTAGGCCTGTGACCTTGGGCAAGTAATTAAGGCTTTTCTGAGCTTCAGTTTCTTCATCTGAAAAATAGAGTATGATAAAAGTGCCTAATCCACCAGGGTGGTGTACAGAGAAATGAGATAATCCCTGCTGAGCTGAGTGCTGACATAAAGATTAGCCATTGTTGTTATTATTATTACTTCTTGCTCAGGTCAGGGGCATGGTCGGGGAGTTCACGGAGGGAAGGTGCCATATGGGCTGTACCAAGATGGATGGGAACAGTCTTTGATGTCCAGGAAGCTGTAAGCAGGAGCTCAGGAACGAGAAGTTTCCAAGCATGCTTGGGGGGGACACTGAGGAGTCCGGTTTCCATGGTGCATGGGGCAGTGGAGGCCAGCAGGTCCCCTGGTCGGGTCCTGGGGCCAGAAGGAAGAAGGACCCGAGCCCGGGTCGGGAGTGGCGGGGGAAGTGCGGAGGGGAAGAACGGCAGCGATCATGATGCGGTTCAGCAGTCCATCCCAATCCCCGTCCCTTCCTCCCTTCCCCCCACCCCGGGGCTGCAGGCTGTCGCTGCGGTGGACACGCTGGAGGCCAGCCTTGGCCCAGAGAGGGGCCCGAGGGAAGACAGCCGCCTGCCGCTCCACACATGACTAGTCAAAGGGCTCAGGGGCCACCCCACCACCCTCCTTCTGGTTAATGCCTCATCAGCCCAGACTCCGAGACCTGGGCAGCAATCAGTCAAGTGGATAACCGCCCAGGTTAGTCTGCCCACTGGAGCTTCCCTCACGCTGCACACCCCCAGGCGTCTCCTCCAGGGCTGAGGCAGCTGGTAGGAGAGAGAGGCCTGGGAGACTCCCCTCCCCGGCCGGGGAGCTCCTCTGGAGGTCTTGGGCAACATACCACAGCAGCCTGCTTGGCACTGTGGTCATCCATAATGCTGGTGACAGGTCCCCAAGGGTGTGGCTCACAGTGGCTGCAGCAGCTCCATGAATGAATACCTTCCGAGAGCTGGGAAAGGAGCCAAGAGCCTCATTACTCCCTCATAAGCACCAAGACCAGAACCTTAATGATTCCACTTATCCTTAGGGTCCAGCCAGAACTTCTAAGAAAAGCACGTCCTAGCCACAGAACTAGGCCTCGGTTGTGGTCACATGGCAGAGAAAATAGCTCTGTTCTGAGCAGCCCCAGGAGTTGAGGAAACAGACTTAGCGCATTTAAGTCGTCTGCCTTGGGTCACAGAGCTTAGAACAATAGCAGTAACAATACGTAGCATTCTTGCTTATTAACCAGGTTCAAGGGTCGAGGCTCAGCGGAGCATCAGGCAGAGACACTAAGGGTCAGAACTGACTGTGGAGGGAGGTAATGAGCTCCCTGTAATTAGAGGTGTGCAAGCAAAGACTCACTTCTTCGCCAGGGAAGCTGCAGAGGGGATGCACATCCCTGGGTGGGGAGGGTTGGGTTAGACGGTTGCAGAGCCGTTTTGAGCTCTGGGGGCGGGGGCAGGAACTATTTCATTTACCCCTCTGTCCTCGGCACCAGGTGCAGCCCCCGGAAACGTGTTAAGTATGGGGCCTCACACAAAACAAGCAAATGATTACATTCTGTAACTAAAAAGCACAGCGGCGAGAGAGGGTGGAGGGAGAGCTGATTCCTGTCTGGCTTTTCTTCCCTTCCCTTAAAACACTGGTTCTCAACCCAGGGAGCACATTCGAGACACCTGGGGAGCCAGGGCAGAGACACCTGGGGAGCCAGGGCAGAGAGGCGCCCCATAAATCGTACAGAGGCTAAGCTGTCTTGCCTCCTAGCGAGAGGCAGACACTGGGCTTGGCACTTTCCATGCATGATCCGTCCCGTGAATCTGCACGACCTTATGAAGCCGGTGTTTATTCTTACCCCCATTTCACAGATGGAGCAACCGGAGCTTGGGGAGGTTAAGTCGCTTCTGGAAAAACTCACAGCTAATCACAGTGAGAAGAAGAATTACCTTTTATGGGAGACTTTCCTGCTAAGTGACATCCATTTAACCTTTATCTTTTTTTTTGATCCTCATAACAAGCCCGTGAGGTAGGAGTTATTATTATCCCCATCTTTTCAAAAAAGGAAACTGAGGCTCAGACTCAGTAACTCACCCAAGGTTACTGAGCTCGTGGGTGGCAGTGCTAGCGTTTTGAACCAGGCCTGGGAGGCTGGGGGGATCTCAGGGCTGCGTGTCAGGGAGGACTGTGGGGAACACTGGCTGAGAGCTTCCCCAGGCCCCTCATGGTCTCTGTGTTTCCTTGCGTGACTACTACCTGCCTAGGGCCTCAGTTTATCCTTCTGGAAGCCGGAGGAGGGAGGTGGAAATGGGCCTGATTTCTCAGCAACTTTCCAGCCCTCATTTTCCATGACTCGATTCCCCACTGTGAGTTCTGGGCCACAAACCAGTTGGCTTCCTCCCTCCCTCTCCGTGAGACAGGGAGCTGGCAGGAGGGGATGATCCGCCTCAATTCTCCCACCTCCTTTTTCCTCCTCCTCCTCCTGGGCTGGGACACACCTACTCCAACTTTCTCAGCAGCCTCTTTGGGAGTGCGTGCGGGCTTTCCTGCTCGGAGTCTCTGCACCTCCCTCCGAAGCCTGTCAGCTTGGTGCTTGGGGAAAGGGCTCCAGCCCAGCAGCCCAGCCCGGGGCACCCTCCCCTGCCTGAAGGGTATAGGTAAGGCCTGCTGGAGGGTGGGAGGCTGGGGGAGGGGGTTGCAAAGTGAATCCATTCTTGTGCCCTGTCCCAGAGCAGGGGGCGGGGGGGGGCACGGTTGGGGGCTCTTTGAAGGTGAGACGGGACCAGGAGATGGCTGGGGCAGGCACGGTGGGGGTAGGACAGGGGCACCTAGGTACACTGAATGAATCCAAGCCAGAGATGTAGCCAGCCCGAGCCTTGGGGCTGGGGATTGGGGCCGGGGAACGGGCAAGGCTAGGACTTTGATCTCATGGAGGAGCAAGGTCACATTTGCAGGCTTAGGAAGTTGGACTCATGTCCTTGGAAGAATGGGAAGTCTGTGCTTGGGCTTTCAGGGGATGAGCCTTCAGGGGGCATGTGGGGACATTTTCCTCTGTGGTTTTAGGGGGAAGTGCTGGGGTCAGGGGGCCAAGAGGTGCTGGCTTCTTGTGTGTGTCCAGGGAGGCAGAGGGGTCCCATTATGGACAAAGCCACCTGGTGTGGAGGAGGGAGGGAGGATCTAAGGGACGGTCAGATAACCTGGCCAGCCGTGGCCTTTGTGTGACTCTTGAGGCACTCTGACGAGACCTCAGCTCTCCTGGCTGTAAAATGAGGGCGCTCCCCATCTCCAGGGGCTGCGAAAGGCTGTGGGTCTAAGAGGCACCAGAGGCAGCACGGGGGTGGGGTGGGGTGAGTGGGGGCAGCTCTGTTCCCCTGTCTGGGGGGAAGCAGGAATCCGACGCCTATCTTTGGAGGCAGGACAGCTCGAGTGGAACGCTGAACAGAGATGCCAGGCCAGGGTTCAGCCCTCCACTGGAGAGAGGGTGTGCTGTGCCCGGATGCAGGGAACAGCAGAGTATTCTGGGGTTTGCCGAGGGCTCAGGAGGGCTGCCTCTGTCGCCAGCCACGCTCTGGAGCTGGTCGCCTGGGCTCAGGAGACAGGCGGGGGGTCGAGAAGCAGGCACAGGGCTCCTTTTACAGATGGGGAGCTGAGCCTGGGCAGAATAGCAGTGCCCTGCACGCGGAACACTACTCTCAGTCATTGTTACTGTTGATGTTTGCTGGGTGCTTCCTGTGTTCAGGGACTGGGCTGAGTGTGCAGGGTCATTTGAAAATTGTGGGTGTTTGAAGCAGGGAAGATGGAAAGAGAATTTCACTATTCGAATTTCTGTAACTCAGCAGGCTGTGTGGCCTGAGGCAGTTCCACACCTCTCTGGGCCCATTTCCCTCCACATAAAATAAAGGTGGCTAGATTAGTGTATGACCCATTCTTAACTGATTCACCCCAGGAAGCGTGTTGGTCATGCAGAGCAGGAAGGACTGGCTATTTTGCAGGTGGGGAAGCGGGGGCAAGCTCAGGTTTCCCCCAGGGCTCTCCACGGAGCACGGGTTACACTGTGGCAGGGACATGCTATGTGCATGACGCTGGCTAGCCTGATAGAGTGCAACAGTGACACCCCCCCCTCTGCCAGGGGCTCCCCAGGCTTCAGTTTTCTCATCTGTAAAATAGAAGAGGAGCTAGAGAGAGTCAAGTTCTCCCTGGAACCCCCCTCTGATTCTATGACGCTTGGTGGTCTCCTTAAGGACTCAGGGGACCAGACCCAGAAGGACACGGACATTCTCCAACCCCTACATGTCAGCTGTGGCTGTACTTTCTCTGGGGAGGGGTTGGCGGGCTCCCTCTACACCGGTCTCTGGGAGTTGGGCCGCTGTACTCTGCTCCCTGCACCTTCTTCCCTGGGTACAAATGAACTCACCCGGGTCTACAAGTTCTCCTTCCAGCTGCCCCATGATAGGCTGTGGTGCTGGCATTGCTGGTGGCCAGGTGAGGCCAGGTAGGTAGGAGAGAATGCGGGGCAAGGGCCTCATCTTAAAGGAAACTGGGCAGGGGCACCTGGGTGGCTCGGTCGGATGCGCGGCCGACTTCGGCTCAGTTCACGATCTCGCGGTCTGTGAGTTCGAGCCCCACATGGGGGTCTGTGCTGACAGCTTAGAGCCTGGAGCCTGCTTCACATTCTGTGTCTCCCTCTCTCTGTCTCTGCTCCTCTCCCACTCATGCTCTGTCTCTGTCTCAGAAATAAATAAACATTAAAAAATTTTTAAAAAGAAAGAAAGAAAGAAAACCAGGCAATGGTGTTGGCACAATTAGGGACCTTTGTACCCCCTGGATGGGCCCTGCCCTTTGGGCTTCTTCCAAATTGGATGGGACAGAGCCTCTGGAAGTTTCCCATGCTTCCTGGGTCCCCAGCACCTGCTGAGCTGGCCCACAATCTCAATGCTACTGTTTCTATGGCTAATGGTCCTAATGCTTGTGTTTATAATGGGGGTCTCTAGACAGGCTTACAAAGAAAAGCCTGGGTCCAAATCCTGGGTATTTTTAGTTGTGTGACCTGGGGCCTCAACTCCTCTAAACCTCAGTCTCCTTATTTGAAAAATAGGGCAAATGATAGTCCTTTCCTCAGCGATTGAGGTGACATTTGAATGAGGTCACGCGTGTAGTGCACAGGGCCTTATTGGTTACGTTCGTGGTCATCAATTACTCAGCTCCCTGTGCTTCCCTTGGGCGGAAGCCATCTCACAGGACCCTGAAGTATTCCTTCGTAAGACAAGTCACTGTTGCGGTTATTAGTTATTTGTGTTTTTGTCTCCTGCTCCTGGCTCCTACTAAGGGTTGCTCACTGCTCTGGCATCCGCGTCTAGCACGGTGCCTGGCCAATCTGAGAAGCTCATCACATATCTGCTGAGAGAGCTAATGAATCTTCATTTCTAATTCATAGAGGAGAACGGTCAGTTAGAGGGACAGAGGATTAGCCGGACCCAGCCACAGATAACTAAGAGTAAGGAGCGGAAAGATCCCTAGAGAGGATCGAATCAGACAGATGGAGCCCCTGCAGCCTCACCAGAGAAGGCTGAGAACTTGGCTGACGTCACACAGCAAGCGAGCAGGGAAGGCAGGACTACGACACAGGCCTTTTCACTCTCCTCTGCCTCTCTGCCGAGTCCGGTTCAGAAGGTATTGCTTCCCATGCGGGTCATCAGTCTAGGAGGCCGGTGAAACATCCCCACGTCCCCAGAAGGCAATTTGGGGTCAACAACCAGGTTGGCCGCTAGACTGCGAGTTGCCTTTCAGGGGACAGGGGACATAAACCTCATCAGTCAGACCCCTTTCCCATCACCCACCAGCACACACACCCCCACACGCACATGCGCACGTTCCTGCCCGCACACCGCTCTGTCACTATCGCCAACGAGCTGGCAGGTGCCTGTGACTGTACAACTAGAAGGGTCCTGAGGAGTTCCCTGAAGTCTCCAAGAATCGGTGGTCCCATTTTACAGAGGGAACCATTGATTCTGAATATTCACCTAAAGTCACCAGTCTGTAATGGTGTCCTGGGTCATTGGGCAGCTGAAACGGATCCCTTTCTTTCTTTCTTTCTTTCTTTCTTTCTTTCTTTCTTTCTTTCTTTCTTTCTTTCTTATGTTTTATTTTTGAGGCGGGGAGGGGCAGAGAGAGAGGGGAGACAGAGGATACAAAGTGGGCTCCACGCTGACAGCAGAGAACCTGATGAGGGGCTCGAACTCATGACCTGAACCGAAGTCGGAGGCTCAACTGACTGAGCCGCCCAGGCGCCCCAACGGGGAGTCATTTCTGAGCATGGGATTTAAGCACGGAGAAGAGAGCTCTCATTGACCGACCCCTCCACGCGCCTGTCTCCAGGTTGTCACGTGCACCCTCTAGTCTGCTGTGCTTCCCTTGTTGCTAGTGTTGTGTTCTGGGTGTGGAGACAAGAGACACTCAGGAAAGCTAAGCCACTTCCTTTCAGTCACACGGCTCCTTTTCCCTCCCCACCTAGTTCAGTACACTTAATGGGCACTTACGATGTGCTAGGTCCCCAGAGATTCACCATTGGTGGCAGCAGGCCCATAAATGGACAGTTTAATAGTTTGAGGTGGGTAGCAAAATAGAGGCAAACTCAGACTGGAATGAGGGCTCAGAGGAGCGGTAGTCAGCCTAGTTACAGAGCCAATGAAGGAAGCCTTCTTGGAGGAGGTGGCACTGCACATCAGTCTGAATAAGGCTTAAATAAGGAACCAAAAGTAGGAAAGGCAATACAGAAAGAGAAAGCAGCATGTGTCAAGGTGTGGCCGGGGTGTGCAGCTGGGTGGAGAACATTTGGAGACCTGCAGTGAGAGGTAGGATGGGGCCAGGTCATCAAAGGCCTTATGTGACAGGCCAAGGAGTATGGCTTTTTTTTTCTTTTTCTTTTTCTTTTTTTTTTTTTTTTAATTTTTTTTTTAACATTTATTTATTTTTGAGACAGAGAGAGACAGAGCATGAACAGGGGAGGGGCAGAGAGAGAGGGAGACACAGAATCTGAAACAGGCTCTAGGCTCTGAGCTGTCAGCACAGAGCCTGACGCGGGGCTCGAACTCACGGACCGTGAGATCATGACCTAAGCCGAAGTCGGACGCCCAACCGACCGAGCCACCCAGGCGCCCCTGGCTTTTTTTTTCAATGTAGTTTATACATGATTTTTAAAACATTTTTTTCAACGTTTATATTTGAGACAGAGAGTGAGTGGGGGAGGGGCAGAGAGAGAGGGAGACAGAAGCCGAAGCAGGCTCCAGGCTCTGAGCTGTCAGCACAGAGCCCAATGTGGGACTCAAACCCACGGACTGTGAGATCATGACCTGAGCCGAAATCAGCCGCTTAACTGACTGAGCCACCCAGGTGCCCCTATACATGATTTTTTTTTTAATGAGGAACTAGAAACATACAAAAGAAGATTAAAAAAAAAAACTGGGATGACTGGGTGGCTCAGGCGGTTGGGCGTCTGACTCCGGCTCAGGTCATGATCTCATAGTCCGTGAGTTCGAGCCCCACATCAGGCTCTGTGCTGACAGCCTGCTTTGGATTCTGTGTCTCCCTCTGTCTCTGCCCCTCCCCCACTTGTTCTCTCTCTCTCTCTCTCTCTCTCTCTCTCTCAATCTCTCTCTCTCTCAAAAATAAACATTTTAAAAAATTAAAAAAAAAAACCATCACCCAGCTTCAAGAATTGTGTTTCCTCCAACTCTTCCCCCATCAGATTATTTACAGGCAGATCCCAGATATATAATTGCATCTGAAAATATTTTCGTATGTTTGTTTAAAACAGAAGGACTTCAGAAAATCATCAGAGCAGCATGGCTTTTATTTTGTAAATATTGGAGGACTGTGTTGAGGGAGGTTAAGTTGAAGGGTGCCTTGGCTGTGGGGAAAAGCAGGAATTTGAGGAAGGGGATTGGAGTATTTTGTTGTCTCCCCCTCGGGCAAGCACATGCCCGATATTCCCGCTGATTAACAAAGCATCTCCTAAAACTCATCTCCTTCTGGAAGAGGTGATGCCTTAAACCTGTTCCAGTTTAGAGCCTGGGGAAGAGAGAAATCCCTCCCCTTCTCCCACTCCTGAGTCTTGTTCCATCCCAGAGACTGGAGTGGCCCCTGTGAGGCACCTGCCCGTCCCCTGGCTGGGAAAATTGGGAGCCCACAATGGAGAACTCTCCATTTGCCAGATCCGGCGCCCACAGCAGTTGGTCTGGGTGCAAGCTGAGCAGGACTGTGCATGCCAGCAATGGGGCAACGTTCGTGTGCGTGTGCTCACGTGTCCCAGGTCAGAGCTGCTGTCTGTACCTGCGGCACCCTTCTCTCTCTGGGTCCTCTCAGCAAACGCAAGACTACATGGCACAAAATGCATCGTTTTAGATGCCCAGGAGCTTAGCCTGGGGAAGAGGCAGAGCTTGGTATCAGCACTGCACCATGGTTGGGTGCATGAGCTCTGGAGCCAGGGTGCTCTCGCTCCAGTTCAGCCTGTACCGCTGTCTATGCCTCTGATCTTGGGCACGTAACGTCACCTCTCTGAGGGTGCAGGGGTGTATAATGCCATCTACCTCGTAGGGCTGCTGCCTCTTCTTAGCATAGTAGCCAGGACATATGAAAAGCTCACTAAACATTAGCTACTATTACAGATTTGGAGTCTCCTGAAGTCTGGAGAATCGATTCAGCAGCATCATAGCATTTTGGAAAATTCAAATCCTAGAATCTCAAACTCTTGGAAGCATATAATTAGAAGAGCCCTATTAGATCCCTAGCATAAGTCTCTACTCTGTGAAGATTCTCTACACAGTGTCTCTGTACTCTTTTTTTTTTCTTTTCGTAAACATTCAAGAGCAAGGTGCATCAACCATTGTAAGTTACAACTTGACGAATTTTACAAAGTGCTCACACCAGTGATAACCAGCAACCAGAGCAAAAGCAGACACGACCCGTGCACCCCTCCCCCGCCGTCCCCCAGAGCCCTCCTGATGCTCCTCACCAGTCCCTACACCCACCCTCTCACACACACAAACATAGTGATTATCCAGCCAGCTGGGCTATTGTCAAATACCTTCTTGTGGAGTGTGTATCATCATTAGGAGAGCCCTAATTATTAGAGAGGCTCGGTGAGTTAATTTGGAAGTTGTCGATTAAACTTTACCTTTAAGTTGTTCTGTTTCTACTGTCATACTTCAGTGGCAGCCTCGTTTAGGGCTGAGCTCCCAAAATGCCTAGGCCTGCTTTTAAAAACACAGATTCTGCAGCCCCATCCTGAGTCTAGCACCAGAATGTGGGATCTGGTGTGGGACCAGGGAATCTGTGTTTTTACAAGCTCTCGGTGAGGTCCAGCTGGCTTTGGGAACCACTCAACTAGTGTTTCAGAGCTCGGACTCAACTTGGAGAGGCTATTTTTCCAATCCATGTTCCATCTTATTGGACATTGACCTTGGACAAGGCTCTCAGACTTTCTGACCCTCAGGTTTTTCACTTATCAGATGGAGACGCAATGATAGGACTTATACTGTTGGGTTGTTGACGGGCTCTGACAGGCGCATGTTCACTAAGTGAAGACATAGTCAGCAGGGCTATTACTGGGAAGAGCCCCTCTGTGGTGTAGCCAAAGGAATATTGGATTTGGCATCTGAAGCCGTGTGTTTGCGTCCTGACTGGGCCACTTGCTGGCAGTATGACCTTGGCCAAATCTTTTGACCCCCCCTCTCTGGGTCTCAACTTCCCTCATAGGGTCTTTGAGGGGATCAAACAAGAGAAGGGATCGGAAAACTGCGTTGAGGACAGAAAAATGCTGAGTGAAGTAAACTCCAATGAATGGGGACTCAGCTGAGCCTGGGAACCCAGTGGAAAGCGGTCTTGCCTTGCCCTTGCGGTTAGCGGAGGGCGGGCCAGGTGGGGGTGGGAGAGGGAGCTGCTGAGACCTTGGTGTTCCACAGTCCTGGTATGCCCTGGCACAGCTCCCGTGCTTCTTGGTTTCTGACAACTGTCTCCTTCCTGGCTTCTGGGGCAGGAAGAACCCAAGATCCCATAGCGATGAAATCCCGTGCAATGTGCCATAGCCAGAATGCTTTTATTATTTCAATGTCTTCCCTTTTATTAAAAGCTCTTTGAAGCCCTTTACTGGCATTTTTAGAACACTGTTTAATGAAGTGTCATAGGCATACGAGAAATGCACAAATCCTAAGCGTATGGCCCAATGAATTTTCCAGAAACTAACCGGTTCCCAGATGAAGAAACAGAACATTACCACCATTCCAGAAACCTCTTTTGTTCCCCTTCCAGTCACTAACCCCCTCACAGGGGAAACTTTATCTTACTCTAATCCACAGATAAGTTTGCCTGTTTTTAAACGTTATATAGTTGGAAGAGTACAGTATGGACTCTTTTGCATATGGCTGCTTTCGGTCCACAGTATGTGAGTGGGATTCATCTGTATTGTTGCCCAGAACAATACTTCATTTCCCCTGATACATAGTATTCCCTTATATGACTGTTCTACAGTTTACTTATCCATTCTGCTCTTGATGGACATTCAGGTTATTTCTAATGTAGGGCTATTATAATGGTGCTTCTCGGAGCCATCTGCCTGAGCCTTTTGGTGAATATACTTCCGTTGTGTCCCCTAAGAAGATTGCTGGGTCATGAGGTATATGTATGTGGATCGAACCCTGTTATTTATTTTTTAGTTTTTTTTAATGTTTATTTATTTTTGAGAGAGAGAGACAGAGCACAAATGGGGGGGGGGACAGAGAGAGGGAGACACAGAATCCGAAGCAGGCTCTAGGCTCTGAGATGTCAGCACAGAGCCCGATATGGGACTCGAACCCACGAACCGTGAGATCATGACCTGAGCCGAAGTCAGTGGCTTAACCGACTGAGCCACCCAGGGGCCCCTCGAACCCTTTTATTTTGAAGCTTAGCTCAATTTACTGCAAGTAGAACATGGTTCATGGGGTTGAGGGATTGATTCTCTACTCAAGAGATGGATAGACCTGACCACAGGATGATAAACATTTGCCTCCAGGGTCTGAGGTGCTGGGGGCACAGACAGGTTTGCAGATTCAGAGGCTCTCAGGTGAAAGTCTGACACGGGAATCAGACCTGTTGCTTTCCCTCCCCGGTCTGCTCTTGTATTTGACTCTAGAGTTGGCTTTGTGTCTGCTTTGCCTGAGGGCCAGTCTTCCCCCCAGTGTGGTCAGCAGACCACCTACAGGGGAAAGCGTGTACCCCCAGCCCACCTCAGCCCTACTAAATCAGACTCCTTGAGATGTGGCTGTGATTTTTCACACACTGGCAGTTGCAAAGCACTTCTTATGAGCTTGCAGTCTTTTCCTCTCTTCCCCACCCCTCTCCACTGGGGCCTAGGAGAGGGCCACCTATGGGCTATCCACTTTGAAAGGAGGCGTGGTAAAACATAAGATCCTAAAAGAAGAGGTGACCTTGTTCAGCAGATCTCAAACACCAGTCTCACCAAAATCACCCCGGGAACTCGTTAAACATCTATTCCTGGGCCCCACCCCTAATGATTTTGTTTAGTAGATCTGGGGTGGGGCTGGGAATACGTAACCCCCACCTCCACCCCCTTAGGGAATTTCCAATGGTGGGAACCACTGGTTCAATTCAATAGCCAGTCCTGTCCTGTGAGAAGACAGTGGGCCCGGTGACTCTGTTCCGTGTCTGCCATGGCTGAGTGGAGCACGAGTCACAGGGAAGAGGGGAAAGTGGAATCGGTGTGGACGGAGCCCAGGGGGCTGGAGTGGGGAACTCCAACGCTTGGCCAGGAGCCTGCCAGCAGAGGCTGCTTAGCATCTCAGCACGCACCTTGATGCTCACACATATCCCTAACCCTTTGGTGCCCCTACCCCCCCACCGCCACAGTCAGGTTCAGCCAGCTCCACTGCACTGACAGGGGCGGGGGTGGGGGGGGCCTCGGACAGCGGAACTGCCTGTCGTGTCCCACTGCTAGAGTGCCGCTCCCTGCCTGCTGAGGCCTGCCTGCCTGCCGGCTTTGTTCTAGTGGGATTTGGACTGGGCTGAACAGACAGCATGGCTAGGCGAGGCCAGGCCCGAGGGAATGGGATGGAGAGAGAAGGCTGGAGACAGAGCCTTTGCCGAGAATCTGTGTTGGCTAGGCTGAGAGGATCCGTGGTTATATGATCCCTCCCTTCTCGCAAGTGCTATTTCCAACCCCCCCCCCCAACCCCGGGGAATGGGGAGGCAGGCCAGGGAACTGTTAGACACACAGGTGATCTGAGTTTTAATCCTGCCTCGGCCACAGTCTCGCTGTGTGAATTGAGTAACCTCTCTGAGTCTCATTTACCTCGTGTACAAAATGAGGATAATTCTAGGGCTACTGTGAGCGAGTTTAAAAGTGATAACGCATGCCAAGTGCTTAGGGCGGGGCCTCACCACAGAGTAAATGTTCAGTAAACATCAGCTGGGACCGGTGTCTTTGCCTCTGTAAACATTTCCTACTCCCCACACGTCACCACCCAAGGGGGATTGTTTGACAGTGGCTCAGTGGAGGGTTAGCTGCTAAGGCAGGAGAGCAGGGACCAGTCCCCATTCCCAGATGGATGAGTGGAGGTCCCATAAATGAGGGCATTTTCTCAGGGGCTCCACTGGGACCCATGCTTGGGCCTCTGACAGGTTACCAAAGACTTCTGACACCAAGGCGTGGGGACTCATCTTCCCCACAGGGTCTGCAGGTGGGGGCCCATGAGCGGGGTGCCCTGTGGGTTGTCTCAGGCACCAAAGGCACTTCTTCTTAACTGAGCCTCCTCTACAGCCTGCTGATCACCTTCTCCAATTTCTAAGTGAAGACACTGAAACTCAGTCAGGTTCAGTAGTTTACTCTAGGTCACACAGCCAGCAATGGGCCCAGGCAGGACTCAAAAGCGGGCTGCCTCAGGCCAGAGCCTGAGCCCGTGACCGCCAGGTTATGTGGCCCTGACAACAGCCTCCCCACCCCTGGGGTCCTGAGTTAGAGGTAGACCTGGCTGGGAGCGGCCACAGGTGGCTGAGAGTAACACGCACAAGGCACCACAAGAAGCTTCTATCCCAGCAGCATCTCAGAACCAGCTAAGGGGAACGGGACTCACGTCGCCGGTGGCTACAGGGCCTGCTATTTCCTGGGAAGGTAGCTCATTGTGTCCTGGACAGAGAGGGGGGCAATGTCGCATGGCCTCCCTACCCAGATCACATAGGATGGGGCCCAGAGAGGCCACCCCCGCATGTCAGCGGCAGAACGAAAAAGGTCGAAGTTCACGTTGTTGTGGTGTGTCCACCGCATTCTCTACCTCCTGTCTTCACTGCCACCTCACACCCACCCTACTGCCCCCCTCCGCCTCTGAATGACATCGCATCTATTAGCTCTCTGCACCTGTTACGGGGAAAAAGGGTGACAGGAATAGAAGTTATTCTTACTATTTTGAGGCTGTTTAAGCTGCTGTTGGAGCTTTGCGACGAACCATTGTGAGGAGAGAAGGGATGTCACAAAAACCCACAGGTGTGTGTGTGTGTGTGTGTGTGTGTGTGTGTGTGTGTTTCCGTGTGAAGTGTGCTTTGGCAAGGAGCTCCCAAGACACAGGTAGGGATCAGTACACATACAGAGAATAACTGCTTCGTTCCGCACGTGCTTTTTGAACACCTAATGTAATGGTAAAAGCATTAGTGTACTTTTACAATGGTAATAATTAGTAATAGTAATAACATTAGCTATTTTCCGGGTGCCTGGCACTGTGCTATATGTTTTCCATGCGGAAGCCCATTAAATCCTCCATGAGGTTAGCACTGCTATATCTCCATGTCACAAGTGGGGAAACTGAGGCTCAGACGGACAAAGCCACGCCCCTCGATGCAAGCCAAGGCAGGATTGAGGCCAGGTCTGACCCCAAGGCCTGGCTCCTTCCCCCTGTGGCCTCCTCCTGGCTGGTGAGTAGGAGGACGGTGACTTTGTGGGTTCCCAAGGAGCCTCCAAGCTGGGAGGAAAGCTGGGTTGAGGGGAGCAACTTGGGCAGGGACGCTGGGTTCTAGTTCCAGGTGCACCACCACCGTCACACATGGTTTAATACAATGCGTTCCCCGCTCTGGTCATAGTTGTCCCATCTTTATAAATAGATGAGACTCCTCATAGGTTTCAGGCGGTGCCCTGAGGCGGCTTGGGAATTTCACAGACATGCCTGAGAAGGTAGAGGCGGCAACAAATGGGAGACGGGGCCCTATACCCCCAACTCACAGATATCACAGCGCCAGCTCTGTTTAATCCATTTCACATAATAATAATGATGGTTTTAAAATAACAACAGCTAGGGGCCCCTGGGTGGCTCAGTCGGTTAAGTGTCTGACTTTGGCTCAGGTCATGATCTCACAGTTCGTGGGTTCAAGCCCCGTGTCAGGCTGGGTGCCGACAGCTCGGAGCCCGGAGCCTGCTTCAGATTCTGTGTCTCCCTCTCTCTCTGCCCCTCCCCTGCTCGTGCCCTGTCTCTCAAAAATGAATAAACATTAAAGAAAATGTTTTTTAAATAAAAAACATAAAATAACGACAGCTAAGCATTTATTTAGTGATTGCCGGGTGCCATGCACTGTGTTAAATGTTTAATAGGAACGATGTAGTTAGTCAAACCTTCAGAACAACCATCTGCGGTAGGTTCACTTAGTATCTGTCTTTTGAAGATGAGGAAAAACAGAGTCTCACAGAGGTTAAGTTAGTTCTCCAAAGGTCACCCAATTTGGAACTTGGTGTCTCTACGTCTGAAAACTCACCCTTTTGCAAAGGATCCCTTTGGATCAGAGTTGCAGGAAGCACCCGCTAGACAAGGCTACGTAGCAGGGATGTTCTGGTCTCTGCAATTTGTTCTACTCTCTGAAAGAAGTTTTTCAGTCCTCTAGGAGAGTATCTCCTGACTTCAGAATACAACCTTCCTCGCTCCCAGAGAGCCACCCTGAACCCAGACCTTCAGGACAGCCCTTCTCCCCTGCTTCTCCCATACAGGGACCTCCTAGTACCTTCCCGCCCAGGAGGAAGAATCAAAGGTTCCCAGTGGCCTTCCCACAAGGCTGAGTTCACACTTGTGTCCTGATCTGTCCCAAGGCACAGATGTAGAACCCAGAGGGGATGCTCTGTTCCCCTGCTTGTCTCCCAAGCTTCTAATTGATAAATATCATTCCATGCCCTACTGAACTGGAGCGGGTTTTCACCTTACAAACCACTCTGGCCAGAGGGCCCCGCAAGAAGTGGGGCAGGGCGCCTTCCCTCCTTTCTCTACCCCCGAGCCCACTGATCCTGGGGACGCTTCTGGCTTAAGGAGATTTCAGCCTCACATGGAAAGCCTACAGATCCATGTAAGACGAAGAGGCCTCTCGCGCCCTCTGGGCCTCACCGAGTGTCGGGGTCTGCAAGCTAGAATGCCTGCAGCCAGCAGGGAACAGCACCGAGGGGTGAAGCAGGGCCCTCCTGGACTCCCTTGTCCTCACAGTTTGGATGGAGATGTGGGCATGAATGGGTTTCTCTTCCATTAGGAAGCTGACCTTGGTGATGAACTGTGGCTGAAACAGCCTCCGTGTCTGGGAGGCTGGGGGTGGTGGGGGTGGGGCGATGACTCTGGAGAAGGCTTGTGCCCTCTAGTCAGCCTGCATGACTGCCTTGCTCCTGCCTTGGGGCCTTTGCACTGCCTGTGTTTTCTGCCTGAAGCTCCTTCTCAAGAAGGCTTTGTGGCCCTCCCCCTGCTCAAATGTCACCTTGTCATGGACAGCTCCCCTGACCACCCGAACCTGTCATCTCTTTCTCTCTGCTACTAGAATAGAACCCCCACAAGAGCAAGGACCTCCTCTGTCTTGTCTTGAATGCCGTCATAGGGCAGGACCTCTGTAAATAAGCACTGAATGAGTGGCTTGGGCAGAAGAGACCCAATAACAAAACACTTTCTCATCCTTCCCCACTCTGTCCCTTTTCCTCCTTAGAACCCAGGTGCCTGGAAGCCCTTTGTTTCCTTCAAATATCCATCTCCCCTGGGTCACCTTATGACTTTCAAGGGTCTTAGGCATTAAATTAGAAATTGTATCTTATGGCAATATTTGTATAAAGATAAATATGTTTTTAGAAATGGTAACATTTTCTTCAGCCTAAAAGTTTGCTTGCTTTCTTCTGGATTTAATAGAAATTAAAACATTTTCATGGGTCCCTAAAAGTACCGCGGGCCCTGGGTGTGCCCACTGTGCCTACCAGATAGGGGGGCCCTGCCTCCTCCTCTGAGCCCCACGCACCCTTGGTTCCTGGCTCCCGCACCATGCTCTCTGGAGCCAAGCTGGCCAATACGGGAGCCCCTGGGCAAATGTGGCTATTTAAATTTAAACTAAATAAAATTACAAACTCAGTTCCTCAGTTGTACCAGCCACATGTCAAAGGCTTGATAGCCACATGGGCCTAGTGGCTCCCATACTGGACATCTCAGATACAGAACATTCCCATCCTTGTAGAAAGTTCCGCTGGAGAGTGTTGCTCTAGAGAATTAGCTGCAGCTACATCAGCCCTCTCCGAGTCTCTCTTTTTAGAATGTGGATTCCAATCCTTGGCTGACACTAAAGTCCACCACCTATTAGGTGGATGAACTTGGGCGGAGCTTTCCCATTATCTAGCCCTCAGTTTCTCATTTAGAAAAAAAGGGTCATAATAACTGTCAGAAGAGTGGTGATCTCCGTACAATGATTAACTCGTACTGAGTGGATTCCAGAGCTGGGCATCTGCCATATGTTGAGTCATTCAGCCTTCTCAACAACTCCACAAGATAGGTACTTATCCCATATCCCTTGTACTGGGACCAGAGAGGTGATGTAACTGCCCAAGGCCACACAGCTGGTGAGTAGTAGAGCTGGGATTTGAAACCTGGTCTATCTGACTCCAGAGCCCACTTTCTTAACGATTAATTCTATCCAGTACTGCACCCCTTCCCTCAAAACCATGTGAGATAACGCATGCAGGTTTTTTTTTAAACTTATGGATTACACATAGACATGAGTATTTGTCATCAATAATAATATCAGAATAGTAAGAAGGGGCACCCCCGTCCCAGCTCCCTTCCATCCATGTCGTAGGTGAGGACTTCCTTTTTCCGTCCTCTTTGCCTTCTAATTTCAGGCTTGGGCAGGCCTGGCCTTTTACAGCTCTCCTAAAAGCCGCTTGGTCCACTGGTGGTGTGGGCTGCCCTTTACCAAGCCATTATGGGTCCTAATAAGGTGTTACTCTGCATCCTTCCTCCCTGTGCTTTCACCTCTCATATTATCTGTCTCCCCTGCAGCCCTGGGAAGTAGGTAGGAGTAGCTATTATTATCTGCATTTTACAGACAGATAAATTGAGGCTCAGAAGAGGTTCTGTGGCCTTCCCAAGGTCACACAACCCGTCAAGGGCCCAAGACACCGGCTCCTTTCCTGCTGGCGTCCAGTTCTTTGACTTGTTCTGTTACACGAGAACCCGGCAGTGGCTGACTACAAACTAGCAAATGACTCAAGGGTTCATCCAAGTTTCTGAGAAATAAATCAAGCTTCTCTACCCACAGGGAGTTCCAGTTGGCTCACCGGAACGGAGCCAGTGTTCAAGCCCAGTCCACACCAGAGTGGGAGTCTTGAACGGAAAAATCTCCCTTTTGATCTGATATGAGATTACTCTTCTCAGCATGTAGTTCTCTTCTGGTCCTGCCTCTTCTCAAAAGCCTTCGATGGCTCCCTCCTACTAAGAGAAAAAATAACTTCAGCAGCTAAAGACTTCATGACTAGCAGGCATCTGTAATATCCATATTCTTTCACTTATGATTTTAATTCTGATTCAAAGGCACAATCCCTCTGTCCCTCCCCACATTTAAGCTATTGTCACAAATAGAACGTACTTGGAGAGTTCTTTCTTAAGAGCCACAAGGGCCAGTCCTAACACTGATGCCTGAGGCAGACACAGTGGAGGGGAGGGGAATGGGGTCAGAAAATACTTCCCAAGGGCACCCAAATCCACGGTAATTTTATATTTGGATTCTGGAGGGAGTGTGGACATTCTCCAATCCAGAGGAATGAATCCAGTGACTCTTTCTTTCAAGAAAGGCTCTCCGGGGCGCCTGGGTGGCTCAGTCGGTTGAGCGACCGACTTCGGCTCAGGGCATGATCTCACAGTCTGTGAGTTCGAGCCCCGCGTCAGGCTCTGGGCTGATGGCTCAGAGCCTGGAGCCTGTTTCGGATTCTGTGTCTCCCTCTCTCTCTGCCCCTCCCCTGCTCATGTTCTGTCTCTCTCTGTCTCAGAAATAAATAAACATTTAAAATATATATATGTATATTAAAAAAAATATATATATGTGTGTGTGTATATATATATATATATGAAAGGCTCTCCAAACTTTAAACATCTTATCTCCTTGCTTCTTCCTGGAGCCTAGGAAATTCTGAGTAGTCAGGTTTGGGAAGTCTGGCTGTCTATTTTCAGTTCAGCCACCACCTTTCTGGGTGGCCTTGGGTGTGCTGTGCAAATCTGTTTCCTGTATCTGAGAAGCGGGAGTGAAAGGGTAGATGTGTTTCTTAGGAGTGTTATGTGGGCCACTGGTGAACATCTGGATCATGTCTAAGAGAAGAGAAGGTGTTGGGCCATGAGGGAGGATGTCATCACTGGTCCATTGTCAGAAACAAAGCCTGACAGTTTGAAGAAATTTGGTAAAAGCTTCTTTAGTGAGTGGTTTGGCTATGAATTCCTCCGAGTACATCTGCTTCCCCAAAGAGGGGACAGAATTAGTCACAGTCATAGGCTTCTAGAACTAAAGACTAGAGTCACTGCACATCGACCATTACAAATATTGATCATAGTGCATCAGAGTCAGCACAACCAGGGGTGCCTGGGTGGCTCAGTCGGTGAAGCATCTGACTTCAGCTCGGGTCATCATCTCACGGTTCGCGGGTTCGAGCCCCGCATCGGGCTCTGTGTTGACAGCTCAGATCCTGGAGCCTGCTTCAGATTCTGTGTCTCCCTCTCTCTCTGCCCCTTCCCCCATTTGCACTTCTGTCTCTCTCTCAAAAATAAGTGAACATTAAAAAAACTTTTAAAAAAACAATTAAAAAAAGAATCATAGCACCTCCAGCTATGTGTCTTAGGACATTTTATGACAGGACAATAGCAGAGTCCAGCTTGTCAGATCTGGAGGGGCTCCTAGAGGCCATCTATCCAGTTTTTCAAGCCTGTGCTCCCCAGGGGGGTGAGGGACAAACCTGTGGGCAGCTTCTAGCCCTCCATCCCCACTCTTAACAGTGAAGCTCTGCTTTTCTCTGTTTACAGGTAGGTTTCCAGGTACAATTTCATTAGGAAAAAGGAGATTCCACCCCTGAAAGCCATAGAGGGGGTTGAAATCATGGATCCATTCCAGCCCTTCACCCAACACACAGCACATCATTTACAGAGGAAGAAAGAGGTCCACAGGGCTCAGGTGACTGACTTGACCAAGGACACACAGGGAAGAAATGACTTTAGATCCAGGTCTCCCAAGAACCAGGTTGACTTGCTACACGGACCACTGAGCAAGCATCGGCGAGGGTGCAAGCCTCAGCCACAGCCAGAGGAAATCCCTTCACTGCCTTCGCGGGCTCATTTAGGGTCTAATAGAGACCACAGGCCTGTCCAGGCCAAAGAATCATACCTGTAAGAGTTGGAAGGGACTTTCGAGCTTTTCTCGTCTCCCCTGAGGGCACATATTCCTCTAGCATAGCACATCTTTCACACGTGGCCACCCAGACTCTGCCTGGACTCCCCAGTGACAGGGAGCTCTGTATTCTGAGACGACTCCTTCCGGAATTGCACTCGAGGTCACTAACCAAAAAATTGAGGAAAGATCTCAGAGCACCGTTCCTCCCATTTGTGCTTAGACTTTCACCAGTGATTTGGATAAAGACGCGGATGTCACAACCACCAAGTTTCTGAATGTTAGAATCCAGATTCTCAGAAGCCGGAGCAGTGAGCTAAAGCACAGGGTGAAATGCACCGTAGTCTCATTAAAGCCCTACAGCATTTAGTTGGAGAAAGTCAGCCTGTGCAAGAACAGATTGGGGATGGTGTGATAATGCATCTGAGAGTTTTCATTACCTATAAACTCAGCCGTCAATAGTATGAGCTGGCTGCTAAAAGTCATAGTACTGGGTAATATTTGTTGAAACTGCCACATACTGTATTCAGTATTTATGCACATTAACTAAGTCCATTCTCAACATGATATTACGAAGTAGAGAAATGAAAATCAGAGAAGGTAAGCCACTTGCCCAAGGTCACACAGCCAGAAACTGTGTGTTGGAAACCACTTTCTGCCGCTTTCCCCACCTATGAAATGGGGCTGGGAGTTACAAGGAGGAAGATTTGATTCAGACACATATCCTAAAAGGGTCCATTCGTGAACCTCACACCTGCACTTGTTCACACCTGTGCACACACAAGCCCCTAGCTACCAATTTATTTGCTCCTATCATATTCATTCTGTCAAGCAGGCACATACAATCAATGCACCCATACAGCTATTCAAAAAGTGCCTCCTAAGTATGTATGCGTGTTCTCTTGCAAATGTGCACATTCACCCACATGCAGATTTTTTTCTGAGTCTGGGGAGCCAAGAACAAGAGGCCCCACCCCAGACAAGCGCCTGCTCGCAGCTTACCAGAATAGCCTGTGGCTGGGCCAGCAAGCTTAGACTCGACCAGAGACCCGTGGCTTCCTGCTCCGTTGGGGCACAGGCTGGACCTTCTCCAGAGGATTCAGTGGACCCCACCCTCACCCCAACCTCAGGCTTTGATTCTGCCTTGGCTTTGAAAACTAGTAATAACTAATATTTATTGAGTGCTTTTCTATGGGCCAGGCACTGTGCTAAGTACAACAACGTGCATGGTCTTATTTCTTTAGTCTTTATAAAAACCCCAGGAAAGCAGTTCTCTTAACAGCCCCATCTTCTAGATGAGAAAACAGAGGTTTGGGGGAGGTTAGCTTAGCCAGGGTTATATAGTTAGCATGCAGTGGAGCTTGAACTTGAACCCAAACCGTCAGATTCACAGGTAGCCATTGTTCCTCTTTCTGGCAAGGTGGTTGAGAGGAAAGAACCTGACTCTAGTCCTTATCCAGTGACTTTGGGCAAGTCCCTTTCTTTTGGGGGGACTTCATTTTACAGCTTCAGAAAGGAAGAGATCATCACTAAAGGTGCTTTCAGCTGTCATTCTGTCATTGCTTTTCCTAAGTCCGGATCCTACCATTTTTTCAACTATTGAGTAGGGTTACGTACCTGGCAGTTATGTACCAGGCACTGAGAATTCATGCATGAATAAGATACACAAAGCCCCTGTCTTCGTGGAGCCCGGTGGCTAGTGTAGGAGACAGTCATTAAACAAATTAGCAAGAACATATTGCATAGTGATAAGTGCCATGAAGAAAATGGGGGGGGGGGTGTGATAAAGAAGGGTGCTAAGAAGGAGGCTACATCAAACTGGGACTTAGGATGAGGGATGGGTTGGGCTGAACCAAGAAGAAAGATAACAAGAAGAAACCAGCCATGTGAGAATCTTCAGTAAAGGGGAATAGCAAGTGCAAAGGCCCTGAGGCAGACTCTAGTTTGGTATGTTTGTGGAGGAGAAAGGAGGCCCATGTGGTTGCAGCTTGGTGAAAAATGAGTGCTGGGAGGTATCACTGGAAAAGCAGGCAGGGTCCACACGGTGTGGGGCCTTGTAGGTCATAGCAAGGAGTTTAGATTTTAATCTGAATGCTATGGGAAGCCACTGGAAAATTTTAAGAAGGGAAGTGATATGAATTGACTTGTGTTTTCACAAGATATTTCGAAATAGTGGTCCTAGGTGCTGTGGGCTGGGAGGGCAGCCCAGGGAGCCCAACGTGCCTGTGCACCCCGCAAGCCCGTTCACTTGCCCAGGAATAGTGCCAGGAAGCAAATGTCCAGACACATTTGCTGAGGTCCTTCCTCAGCAAACCGCACACCAGGTCTGTGGGTCCTATAACTTGAACACAGCCCTGGGCCCCCCCACCCCCCACCCAAGGGTGCATGTTCTTTGTGCCTTATCTCTTCCAGGGAGACCCTGCCCCTGCTCCCTTCCCTAAGCTCATCTCTGCAAGACGCCTGCAGAGCTGCTGAGCAGCGTGTCTTGTTGGGGCCTGCCCTCCACGGGTGCTGACCTGGTGAACAGGAAGCGTTCCGCAAAACAGGGCAGGCCGAGCCGGGAGGCTGGGTGCACCCTGGGCTCGCTGGGCTGCAGAGGGAGCGGACCTGGGACTGGGGTAAGGACTCCCTTTCCCTTGGGGCTCCAAAGCAACGCCACCCTGGGGGCTTGGGGCCCACATGACTCAGGGGTCCCTCTCCTCTTGCTGTGTCAGGGATGCGTGAGTGGAATGGGGTGAATATGGCTTTTGCCCGGGGCCAGCTCTACTGTGGGTGCAGGGGATGCCAAGGGGAAGAGTAGAGGGGCAGGAAGGATGGGAATAGACACCCCAAGTGTAGAAATCTGCCTCCATTCCCGCCCCTCTCCTCTGAGGAGCTGGGCCTGGGGTGCCACCAACAGGATTTCAGGGGAAGGATGGTGGGTGGTAGGGAGGCTGCAAGGACGGGGCATATTCAAATTCTTTTCTGTCACAGGCTTGCGGATCCCAAGTTAGGCAGACTTTTCCACCCTCCCTCCCATGTTGGGATGCTACCTGCCAGGTCTTAAAGAAGCTCCATTCAGCTCCCTCAGGACTCTGGAAAGGCATGGATGCAAGCCTCTCCTTTCCCCTCTTGCCCCCCGGAGTTTAACTCTTCCTTGTCTTTGAAGAGCAAGGCAACTGGAAAAACGAGTCTTGCCTGTTTCCTCCAGGAATGCTCTGCACATCTGGCTGGCAGCCAAGAAGCTCCTGGGAGTCAAGACTCTCACGGGCAGGCAGGCCCGGCACCAGCCTGCTGTGTCCAGCCTCGCACTTTGCTTCTGGAAGGCACTTTGGCAACGAACCTCTGCCTTCCCTTACTCCCCTTCCCCCTTCTCCCTCTCCTTAATCCTGATGAGCCTCCACTTTGAGCTCAGGCTGGAGTTCAGGGACAAGCCGTGTGGGAAACGGCACAGGACACAATGGGAAACGTGGCAGGTCTTAGAGGGGCGAAGCACTCGTTCGTGGCCAGTTCAACAATTATTAGGGACTAGTTCTTTCCAGGCCCCCCACTATGTGAAAGGGGGCAAGACACGTCCCCCCTCTGGGACTCTGCTTCCCCATCTATGCACGAGGAGTGGGGTCAGAACTCTGTGTCTCAAAGCCCCATTATAGCTCTGACATTCCAGGGGGTTGGGAGTTACAAGATGAGTCAGAATCGGGCTCTGTCCAAAGGGACTAGCAGTGGGACAGGGGCAGGTGAGTCTGGGGTGGAAGAAGCAGTCCTGGCCTTTAATGCAAGGAGCCCCAGGTCAAATTCTTGCTTTGCCTCTATCTACTCATAAGGCCCTGGGTGGCTCCCTTCCCTTGATGAAACTGAGTTGCCTATTACCGATAATAGCCAATATTATGTTACAATTTCTATGTCCCAGGCACCCCCACTGGGTCATTTACCTTTGTTGTTTCACTTAATTTTCACACCAATACAATGAGGTAGATAATATCCTTACCCCCATTCTACAGAAGAGGAAACCGAGGCTCACAGAGGTCAAATAACCTGAGCAGAAAATCACCCAGCTGGGAAGCAGTGGAACCAGGGCTGATGGCCAACCAACCGGAGGCCAGGCTTGTGATCTCGGTCACTTTGTTTTTTTCTGCAGCCCCTGCACATGCAGACACAACTCACTTTGGCTGGAGCTCCACCTTGATGGACGGGGTCTTGTAGGACGTACTTAGAGACAGATTGCTAAAACTTGGGTACCTGGTTGAAATTATCCCACCATCACTGGGGAGCCATTGAAGGTTCTTTGGGAAAAGGAGTCAAGGGGTCAGGACTACGTTGTATCTTCTAGTTACCCCTGAGAAAGCATTTAAATTAGTCTGTTAGTGTTTAGATACACTAACAGGTATCTCAAATTGAGCACTATTGACATTTGGGGCTGGATCATTAGTTGTTGTTGGGGGGCTGTCCTGTGTGTTGCAGAGTGTTTAGAAGCACCCCAGCCTCGATCCACAGATGCCAGTAGCATCCTCCCCAACAAGCAGGGATGGCTGACGGTGTCTTCAGACATTGCCAAGTGTCCCCTGTGGGGCAAAATCATCCCAGCTAAGAACCATCGCAGTAGGAACCATTTCTTTACTAACTCATACTTTTTTTTTTTTTTTTTTTTTTTTTTTTTTTTGTGCGTAGGGCTTCAGGAGTTTTTCCATCATGATTATTGCCTTCTTGGGCTTTGTCATTTTCTTGCTCCGCTGTACAACCTGTGAGAAGCCCCGAGAAGGGATCCCCTCCTCCTCCGCCTGGCGCTTCACACACTCTCTTTATAATGCGACCATCTACGAAAACTCTGCCCCCAAGACCTACGTGGAGAGCTCCGTGAAAATGGGCATTTACCTCGCCGAGCCCCAGTGGGCAGTGCGGTACCGGATCATCTCCGGGGACATGGCCAATGTGTTTAAAACAGAGGAGTACGTGGTGGGTGACTTCTGCTTTCTGAGAATAAGAACAAAGAGCAGTAACACGGCCCTTCTGAACAGGGAGGTGCGAGACAGCTACACCCTCATCATCCAAGCCACGGAGAAGACCTTGGAGTTAGAAGCGTTGACCCGGGTGGTGGTCCACATCCTGGACCAGAATGACCTAAAGCCCCTCTTCTCCCCGCCTTCATACCGAGTCACCATCTCTGAGGACATGCCCCTCAAGAGCCCCATCTGCAAGGTGACCGCCACAGATGCGGATCTGGGCCAGAATGCCAAGTTCTACTATGCCTTCAACACAAGGTCGGAGACGTTCGCCATCCATCCCACCAGCGGCGTGGTCACCTTGGCTGGGAAGCTCAACGTCACCTGGCGAGGGAGGTACGAGCTCCAGGTGCTGGCTGTGGACCGCATGCGGAAAATCTCAGAGGGCAACGGGTTTGGCAATCTGGCTGCCCTGGTCATCCATGTGGAGCCTGCCCTCAGGAAGCCCCCGGCCATCACCTCGGTGGTGGTGGCTCCGCCGGACAGCAAGGAGGGTGCCACCTACGCCACCGTCATGGTAGACGCAAATAGCTCCGGCGCCGAAGTGGACTCGCTAGAGATAGTTGGGGGTGACCCTGGAAAGTACTTCAAAGCCATCAAGTCTTACGCCCGCAGCAGTGAGTTCAGTTTGGTGTCTGTCAAAGACATCAACTGGCTGGAGCACCTTCATGGATTCAACCTCAGCCTGCAGGCCAGGAGTGGGAGCGGGCCTTCTTCTCATTCCCAGATCAGGGGCTTCCACCTACCCCCTTCCAAACTGGCCTCCCTCAAATTTGAGAGGGCTGTTTACAGAGTGCGGCTCAGTGAGTTTTCCCCGCCTGGCAGCCGCGTGGTGATGGTGAAAGTAACCCGAGCCTTCCCCAACCTGCAGTATGTTCTAAAGCCGTCCTCAGAGAGTGCAGGGTTCAAACTTAATGCTCGCACTGGGCTCATCACCACCACGAAGCTCAGGGACTTCCATGACCGAGCCCACTACCAGCTACACATCAGAACCTCACCGGGGCTGGCCTCCACCACCGTGGTCATTGATATAGTGGACTGTAACAACCATGCCCCCATCTTCAACAGGTCCTCCTATGATGGCACCTTTGATGAGAACATCCCTCCAGGCACCAGCATTCTGACAGTTACTGCCACAGACCGGGATCATGGGGAGAACGGATATATCACCTATTCCATCACTCGTCCGAAAGCTGTGCCCTTCTCTATTGACCCTTACCTGGGGATTATCTCCACCTCCAAACCCATGGACTATGAGCTCATGAAAAGAATTTATACCTTCCGGGTGCGGGCATCAGACTGGGGGTCCCCATTTCGCCAGGAAAAGGAAGTGTCTATTTCTCTGAGGCTCAAGAACTTGAATGACAACAAGCCTATGTTTGAGCAAGTCAACTGCACTGGGTCTATCCACGAAGACTGGCCGGTAGGAAAATCACTAATGACTGTGTCCGCTATAGATGTGGACGAGCTGCAGAACCTAAAATACGAGTTTGTGTCAGGCAATGAACTAGGGTATTTTGATCTAAACCATTTCTCTGGAGTGATATCCCTCAAGCGCTCTTTTATGAATCATACTACTACTGGTCAACCCATCAACTACTCCCTGAAAATTACAGCCTCAGATGGGAAACACTATGCCTCACCCACAACTTTGAATGTTACTGTAGTGAAAGATCCTCGTTTTGAGGTCCCTGTAACATGTGATAAAACAGGAGTATTGACACATTTCACAAAGGCCATCCTCCATTCTGTTGGGTTTCAGAACCAGGACTCCAGTGATGAGGACTTCATTTCCTTAAGTGCATATCAGATCAATCATCACACGCCCCAGTTTGAGGACCACTTCCCACAGTCCATTGACATCCTTGAACGTGTTCCTGTCAACACCTCCCTGGCCCGCCTGGCAGCCACTGACCCTGATACTGGATTTAATGGCAAACTGGTCTATGTGATTGCAGACGGCAACGACGAGGGCTGCTTTGACATTGAGCTGGAGACAGGGCTGCTCACGGTAGCTGCCCCTTTGGACTATGAAGCCACCCGTTTCTACATCCTCAATGTAACAGTGTATGACTTGGGCACTCCCCAGAAGTCATCCTGGAAGCTGCTGACAGTGAATGTGAAAGACTGGAATGACAATGCCCCCAGATTTCCTCCTGGTGGGTACCAGATAACCGTCTCGGAGAACACAGAAGTTGGAACCACAATTGCCGAGTTGAAAGCAAAAGACGCCGATTCCGATGACAATGGGAGGGTTCGCTACACTCTGCTAAGCCCCACAGAGAAGTTCTCCCTCCATCCCCTCACTGGGGAGCTGGCTGTCACAGGACACCTGGACCGGGAATCAGAGCCACAATATATACTCAAGGTGGAAGCCAGGGATCAGCCCAGGAAGGGCCACCAGCTCTTCTCTGTCACTGACCTGAAAATCACATTGGAAGATGCCAATGACAACTCTCCTCAGTGTATCACGGAACTCAGCAGCCTGAAAGTCCCAGAGGATCTGCCCCCCGGGACTGTTCTAACGTTTCTGGATGCCTCCGATCCTGACGTGGGCCCTGCGGGAGAAGTGCGTTATGTCCTGTTGGATGATGCCCATGGGACCTTCCAGGTGGACCCGATGACTGGCGCGCTCAGTCTGGAGAGAGAGCTGGACTTTGAGAGGCGGGCTGGATACAATCTGAGCCTGTGGGCCAGTGACAGTGGGCGGCCCCTGGCCCGCAGGACCCTCTGCCACGTGGAAGTGATAGTCTTGGATGTGAATGAGAATCTCCACCCTCCCCGCTTTGCCTCCTTTGTGCACCAGGGCCAGGTGCAGGAGAACAGTCCCTCGGGAACGCAGGTGATGGTAGTGGCCGCCCACGATGATGATGGTGGCTTGGATGGGGAACTCCAGTACTTCCTGAGGGCTGGCACCAGTCTTGCAGCCTTTAGCATCAACAAAGACACAGGTACTGGGAGTGGGGTGGACGGGAGTGCCAGGTGCTTGGAGAGGATGGGCCTAAGGGGATCAGGGGCTGTCCTGAAAGAAGACAGGCTCCAGGCTAAAGAGAAAAGGCAATAAATAGGGACTCTCCTTCTTGTCCCTTTTATTTTATTTTAAATTAATCTTTATCATATTGGAGATATATATATATATATATATATATATATATATATGTGTGTGTGTATATATGTGCGCACGCACGCATGTGTCTGTGTGTGTGTGTGTGTGTATCCATTGAAGTCAAATCAACCATCTCACTAGCATTTGTGTGTATACTTATACACACACATAAACATACAGTATATGCATATGCTTATAAAAGTAATGCATCATGGCTATAAATTTTTATATATAATTTAAAAATGAATGTTTAAAAAATTTTTTTGAGAGAGAGAGAGAGAGAGAGAGAGAGTGGGGGAGAGGGGCAAAGGGGGAGGGAGAGAAAATCTCAATCTGTCTCCAGGCTCAGTGCAGAGCCCAATGCAGGGCTCGATTCCACAAGCCTGGGATCATGACCTGAGCTGAAATCAAGAGCTGGGCGTTCAACTGAGTGAACCATCCAGATGCCCCTAAATATGAATGTTTTTTTGTGTGTGTGTCCCATCTCCCTAGATATAATCCTTATTAACAATTTGGTCTATAATCTTGTAAATTTTTCTTCTTTGTGTCTGACATTTTATCACTGTTCATTTTATTATATGAGAAAATCATACAAAAGACACTAATTCTGCAACACTTTGTTTTTCACATAACATAACACCAGGATCTCTTATGTATCAGTACCTATATTTTTCCTTCTTTTTTAATGGCTGCATTTTATTCTATCATCTAGCTGTAACATCCTTGATCATATACTTTTACTCATATGCATGAGTCTCTACAGGGAAAACTCTTAAAAATGCAGTTGCTGGGTCAAAGGATAATGCATATTTTCAATGTTAATACATAATTTCCATATTACCCTCCAAAAAGTTGGCACCAGCTTATTTACTCCCTTTTTTAAAGTTTATTTATTTATTTAGAAAAAATTTTTTAATGTTTATTTCTTTTTGAGAGACAGAGACAGAACAAGCAGGGGAAGAGCAAAGAGTGAGGGAGACACAGAATCCGAAGTAGACTTCAGGCTCTCAGCTGTCAGCACAGAGCCCGACTCGGGGCTCAAACTCATGAACCATGAGATCATGACCTGAGCTGAAGTCAGACACTTTACCAAATGAGCCAACCAGGCACCCCAAGTTTATTTATTTATTTTGGGAGAGAGAGAGAGAGAGAGAATGAATCCCAAGCAGGCTCCGCACTGTAAGTACAGAGCCTGACCCAGGGCTCAAACTCACGAACCGAGAGATCATGACCCAAGCTGAAATCAAGAACTGGATGCTTAACTGACTGAACTTCCCTATTTATTCCTTTTAAAGCTTCATAGAAAATAAGTGCAATTCACCAAACACTCACAAGCACCTTCTGCTTGTGAGATTCTGAGAGTGACACCTTGGGGGAGGTCCCAGGTGAATAAAGGTAGGTCACTGTCCTCAAAGAGCTTACAATCTGATGGGTGATTTATTTCCAGGGTGAAGGGCAGGGTGATGTGGTAGAAAGAGCATTAGACTTAGAGTCAGTTAAAAGAGACTCTGCTCTTCAGGCCCACTTGCTACACGATGTTGATCAAATCATGTTCTCTCTCTGGACCTTCGTCCCTCCAGCTGACAAAACAGTGAGATTCCTTCCGCTCTGCCCCACGACAGCTGTGAGCATGGGTCTTGTCCTCTGGCACAAGTCCTTCCGGCTGAGTGTGACCCATGAGAACTTAGGGTGCACCCCTCTTGTGCTCACTGTCGGACTCTCGACTTCTAGAACAGTGCTGGCCCATAGTAAGCAATCTGTGGAGCGAGCAAACTGAGGCATGAAGTGAGGTCTCTAGAATCATAAGGATGCTGGAAAGGGGAACAGCAATTTAGTCATCAGATCCCTAACCTTTAAATGGGTATCTATACTATTTGAAACTTGAAGGAACCGGTTTAAGGACAACTGTCACGGGCTTATCTTATCAGAGAACGGTTCTGAGAGGCTCTACAGCAAGGCTACGACTTGCATGCATGCGTTTAACTCAGCAGCTCCCACACCATATCGACAGCAGGTCCCTTTTCCTGTGGAACACTCCTGTTTCCACAGTATCGCCCGGGGACCGTTAGGTAAAGTGATTCTGAAAGCTACTGTGAGCTCTAAAAGATTTGGGGTTTGGTGCTCGACTGTCCCTAGGTATGATCCAGACTCTGGCACCCCTGGACCGAGAATCTGTGTCCTGCTACTGGCTGACGGTACTGGCAGTGGACAGAGGTTCCATACCTCTCTCTTCCGTAACCGAAGTCTACATTGAGGTTACGGATGTCAACGACAACCCACCCCGGATGTCCAGGCCGGTGTTCTACCCCTCCGTCCGGGAGGATGCCCCCCTGCACACCTCTGTGCTTCAGCTGGATGCCTGGGACCCGGACTCCAGCTCCAAAGGGAAGCTGACCTTCAACATCACCGGTGGGAACAATATGGGATTCTTTGTTCTTCACCCGCTCACAGGTAAGGACCTCAGGAATCTGGCTGAATAGGAGTCTCTACCGCAGTGCTTTCCACAGTTTGGTCTTGGACCAGCATCCTCAGCATCACCTGCCCACGTGTTAGCAATTCAAATTCTCAGGCCCCACCTTACCACAGGCCGGGGCCTAGAAACCCATCTTTTATTTAACAAAATATCCGGGGGATTCTCAGGGGTGCTAAGTTTGAGAACCACTGCTGTGCAGTCTATCTCTCTGGGAAAACAAGAATATATTGGCTTTCTTTCCTTGGGGCCTAGGAAAGCTAAGCAGGATGCCTGG
Organism: Prionailurus bengalensis; assembly: GCF_016509475.1. Taxonomy (NCBI): domain Eukaryota; kingdom Metazoa; phylum Chordata; class Mammalia; order Carnivora; family Felidae; genus Prionailurus; species Prionailurus bengalensis. The sequence continues at coordinate 196,542,310 of NC_057343.1, forward strand.
GTGGCCACGCTGGGACTATTTCAGATCTCTGAGTGCTCCCAAACTGACCCCTCCCCCGAGTCACAGCCACAGATCCAATCTCTTAACCCTAGTTCTAAACCGATCTCAAGCCTGCCCACAGAGCGGTGGCAGTGGAGATCCACTCCAGTAGAGTCAACCATCTCACAAACATCTATCCTTGGCCCAAGGCCATCTGGGGCAAGACGGTGGGTGGTTCATAGACCACAAAGGTGTTTTGTTTGGCTTGTGCAAGTCTTAAACAATGATTTTTCAAGTTGTTGCCAGCGTTTAAAAATTAGAAAACTCCACAAAACACTCCAGATTTCCAGTGGATCGTAAAGAACTAGGAGATCTGGCCACACTGAGCTCACATTTGCACAGGGCCTCAACTACCTGAAGCCAACAGCAGCTCTCCATGCAGAGCAGGTGCCTGTCCTCTGGTCCCCATGGGCCCCTCCTCCCTCTTGTGCTACCCTCAGCCTGCTTCTCGAACTGAGGCTACCTGCCTGGCTCCTGTCGCTGTTGGAATTTGAGAGCCAGCTCCCGCTGCTGTGGATATGTCTCCAAAGCCACATCTTTCTCTTAGAGGATGGACAGCGATATGATAGCAGAGAGGGCAGACGCTATCTCCTCCGAACCCAAGATCCTATTCCCTGGCTCCAATAATTCATTCTTGGAAGGACAGAACCCTGGCGAGATTGGAGGAGGTGGAAAGGGAGAAACTAGCTCCCCATCCTTAAGACAGAAGGAAATGAGGAGGAGCAAGAGGCTGGAAGTCCTGGGACAGACGGTGGGTGGAGGACGCAAGTATCTATTTGCACAGGGACATTTGTTTGGAGCCTTTCCTGTTAACCTTTGATCTCAAGGAATGGATTAGTCCTTTAAGAAGGATCCTTTCACCCTGGAAAACAGGTCTAAGCTGGCTCTCACTGGGCCCATCCTGTCCCCCACCCCCACCCCCCCGACCTTGCAGAAGAGAGAAGAGGTCTCTCACCGAAGGCATTGGCTTCTCAATGTCTTCCAAATCCCCATCCTGTTTACTGTCAACAGTTCCCTGACACAGGGTCTGGCAAAATGCCCCAGAGAACAGAGATGTCCTTAGTCTTCCTGCAGTTGAGGAGAAGACATTTTAACCAGCACGAACATTTAAAAATAAAATAATAAGTCAGGAGTGGAGGCCCCAGCCCCCCTTTCTTATCACCACCATTACATCATCCCATTTCCCTGCCTGGATACTTTGAATGGTTCCCCCACATCCTTAAGATAAAGCCAGATCCTGCCATGTCTCCCACACTGCGTCTGACATCGTCTCTGTGGACCTTTCGGGCTCATCCTGCCTTTCTTCTCCTACCACTCTGGTTCCGACGACATGGCCTGTTTCAGTCCGTGCCCTCTCCTGACACATGGCCTTTGCATACACTGTTCTTTCTTCCAGAAGTTCCTTTTCCTTTCCTTTAGTCTGGCTAACTCCCACTCCTCTTTCAGATCCCAGCCCAGCCATTCTTTCTTTACAGTTTTTCCTGACACTATAATACATCTCCCAGCTCAGTCTACTTTTTTAAAAAACATTTTTTTTAATGTTCATTTGTATTAGAGAGAGAGAGACAGTGCGTGAGCAGAGGAGGGGCAGAGAAAGACAGAGACAGAATCTGAGGCAGGCTCCAGGCTCTGAGTTGTCAGCACAGGGCCTGACACGGGGCTCGAACTCATCAGCCATGAGATCATGACCTGAGCCGAAGTTGGACGCTCAACTGACTGAGCCACCCAGGGGCCCTTACTCCTTTCTTTTTTAAACACTTATCATAGAACATTATATTCACGTGTGTGATTATTCCATTAATTATCTATGTCCTCCACTAAACTTCAAAGGCTTTCTAGAAAAGGAACCTTGATTGTTTTTTCCTTCTTTAATATCTTCAGTGCCTAGCACACAGTAGGACCTCAAGAAATAAGAGAGTCATTAATGAATGAATCTCTGCCAGCATCGACCATCTCTAGTGAAGCCCAAGCTTCATTCCTTTGTTCAACAAATGTTTAAAGGTGTCTGCCCTCATGAAGCATTTAAACTGTGTGCTGTGTTGAGATGTGAAGATAATTAAACACAGTTTGGGGCCTTGAGGAATTCAACCCATCAAGAGCATGAAGATCTGGGTATAAAAAACTAGAGAGCCAGTGCGAACGAGCCCATCGTAAGATATGTGTAGATGCGGTGCCACAGCCACCCAGAGGAGAGGGAGAGTTGCTCAGTGTGGTGCAGTAGCCACAGCTTCATGGAGCAGGGGTGGCCATGCTGAGCTGAAGGGTGAGAAGGACTGACAGCAGTCTGCAAGGACACCTGGGCAAGGAGAGCGACTGGAGCAATAGCCAGCAGGGAGGAAGGGACAGCAAGTAGGGCAATTGTCTAAATGCAGATCCCATTCCTCCTACTTATTTTTTTAATTTAAAAAATGTTTATTTATTTATTTTTGAGAGAGAGAGAGAGAGAGAGAGAGAATCCCAAGCAGGCTCCACACTGTCAGCACAGAGCCTGATGCAGGGCTTGATCTCATGAACCATGAGATCATGACCTGAGCCAAAAATCAAGGGTCAGGCAGATGTTTAACCCTCTGGGCCACCAATATGCCCCAATTTCCCTCACGTAGTAACTGCAAGAGGTAGGTAAAGTTACTCAGCTGCTTTATGCCTGACTTTTCCCACCAGTAAAATGGACATGATGATAGCTACCTCCTGTGTAATCGTAAAGATTAAGTGAGTTAATCAATATAGATCTATACAGAGCTGGACACGGAGGAGTGTTGGCTGTTGGGACCCTGAAGGAGAGGGAGCTGCAAAGGTGGTTGGAGTAAGATCTAGACTGTGGTAGGGCAGGGTAAATGGAGTAGAAGGATCTGGAATCCATTAGAGGTGGAATCAACAGGTGTTGGAGAATCACTGGATGAGGGAGAGGAAAGTCAAAGATGGGCCTGAGATGGGTGATGGGAAACATTTGTTTGGGGAGGAGAAATGACGAGGGTCCACCTCATGCCAGGAAGGATCCTCACACAGGACCCATGGGGGCGGCTTTGCCATGTCCCCATTCTACAAGGCACTCCCTGGGAATCCTGACGCTGACCTCAGAGAGAAGGATGAGGCTGACGGCAGAGGCAATGATCCAGGAAGCCATAGGCAGCAATTCCAGGGACACTGGCCCTTAGAAGGTCTGGGGATGCGGTGGTGAGACAAGGGAGAGAGAGAGAGAGAAGAAAAACCAGAGACAGACAATGTCGGATATTCAGAGAGGTAAATAAGGGGAGGGAAGAGAGGAAGAGAGGGGTAAGGAAGAGAGAAGGAGGACGGTGAGGGATAAATGAGAGAGAGAGAGAGAGAGAGAGAGAGGAGAGGAGAGAAAGGGACAAGAGGGGATGGAGAGAGAGAAGCAGGAGGAAAGCCAGGACTGAGCCAGAAGGAAGGTTTACTAGCTGAGGCCCTTTCGTCCCTGCACTCTTCCTGGGGGGCCCGGGATCCTGGGCCCTTCCCCGTCAGGCCCCTCAGCTTGGGGATGAGCTGAGTGCGGTGACCTGGGACAATATTCACACTGGCCCAGAGAAGTGTGTCTTTCTTCCCTGACTGGAAGGGCCTTTAGCTGTGGGGCTTTCCAGGAACCTTCTCTGCTCCACACCCCCCCCACCCCCATGCCTGCCCTCAGCCAGGGAAGAAAAAGTCAGGGTGACTTGGTTCTACCTCACAAGGCAGTAACACTTCTCTAACAGAGGCCACTCCTCACACATGCTCCCATTTCCAGCACCGGGAGTCTCCACCCAGTACCAGATCCCCTCTCCCCTCACTGAGCCCCCTTCCTCACACTCCATTCCATGACTCCATCATTTAATTGCCTAAACAAGATTAAAAAAAAAACTTGCTGAAAGTTTCAGATGACCCACTGACCCCTGCCTGCTCTGCTTTCATTCAAGAGACCTTTCCTACCCAGTGCTGATGCATCACCTGTAGCATCACCTCCATCTTGACTTTCCTGATGGCCGTAGACAGCTGGCACGTTCTCTCCTCTCTGGCCTCAGATGCCTGCAGTTTGTAGCCATAGTGCCACAGGAAATCAAAACTAGATTCACAGATACCCAAATCCACCTTCCTCAACTTACAGGCAAGCTGAGAGGAGCCAGGGGACACAAGCTGCCTCCCCGCCCCCAAGCCCCCAATAATACATCACGCACAGATCCCTCCCCCCCTTTTTTTTTTACTATTTCTTTTTTTTAAGTTTATTTATTTATTTTGAGAGAGAGACACAGAGAGCGAGTGGGGCAGGGGCAGAGACAGAGACAGAGAGACAGAATCCCAAGCAGGCTCTGCACTGTCAGCGAAGAGCCCAATGTGGGGTTCGAACTCACAAGCCATGAGATCATGACCTGAGCCAAAATCAAGAGTCAGATGCTTAACCAATTGAGCCACCCAGGTGCCCCCACAGCATCCTTTCTAATGGTGAAAGCTGGACGTAGGTGGGAACACCTGCGGATCCCATGGTCTCTGCTGTACTCTCCTTCCTCACTTCCCCTTCTCCTCCTTCAGGGCCCCATTTCCCCTTAATGCCTTTGCTCTCCAAAGACCAGAAAAATTCTGCCCTAGGATTTAAATGTATCCATGAACACACTCTCAATAAAGTGGCCCTGAGAGCCCTTTGCTCAGGTGTCCCTCCTTCCACCTCTCCCCCAGGTCTCCTATCCACAGCCCGGCAGCTGGACAGAGAGAACAAGGATGAACACATCCTGGAGGTGAGTAATGGTGGTGAACTCATTCACTGGATTCAAAAACCTCCTGAAGGAGGCCAAGCAGAAGCTGAGCCAGGCCTTGGGGCCACACGCGCATCTCCAAGTAATGTGACTGAGGCTCAGGGCGGAGGAGTTTCTTAAGCTGAGTCTTGCTGTGGTTGGTGGTGAAGACTCTCAGGGTCTTTCCTGGCTCTCCAGCACTGGGAAGGGAAGGAATCTGAAACCGTGTCTGGGCTGGGCAGGAAGCGCTGATTGATTAGTAATGTCTGTGGTGAGTGCAGGAATAGGGAGTGGTACACACATGCTGTGTACTTGTTGAGTCTGGTTTCCAGCCCATCCCTATGCCCAAGGTCAAGCACTAGGTCAGTACAGACCCAGATGAAAGCCCAGACCTTTGTTCTCTAGATCTGTGGGCTCTAGGATGTTTGTAAAATCACGTAAACATCCCTGGTGCCCGTTCCAACAAGAGGAATCAGTCTTGACCCAGAATGGAGTAAATCAGAAGGAATCTACTTATGCCCCCTCTGGAGCTATCCATAACTGATGAACGGGCATCTCTTCCAGTCTTAAAGACATCAGGTGGGAGGGACACACATTCCTTCAGCAGAATTGAAATAAACTGGCCTTCTATGCTCTCAGGCTCTGCACCTCCCCTTTGAAAGAGACAGGTATTATTAGTAAGCAGTTGCTAAACGGCCTTCTAGGGACCAAGCATTCTCCCTAGGTCAGCAGAGGTATTTCTCTTCAAACACCAAAATATTTTAAAAATTCAGAACCACTTAGAGTGGAAATGTCCTATCTTGTATGATGCCCTCGGGGCCCTTGATGCGTGGGACGATTTGCCCCTACATGAAATAGCCCTTGATTCTGAAGTTGTTTTAGTAGTTAGTGCCTTTTCTCTTGCCCTGGATTTTATTTCATGCATCGGTCGGCATGTCTGACTCAAAAGGTACCACCCACTCCTTCCTAAACATCTTCCCATTTGTTTTTTTTCTAACCTCCAGTAGCTTAAGGAAACCAGAGAACAAAGCTTATGAGAATTACAAGCAAATAAAAAGTAAATGGTCTCCGAGAAATGGCCCATGGGCCTCCTGAGTAAAGAACATGAGCTTTTCTCTAGAGCCTCTGTGGCTTTGTTTTCTTCCAATTCTTTCCGGCTTCTCTGTTCTTGCTGGCTTTCCCATGGGCGAGGTCACCAGAGAGCTGGGTTCCAAGTAGGTGAAGTTATGATAATGAAAATCACAAGTATATACCAAAACACAGCCTGGCTCATGTTTCCAGGCTGTGCAAGGCAGGGATAGCAGAAGGGTTGCAGTGGGTGGTGATGCATATTCACTGCTTTGCACTTGGCAATTCATACTCCATTCTGTACCCAGGTGACTGTGCTGGACAACGGGGAGCCCTCCTTAAAGTCCACCTCCAGGGTGGTGGTCCGCATCTTAGATGTCAACGACAACCCCCCCGTGTTCTCCCACAAACTCTTCAATGTCCGCCTTCCAGAGAGGCTGAGCCCAGCAACCCCTGGGCCTGTGTACAGGCTGGTGGCTTCAGACCCTGATGAGGGTCTCAATGGCAGGGTCACCTACAGTATTGAGGAGAGTGATGAGGGGAGCTTCAGCATCGACCCAGCCACAGGCATGGTGTCATCCAGCAACACCTTCACAGCCGGAGAGTACAACATCCTAACAGTGAGTGGTGTGTGTGTGTGGGGGGGGGTGGGGGGTGGAGGCCGCAGTGGGGAGAGTGTCATAACCGGTTAGGGATTTTCTCTGAGGATACAAGAGAAGGGAGACAGCCCTCAGGCATGGTGGAGGTGCTAGTCCCTTCCCTGGCTTTCTCCCAGAGAAATGGGAGCCCCAGCGTCAGCCAAAGGATCAGAATTCTGGGCCTTTCTTTTTGAAGGCAATAGGGTCCTTACCTGGGAAAACTGATCTGTTCTTAGAGATAAGGATTTTGGTGACAGTAGCACAGGCTTTGGAATCAAAGTAAGCCTAGGTTCTAATTCTAGCCCTGCCATTTTACACCTGCCCAAAGCCAAGCCACTTAACCTCTCTGAGCCTTTGTTTTAGCATCTATAAAATGCGGATAAGAACAGTTTCCTTGTAGGGAGCCAATATAGCAAGCGGTTGGGATATGGCCTCTCCTGTCCGACAGCCTGACTCCAAACCCCAGCAACCTCATTGCTGGTGAGGCAGAAGATCCCGGGCAGCCGAGTTCCCCATGCTGAGCCCATTTGCTCCTGCAAAGGGAGATGTAACAGGACCTCTCTCAGGGCTGTCATGAGGATTAAATCAGATATTGCACTCAGAGCAGGGCCTGATCCTAGTGAGAGCTCCGTAAAGTCTCGTCTAATTTATGGGTTTGGTTGTTAAGAAGGGCCCGTGTGTGCCAAGCCCAGCTCTAGAACTAGCACACAGTAAGCCTTCCGTTAAGAGTGGCTTTGATTATTTTTTCACTACGCGTGAAGTTCTCGAGCAGGTCACCTGTTTCATGCCCACTGCACCTGCAGCAACCAGCATGGTGCCTGTTGACATCAGGGCTTCCTGCTGTGTGTGTGGAATGAATGGATGAGTGGACGGGAGGCCGGCTCCAGCAGTCACAGGATGCTCTGCCTCTCGCCTGGCCACCTGGGTCTTCTTATTTCTTGCCCAGCCCTGCAGACAAGGCCTCAATTTCAGTTTTGGCTTCTTTTCAGATCAAAGCAACAGACAGTGGACAGCCACCACTCTCAGCCAGTGTCCGGCTGCACATCGAGTGGATCCCCCAGCCCCGGCCCTCCTCCATACCACTGGCCTTTGACGAGGCCCACTACAGCTTTACAGTCATGGAGACGGACCCCGTGAACCACATGGTGGGGGTCATCAGTGTGGAGGGCCGACCCGGTCTCTTCTGGTTCAACATCTCCGGTGAGGACCCTAGGAGGGTCAGCCCCTTCCATCCTTACAGCCCAGGCCCGGTCTTCACAGCACGGTCCTTCTGAGCGCGCTCACTCAGGTCACGCTCCCTGGAAGCCCCTCCTTTGGCTGTGAGTGGTGACTGTCTCTGCCCTTGTTCTCTGGGGCAGGTGGTGAGGAGAAGCACCACTCTTGCCAATCTTTCCTTCCGCACCAGCTGTGATCTCAGGTCGAGCCTCCATGGCCTCACTGGTACCCCAGCCAGAGTGGGACAGTCCCCCAGTTACTCCAAGTGCCTAGGAGATTCAGAGGAGAAAGCACAAATTTTGTGTTTCCTCTTGTGCCTCAGTGTGAGATCCCTGCAGAGCTGATATCGTTGACCATGGCTTGAGGACCGCTGTCCCTGGGGCCATGCTTCATGTTCTAATCCCAGGTTCTGTCCTCATGATCAGGGGAAAGGGTCCATTCTCTTTGTAGGAGACACTTGGGTCCAAGCTCTCATGGTCTTCTCTGAAATTTCTTTTGTCTCTAAACCAAGATTTTGTTAAAATATCTGGGGGGAGGGGAGCATAGACCCCTCTGAGAATCTGATGAATCCTTTGGGAATCTAATGAATGCTTAGGCTCTCTTCCCAGAAAGGTGTGCACATGTGCACGTGCGTGCACACACACACACACACGAGAATACAAATATAGCGACTTATAGATCCCTTGAAATGCAGCCAGGGATTCCAGGTTAAGAATATCTAAGAGTTTCAGTACCACATGAACTTTGGGGTCCAATTAGAGAGATTCTCAGCCTAGTTCAGAGATTGGATGCACACCTGTTCCAAGATTTTTGACTTCCTGGATTGGCTTTCAATTCTGACTAACTGTTCCTCTTGTTTGGCTTTTCTTTTTCTTTGGCACAAATTAACACATGTACTCTGTAGAACATTTAGAGGACACAAATAAATGCAGAGAGGATGATACAATCACCAAAGCCCCCACCAATCAGAAGATAATCCACTGTTAAAATGTTGCTGTCTTTCCTTTTAGTGGTTTTTCTTTACACACACACACACACACACACTTAGGGTTATATTAAAATGTTGTTTTATAACCTTTTAAAATATAACGTGAACATATTTCCATGCCACTAAACAGATTTCTGTTGAGTAAACAATTAAATAGCTGCATGCTAATTCTACATTTTAGATTTTTACAGTTTATTGCATCAATTTCCTCTTGAACAGAGTTATTTTCTTTTTTTTTTAATTTGTTTAATGTTTATTTATTTTTGAGAGAGAGAGAGAGAGAGAGACAGAGTGTGAGCAGGGGAGGGGCAGAGAGAGAGGGAGACACAGAATCTGAAGCAGGCTCCCGGCTCTGAGCTGTCAGCACAGAGCCCGACCCAGGGCTCTAACCTATGAACCGTGAGATCATGACCTGAGCCAAAGTCGGGTGCTTAAACGACGGAGCCATCCAGGCACCCTGAACAGAGTTATTTTCATTTTTCTCCTGCACATAGGCACCTTTAGGCTATGCAAACTGTCCTGTAGGCCACGGGGTAGAGCTCCATTACTCCTGTGTTTACCATCCTGGTAGCAGAACACGTTCTATGGCAAACGTTGGTCTTCCTCCACCACTCTTCAGGCCTTATAAGTTTACCTTTTTCTGTATCACCGCTCAGATCTTGATAATAATTTGACAAGAACTTGACAGGATCTACGGCCCCTTCCTCTAAACGTGCCAGACAGATCCCGTTGCTCTCCTACTGTCTCCATCACTGAGGCTGTGTGTGCTCCTCCCCCTCCCCACCCCCACTCCAGGTGGTGACCAGGACATGGACTTTGACATTGAGAAGACCACAGGAAGCATTGTCATCGCTAAGCCTCTCGACACAAGGAGGAGGTCGAGCTATAACCTGACCGTGGAGGTGACCGATGGGTCCCACACCATTGCCACTCAGGTTAGAGGCTTGACTGGGGACCCCCTGAGCTGAGAGGGGACGGGAGGCTTCCTTCATTGGGAAGAAGCTACACAAGGCTTTCAGTGGATGTGGTGTATACTTCAGAAGACGCCGAATTTGGAATTAAGGTTCTGCCTTCCAGTCTTATCTGATAGATTTTCTACTTCTGTGCTCTTGGGAGAATTCTTGTTCCCGCTGTGTAATGAAGGGCTTTGTCTCAATGAACAGTTTTCCGTTAAGGATAGAGTTCCATAGAGGCTGCCAGGGGTATGAGGCATGCTGGTCAGTGGGGGCTCTCGATTTCTACGGTGGTTTCAGCCAGAGTTTTACCTGCCTCATATATTGGAATTTCATTAAAAAATTCACTTGAAGAAAAGGTCCTTTTAACTGAAATTTTGTTTTTGAAAACCACTGGACTGCACGTTATTTCAAAGCCTTGTGATTTTGAAATCGTATCGTTCATTCAACAAATATTTATTGAGTGGCTGCTGTGTGCCAGACACTGTTCTAGGCACCGATGGTATGGCGAAGAACCAGACAGACAAGGTCACGGACCCCCTAGAGCTTACAGGCTACCTTTCCCTCTCATTCTCCCTAGGTCTACATCTTCATGATTGCCAATGTCAACCACCATCGGCCCCAGTTCCTGGAGGCTCATTATGAGGTCAGAGTTCCCCAGGACACACTGCCTGGGGTGGAGCTCCTCCGAGTTCAGGCCACGGATCCAGACAAGGGCAAAGGCCTCATCTACACCATACATGGCAGCCAAGACCCAGCAAGTGCCAGCCTCTTCCAGCTGGACCCAAGCAGTGGTGTCCTGGTAACCGTGGGGAAGTTGGACCTTGGCTTGGGCCCCTCCCAGCACACGCTGACAGTTATGGTGAGTAAGCCAAAAAACCAGGGGAAGATGCACTTGCATGTGGATATGTGGGGGTGGGCACCCTTGGAGGCACGCTGAAGGTCCCCTCTTCCCTGATTAGACAGGTACGCCGATGCTCATGACGATGCATGACATGAGATGTGACACTTCCCAGCCTGCCAGAGGCACCTTCCATAAGGGGTGCCTGAGAGTAAAGAAAGAGATTACAGAGCTGCCAAGGAAACTCCTACAACCTGGGCTTTCTCTGGGCTCAGTCCACACACCCCCCCAACAGCTCTCTCCCCGCTCCATGACCGCATGGCCACAATGCAGACTGACACAGTGTCAGAGCTGGGGAGGACCCAGAGACCCTCCCGCCTAGAGCAAGCACTAGGGTGAGCAAGAGAGGCGTCGGCAGGGCACAAAAAAGTAAGAAGGACTCACTTTCAGGGTTCTGTGCCCGCACCTTATGACCCTGAGAGTGAGCCTCCTTAAATCTACACCCTACGTGCCTCAAGTGCCACACTCTAGTCCCAGCCCGGATCCTACCCATTTCTCTCCTCTTACACCACAGGCCCACAGGGGCTTACTCACCATCATACAGTTCTTTATGATGGAACCAGAATCAAATCCAGCCTTCCTGACTCAAGGAGCAGGATTTTATATGTTAGGTTATCATCCTCCGGGCACATTAATATATATTAAAGGCTCTGCAAAGTCCTGCAGCAAAGAAAACCTTAACATCATTTAATTCAGCGCCCCCTAAATTTAGTTGACCATAGAATTTTTCCCCCTGCGTAACATGTTAACATCTTGAGGAAATATCCTCTGAGACCTCAGTTGGAAAATACGGTTTCTGTACTTCTTTCTGTCTTTCTCCTAAAATGGGATAGTCCATGAATACAGCTAAGCCTAATAATCACTAATTTATAAGTTAATTTAAAAAGAAAAAAGAGCAGGGGCACCTGGGTGGCTCAGTCAGTTAAGCGTCCGACTTCAGCTCAGGTCATGATTTCATAGTTGGTGGGTTCAAGCCCCGTGTCAGGCTCTGTGCTGACAGCTCCGAGCCTGGAGCCTGCTTCCGATTCTGTGTCTCCCTCTCTCTCTGCCCCTCCCCCACTCACACTCTGTCTCTCTGTGTCTGTCTCTCTCTCTCAAAAATAAAAATAAGCATTAAAACAATTTTTTTGAAGAAAAAAGAGCATAAAAGAGAGCAAAATTTAAAGCAACACAGAGTTACAGTTGGGTGTATCTTTCACTGGCATTGTATTTCATTGACCTTCATGTAACCCTGCCGCCTCCCATTCCGTTTGCTGCTCACGGCATTCTCCCCTTGGGCCCGTAGGTCCGAGACCAGGAGATGCCCATCAAGAGGAACTTTGTGTGGGTGTCTATTCACGTGGAGGCTGGAAACCTCCACCCACCCCACTTCACCCAGCTCTACTATGAGGCGAGTGTTCCTGACACCACGGCCCCTGGCACAGAGCTGCTCCAGGTCCGAGCCATGGATGGTGACCGGGGAGCCAATGCCGAGGTCCGCTACTCCTTCCTGAAAGGTGAGAGGCTGGCCATGAGTCCAGAGCATGAGGGAAGAGTCTTTGGCAATAAGAAAAACCACCGGAGGCATGAATTTGCAAGTGAATCAGACGCCAGGCTCTCTAAGCTTTGGCAAATACCATTTCTAGAGCATTCTCTGGGATTATAATAACCTAAATTAATCCACTTTCAGAGATGGTAAGAATAGTAACAAAGGGCCTACTTAAGTTACGGGAGAATTTATAGACATATTATATAAATTCAGCAACAATGTATATATAAAGGATGCTTATGGAGTCCGTGTAACATCTTTGTAATATCTTTGTGCCTTTACAATAGAAGTGACCTATAAATACTTTGTAATATGTATGGCACAGTTTTAGGAGTTACATTTAGGAGTAACATTTTCTGTTAAGGCCGTATCATTGTTTCATATCTATTATATGGTTTTCTTCCTCTCAACATTGGGAATGATGTCCCCTGTACCAGAAAGTCTTTGTAAAGAGAAAAAGAGAAAATGTGCATTAATACATATTGTAAACTGTCACATATTATACAAATGCCAGGGGTTATTGCTATCATTGATACATGTTAATTATAAATAATTAAAGAAAGAAAAATGATAATATCTAGTATCCAAATATGATCATTAATGATAATTTTTAATGTTTGATAATTCTTAATGATCTTTAATAAAAGTAAAACTCAGCGAGCTAGATGTTGCAAAGGGACTCATAGAGCATAATGTTCATTTACTGCCTATATACTTTCTAGAAATCAGAGCTTTTACATTTTTTTTTTAAGAAACAGAAACTCTTTTACCTTGCCAGGTGGCAGAAGTCTATATATACATCACTGAAGAATGATAATACAAATTCTAACCATTAATTGCTTACTTTTTGTGATTTATGAAGCATAATCACATCTTTAGCTCATTTTATCTCTTTCACAACCCCATTGATGGAGGTACTAATTTTATTTTATAGATAAATTAAGACTTGTTCTAAAATATCCTTCTGATGATGGAAGTCACACATGCTCATTTTTTAAAACATGGGAGAAGCAGGAAGAAAGAAGAAAATAGCACTCTGCCATAGTTTTCACCAGACAAAATAATTTTGTGTATTTCCCTCTTATCTTTTCCTATGCATATTTTTGCAGTAGTAAGATTGGGTGGGTGGGGGGTACCTTGGATGGCTCAGTCAGATAAGTGTCTACTTTTGATTTTGGCTCAGGTCATGATCTCATGGTTTGTGAGTTCGAGCCCCATCTCTGCCTCTGCGCTGACAGTGCAGAGCCTGCTTGGGATTCTCTGTCTTCCTCTCTCTCCCCCTTCCCTGGTGTGTGCATGCATGTGGACTCTCTCTCTCTTTCTCAAAAATAAACATTTAAAAGCAAAGATTGAAGTGAATATACAATTTTGTGCCCCAGTTTTTTCTTTCAGCAGCATAACATAAAAAAGTATAATTATGCCCAGGTAGTTTACTTGGCTACTTTTTTTTTTTTAATTTTTTTTCAACGTTTTTTATTTATTTTGGGACAGAGAGAGACAGAGCATGAACGGGGGAGGGGCAGAGAGAGAGGGAGACACAGAATCGGAAACAGGCTCCAGGCTCTGAGCCAGCAGCCCAGAGCCTGACGCGGGGCTCAAACTCACGGGCCGCGAGATCGTGACCTGGCTGAAGTCGGACGCTTAACCAACTGCGCCACCCAGGCGCCCCTTACTTGGCTACTTTTAATAGAACTACTTTTCAACTGCAGTCTACTTATCAAAACTGTTTTTGATGAAACAGGGTCTGTATCAGAGGGCAAATTGGGAAATCACCTCACTATTCAGCTGGAGAATAGCTTCCGTGAGTGGGAGAATCAGATGGAATGTTTTGTGATGAAGCCTGGCTATTTGGTTACTATTGAAATAATAAAATATGCACCTGTGTGATAAACAGAACAAGAATAGTAAAGTATAGGTCTTCCCTGAGTGAAGACCTATACCCCCGGAGGTGAGCAAAATTATTCAGGTGTTACTCAGTGATGGCATTAAATAGGCAATCTTCTCATCACAAGAAAAAAATTGTGACTGTGTGAGATGATAGATGTTAGCTAAACTTATTCTGGCAATCCTTTTGCAATATAAAGGTACATCAAATCATTATGTTGTATACCTTAAATCAGTACAACATTATATGTCGATTACATCTCAATAAAACTAGGGAGAGGGAAGTATCCATTATGCAAGTTGAAATTCTGGAGATCTGCTATGTGACATTGTGCTTTTAGTTAACAATACTGTGCTATATACCCTTAAACATTTACTAAGAGGTAGATCTCATGTTATCTGTTCTTACCATAAACGAAAGAAAGAAAGAAAGAAAGAAAGAAAGAAAGAAAGAAAGAAAGAGCAGGAGGGAGGGAGGAAGGGGTTGTTGTCTAAATAAAGTCAGATTTTAAAAACTGCAATAACTTTGAGACACTATTTTGGGGGGAAATATAATTAATTATATTTTCAACATTATTTTTTGGGAATCATAATGTTGTATAATCAGAACTTTCCTCAAAACTTAAATTTGAAATGTTATTATGCCTTTATCAAAATAAATGTTAAATTTTATTGTTTTTTTTACAATTTTTTAATGTTTATTTTTGAGAGAGAGGAAGAGAGACAGAGCACAAGTGGGGGAGGGGCAGAGAGAGAGGGAGACACAGAATCCGAAACAGGCTCCAGGCTCTGAGCTGTCAGCACAGAGCCCGATGGGGGGCTCGAACTCACGGACCGCGAGATCATGACCTGAGCTGAAGTCAGATGCTTAATTGAGCCACCCAGAAGCCCCTACATATCAAATTTTAAAAGGCCTATAAAAGATAGGCAATCAGATATGGAGAAAATACTTCCCCTTGATTTTCGCGGGGGCTTCCTGGTTAGTCAAAGACGAAGGCTTCACTGGGTACTCGAATCCCTCATTCTTCTCTAACACTTGCTACTCTTGGTTTTACAAAAGAAAGAGGATAGATCTCAGGCTCACATCCTTTAGCAAGCAATAGGTTTTATCCAGATTTTACCCAGGTATTTTATCCAAATGTTTTTTTCCACTGACTTGTTTTTGTGGTAGCCTCTGATGGATGGCAAGCAATAAGGATTTTCTTTTTTAAAGTAGTGATACAAAAGTTGCCTATTAAGTTATTTTAAATTTAGGGGCACCTGGGCGGCTTAGTCAGTTAAGCATCTGACTTTGGCTCAGGTCAGGATCTCATGGTTCATGAGTTCGGGGCTCACATCAGGCTCTGTTCTGACAGCTCAGAGCCTGGAGCTTGCTTCAGATTCTGTGTGTGTGTCTCTCTCTCTCTTTCTGCCCTTCCCCTGCGTGTACTCTGTCTCTCTCTGTCTCTCCCCAAAATGAATGAGCGTTAAAAAAATTATTTTTAAGCTATTTTAAGTTAAAAAAACAAATCCGTTTAAAGGAAAATATGCACTCAATAATGGTATAAAATTGCGAAGGTGGTGGCTGGGTATTGAAAAAACTATAAAGGCAATGTGAGAATGCTTGACATTTAGAAAATCCAGGTGTGGTGGAAAGGGTATTTGATCAGGAGCCTCAAGGTCTGGGTTCAGTCTCTCCCCACCCAACCTCCAAGCCCAACAAGGACCTTCCCACCATAGACTATGTGGGGAGCAGATAGGGTGGTTTTTAAAAGTCTCTCCTATAAAAGTCGCCGCCGAAATACAGAGTGGAGTGTTCTTTTCCTACAAAGCGTAAGTTTCTTTCTTCGCTTTCAAGACCTTCTACAGCTTTGGTTTGTAGCTGAAGTTGTGACCCAAAGACTGAGTGATCATTGAAGCTGCCATTTATGGAGTAGCTACTATGTGCCTTGTGTAAGGTATTTTATAAAATAGGTGTCTTCCCTATATACCATTTCATAACTAAATTCAGGATAGCACAGGATGTGGATTTTGTCCTGTCCACGTTTTGTGCGATAGCCTCTTTACTGATCTAGAAAGCCTACTTGGTATCTCTTGAACATGCGGTAAATTTCAGTTTGTCTTGTTTTTTGTTTCAGGGAACAGCGAGGGTTTCTTCAACCTAAATGCCCTGCTAGGCATCATCACTCTGGCCCAGAAACTCGATCAGGCAAATCATGCCCGGTATAGCCTGACAGTCAAGGCAGAAGATCAAGGCTCCCCACAGTGGCATGACCTGGCTACAGTGATCATTAATGTTTACCCATCAGATAGCAGCGCCCCTATCTTTTCCAAAGCCGAGTACTTTGTCGAGATCCCTGAATCAATCCCTATTGGTTCCCCAGTCCTCCTAGTGTCAGCTACAAGCTCCTCGGAAGTTACCTATGAGTTAAGAGAGGGAAACAAGGATGGTGTGTTCTCCATGAATTCATATTCTGGCCTCATTTCCACCCAGAAGAACCTGGACCATGAGAAAATTTCATCTTACCAGCTGAAAATCCGAGGCATCAATATGGCAGGAGCATTTACTGATGTCATGGCTCTTGTGTACATCATTGACGAAAATGACAATGCTCCCATGTTCTTCAAGTCCGTGTTTGTGGGCCAAATTAGTGAAGCAGCTCCATTGTACAGCATGATCGTGGACGAAAACAACAACCCCCTTGTGATTCGTGCCTCTGACCGTGATGAAGAAGCTAATTCCTTATTGGTCTATGAAATTCTGGAGCCAGAGGCTTTGAAGTTTTTCAAAATTGATCCCAGCATGGGAACGCTGATCATCATATCAGAGATGGATTATGAGAGCATGCCCTCTTTCCAATTCAGCGTCTACGTCCATGACCAAGGAAACCCCATCTTATTTGCACCCAGGCCTGTCCAGGTCACCATCAATGTCAAAGATGTAAATGACTCCCCTCCCAGGTTCTCAGATCAGGTATATGAAGTAGCGGTAGTGAAGCCTATCCATCGAGGTATGGAGCTCCTAATCGTGCAGGCCAACGATGATGACTCAGAAGTCACATACGGCATCAAAACTGGCAATGCTGACGAAGCTGTTGCCATCCATCCCATCACAGGCCGTATATCTGTGTTGAACCCTGCTTTCCTGGGAGTCTCTCGGGAGCTCACCATCAGGGCTTCTGATGGCCTATATCAAGATACTGCACTGGTAAAAATTTCTTTGGCACAGGCTCTTAACACAAGCTTGCAGTTTGATCAGGTCGTCTATAAGGCAACAGTGAAGGAGAATTTACAGGATAGAAAGGCACTGGTGATTCTTGGTGCCCAGGGCAATCATTTGAATGACACGCTTTCCTACTTCCTACTGAATGGCACAGATATGTTTCGGATGGTCAGGTCAGCAGGTGTGTTGCAGACAAGGGGTGTGGCATTTGACCGAGAACAGCAGGACACTTATGCGGTAGCGGTGGAATTGAGGGACAACAGGACGCCTCAGCGGGTGGCTCAGGCTCTGGTCAGGGTCTCTATTGAGGATGTCAATGACAATCACCCTGAATTTAAGCATGCACCTTATTACACAGTTATCCAAGATGGCACAGAACCAGGGGACGTTCTCTGTCAGGTATCTGCCACTGATCAGGACTTGGGGGTAAATGGTGCTGTCACATATGCATTTGCAGAAGATTATGCATATTTTCGAATTGACCCCTATCTTGGGGACATATCACTGAAGAAACCCTTTGATTATCAAGCTTTAAATAAGTATCACCTCAAAGTCATTGCTCGGGATGGAGGCACCCCAACCCTCCAGACTGAGGAAGAGGTACTTGTCACCGTGAGAAATAAATCCAACCCACTGTTTCAGACTCCTTACTACAAAGTGAGAGTGCCTGAAAATATCACACTCTATACCCCAATTCTCCACACCCAGGCCCGAAGTCCAGAGGGACTCCGACTCATCTACAACATCGTGGAGGAAGAGCCCTTGATGCTGTTCACCACTGACTTCAAGACTGGTGTTCTAACAGTAACAGGCCCTTTGGACTATGAGTCTAAGACCAAACACGTGTTCACAGTTAGAGCCACAGACACAGCTCTGGGGTCATTTTCTGAAGCCACAGTGGAAGTCCTGGTGGAGGATGTCAATGATAACCCTCCCACTTTCTCTCAATTGGTCTACACGACTTCAGTATCGGAAGGCTTGCCTGCCCAGACCCCTGTGATCCAACTGTTGGCTTCTGACCAGGATTCAGGGCAGAACCGTGATGTCTCCTATCAGATTGTAGAGGATGGCTCAGATATTTCCAAATTCTTCCAGATCAATGGGAGCACAGGGGAGATGTCCACCGTTCAAGAGTTGGATTATGAAACTCAACAACACTTTCATGTGAAGGTCAGGGCCATGGATAGAGGAGATCCCCCACTCACTGGTGAAACCCTTGTGGTGGTTAATGTATCGGACATCAATGATAACCCCCCAGAGTTCAGGCAACCTCAGTACGAAGCCAATGTCAGTGAGCTGGCAACATGTGGACACCTGGTTCTTAAAGTGCAAGCTCTCGACCCTGACAGCAGGGATACCTCCCGCCTGGAGTACCTGATTCTTTCTGGCAACCAGGACAGGCACTTCTCCATCAACAGCTCATCAGGAATAATTTCTATGTTCAACCTTTGCAAAAAGCACCTGGACTCTTCTTACAATTTGAGGGTAGGTGCTTCTGATGGGGTCTTCCGAGCAACTGTGCCTGTGTATATCAACACTACAAATGCCAACAAGTACAGCCCAGAGTTCCAGCAGCATGTTTATGAGGCAGAATTGGCAGAAAATGCAAAGGTGGGAACCAAGGTGATTGAGTTGCTAGCCATAGACAAAGATAGTGGTCCCTACGGCACTGTAGATTATACCATCATCAATAAACTAGCAGGTGAGAAGTTCTCCATAAACCCCAATGGCCAGATCACCACTCTGCAGAAACTGGATCGGGAAAATTCAACAGAAAGAGTTATTGCCATTAAAGTCATGGCTCAGGATGGAGGAGGAAGAGTGGCCTTCTGCACCGTGAAGATCATCCTCACGGATGAAAATGACAACCCTCCACAATTTAAAGCATCTGAGTACACAGTGTCCATTCAATCCAATGTCAGTAAAGACTCCCCAGTTATCCAGGTGTTGGCCTATGATGCAGATGAAGGTCGGAATGCAGATGTCACCTACTCAGTGGACTCAGTGGAGGACTTGGATGAAGAGGTCATTGAAGTCAACCCAACTACTGGTGTTGTCAAGGTGAAAGAGAGCCTGGTGGGATTGGAAAACCGAGCCTTTGACTTAAAAATCAAAGCCCAGGACGGGGGGCCTCCTCACTGGAACTCTCTGGTGCTGTTACGACTTCAGGTGGTTCCTAATGAAGTATCCTTGCCCAAGTTTTCTGAACCTTTGTATACTTTCTCTGCATCTGAAGATCTTCCAGAAGGGTCTGAAATTGGTTCTGTTAAAGCAGTGGCAGCTCAAGATCCAGTCATCTATAGTCTAGTGCAGGGCACCACACCAGAGAGCAACAAGGATGGTGTCTTCTCCTTGGACCGAAACACAGGAGTTCTAAAGGTGAGAAAGGCCATGGACTATGAGTCCACCAAATGGTACCAGATTGATTTGATGGCACATTGTCCCCATAATGACACTCCCTTGGTCTCCTTGGTCTCTGTCAATATCCAAGTGAAGGATGTCAATGACAATAGGCCTATCTTTGAGGCCGATCCCTATAAGGCTGTCCTCACTGAGAATATGCCAGTGGGGACCTCAGTCATTCAGGTGACTGCCAATGACCAGGACACTGGGAATGATGGCCAGGTGAGCTACAGGCTGCCAGTGGATCCTGGTAGCAATATCCATGAGCTCTTTGCCATTGACAGTGAGACTGGCTGGATCACCACACTCCAGGAGCTTGACTGTGAGACACGCCAGACCTACCGCTTTTATGTGGTGGCCCATGACCATGGAAGGACCATCCAGCTCTCCTCTCAGGTCCTGGTTGAAGTCTCCATTACAGATGAGAATGACAATGCTCCCCGATTTGCTTCTGAAGACTATAGAGGATCTGTGGTTGAGAACAGTGAACCTGGTGAACTCGTGGCCACTCTTAAAACCTTGGATGCTGATGTCTCTGAGCAGAACAGACAGGTCACCTGTTACATTACAGGTAAGAATACTTGTCTTGGAATGGCGGCACTGGGGTACATTGAAAAAAGTCTAGTAAGAGGTGCCCTAAGACACGGGTTTAAGTCCTGGCTCTGTGGCTTATTAGATTCCATTTATAGACTTGGCATGCCTATTCTCATTCACTTCACAAGGATGCTGGTAAGATCTAATTTGAGAACGCTCAGACAGCCCCCTGTAAATTGGAAAGTGTTTTGCAGAGAAGATCTCTTATTACTTTAGGTGAAGTAGAAAGAATAGAAGGGAGATACTTGTAACTGTTCTCAGCTTCTAGAGGATGGAGAAGGCATCAGTAGTCTTATGATCCCTGAAAACTCTGTCAGATGACTGTCCTTGTGCAGTGTATTCTGCCTAGAGCAAGTTGTGGATACCAGAAAGATCCTTAAGTCAATCATAGGACCTAAGTGTTGGAGTGAAAACACTCATAGATAAGATTCCAGCTCAGTCCCCTCATTTCACACACAGGAAAACCAAAGCCCAGATAGGGGCAGAAACTCAACCAAGGTCGCACTCCAAGCCTGAGTCAGATCTGGCATTAAAACCACACTCTACGAGCTGCTTTCCCTAGCAATAGATACCTATTGCAGACTTAAATTACCCCAATCCCTGTCCAGTGACTGAACCAGCTAGCCAGTGGCCATAAAGGAGCTTTTGTTTTTAATTTTTTAATGTTTATTTATTTTTTAGAGAAAGAGAGAGACAGAGCTGAGTGGGGGAGGGGAAGAGAGAGAGGAGACACAGAATCCGAAGCAGGCTCCAGGCTCTGAGCTGTCAGCACAGAGCTGACACGGGGTTCAAACTCACGGATTGTGAGATCATGACCTGAGCTGAAGTCAGATGCTTAACCGACTAGACCACCCAGGTGGCCCAAAATGGTGTTTCTTTATTTCTTGTATAGAATTGAAATTTACTTCCCTTTAACTTCCCCACAATGCCTTCCAAAGCACAAAAAATAGGAAATTTGCCCCTCAGCCACATATTTTAGAGTGGTGCTTCTCACGGTGATAATTCCATTTCATAGGAGGCCTTTGAAGCCAGAACCAAATAACTGACTCAATAGAAATATGGGTCCCTTATCCAGGGAGGGAGGAAAATTTTGTCTTTCCTAGAAATCCTGGAAAAAGTGTCACATGGGCAGCCACCTATGGCACAAAGCCTGGTTTATTCCTTTTCCTCAGCTCCTGGAAGCTCTGTTCCATCTTTTTAGAGGGAGACCCCCTGGGCCAGTTTGGCATCAGCCAAGTTGGAGATGAGTGGAGGATTTTCTCGAGGAAGACCCTGGACCGTGAGCACACGGCCAAGTACTTGCTCAGAATCACAGCTTCCGACGGCAAGTTCCAGGCTTCGGTCCTCGTGGAGATCTTTGTTCTGGACATCAATGATAACAGCCCGCAGTGCTCACAGGTAAGGGCCGGGTAAGGGTGAGGTGGCAGTGGAGGCAGAAGAGGAAGGAGAAGGACTCGGGGGACTATCTCTGAGGCTGGCATCACTGACCAGCTCTTGCTTCTCCCCAGCTGGCCTCAGACTAGTGCCCTAGGCAGGGTTCATTCTAGGCAATTCCTTCCCTCGACTGCTGCCATAGGGATGTCACCAAGTTCTCTAGAACCCCTGGTCCATACTTTTCCCCCTATACTCCCTACAAAGGTTTACTTCCCTGCAAAATACATCCAGAAGTAAAGTAACTTCTTTATTCTCCAAGCACAATCTGCTGTGCCCAGGGGGGAAACCCCTCTTCCACTCAGCTTGTTAGCTTGGCTCATTACATCCAAAGAGACCTGCCCCCAGAGACACCCCACACTACTTTCATGCCCATATATACATATCCCCACACCTACATGGATAATACAGACCTTAGATGCCCTCCTCGAGGTTGTAAGTATACACAAACATGCAGGCAGGGCAGTTGCATTTTTGCTGAGGACTTCACTTAATTCAACGCTAAATTACTCTTGAAAACAAACGTTGAATCGTGGTGGTGGTGGTGGTGTGTGTGTGTGTGCATGTGTGTGTATGTTCGGAAGAGAACTGTGTTCTTAGAGGACCTAAGCGAGTAATCATTGCCATGTAGCTTTGTGTTGAAACATATTTTTTACATTTCTTTATTTTTGGGAGACAGAAAGAGACAAAGCACAAGAGGGGGAGGGGCAGAGAGAGAGAGGGAGGCACAGAATCCAAAGCAGGCTCCAGGCTCCGGGCTGTCAGCACAGAGCCCGACGTGGGGCTCAAACCCACGGACTGGGAGATCATGACCTGAGCCGGAGTCGGACGCTCAACCGACTGAGCCACCCAAGTGCCCCTAAACATGTCTTTTAAAATGCAGTAAATAATTCTTAACTTTGGTGATTTGCATTGCCTCAAAGTTTTCAGATAGAACATTTTACTGTTATAACATTTCAAGTTACAGTAATTCAAATTTACATAAAATCCAGCCATTCAGTATATACACATAAATACAAACTTACACATACTCACTCATGTACACACACACAAAGGATCGTCTACAACTCTACATATACATGCAAATACCCATACATATATGCACACAGATACATAAGCATATACCTGCATACACACAACATTCATCCATCTGTATACCCATCCAGACGTGGAAATACACATATATAACTCACACATACTTACATGTGCATTGCATATATATACGCACTTCACTTATTTGCACACATTGATGCAACACATACCTTATAACACAAAAAATACATATATCCCATCACCTTTTCTTCCTCTGTCTTCTACACACCAACTCCAGAAAATCATAGTAGAAAAAGAAAACCTATATTATCAGGTGCATGGAAAATGCCTTTGTGGGATCCAAGATGACCACCTTTTGGGTCTCAGAAGGGCAGCCTTTCTTGGGGAGGATGGTGGCCATACTTTCTTCCTCTTTCCCCTTAACTATCCTTGCAACCAGCCTGCATCCTCCCCATGCTGGGAGAGGCCAGGACCAAGCTCGCCCTGGCCTTCCCAGAGGTGGTCAACTGCATCACTAGAGTCAGAGAAAAGAGGTCTGGGTGGCCATCTCTGTACAGCCCACCCAGACCCAAAGCCTCCACCCAGAGCAGGATGTCACGCTCACCCACACCCTGCAGTGGGGGAAACCAGTTTGCTTGGAACCTGTGCCCAGAGCCAGCAGGTAGAGGAACATTGCGCTCCTGGGGAGCTCCAGCCTCTCCCCTGTGCCATATCCCCTGCTATGAAGGTACCTGTAGTGAAGGGAGGATGGGGGCAGACCCTGGGGGCTCTCAGGGTCCAGACCTGACTCAAACAGCCAAGGGTCTGTCTTGGGGTATAGGCAGGTGAGCCTGACAGCATGGCCTCACCACAGAGACCAGGATGCCTGGCCTGGAGGGAGTGGCTTGACCTGACACCTTCCAGAACGCCTCACATCAGGCTCATCTCACCAACCTCCTCCAGAAGCCTCAAAGGACCCGTGTGGAGTAGGTGGAAGCAGGTCCTTCTAGCTCTGAGTGTGGGCTTTTGATGGTGGATCTTCTCTCTCGTTCCCCATTCATTCTCTTTCTTTTCCGACTAGTCCTCTTGCCATCGTGCTCCTTGTTTGCAATCTCCGTTTTCCTTGCAGTTTCTTCTTATTCTCTTTTAATCACGCCCTGCTTCCCTCTCTTCCCCTCTCCCCATCTTGCTCTCTGACCTCTCTCTCTCTGCTTCTCTCTCCCTCTCTGTCATTCTGCCTCTCTCTCAGTCAGGCGTATCTCCCACAATCTTCCTCTTTGTGTTCCATCTCCAGCTTCTCTATACTGGCAAAGTCAGTGAAGATATATCTCCAGGACACTTCATTTTGAAAGTCTCTGCAACAGACTTGGACTCCGAAACCAACGCTCAGATCACATATTCTCTGCATGGGCCTGGAGCAGATGAATTTAAGCTGGATCCTCATACAGGTGGGTTTCCTGAGCTGCGGGATCCAGCCAAGAACTTACTTAGTGAATACCAGTGACAAGTGCCATGCTAGGCTCCTTGGAGAAGAAGCGAGAATTCACTTGTCCATCCATCCATTCACTCAGCAAACATATTGGTACTATGTGCCAAGTATTGCACTAGATGGCGGGACATAATCAATAGACGGACGGGCTCTGGGTCTTATGGGAAAAGCAGTCATCAGATCAGTGGTTTGAACGTGCTGAGTTAAGAAAAGACGCAAGATGCTAAGGGAAGGTTTGACAGGAGCAGGGAGAGAGCCCTGGGGGCAGAGTTAAGGGAGTCGGAGGGATGGACACTCAAGGAGAATTTATACAAGGGCCTTGTTTTAGGAGAGAGCACATTCATCTGAGGTCCTGATACAAGGCCAGAAACTAGTGCACAGAGGGGAGGAGATAGGCCAAGGGTAGGGGTGGGGGGGCACAAACTCCACCTTTAGAGCCATCAGAGGATTTAGGCAGGTGAGCTTCATGGTCAAGGACATGATCTCAAGACGTGTATGTTGCAGACCTCAAAACATTATTGTAGAAAATCCCAAGAGAGAAAGTCTATAGAAGTCTAGCCCAGGTCAGGCACGTAGTACGAGTTCAGTGGATGCAGTTGACATTGTCATTATTATTAGAGGACAAAGCCCAGAGCTGGAAGCAGAGAGCCCTGCAGGGTAGACCACCAATGCCTGGGAGAGGATGGGCTGTGAGAGTCTGATGGAGAAGACAGGATGGGGTCTGCTTTCTTTGGAAAAACAGCCGCACAGTGGGATCCCCATCCAGCTGCGATGGGGGAAGGTGTGGGCATGGGCAGCACAGAAGGCCCAGGCCACAGACAGCCAGCTGCTGACACTTGGCTTGGAACCAAGAGCTCAAAGGATGGCTTGGAGATTCCTGAGCAGGGAGGTGGCAGGTGAGAGTGGTGTCCCAGGAAGCTGTCTGGATAAATAGGAGACAACCTTGTCCTTTCTCATTCCAGCATGGGCGTGCTGAGTCACCCCAGGCAGGTTACCTAATCTCTCTCTGGGGCTGTTTGTTCAGCTGCAGGATGATTGGTGGGGTCTTAAAAAAACGGGGTGGTTTTTCTAAATATGGAAATAATACATGCTCATTGTACAAAAATCCAAACACCGTGGGCGTGTATTATGCAGAAACTGGAAAGTCTGTATAATAATCAGCCCCTCCCCAAAGAGAAGCACTCTAGAATACTATTTTGTGACTTGCTTTTTTTCACATAGCAACATCTTGGAGGTATTAACAAGGCATTACATAAAACTCTATCATAATTCCTTTTGGGTTGCACAGTATTTTACTGTATGGCTAATTCGTAATATATATAACCAGTCCCTTTTTGAAAGACATACAGGGGGGCGCCTGGGTGGCGCAGTCGGTTAAGCGTCCGACTTCAGCCAGGTCACGATCTCGCGGTCCGTGAGTTCGAGCCCCGCGTCGGGCTCTGGGCTGATGGCTCAGAGCCTGGAGCCTGTTTCCGATTCTGTGTCTCCCTCTCTCTCTGCCCCTCCCCCGTTCATGCTCTGTCTCTCTCTGTCCCAAAAATAAATAAACGTTAAAAAAAAAAAAAAAAAATTTAAAAAAAGAAAGACATACAGGATATTTTCAGTATGTTGCTATTATAAACAGTGCTACAGAGAACATCTTTATACATACATTTTTATCCTTGGGTTGATTATTCCATAGGATATACTCTTAGATGTGAAATCGTGGGCCAAAGGATACATTTTTTTTAATGTTTATTTTATTTTTGAGAGACAGAAACAGCATGAGCAGGGAAAGGGGCAGAGAGAGGGGGAGACACAGAATCTGAAGCAGGCTCCAGGCTCTGAGCTGTCAGCACCAAGGGGGCTTGAACTCACCATCTGTCAGATCTGTGAGATCATGACCTGAGCCGAAGTCGGACGCTTTACTGGCTGAGCCACCCAGGCGCACCAAAGGATAAACACATTTTATGTGTTGTTAGAAATTGTCTAGTCGCCTTTTAAAAATGTTGTGCCTCTTTGTAGCTCATTGGTGAGAATCTGAAATTGGTGATGTGTTTGGGAGAATTAGGGAAGCAGGCAGGTGTGGGGCTGAGCTTCTTTCCTAACTGTATATACTCCCTTTTCTCTGACCCCTTTTTGTCACAGAGTGACAAAACTCTATGTCCCTGTGGTTGCCTTGCGTAGATACCTAGAAGGCATGTGCTGGAGGCATGTCCCCCAGAGAAAGCTCACTGGCTGTCGTTTCTCTGGCCAGGGGAGCTGACCACCCTTACAGCCCTAGACCGAGAGAAGAAGGACACGTACAGCCTTGTTGCCAAGGCGACGGATGGAGGCGGCCAGTCGTGCCAGGCAGATGTGACCCTCTACGTGGAGGATGTGAATGACAATGCCCCCCGTTTCTTCCCCAGCCACTGTGCTGTGGCTGTCTTCGACAACACCACGGTGAAGACCCCCGTGGCTGTGGTATTGGCCCGGGATCCCGACCAAGGTGAGGAGGAAAATGATTGGAGGCCCTTTGCTCATGGGGTCACCTGGGATGGGATGAGGGTTTGGCTCTCTGTGTGCTGCTCTGGGGCTCAGCAAGGACTCTGCCTCCTTGCTGAGTCTGCAAACACTTACAAGAGGAAAATGTCCACAACACCGCAAACCTAAGTGCTATGTGACAAAAGATTTGGGCAATGTGTTGAGGCCAGTACAGGGCATTTCGGCTTCATTGTTTGTCACTGGCACTTAGACCTGAGCCCTTTCAATGCTGCCATTTAACCTCAAGGACACTTTAAATACAAACATCTAATCTGAAATACACAAATCGGAATTATTCAACTCCAATGAATTTGCCACAAGAAAGGAATTTGGGGCATAAACTCTATTAAGCCTATTAAATTCTTTGATCAATTTTCTATATGATAAAGTGAAATCATTTTCAATATTTTACATCTTAACTTTAATGACATTATTTGCATTAGGGTTAATTCTTTTTTTTTTTTTAATTTACAAGGCAAGTTTGATTCATGCATGAGTATTTGTTCCATATTGTACCAATTATAACTTCTGCCATCATGAAGTAGTGTGTGTGCATGTGTGTGTATGTATATATGTATACACACACACACACACACACACACACATATATATGTATATATATATGTATACACACAGTGCATATGCCCAATTTTCTTAAGTTTTAGACAGGCATTGAAGGAGATGGAAGATTTTAAGGGGATCTAGGAGTTCAAGAGAGGGCAAATAGAGCAAAGTCATCTAATGGCTACCAGGCCCTACATAGTGCTCAATTACCTAGTACTTGGACACTTCCTGGGACAGGAAGCTCCCTACTTCCTAGGCAACTACTCGCCTGCCTTTCAAGGTACCTCCCTACTTCCTAGCAGCTACCTACTGACCTTCCATGGTACCTCAGATAATTATCAAGTGCTACCTATTTTGAGTTGACACCTGCCCTCTGTAGCCACACAGATCTCCTAGACCCTCGCCCACGACAGCCTTTCTGAGGCCGGGAGGTGGTGATTACCTGCTCCAGCCCCAAGCTTTCCTTCCTGGGTGAAGGAGACCTAGTTCCTTCAATTACATGCTTCCGATCACGCCTTCTTTCTAGGACACATCCTGTGGCGTTATACTAGTTTACCATTAACCCTTCAAAACTGTTATTATTCTAATCCAAATATTCCACCCAGATATTCCAAATGTAGCCTGACCAGAAGCTCGCTCTCTCGAGAAAAATGTATATATGGGGGAGTTCCACGGCACGCACATTTAATTTATGTAAATCCAACTATTCTAATAGGCAGTTTCTGCCGTCATTCAACCGAAAGGGTGGGTGTCCCCATATGTGTGTGAGATGTGAGACCCTCAGGCTCAGGGATGCACTCCTCCCATTGAGTGAGGATCTTGTAGCTGAGTCTTCACTCTTCTTCCTGCACGTCAGCCCCTACACAAGCCAACTGCTTCAGCTCGTACACAACCAAAGAAAATAACAGAATCTGAGCCAAAGCTGGAGAAACATTGTGTGTTTTGATTTACTAAGAACTTTCCATACCCATGGAGATGTGTGTCTCCTTAGTGTTTTATTTTGACATAATTATAGACACCTAGGAAGCTGCAAAAATAGTACTGGGAGGTCCCTGCACGGTTCCCCCAACTTCCCCCAGTGGTGGCATTTTAGCTGTAGCAGGAAATTGGGGCTGGGACATTACTGGTAACTGGACTTTACTCCTTATTCAGATTTTCCCAGTTTCTATATGCACTCATTTGAATGTGTGCATGTGAGCACAAGTTTTTGTGTGTATGGTTCTATTCCATATTATTCCACATATAGTTTCATGTAACCACCACCATAACCAGGATACTGAATTGTTCTATCACAACCGAGCAACTCAACATAGATGGCTTTGACCTTGTACAATTTTCACTTTATGAGCTGATGTTAGACTCTAACCCCACATAAACATTTTCAGATAATTTCACGGGTTTGCAGATGTCCTACCCTCCAGAACCTTTCTATGAGGAGTTGAAGCCCCTGGTGAAGAATCCCCTACAGAGAGGGTCTCACTCTTTTTTTTTTTTTTTTTAAATGTTTCTATTCATTTTTGAGAGAGAGACAGAGACAGAGACAGAGAGACAGAGCATGAGTGGGGGAGGGACAGAGAGAATGAGGGAGACACAGAATCGAAAGCAGGCCCCAGGCTCTGAGCTGTCAGCACACAGCCCCGATGCAGGGCTCGAATTCGTGAACCACGAGATCATGACCCGAGCTGAAGTCAGACGTCTGCTTAACCAACTGAGCCACCCAGGTGCCCCAATAGAGAGGTTCTCACTGTTAACACAGCCTGAGCATGTTAGCCCTTATGGGGACCCTCTTCCCCAGGCCCTCCTGTGGCTAGAAATTTCACTGCAAGCAGGGCCAGAAGGAACCATGCCCTTGGTCTCCCCAACAGGTGCCAACGCCCAAGTGGTTTACTCTCTGACGGACTCTGCCGAAGGCCATTTTTCCATCGAGGCCACCACGGGTGTGATTCGGCTGGAGAAGCCGCTACGGGTCAAGCCACAGGAAGCACTGGAGCTCACCGTCCGTGCCTCTGACCTGGGCTCCCCGATACCGCTGTCCACACTGGGCACGGTCACCGTGTCAGTGGTAGGCCTCGATGATTACCTGCCTGTGTTCCTGAGCACTGAGCACAGCGTGCAGGTGCCCGAGGATGCTCAGCTTGGCACGGAGGTGCTGCAGCTGGCCACCCTCACTCGCCCCGGCGCCGAGAAGACCGGCTACCGTGTGGTCAGTGGGAACGAGCAGGGGAGGTTCCGCCTGGATGCCGGCACAGGTGAGCCAGCACCTGAGGCAGCCTCATCCCCTACATGCACTTACACACACAGGGTCTTGGGGAGCACTAGCTTCACATATGGGGGGTGTCCCCTGCAGACCCTCCCAGGGCAGAACTCCTTTGGCTCTGTGCATCTCTCCAGGTCCCATGTTCCTTCCTTTAACCTGGGGCCAGCCTATCTGGGGACCCCCTTTATTCCTCCGCATCCCCACCCAGGACCCTTGGCGACCCAGTCTTCTCTCACAGTTTGTAGCTTCATGGTCCCAGCTCCGGGCCACCTTCTGGAGGCTGAGGCCACTCTCTGTCCTCGGCTGCAGAGGCATGAAGCACTTGCTGGAATCTGGGGCATAAGCAGCCCAGGGCAGGGCCACCTGCTTCCCACCTCTAGCCCTCCCCAAATATCCCAGCACTACCCCCTCTCCCCTTATTCTTATGAAGAGAGAACTGGGGAATAGTCTCTTCTTTCCTCCTGGCCACAGAAAAGTCTAAGTCAGACGCACAGAACCTCGTGGAGGGGCCTCAGAGGCTGCCCAGGTCAGATCCCTTTCCACAGCACCCCTGCAATGATACTCTCTACCTCCAAAATCAGCTGCCTTGTCGTTGAGCAGTATTTTTTAATGGCTGTACTATATGAAAAAATAGAACAGCGTAATGAACCCCATGTTCCCATCACCTAGCTTCAGTAATTGTCAACATAGGCCAGTCTGATTTCATCTTTACCCTTCACCACCACCCCCATGCACACATATTGCATTCGGTTAGTTATTTTAATCTCTAACATTTTCCTCTCCTTCTTTATTTGCCGTGTGGTCTAACTAATGAAACGTGGGTCAGTGTCAGGCAGAACTTTTCAATTTGGATTGACTAGTAGCTGTATCTTTATGATGTCATATATCTCTCTAGCCCTCATATTCTTTATAAATCACATTTGAATGAAAGACCTTGATCAGGTTCAAGCTCAATTTTGTGGCAACAGTGCTTCAGAGATGAGGCTGTGCTGTCCTTTGCATTATGGTGGGAGGCATATGATAACTGATGGGTTTTTTCTGAGGTTAAGACTGACAATGAGCTTGCATGTTGTGAACCTGACCCAACCATTATAGATGGATCCTTCTAATGGTTTTAGCAAACGTTGGTGATTATTTCCTAGATACATGATTTCATTAGGGGCAGAAAAGGGGCAGCCTTCTAATCTTATCATTCCTCATTCATTTACTAACTAGAATTCTTTATAAAGAAGATTTTTCTACCATTAAATATTTGGTTATCCAGGAACAGCCGGATACATCCTTCTTCTTTTCCAACTGTCAGAGAAATAAATCTACATCCTAGCAGTTCGTTGAGCACCTTGGAGTATTATAAAAGTCTTTGAAAACTAAGTTCTGTCATTTATTAGCCGGGCGAACTTGGGCAGCTCATTTACCTCGAGGGCATCAGTTGGCTCACCTAGAAAATGGGAACGACAAGTTCTTCCTGCTCTACAGAGTGATTACAGATCTACATGAGAGAGATTCAGTATTACAGATTTAAGTGAAATTTCAGTGAAGTATTACAAAGATAAGTGAGGGAAACAGTGCTGTTGAAAATGACAGTAAGGGAAGTGAGAGGAGATGAAAGGGAAGAGGAAAGCAGGGTAATGGGGAAATAGAAAACAAAGATGGTGATGTAAGAGAGGAAGGAAGAGATGATGGAGGGCAGGAAGGAGGAGATCTGTTTCTCCCAACCCTGTTGAGCTGCCTCTCGTGGGGTTCAGCTCAAGACCCCTCAGCCCTCTGCCTTTGTGGTCCCAAATGCTTCATTGCTCCCATTATCTCTTGTTTCTTCAGGGATCCTGTATGTCAACAGGAATCTGGACTTTGAGACAAGCCCCAAGTTCTTCCTATCCGTAGAGTGCAGCCGGAAAGGCTCTTCCTCCCTCAGTGACATGACTACAATCGTGGTCAACATCACTGATGTCAACGAACACCGGCCCAGATTCCCCCAGGATCTGTACACCACAAGGGTCTTGGAGAACGCTGCCGTGGGTGATGTCGTGCTCACAGTAAGGATCTGCAACTTTGCCCTTTGGGAGGCATGGACTTGGGTGGGTTCTTATCTCCTCCTCCCCCAGATGTCTATGAGCATGGCTTAGTTAATCAGTTTGTATACTATAGACTTGATTCTGACTTGCAGCCACTTGGCCAAACTGTTTCTCGTGACAGAGGGTCTCAGGGCCATGTTTGATAAGGTCTAGATCATGTATTGATAGAGCGGGGTATGGGAGAGGCCTTAGAGGGGGTCTCTGTCCAGAGGTGCCAAGGCCTGGGAAGGACCTGGTCACAGTGTGTGATGTGGAGACTCAGTGTGGGGGGAGGGGCACCAAATAACACTTCTTTGCATTCAAACATGTAATTGCTCCCTACTATATAGAGTGAAAACAAACTGTATGTCCATATTCAAAGTTGACCATGACCTCTCCTTATTCTGCCTTCTGGTCTTATCTCCGTCTACTCTCTGACATGTATCCTATGCTCCAACCACCGAAGAAGATGTGCCTTTCCCCAAACAGCCTCTGCACTTTCATACATTCTGGGCTCATGTCTGGAATGCTGGCTCCACTCCCAGAAGCCCTTCTTATCCTTCTGGGACTCATGAATGCTTTGCTAATCTCCCCAGGTAGAATTTACCACTGGGTTCTCTGTGCTCTCATAAAGCTGATCACACTTTTCCTCAAATCAGAATGACCCATAACATCAGACATTAAACTTCCCGGTGGGCATATTCATTTTGGCATGCCCCTCACCTCCTAGTTCCGGACCTAGCATCCTGTCGGTATGAGTGAATGAGTACATGAATGAACCATGGCATGCTGAAATCTATACTACGATATAAAATGAAGAGATTCCTTTGGTAGGGATGACTGTGGCCCATGGGACTGCCACTCCGATGGCAATCATTGGAGGGGACACTCATCTGTTCCCTTTACACTCCCAGGGGCCAATATTCCCTCAGGTCCCTCTTGACCTCCATTCACAACTACCCTCCCACTGCTGCAGGTGTCAGCAACTGATGAAGACGGACCTGTAAATAGTGCCATCACGTACAGCCTGGTAGGAGGGAACCAGCTCGGGCACTTCACCATCCACCCCAAGAAGGGGGAGCTGCAGGTGGCCAAGGCCCTGGATTGGGAACAGGTGAGTCATGTGGGAGGGGCCTGACCCGAGCTCATCAGAGCAGAGGTATGGTCCCAGTGCAGGTCCAGAGAACTGTGGTCAGCACCCCATGCTGACTTCTCCAGACCTGCCCTCACTTGTTTTCTCTGTGTGGTCTCTGTGGCCTATGAGGCCAGAGGCAGGAGAGGGACTAAGTGACCCTTAACCTCCTTTAGAGGAGCTCAGGCTAGCTTCTTACTATTGACAAGGAGCCATTAGATAATAAATCAATAGTAATAAATCAATAATAAATTCTTGTTTACTGAGCACCTGCTCTGTGCCAGGAACTTTGCTAAGTGCTTTACATACATTTGGTCCTTAAAATAATCCTAGGGCGTGGGTCCCAATAATCTCACAGATGTTTAGTCACCTTCTCCATGTCTCTCAGCTAGGAAATGGTTCAATTGGAGATCAAACCTATTTCTTCCTGACTCCAAAACCTGGACCCTAAAATAGTATGTACGGGCAATGGAGGCAGGCATAGCGGAGCGTCTCCATCTCATTTTGGGGAAAACATTAGTGATGAGTCATGGGGCAGAACTGAGGGGTCTTGTTGCTAACTCTCTACTGGCATCTTGCTATACAGACTTCTAGCTATTCCCTGAGGCTCCGAGCCACAGACAGCGGGCGGCCCCCACTGCATGGGGACACAGACATCGCTATCCAAGTGGTTGATGTCAATGATAACCCGCCGAGGTTCTTCCAGCTCAACTACAGCACCTCCGTCCAGGTACGCTTGAGCTTCCAAAGACATCTTGAAGCCTTCCTGCCTTCATCTCCCTCCTAGTGGAGGGTGCTCACCACTGATATCAGTTCACCCAAACATGGGCTGTGACCTTGCCAACTGATATCCCTAATGGCAACACAGCCTGCAAAAGGGGACTATGAATTACAGCATTGACAAATAATCGGGCAATGTGCTAGGCACTTGCACATCCATTACCTCATTTGGGACCTGCATAGCTGCATGAAACAGGTAATACGGTAACCACTGCCCCCCGCCCCCTTATTCGTGGTTTTGCTCTCTGTGGTTTCAGCCAGGCTGACCCCTAGTCAGTCACGGTCCAGAAGCTGGTGATCCCCTTCTGACATATCATCAGAAGGTCAGTAGTAGGTTAATGTACATCACACAGGCTGTGTGCTTATGTCGTTCATCTTACGTCACTTCATCATATAGGCACCTTACTATCCTCACACGGTCACAAGAAGAAGGGTGAATACCAATACTTAGAGAGAGAGAGACCACACTCACATAACTTTTATTAGAGTATATTGTTATAATTTTCTATTTTATCATTAGTTATTGTTGTTAATCTCTTACTGTGCCTCATTTATAACTGAAACTTTATCATAGGTATGTATGTATAGAAAAAAATCCCAGTATATACAAGGTGTGGTTACTATCCATGGTTTTTGGCATCCACTGGGGATGTTAGAACATATCACCAAGGAAAAGGAGGCCTACTCTGTCCACTTTACAGGTTTTTAAAATGGAGGTGCAGAAATGTGCCATTGTTAGAATGTGGCAAATCTGGGATTTAAACGCAGGAGATTTTCCAGATCTCATGCTATTTTCATCATACTGATGGTTTACAAATGGGATTTGAAGAGGGAGGTAAAGAGGGATTCACCAGGGAATTGTGACCATAAGAAGTGAGGGAGGTGAGGACGAGGATAAGACGGCAGAATCATGGGTCCTGCTATGTATCAGCCAGAGTCATTCACTTGTTTGTGTATTATGAGTATTAGGTAGGATGCTTTGACTGCCAATAACAGATTATCTGACTAAAACCTTGTTAAATAATAAAGATTTATTTCATGTAACAAAAGGTATGATGGTGGGAAGTTCTATTCCAGAATTGGTTATTTCACCAGAAAAACAGTATCACAGCTTTGAGCTAGCTTCTTCGAAATTCCCTCACCTTCTTTCTCATGGTTACAAAATGGCTGCTGCAGCTCCAGCTTCACATCCTTGTCCAACCATCTTCAAAGGCAAACAGAAGGGGACTTCCCCCCACTCTGTTTTTAGCAAAGAAGAAAACTTCTTAAAACCCTCATCCGGTTGACTTCTCCAATGATCAGAATCAGATTACATGATCAACATTAAACCAAAAACTGGCACTTGAAATCAGATTTTATAACTGACTTAGACCAATCATAGTCCATCTCTTCTTAATAAGGACACAACTTTTCTGAGATACGGCCACCCCACACCTGAACAAAAGTCAGGTTTTGTAAGAAAGGAAGGAAGGAATGTCTATTGGATAGGCAACCATTAGTTTCTGTCCATCGGATTTCTGTTCATAGATAGGATTTTGTTGCAAAAAGACAGTGAACCACCACTGTGTTATAGATACTGAATTCCCATGTTATGGAGCAATTCCCATGTTATGGAACAGTACCCAGGAAATCTATTTTTTAGCTGAATTCCTACTCGTTTTTAACTGTTCTCATTGAGTGGCTGTTCCATTGGTCTTCTAAACAGGAAACCATTTATAAGTGTTCAATTGACCCTACGAATCCCAAAATTTCCACGTGGATCCCAGGTGCTTACGAATTTATATACATGAATCGCCAGCTGTGTGAACTTGCACAAGTCACCTCCTGTAGGATAAGGGGACTCTAGGGACCCTTCTGGCCTCAAAGGGCTTTGTTTCTAAGACCCAGCACCGCCCTCAGGAAGCTCTTGGTCAAGATTGGCGGAGCCAACAACTAATTCAGAGGCTGGCAGAATGAATGAATGAATGAATGAATGAATGAATGACAGCTCGAGGTCCAGGCATGGCCTGAGAGCAGCCAGAGTGCTGAGGACTCAGCCCAGAGGAGGGGACCCAGAAAGATGCAAAAGGAAGGACTGTAATTCATTTTGCTCTTTGATTTCCTGTCACTCTCTGTCTCAGGAGAACTCACCCATTGGCAGCAAAGTCCTGCAGTTGATCCTGAGTGACCCAGACTCCCCCGAGAACGGCCCCCCCTACTCATTCCGAATCACCAAGGGGAATGATGGCTCTGCCTTCCGAGTGACCCCTGATGGATGGCTGGTGACCACCATGGGCCTGAGAAA
The DNA here is from genome assembly GCF_016509475.1 of Prionailurus bengalensis. NCBI lineage: Eukaryota > Metazoa > Chordata > Mammalia > Carnivora > Felidae > Prionailurus > Prionailurus bengalensis. The sequence continues at coordinate 196,577,969 of NC_057343.1, forward strand.
GAGAGTCCAGGAGTGGTATCAGCTTCAGATCAAGGTGAGAGCTGTGTTGGGCCACTGGTGGTGACCATGGGGACAGTAATGTGCTGGCAAAAGCACTGTCAGTGCTCCTATTATTAGGGGGAAGTGTACAGAGCTCTCACTAGGTGCTGGGCCCTGGGTTAATTGCTCCACGGGTCTCATTGCATTAAATCCTCGCAATGGGCTTTAGGGCAGGTACAATTACCACCCCCGCTTTACAGATGTAGCAACTGAGGCACAGGGAGCTTGAGCGCCTGGCTTAAAGCAATACTGCTAATAAGCGGCAGAGGTGGGTTGCTCCAGACCAAACACTCTGACCCTAGAGCCTAAGCTCTTAATTCCTACACTGCCTCCAGGCAGAACCATACCCTCACTCTGGCTCTAACTCCCTGAGCCAGAACAGCTCTCTGAACCTCACAGAAATTGGTGTGGGGTCCAAACTGGAGAACATATATACGTGTGAAGGGGATTACGGTGATGTTGCAAAGGGCAGCCCGAGAACAGCCAAAGTAAAGTTGTCAAGATGGTGGCTAAACGTTTCTTCTTCATTTAATTCCCTCAAAATCCCTTTCTTAAATCTCAAGTCACAGTGGATCCTATTGTGCTGTGAACTTCTTCCCTGGGATCAGGATGATGGATCCATCCATTCATCCAGCCAGCCGGTCAGTCATTCACTGAGTCTTTGAACAACTATTGAGCACCCATCACGTGTCAGCCCCTATGCTTGCGCTAATAATGTAGCAGGGGGAAAGAAGGGGATGGTCCTCATGGGCTTTTGATTCCAATCATGGAGATAAACAATAAACAGATGAAGAAAGAAAGTGATGAGAGGCTCATAGGGCACAGGGGAGACATATTCAGAGGATGGCTGCCCTCATGAGGAGGGGACCTTTGAGCTGGGACCTGAGAAGTGAGCTGTGTGAAAATGGGCCGGAAAGTGTCACAGGCAGGAACAAGATGAGCCAATGTCTCAAGCCAAGAGTTCAAGCTCTGGAACAAGCGCTTGAAGTGGCCTCAGATGGAGCTAATGTGGTCGGCGTGGTGATCTATAATGGGAATAAGCTGAAGACATGGGGTGGCTGGGTCATGGAGGTCTCATAGCTTGGGTGACCATATACGTGAGGTCCAAACTGCGACGCTCTTGAGAGGGAGAGAGGCGCTAAAAGCATTCATTGGCGATCATTGAGCCACAACAGGATCAATTAGTGAAAATCAAGACTGACCCGGGCAAACCAGAAAGTACAGCCAATCCTAACTATAAGCCTTGGTATTACTTTTATTACTACTTCCAATCCCAGCTGGAGCCAATGGTGCTGAAACCTTGAGCTGATAATGAAGACGCAGGGAGTGGATAGATTAGGGACAAGCTCTGCATGGAAATAAACAGCAGTTGGTGATAGATTGGAAACGGGGGGGGGGGGGGGGGCGGGGGAGAGAAGAATCAGGGGTGACTCCCAGGTTCCTGGCTCCAGTGAAGACTGGGTGGTGGGGCCACTTATGAGGCTGGAAAGATGGTGGGGTGGGGGAAGAACAGGTTTATGGGGTAAAGTGAGGATCCTGTTTTGCACCGGTCACCTTTCAGGTGCCCACGAGACATCTAAGTGTCCAGCAGGTCGTTGGGAATGAGAAGCTGCAGCTCAGCACACAGGTGTGGGCTAATGTAGAGGGTTCTCAAAGCTCAGGGCATGGACATGACTGCCTAGGGAGAGATGAAAGAGAACAGCTTCCTGAACTCTGTTTCTTGACCCAGACAATCAGCTTCCTGAACTCTGTTTCTTGACCCAGACAATCGCTTGGTAACTATCAACATCACCATCTCCTGCATTTGTCCTGTATTTCCACTTTCCTTCACTGGGAGGTACTAGAGGCCAGCAAAAAAACGGGCTATGGATCCAGGTAGGAGTTCAGATTCTGCTCGGGACTTAACCTGCTGTGTGACTTTGGGCGAGTTACTTGACCTCTCTGAGCCTCAGTTATACCTGCTGTAAAATGGGAGATTTCGTGGCATCTATCTCGTAAGAAAGGCGAGGGTTTGGGTTAGTGCTGATATGCTATCTCATATATGCATCGGAAGCATTTAAAAGCAGCACACAGTTTTGCTCACAGTGATGCCAGGTGTATGTTATACTTAGCAGTGGTCTTAACTACTCTCGTTGCTATTGATGACCTCATCTGTGTTATGCACAAATCCCAGTAGTGGGTGTCATTTCACAACCTTCTCCCCCCATTCAAAGCACGGGAATAAGATACGACTCTAGAGAAAGTTGTGGAGGCCCTGGGCTGACAGCTGTGAAAATGATAACGTCCCTGAGGAGAGGAAGGATACTTCGTTCTTGCTAATCTGGACACAAAGTTGCAGGGATGCTTGGCAAAACGTGAAAGGAAAAAGGCATTTTTTATTTACATTCTCTTCCTTGCTTGACTGAGGTCACGGCATGGCCTTGTTAAAACCTTCGTGGCTTTTCATGACTCTGACATAAAACCTGACCTTGTGCTCCTCAGCCCGTAAGTGACCGGGCGGCCTCCCTCGAGCCCTCCTCTGCCCTCAGCCCTGCCCACTCGCCCCAGCAGCCGGGGCCCCTTTCTGCTTGGTCGAGCTCATCACGCTCTTTCCACCCGAGGGCTTGACGCTTGCTGTTCCCTGTGTCACCTGCTCTTCTCACCTCTCCTCACCCCTCAGGACTCAGCTCCTCAGAGATGCCTCCCCTCCCACCTGATCTGGGTTAGGTCCCTTTCACTCTTCACATCTCTGCCCCATGCTCCGGTGATTTCCTTCACGGTACTTCCTCCGAGTCTGACATTCCCTTGTGTATTTAGTGATGTATCTATTGTCTCTGGCCTGTGGAAAGGACTCAGCGAGTATCTGTTAGCTGAGGGACAAAGGCCCACTCCAACCCCAATCACATAGTAAAGGGGTGTCCAAGGAGAACCTCCTTAGGCTGATAGGGACCACGAAGGATGCACATAGGAATCACGAAGAGACATGTGATGCGTCGCTTAAGGAAGGAGACAGGGGGCACCTGGGTGGCTCAGTCGGTTAAGCATCCGACTTCGGCTCAGGTCATGATCTCGCGGTTCGTGAGTTCGAGCCCCGCATTGGGCTCTGTGCTGACAGCTTGGAGCCTGGAGCCTGCTTCCGATTCTGTCTCCCTCTTCCTCTGCCCTTCCCTGCTGGCGCTCTGTCTCTCAATAATAAATAAACGTTAAAAATTTTTTAAAAAGGAAGGAGACAGAACGAGGGACGTTGGAGAGGAAGGAGGCTCGCGTTCGAGTGGCCAGAGAGATTTAGGAAGAGGCTCGGAGAGATGTCAAATGAGGAAAGGGAGCTCAGCTTTACCATGTGGTAGGGGATGGAACTCCCTCCACAAAACCTCCGGTGCGTTTGGAGCCCTTGTTTTCTTTTTCACCTCTGACAGCGCGTTGAGCCTGCCCCCTGAGCGGAGAGACCAGGCTGCCCAAGGAGGCCCGGCCTGGTCTGGGCCACCGACAGCTGCAGCCCATGGTGACGGCAGTGCCTGTTCTGTCCACAGGTGTCAGACAGCGGCATCCCTCCCCTCTCGTCCTCGACGTCCGTCAGAGTCCACATCACGGAGCAGAGCCACTACCCACCCTCGGCCCTGCCACTGGAGATCTTCATCACCGTCGGGGAGGAGGAGTTCCAGGGGGGCATGGTGGGCAAAATCCACGCCACGGACCGAGACCCTCAGGACACGCTGACCTACAGCCTGGCAGGAGAGGAGACCCTGGGCAGGCACTTCTCAGTGGGCGCAACTGATGGCAAGATTATCGCCACCCAGGGCCTGTCTCGCGGCCGCTATGCTTTCAACGTCACCGTCGATGACGGGACCTTCGCCACCACTGCCGGGGTCCACGTCCACGTGTGGCACGTGGGGCGGGAGGCTCTGCAGCAGGCCCTGTGGATGGGCTTCCACCAGCTCACCCCGGAGGAGCTGGTAAGTGACCACTGGAGGAACCTGCAGAGGTTCCTCAGCAACAAACTGGACATCAGACGAGCTAACATCCACCTGGCCAGCCTTCAGCCTGCAGACACCACGGCTGGGGTGGACGTGCTCTTGGTCTTTGAGGGGCATTCCGGAACCTTCTACAAGCTCCAGGAGCTGGCATCCATCATCACTCGCTCGGCCGAGGAGATGGAGCAGTCGGTGGGAATTCAGATGAGGTCAGCCATGCCCGTGGTGCCCTGCCAGGGCCCGCGCTGCCAGGGTCAAAGGTGCCAAGAGACGGTGCACCTGGACCCCAGGGTGGGACCCACCTACAGCACAGCCAGGCTCAGCATCCTGACCCCGCGGCACCGCCTGGAAAGGAGCTGCTCTTGCAATGGTGAGTGACGGGCTTCTCCAAGACACCCAGCACTGCGGGGCTCAGCCAGACTGGCTCTGGGGGTGGAGATCCCAGGGAGGCCCCGGGGGGTAGTGAGAGGGGGGTTTTAACAGGGCTAAAGTCCACAGTCCACAGGCCACCGCGAGACAGGTGGCAGCCTCCCCAAATCTAGTCATGGAACAGCACCCCATTCCCGGCCACTTTTTGGAGTTTTGAAAATAACAGTCAGGAATCAAGAGGCAAGTAAGTAGCATGATGGCTAAGAGCAGACTCTGACATCAGACTGCCTGGGTTTGAATCCCAGCTCTGCCCCTTGCTCGCCACCTAACCTTAGGAAAATGATCTAGCCTCTCCGTGCCTTTGGGCGGTTAGAGGAATTAAATGAGTGTTAAATGTCAAGGGCTTGATAAAAAAAAAAAAAAAGAACCAAATAGAAATGAAAAAATAAAATAAAATAAAAATAACAAATAAGGGGCACCTGGGTGGCTTGGTCGGTTAAGCGCCCGACTTCGGCTCGGGTCATGATCTCATGGTCCGTGAGTTCGAGCCCCGCATCGGGCTCTGTGCTGACAGCTCAGAGCCTGGAGCCTGTTTCAGATTCTGTGTCTCCCTCTCTCTCTGCCCCTCCCCTGTTCATGCTCTGTCTCTCTCTGTCTCAAAAATAAATAAATGTTAAAAAATAAAATAAAATAAAAATAACAAATAAGTATCAAGGGCTTGCTTAGAAAAGTGCCTGATAGGGGCGCCTGGGTGGCTCAGTTGGTTAAGCCTCCGACTTTGGCTCAGGTCGTGACCTCACGGTTTGTGGGTTCGAGCCCCGCATCGGGCTCTGTGCTGACAGCCCAGAGCCTGGAGCCTGTTTCAGATTCTGTGTCTCCCTCTCTCTCTGCCCCTCCCCTGCTCATGCTCTGTCTCTCTCTCTCTCTCTCTCTCTCTCTCTCAAAAATAAACATTAAAAAAAAAAGTGCCTGACATACAGACAGTGGTCAGTAAACACAAGTTACTGCTACTTCTTCTACTGTTATTACTACTACAGCGTGGTGCTTATAATCTCAAGATTTAGACTAGACAGCTCAGGTTCAAACCCCAACTCCACCTCTTGCTAGCTGTGTGACCTTAGGTGGGTTGCCAAATCCTCTGAACTGTAGTTTCTCAACTATAAGGTAATGAAAATATTGCCATCTGCCTTCTGGAGTAGGTTTGGGGAGTAAATTATTTAATGGATATAAAAGCACTTAGCCTTTGCCGGGCCCATCATAAGCACCCCGTCAGTGATGGTTGCCATTCACACGGTGGCGGTGGTTGCTAGAAGGACTCTGCTGTGCGCCAGGCACTGTGTCTACGTTACCTGAACTGACTGTCACCAACACCCTGAGAAGCAGGGTCACCAGATCCAACTACAGTGGAAACTGAGGGATGGGGATTGTGTTGGTTTGCTGGACACTGCACAGCCTCCAACGAAGGGCTGGTTAATTAAATAGCCATGTGTCCTCATCTAAAGCTTGAGCTCTTTACCGCAACCCACAGGAAGTTAGTTTTCTGATTAGACTCAACTCCAGCACCCCTGGCGTCAAGAATCAGTGTTCTGGACCCGCTTAGGGATGTTGGCAAAGGGAAAACGGCATCGCCTCCCCTTCACCATCGCCCCCTGCCTGGCCTGGCCTACCTTTATGGGTCTCCCCAGTTTGCATTAGGGAAATTCTTTCTCCAAAGATTTGTGGGCTTTTTCTAGGTCCCACTGTGTTCAGGCTGGGTGAGCTACTCTGGGTGGGTGGGGGAGGGAAGGGTTTCCCTTCTGTGTCTCTTGCCCCAGGGTTGCCTGCAGGGAACGCTGTGCTGGCCGAAGGTTCTCATGTGGTCACCTGGCACCAGACAGAGGAGGTTCTAAAATTCATGCTTATTCAGAATCATCTGAGGAGTGTGTTTTTTAAAGAGAACTGCTCCTGCGTATCACCTCCAGAGTCTGTTATTCAGAAAGTCTTGGGTGAGGCCTAGAATTGGCATTTTTTAAATAAAGTTTTTAGGGGCGCCTGGGTGGCTCAGTCGGTTGAGCGGCCGACTTCGGCTCAGGTCACAATCTCGCGGTCCGTGGGTTCGAGCCCCGCGTCGGGCTCTGTGCTGACAGCTCAGAGCCTGGAGCCTGTTTCAGATTCTGTGTCTCCCTCTTTCTCTGACCCTCCCCCATTCATGCTCTGTCTCTCTCTGTCTCAAAAATAAATAAATGTTAAGCTGAGGGTTGATGGGGGGTGGGAGGGAGGGGAGGGTGGGTGATGGGTATTGAGGAGGGCACCTTTTGGGATGAGCACTGGGTGTTGTATGGAAACCAATTGGACAACAAATTTCATATATTGAAAAATAATAAATAAATAAATGTTAAAATAAATAAATAAATAAAGTTTTTATTTTAATTCCAGTACAGTTGACATACTTTATGTGTTACATTAGTTTCGGGTGTACAATAGAGTGATTCAGTAATTCTATACATTACTCAGTGCTCGTCATGATAAATGTATTCTTAATGCCATCCCCCTATTTCTCCCATCCCTCCCCCCACTTCCCCCCTGGTAAACTTCAGTTTGTTCACTACAGTTTAAAGTCTGTTTCTTGGTTTGTCTGTCGGTCTCTCTCATCCTCTCTCTCTTTTTCCTTGGAATTGGCATTTTTAAACAGCATCTCAGGTAGTTCTGAAGCAGGTGGTCCAAGGTCTACACTTGGAGAAATATTAGAGAGGCTGGCTCACCAATCACCAGAATCAATTAGGGTTGTGTTGTTACTTCTTAAAACATTTTGGTGAAATGCGGCACACAGAAGGATCCATGGACCCCTTGTACAGCCCAAGTAATTTTCACAAACCAAACACATCCGTGTAACTAGCACGTGTATCAAGGATCACTTCTCGGGAACCTCCCTTGTCTCCCTGCCAGTCGCTACACCCATCGTGGGGAGGTTTTTTTAAATGCAGACTCTCGGGGCGCCTGGGTGGCTCAGTCCGTTAAACGTCCAACTGTTGGTTTCGGCTCAGGTCACGATCTTGCGGTTTTGTGAGATCGAGCCCTGCTTCGCCCCTTTCTGTGCTGACAGCGCGGAGCCTGCTTGTTATTCTCTCTTTCCCTCTCTTTCTGCCCCTCTCCCCCCTCACTCTGCCTCTGTCTCAATCAAAATTAAAAAATACACTTTATAAATAAATAAACAAAATGCAGATTCTCTTGTTCCTCCAGAACTACTGAGTCATACTCTCTGAGGGTAGAGCGTGGCATTCTGTATTTTAAAACTCTCTCCAGCTGGTCCTGATATTCAGCCAGGTCTGAGAATTCCTGATCTCCATCATCTTCAATATCCCATCGAGTAATGACCTACTACAACGGAATTGCCAGCATCAGAGAGTCTTAGACTTAGAGTATAACAGACTCTTAGGATCTTGAAATGCCATGTGCCTCAGGCTTTCTGGTTCTTCCTTCTCCTCTTGGCTTTTATTCTCTCTCTTCAACAATCTGGGAGATCTGGGGCCTATACAGCTGCTCCCCTTGCTGGACAACTGATAAGCTTATCCACACTGAGGTTTTAGGGATTCAACAACTGAACTCACTTCTGGGGAGAGTAGTAATCTGTATAATGTAGCATTTCCCAAGGCAGGCCCACAAACGCTATTTCCAAGGGCTTTGAGTAGGTGGTCCACATAAGAGGGTCCCCTGGTCAAACAAGCAGGAGAAACTCAAGTTTAAGTGAAGACTCCTTATTCTGCAACTGTGTGTTACCAATTGCTACAGGGCAACGTGCGTGCAGGACTTTACAGAAGTTTGGGCCCCTTCCTTTATCGAAGGGTCTTCTCCACCTGTCACAGTGCTTCAAATGGTTAAGAGCTTACTCAAATGGTTACCTTCCTAATGGTGAAGGAGACATCCTGAGGCAAATGACCTTTGTGGTATTCCTGAAATCACATATATATGCAGAATCGTCTCCAATTCTACCTCCTTCTTCCCCCAGTGATGTCAAAAATAACACAGAAACTACGTAGGGTAGAAATTTTCATGTCCACACATTTCATTGGTTACATTTCCAGCTTGATTCTTGCTTTCTTACTGGTTTGGGCTCACAGTTCCTCCCTCAAGCTGGGACCCAAGGCAAGAGTTTCTGGGGCCAAAAGAAAGCGTGCAAGGTGATGGCCCGTGTCTAGCTGCATGGCCCTGGACAAGTAACCCCCCACCCCCAAGAAGCCTCATTCTTTCATCTATAAAATGTGAGCAATGTCACCCAAGGGTTGAATGAGACAAAAGTCAGCTCGGGGACTCCAAGGGGACCTCTTCATAAGGAGTTGACATCTCTGGTTGCTTCTCCAGGTACCGCCACAAGGTTCAGCGGTCAAAGCTTTGGACGGTACCGTCTTCCAGAGGCTCAGAACTGGCACATCCGGTTCCGTCTGAAAACACTCCAATCACAGGCTGTTCTCCTGTTCAGCAATGAGACAGTGTGTATCTCCCTGAAGGTAAGGCACTACAGCCTGAGGGATTTCACGTGGGTGTGCCAGGCTGTTGGGGGGCAGCAGGGGGAAGAGCCAAGAAGCCCAATTTCTGGCAAAGAAAATCCTGCATGGTTTTCAGGGATGATAGTGTGACTACTGAGTTAAGATGCAAGGCCTTCCACTTGTGAAGGCCAAAGCCCCCAACCTGGAGATCTACATCCAAGGACAACCAGAGGTCAGACTGCTCTCTGGGAGGAGAGGGAGCCTCTGAAGATAGAGGGAGAAATGGATGAGGCCACCTAGCCAGGGTGGTTTTTTGTCTGTTTGTTTTTGTCACTTTTGCTGCGTAACAGACAAGTGTTTCCCAAGATGGGTGGGAGGCTGGCTACACCCAGGTGCTCAAGGCTACAAACCCAGCATTAAGTTACATGGACTCACATGGAAGAAAAGTGAATTCTTTCAGTCCCTCTGATTACATCTCATAGGACATCTCAGTTTGCCTGCCTCCAACACTCAAGCCAATCTCCCAGGTTGACAAAGAAAAAGACGTTGGCAGCTAGTAAGAAATTATTATGCCATAAATATTTAGTGACCATCTACCTAGTGACAGGCACTGTTCTAGATGCTTGGGTCTCATTGGTGAATAAGACAAAAATATCTCTCAGAGTTTTCACCCTACAAGGGGAAGACGGACAATAAATATAAATATAATGGCTCAGAAAAGTATAGTTTGTCCAAATGTGATAAGTGCATTGACTTAAAAAAAAAAAAGGATAAGGGGGATCAGGAGGGTGGGGGGGGGGTTGCAGTTTTAAGTAAGGTGATCAGGGAAGGCTTCGCTGAGTTGATAAGTGAACCATAATGTGAAGGGGGTGAGGGTAGACATCTGGAGGAACAGCGTTCTAGGGAGAGGGAATAGCAATGCAAAAACCTTTTGGTAGGAGAATGCTTAGCATGTTTAAGGAACATCCCAGACATTAGTAGTAGGAGTCGAAGTCAGATATATAATGGGATGAGGGAATACCTATAAAGTTCTCATAGGCCACTTAAGGGCTTCAGATTTTATTCCAAGCAAAATGGAGGGCATAAGAAGGTTTGAGCAGAGAATTGACATGATGTGACATATTCAAAAGGGTCGCCATGGCTCCGGTTGATAAGCAACTTTAGAGAAACAAGGATAAAAGCAGAGGGAACCAGCCAAGAGCCTATTGCAATAATTCAGGTGAGAGATGGTGGTGGTCTAGATCAGGGTAATGACAGTGCAGTGGGAGGAAGGGTTCAGAATCGGGTAGATTTTTGAAGGTAAAGCCAACAGGATTTCCTGACGAATTGAATGAGGGCTGGGAGAGAAAGCAAGGAGTAAGTTTCAGCCTGAGTAACTAGAAGGAATGGAGTGGCTGCCAACAGACCCTGGGAAGGCTATGGGTAGAACAGGTTTGGGGAAGATTGATAGCTCAGATTTGGAGGTGTAAGTCTGAGATGCCTATTGAACTTCTAAGTGGAGCTGGATAAACAAGTATAGTGTCTGTGAGAAAGGTCTGGGGTAGAGATGAAGATCTGGGAGCATTCGGCATATACTTAGTATCGAAAGCCATGAAACTGAGTGAGATCACCAAGGAGTGTAGATTGGAAAAAAGATTAGACCAAGGATTCATCCTTGTGACACTTCAACATCGAGAGGCCTGGGGGAAGAGGAGGATCCAACAAAGGAGACTGAAAAGGTGCAGCCAGTGATGTGGGGGGGAAACCAAGAGTATCGTATCCAGGAAGTTGAATGAAGAACACGTATCATGAAGGAAGGAGGGACCAGCTGGTAATGTGCTGCTCTGAGAGGTTAAATGAGATGGGAAGTGATATTAATCATTGGATTTGACAACACAGAGGTCACTGAATACCCTGAAACCAGTGGTTTCTGTATCATGGTGGATGGTGGGTGGAATTTTGCTACAAAGAGGGAGCAAAGAAAGTGATATCTCATGGGAGAAGTGGGTTCAAGACATTTTTTTTTTTAAGATCAGAGCAATAACAGCATTTTTGTGATGACTGGAATGGTACAGTAGGGAATGAACAATTTGTGATGTAGAAAAAAAGAAAGTTGATGGAAACTCACCCTTGAGGAGGTAAGGGGGTTGTGATCTAGTGCATGAATGGAGAGACTGGCCTCCACCAAGGTGGGGAGATGTGATGGTAAGAGTGCCGATAAGTCCCGACCTGGTTGCTAAGAGCAAGGATGGGGAGGGGAGAATCAGAAGTCTCAGGAGGGAGAAGTCGTGAGAATAGTCATCTGGGAGAGTAAACCGACTATGGAAGATAGCACCATAATTAGGCACCATGAAGGGCTCATTTGAGACTCACGGTCATGAAATTAAAGAGAGGTCAATAAGCAAGCCTGAATGTTTTTCTCCAGCCATGTTTACCTCCATGATGCTCACATACAGTTGGGGGACGGTTGGACTTTACCAGATTTGTGGGTTTGACAAGTGACTTCTACCAAGAAAGAGAGGACAGGAACTTGGCTATGGAATTTAAACTGGATAAGGAGCCAAGTGAGGCCCTTACAGAGGTTGAGAGACAATGGAAAGATGATGGGACCAGTAGATTTGTGGTCCTAACCAAGTGAAAGGAGTGATTTAAGGACAATGTTTTGAGTCTACATTCTGTAGTAAGTTTCCTTTTTAAGTATATAACGGTATAGGTAGTATTCAAGCAGGGCAAAAATTGGGAAAGTGGGGTACAAACAAGTAGCTACTTTTATAAAACACTGGATTGGATTTTCAAATTTCACCCAGAAAAAGCTCTACACAGCCGAGTAAGCAGAAGTTCTATCTCTTGGCCACAGTAGTCCTATTTCTTGGGCTGAGGTAAACTAAAATGATTTAACCTAGTGTTTTCTCAGATTTCTTGATTTCAGGACTTTTCACACTCTTAAAAATAATTGAAGATCCTAGGGAAGTTTTGTTTATGTGGGTTACAGCTATCACTATTTTCAGTATTAGAAATTAAAACTGAGAAATGTTAAAATCTTTATTTATTAATTCATTTAAAAAGAGGGGCGCCTGGGTGGCTTAGTCAGTTAAGCGTCTGACTCTCAGTTTCAGCTCAGGTCATGATCTCACTGTTCGTGAGTTCAAGCCTCACATCAGGCTCTGTGCTAACACTGTGGAGCCTGCTTGGGATTCTCTGTCTCCCTCTCTCTGCCCCTCCCCTGCCCTCTCTCTGAAAAATAAATAAACTTAAAAAAAATAAAAATAACAAGAAACTTATTACATGTTAACACAAATACCATATTTTTGTGAATAATAATTACATTTCCAAAATTAAGAAAAAAGAAGAGAGTGGTATTGTTTTACATTTTGCATATCTCTCTTACACATGTATGGCTCAACAGTAGGCAGCTGGATTTTTAGATGTACCTCTGTGTTCATCAGTTGTGGTAGCACATGTCTGGAAGTCTCCACCGTACATTCGTGAGAGAATGAGAGGAGAAAAGGCAAATAATGTCTTAGGATTATTATAAAAATGGTCTCTCTCTGTGGATCCTCTTGAAAGGTCTTAGAGACCTACTTTGATTACAGTGGAACTGTTGAAGAAGGGGGGGGGGGCGGTGAGGGAGGTTTTTGGTGTCCCTGAAGGCCAATGTTGAGGAATGTACTACAAAGGCCTGCAAAGAAGAATCCAAAAGACACGGTCTCAGCCAGCAAGGTATCTCTGGGCCTCAGTTTCCTCATCTGTGAAAGGAGATGCCATCCCTACCCAGATCATCCATGGAGTGTGGTAAGGGCCAAATGAGACCATAGACAGAAGAGTACTTTGAGGGCTTTTATACTCCACAAAGACAATGTCTAAAACAGCCTTAAAAGTCACCAAACGCTACCTCCCTGACCCATGAAGACACAACCGACATTCTTTGCCCGGGCAGCTTGTTAGCAGTGCTCTTCCAAGGACTTCTTGGCTTTGCTGATGGCATCTGGGCTTTCTTTGCAGCTGGTGGATGGAGTGCTCCAGCTGGAATACCGTTGCCCAGGTGGTTTCTATGGCAATCTTTCCTCCTGGCTCCATGTGAATGACCAAGAGTGGCACTCCGTTGTGGTGGAGGAGACAGACACTTCCCTTCGCCTCTTGGTTGACAGATCCAGCGACACCTCCCTCATGCTCCCAAAGAACTGCCGGGGTCTCAGGCCTGAAGGGGACCTCTTTCTGGGTGGCCTTGTTCTCTTGAGTTCTTCCCCAAATGTGTCCCAGGGCTTCGAAGGCTGCCTGGATGCAGTTGTGGTCAACGGAGAGGCACTGGAGCTGCTGGTCCATGGCAAGAAGGCATCAGGCTTGCTGGAAAGGCAGGCCCTCACCCAGTGCTGCGTGCACAGTGATGACTGCAGCCAAAACCCATGTCTCAATGGCGGAAGGTGCTCACAGACCCGTGGGGCAGGTAAGGGCTGGAAATGACTCCAAGGCTTATCCCAGGAGGCTCTTCAGAAGACCCTAGCCTGTTGACCTAGCAATCATATATCACTGAAGAGTTTACAAAGTATGTTCCTTCAGCACAGCGCCATGAGGGAGAGAGGGCGTTGGAACAAAGTCACCAATGGCTCCACTTTACAGCACAGGAAACTGCTGGGTTGTGTAAGGGATACCCAGATTGGTGAAAGGCACATGGCTGTCAGGGGAGAGAGGCATGTTTGGGGTGTAGATCCCAGTAGAGCACTCCTGCCCTCTGATTCCAAACGTCTCTCTCCTCCCCTTACTATCTCTTGAGTAACGGGTTGGGATCTGCTAGGTTTACACCACGGGGAGGCAGGAGTCTTTGTTCTTCCTCAACAAGGACTGACTTGTTTGGATGAGACAGGCACGAACAGGGACCTCTGGTGCCACAGGTTGAGTTCATCATACACCGAAGGGTTAACATTGGTCGGTACCAAGTTTCTCTTTTTTATTGCCTTTTAATCTACACTCAGCTGCCTTTCCCCTTCCCCAAGCCCATAGGCAAGGATTTAAAGTTTTTAAATGAGTTCTTGCAAACTGTACATTATTGGTTTTGCACATGCTTGAATTTCTGATTATGTAAGTGATACGTAACCTTTTACACTGGTCCATCCACGCTGCCACAGTTCGTGTCCATTGCCACAGTACCCCAGCATGCCCACGCGCCCTCATTCTCTCTCCACTCAGCTAGCGGCGAGCACCCTGGTGCCTTCAACATCCCATCTCCATCAACAATGCTGCATGAATATCCTCACACGTATCTTCTTGGGAACCTGCAGGAGAACTTCCTCCAACACGCGCACACACATCACGCCCAGGGATGGGATTCGCATGCCCAGAGAATGCAGATCATCATTTTGACTCAATAGGGCCAAATCGCTCTTCAGCGTGGCCACACAGCCCGCACTTTCGCCAGCAGGGCATGAGGCTCCTATATCTCTGTCAACACTCGACATCCTCCCGTTTTCTCATGTTTGCTCGGGTGATAGGACTGTCGTTTCCATCTGCGAAATATCGAAGGAGGCCAGCCCTCCTGTCTAGCCGCACTACCAGGCAGCCGTTATCTTTCACCCTTGTGCCAGCTGCCTCCTGCTCTCTCATTTCTCTGCCCCCACCTGCGTTTTCCAGCAGAGCTCCAGAGGGATCTTTATACAAAGCAGGTCTGAGTGCATCCGTTTCCTGCTTGGAACCTTGCAGTGGCTTCCCCTTGCTGTTAAGATGGAGTCCTAACTCCTAATTCCTGCATCAGGCTCTTGGCGGTGCTCTGGCCCCTCCCACCTCCCTGGCCCTGCAGCTCCCACTGTCCCTTGGCTCCCTAAGCTCTGTTGTTCAATGGTGATGACTAATATACCAATATTCTACACAACTGGTTCAATAGGTCGGAGTCCCAAATTTGCCATTTACCTCCTGTGTGAGCGCGAACAAGCGTCATATGTTCTCTGTGCCTCATTTCCTCACCCGCCATCAACCTGTACCTGTTGAGGATGACATAACCAGCTTCAGAGTTGTTATGAGGCTCAAATGGGCTAACACTTGAAGATTCTTAGAACGGTGACCAGCACTGAATAAGCGTTGTCGGGGACGATGAGAAGGATATCCACCCCTATTCTTCAGATGCCGGTCCTCCGAAGACTATAAGTTGTGTGAGGGCAGGGAATCATGTCTTCTTGCCCAGCAGGGCAGCACACGGTGCTCGTCACAGAAAGAGGCATTCAATAACTAAACGTGAACACGTGGGTCTGCAAACATGCCGAGGCCTCCCCTCTGTCCCGGAGGGCCTCTCAGCCTGCAGCTGCCTGACTGTCCCCCCTCTCCTCCCTCCCTCCCAGGGTATGTCTGCAGGTGTCCCCCACAGTTCTCTGGGAGGCACTGTGAACAAAGAAGGGAAAACTGCACTGTGACACCGTGCCTGGAAGGTAGCACTTGCATCCCCTCCCCTGAAGGAGCCTCCTGTAACTGCCCTCACCCTTACATGGGAGACAGGTAAGCATAGCGGAGGCCACCTGCCATTGGCTCCTCACCCTGGGTTTGGCCCCATGAGGGAATGAATGACGTCTGCACTCTGACCTCCGGAGAAGCCAATGGGAGACCAGGAGTGGAGTGCTCCAGCGACCTGGCTTCTTGGTCTTTTCCATGGGTGAGGCTTCTCCCTCCAACCACCTGCATCAGAGCACTCAGAGGAGAGTTCTTATTAAGATTTCTCAAGCCTTATTCTGAACCCACTGCATCAGACTCACTAGGTGGGGGTTCACGAATCTATACTTCTAATCAGCTCCTCAGGCTTTTCTAATCTTTGCCGAAGTCTGAACATGGCTAAAGTTCTTACTCTCTTGCTCTGGACTGCGACTTCTCAGAAAGTGGCCCGGGGACAATGACTCCTCTAGACAAATGACTCCCCATTGTCCACTAGGACAATGATGCACTGTTGTGGGTCTCGAACCCCACTGTAAGCTACCTGTGCCTTGTATTATGTTGGCCTGGGGGAGTCCAAGAATCCTCAGATCCCTAGAATCCTAGAGGTAAAGAGGCCTGGCAATTATCTAGGTTTATGGCTCCCCAGCTTGGGAGCCTTTAAAAAATCATCAGGGATACTTGTGGAAAATACAGATTTCTGGGCCTACTATATCAGAATATCCAAGGAGTGAGGCCTGGGATTCTAATTAGAACAAGCTTCCAAGGGATCCCCTTGCTGTCAGTGTGTGCCTAAGATAGCCACTGATGTAGTTCACCCACTCACTTTACAGATGGGAAACTGAGGCCCAGAGAAGGAAAGGGCTGGTCCAAATCCCTCCACGTGTTTATGACCCAAGTCCTTTCTCTCAGCACCTGGCATTTCTGGCCTCACAGCGCACCTCTCTGCAGTACATGTGCCACAGGGTACTTGGGTACTTCCTGCCTGAAAGTGGGGTCTGCATTTTACAAGAGGAACTGGGGAGGACAATGTCTAACCCCAAAGGACAAACTGTTGGTGGTGAAGTTTTAGACACTGGGACTCAAGCAGGTTGGAGGAAGCCTTTCCCAATATCCCTCAAAAGTGGACAAAACTGACCACAGAAGCCTCCCTCCTATGAGCCTTGCTCCATGAAATGCCAAGCTGACGGTGATCAGAGACGTCATACAATTCCAAGTACTCTCTCTGAACAAGTTGTCCAATGTAAGGTCTGTGCAGGGTCACGTTGGGTTTCTGTGACCTCCTGAAGAACAGTGGGTAACACTGGCACCCTGTTGCCATGGCTGGGTGACTGCTGACTTGTAGCTGGGACTCTGACATTATTGCTGAGGACAGCTGGGTATGTTGGTTGCCTCGACCACAGTATACGATTGGAAGTCTCACCTTAATGATGGAGAGTATATCCAAAACCTAGATCTCATGAGTGGGAAATAATGGATGGGCCTAGAGCCTAGATTCCAAATCTAGGTCATGAATGAACATGTAACTGACTCCCACACCCTACTGGTGGAGGGTGGAAAGTTCTAAACTTGATACGTGTGACCATTACCAACCCTTTTCTTTTTTTTTTTTTTTTTTTTGGTTGAAAATCGGAGAAGGTGGGCTTGAGTGTAGGAGTCCATAAATCTTTGTGAGAGGGGACACGGAAAGGGAAGTGTAGTGACTCAACCCCCCGACTACTTCTCTGTCTCTGCAGGTGTGAAATGGAAGCAAGGGGCTGCTCCGAAGGTCACTGCCTAGTCACCCCTGAGATCACAAGGGGGGACTGGGGACAGCAGGAGATTCTAATCATCATAGCGGCCCTACTGTTTATCGTTTTAAGCACAGTTGGGCTCCTCTTCTACTGCCGCCGTTGCAAGTCCCACAAGCCCGTGGCCATGGAGGACCCAGACCTCCTGGCCAGGAGTGTTGGTGTAGACACCCAAACTATGCCTGCCATCGAGCTCAACCCCCTGAGCGCCAGCTCCTGCAACAACCTGAACCAACTGGAGCCCAGCAAGACCTCAGGTCCAAATGAACTTGTCACTTTTGGACCCAGCTCTAAGCAACGGCCAGTGGTCTGCAGTGTGCCTCCCAGACTCCCACCAGCTGCAGTCCCTTCCCACTCTGACAATGAGTCCATCATAAAGAGGACATGGTCAGGCGAGGAGATGGGTCAGTATAGCCAGAGGCCCTTAGCCTCTGGTATTGATGGAATACAGTCGTAGACTTGAACGCTCCATTACGTGACGCCACCATCCAGTCTATCCCTTTGGGATGGGATATGAAGGGATGTGTTCAAGGTCACAGTGGGCTGGACCAGATGCCAGGTCTCTGGCCTCAGACTCTGTGGCTCATTCCATTGCACCATGATCCCCTCATCCACATTTCAATTCATTCCAGAGGATTGATATCTATGGCAGAAGCCTGTAGACCCTGGATAGGGGTGAATGGGATCCTGGGGGTGAAGGGGGGGCGGGGCTTCTGTACCTTTAGGCTTTTCTTTTTTTTTTTTTTTTTTTTTAAATTTTTTTTTTCAACGTTTATTTATTTTTGGGACAGAGAGAGACAGAGCATGAATGGGGGAGGGGCAGAGAGAGAGGGAGACACAGAGTCGGAAACAGGCTCCAGGCTCTAAGCCATCAGCCCAGAGCCCGACGCGGGGCTCGAACTCCCAGACCGCGAGATCGTGACCTGGCTGAAGTCGGACGCTTAACCGACTGCGCCACCCAGGCGCCCCTAGGCTTTTCTTGAAAAAGGAAAGAGCAGTAGTCCCAACTTCTGGCCATCCAGTCTGGAGGTACAGCAGCCTTGGGCCAGACCTGGCTGACTTACAGGAGGGACCTCTCACTTTTGGCTCACTAGGAGGTGAATTCGTAAAGTGCTGTATATTTTCTGGTTTATTCACCAATAGTCGAAACAGGTATTTTCATAAACTTTTTGCTGATAGGGTAATTTGGGGCTCAGAAAAACACAGTAACTTGTTCTAACTCACCCAACTATTTAGTAGCAAGGACAGAGCAAGGACCAAGGATGCCTGGTCTCCAATCTTCCAAGCCATATCTTATTTAATCATGCTCTGTGATAGATGCCATCACACCCCCCAAACCGTGTGTCTGTTTCCTTCAGTCAAGGAGATGTAAGTTACCGGTAGGAGCTGGGATGGAGTCTCTGGCCCCAGCAGCGGGGTGTGGGCCGTGTGGAGTTGTCCATATTCTTCCCTTATTCACTGACTCTTGGATCATCGGCACATATTTGCAAGAGGAGCTGGCTTTGGGTTAAACCTTTGGCCGTGAAGTCGGCCGTATTGAATTCTAGATATCAACCTAAGCTGCCAGAGACAACACGACGTAGAAAGCCACATTACCCGCCCCGCGCCCCCCCCCCCCACTCTTTTGCCCATTTCTACCACATGCTGAATCATGTATAGTACCTTTAAGGCCTGCGGAAACCTTTACCAGGGAAACTCAGAGCTCACCCTAACTTTCCATTTTCTTTCAGTGTGCCCAGCTGGAGCTACGGTCTGGCCCCCTACTTTCTCCAGGAAGGAACGCTGGGACTACCCCCACTCTGAAGTGACCCCTGGCCCTCTGCCACCATCGCCTCACCGCCACCAGACCCCACCCGTGATGCCAGACCCCACTGGCCTCTATGGGGGCTTCCCCTTCCCACTGGAGCTGGAAAACAAGCGGGCACCTCTCCCACCCCGTTACAGCAACCAGAACCTGGAAGATCTGATGCCCCCACGGCCCCCCAGTCCCCGGGAACACCTGCTGGCCCCCTGTCTCAATGAGTACACGGCCATCAGCTACTACCACTCACAGTTCCGGCAGGGAGGGGGAGGGCCCTGCCTGGCAGAGGGGGGCTACAAAGGGGTAAGTATGCGCCTCAGCCGGGCTGGGCCCTCTTATGCCGACTGTGAGGTTGGGGGTGGGCATCCCACAGGGCGGGGCCAGCCCCAGGCTCCCCCCCACTATGAGGGCTCTGACATGGTGGAGAGTGATTATGGGAGCTGTGAGGAGGTCATGTTCTAGCTGTCCTCAGAGGGAGGCAGGTGAGAGGCCATGGACTTGGCATCTTCCTTCCGTCTTGTACGAGTGAGATGAGCGTGGCTGGAAAAGGGGAGGGAAGCCCCCAGTCCAGGCCGCCATGCCTTGAAACGTGCTCTCCCAGACCCCCGGCTAGCCCCTGAGGATGGAGGGAAGCTGAGGGAAGAGCTCCAGAAATAGCACCAGGGCCCCCCCGCAGCAAGGGGCTGCGCAGAGCAGTTGACCCTGGAGAAACAGGACACACTGATTCCTGGGATGGACAAGAGGCAGTCTGTCTGGCTGCCTGCCACCTCTCAGTCCCCAGGGAGGCAGGGCCTGAACTACTGAGTCCGCTCTGCCAGGGTGCACCCTTACACCTACTCACAGCCCCATTCTGGAGGCAGAGGCAGGTCCGTGCCTGACACGCCACAAAGACGGGGCCCAGGCCCCTCTCTAGGGGCTGAGAGGTAAGCAGTACGCAAGCAGGGACCAAGCCGGCCATGCACCCTGCCTCATTCATACATTACTCCAGCATCTGCTCCGTGTCGGGTACTGTGCTAGGCCTGGGGCACGATGTGAATGAGGGCGACAAGGGTTCCCGAGGAGCGTCGCTTGGCTCAGTCTCCTGGGGTCCCACTCGAATCCAGATTGCAAGGAACTTGCTCTGCCTCTGTCAAGTCCCATGACCTTCCTCCAGCCAGGGCCGGTCAGGATTCGTGCAGCCCTGCGCCTTCTTTGTTAAGGAATTCAGACCTCATGGAACTCTGGGTTCTTCACCCCAAGTTTCTCAAGCACTTTGGGCCAAAGGCAAGAAGGACATAATTCTTCGTTTTTAAAATTCTTAGGCACTTTTCAACCTTGCTGTCTGGATGAGTTGCCAAAGGGATTTTCCTTCCCTAGACACAAGGAACTCAGAACTCCCACTCAGGGCATCAGGGCAGTGGGGAGGCACGGAGCCGGATGCTCTGCCTTTCCCTGCCTCTCCCTGCCAGCTCAGATGCCTGCCAATTGAAGTGTTACCTGCAGTGACTCAACCCTATGCATGGAGGGTCAGTGTGGGCACGTGTAGAGTGTATGTAGCCAGGAGCGGCAGTGACCGGGGTGGCCGTGCCACTCTCTCCCCTGCCAATCCCTTTCTCCGGTCCACTGCCTTTTCATGCGTGTTGTTTCTGGAGACAAAAGTCAAAAGGAAGAGCAACAGAGACTCTCACCCACCGGGTTGCTGCTGATAGTGAGAGGGAACTGTGTGGGGGTGTATTTGCGTGACTGGTTCATAGCTGTGCGTGATGGTGTGTGTGACGGGATGACTGGTTTACATTGGTCATTTGTTGTTTTTTAACAATAAAGTATCTTTTTTACTGTTATTTTTCTGTGTCACTTATCCTGTTTGGGGCTGGGTCAGGGGAAGGGTCAAGGGTCTACGGGCCCTTCTGAGCTGAGGTTCATGGAATTTGGGGGCTAGGAGGGACCCCAGAGGTCATCGAGCACCGTGATTCCCAAACCTAGCGAAATGGCTAAAATGTAAATTTGTGAGCCCCCAACCCAAACAAAATCAAAACCTCTGGCAGCAGGGCCCCGAACACTTGGGAAAAACGCCTCCAATTCCAACACAACTGCCTTCAGTGAGGGAACAAGTCCACCAGTCAGCAGGTCGGGGAAAGGCCCAGGACGAGACTGGAGGGCTGCTGACCCCCGGCCAACACTCTCTGCACCTCACAGAACTGGTCGGCGAGAGGAGACTTTCTAGCACAGGCCTGGGGGAGCCAGCCCTCCCGGTGCCCAGAGCCAGTCTATGGCTGGGCTGCTTCTCCACGGCCTGCCCGGAGGCCCAGCTGGTCCCGGGCTACTGTGGTCCACGTAGGCCCTGCAGTGACACTGAGACTGGAAAGCCCAGTCCCTGCCGCCGCGGTCCCAGTGGGGTGGGCAGAGAAGACACATCGTGGGAGGCACCACCGCACATTGTGGCTCTGAGGCCAGATAGGCTGGGCTCCAAACCCCTCTGCCACAGAGCAACGTGGCCCCGGGCAGGTATGAATTGGCGTTCCTACTTTTAGAAGCATAAACAATAAATGGTAACCTATGCTAGGAAGTAATACTAGATAGTATATAGATCAGATTAATTTATCAGAGCTGTGCAGGAAATCACAAACAGGCTAGTCCGGTGTTGCCCAGACTTCTGTTGTTTTGCTGACCACTTTTATGATTTTTGCCCTAATAGAATACCACCTGTGCCACTGTTTACTCAATAATTTTCTTTCAGTGCGTTCTGATTTGAAAAAACATTTGTATTCACCCCAAAATGATATATGGATAAACTAAAGGATTTGAAAGTCGGTATTTGTTTTCTAGAATACATGAAAACACATAAACATTCAGATTTTTTAAATGACTGTCCAGGGTCCACTTTGGGAAGCGCAGATCCACTGTATCTTCATTCCTGATGTGCCTTATCCCCAGGCCCACAGAGGAGAAGGGTTTGAGCTCCCGCAGGTAGAACTTCATAGGCGTGAGGCCCACAGTCAAGTCTGCACCCAGCCTGGGAATCTCCCTTCAACACAACTTGCTCTCCCCCTGGATGGGGGAGCCTCTCTCCAGACAGCCCCGTTTTCCAGAAC
Organism: Prionailurus bengalensis; assembly: GCF_016509475.1. Taxonomy (NCBI): domain Eukaryota; kingdom Metazoa; phylum Chordata; class Mammalia; order Carnivora; family Felidae; genus Prionailurus; species Prionailurus bengalensis. Next base: position 196,599,839 of record NC_057343.1, read on the forward strand.
AGGCCCCCTCTTTCCCAGTCTTCCTGAGCCTGCACCTTCATGTACCAACCAGCAGAGGGCTCTCTGAGATCAAGATCAGCCTACTGAGCTGTGGAAGACCCGAAGGTTTTTAGGGCAATTTTCCCATCTCAAGTCACTGGGGCTCTGGTTCCAACCATCCGAGTCTTACACAGCACAACAGTGGCAGAGAAAGGCAGACAGGCAGGTTTCCTGACTACCGGGCTGGGTGTTTTTACAGTTCACCATAATCATCTTCATTCCCACCTCTTACTGGCACTTGCTATAGGACAGGTGCTGTGAAAGCACTTGGCATATCTTGTCCCATTGAATCCTCACAAAAACCTCATGAGGTAAGTACTGTCACCTCCAGTCACAGACGGAGGAACGGAGACACACGTAAATTAAGTGGCTTGTAACTTACATTAGTGACTTAAGGTCACCCAGTTCACAAGTGACAGGGCCGGGATTCAATATGGGGCTGCCTGACTCCCGATCTTGGCTTTACATTTGGGTTCATGAAACAAACTGCAGGGGGACATCAGGGGATTGAGGGACAGCAGCAAGGAGGACTGAGAGGCTTCAGTCTAATGAGTTCAAGGCCTAGAGTGTCACATTATTCTAAGTGGTATTAACAGGCGAGTGTCCAGATCCTGGGAGGTGGGGTCTGCTCGACTCTGGGGTTCAACCCCAAGCCACTCCTGTGATCCTGCATCCAGTTCTGAGGCCGGATCTTAAGAGTGCCACAGCAACCTTGAGTGGGGGCTAGAGGGCAGCCAGGAGGGGTGGGAGTGAGGACTCACAATCATGTCCACGGTAGAAGGGTCGCTGGAATTCACCAGACAACAGCAAAGGAGTTGTGAGCCTGCTCATTCAGAGGGCCGTGATGGGAGGCCGGGCTTGCACCACTGTACCATCACATGAGGTTGATGAAGGCCAATGTATCTTCCAGAAATTGGAGCACTGCTGGGGGGTGGGGGGGCACATGACATCCTGTGGGGAGGACTTATCTGGGGTGGAAGAAGGGTAGAGCCAAAGGCCTTGGGAGGAAAACCATTCTCATTTGGAAGGATGATTACAGATATTTGAAAAGATAGAAGGGGGAGAAAACAGGATATAAAGGTTTGAGATACGGAGTGCTTTGCCCAAGGCCCACGGCTAGTTCAGTGTGGAACATCAGGCCCATCTTCCTGGTACCCCACGGTGAAGTGGTGAATGCCAGCCTGTGGGGGCACCTGGCCCCAAGTGCTGGACAGCCACCCATGCTGCAGTGTCTAAGGACAGACTTTCAAAGACCTCAGGCAGCCTCTGCCAGCTCTGTCTTGAGGAGAGGCGCCAGAGGTCTCACTGAGTAAAAAGCAGGGACTTTCTCAAGGACCCCGCTGGGAAAAGACAGACATTTAGAATTTTCTCAAGATTCCTCAACAAATCTCCAGGGTCGGACCAAGGAAAGGGCTTGCTTAGATTGATGCAAAACTAAAAGTAAATATAGTGACATCAGCTCTTTGGAGGCCAGGCACTATTCCCTACTCAAGGAAACCACACAAACCAATTAGTCACCAGCTAATTCCAGATACATAATTAGCCCCGCACAGACAAGCACGGGGAGATCTAGCCTGATCTGATCCTTGCTCAGGAAGCTCATGATCTAGGGAGTCGCCAAGCAGTCACAACTGTCCAGCATAAGTGGACATGAAGCTACCCAGATAAGGGATGTTACCGCTCTGCTGAGGAGGGAACCATAAATTCTGACTGACGCGGCCAGGGAAACTTCTAAAGAGGAGCAGCCATCCGAACTGGGCCTTAAAATTGAGCTTCAGATTTAGCACAGAGAGAAGGGCCAGCCAGGCCTAGAGGTTTTAAGTATTTGGGCAATGGCGGGTAGTCCTGGTGGGTTGAAGTCGGAATGTGGGAGACTAGGGCCTGGAAACATCCTGTGTCCGCTGAGGGGTGTTGAGAGACAGAGTGAGTGGCAGGGAAGATCTCACGGGAAGTATAAGGTTTGGAGCCACACAGACCCGGCTCCACAACTTAGAAAGTGTGATCTTGGTTAAGTCGTTTAACCTCTCATGCCTCAGTCTCAAAAATGGGGACATTACCAGCACCTCCCTTCACTGGATGGGAGTACTGGAAGTGATAATAATGATGCTTAGCGTAAGCATAGTAAAGGTTCAAAAGACGTTAGCTATTTTATCACTAATATTAAAAAGTCAGATCTTTTCGTAGTATCCATAACCACACACTTACCTTTGTTCCATGGCCAGATTAAAAAAAAAAATCCATTACCCCAGCTAGGGGTAAGACAGGGCTAAATGTATTAAGGTAGTAGTTCTCAATAGGAGAGGGGGATGATTTGAACCCCCCAGTCCCCACGCCCGCCCCCTCCCCACCCCCCCCACCCCACCCCCACCCCCTTCCAAGAGTACCTCTGGCAATGTCCGGAGACACTTTGGATCACCACAACTGGCATTTAGTGGCTAGAGACCAGGGATATTGCTAAACATCCTATAATGAACAGGATATTCTCCACAACAAAGAATTATTCACCACCAAACATACATAATACCGAAGTTGAGAAACTGTCCTAAGGAAACATATGCGGGCTTTATGTAGCATTACAGCAGCTGGGAACCTGGCCTGAGGCAAAAAAAAAAAAAAAATACTCTCATGCCAAGAACAGCAGTTATGGCAAAATGGTTTTGTTCATTTACAAAAAGGCACTATTCTAGAGTCTACATTTGTCAGACTAAATATCAGGGTGAGTCCAAAATAACAGATAATCCGACAGTATCTAGAAAGAATGATATACCATGACTAAGTAGGATTTACTCTAGGTAACCAAGGCTGGTTCAATATTGAAAAATCAATAAATTTAATCCACCATATCAATAGGTGAGAAAAGAAAAATTGTAAGATCATATCAAGTGATGGAGAAAAAAATTAACAAAATTCACCCATTCATGATTTTTAAAAAAATATATATCTCAGTACAGAAACAGAGGAGAACTTCTATAAAAATCTGAAAGCTTAAATCATACTTCACGGTGAAAGACTGAATGAATGTTCTCTCTGTACAATCAGAGACAAGCCTAGAATGTTTACTCTCACCACTCTTTTCTTTTAACATAGTGCAAGAAGTTCTAGCCATTGCAGTAATAAGGGGGGGAAAAAGTACACAGAACAGGAAAAAAGGAAATATACCTATCTCTACATGCAAAGAGCCTGACTGTCTACACAGAAAATCCCAAGAAATCTAGACAAAAACTCAAAGAACTATTAAGTGAGTCAAGACAGGTCATAGGACACAAAATTAACAAATATCAATTGCATTTCTATAGAGTACCCATGAACACATGGAAATTGAAATTAAAAACATATTACCATTTCCATTGCTCCAAGAAAATTAAATACTTAGGTGTACATCTAACAAAACATTTATAAGATCTGATGAATGGTTAAAATAAAAAATAATGATAACATCAAACGCTGACAAGGATGCAGAGAAAGTGGGACACTCACACATGGCTGATAGAAATGTAAAATGGTACAGCCTCTCTGGAAAGTGGTTTGGGAGTTCCTTTTAAAACTAAAAATGGGCTTACATACAACTCAGCAATTGTACTCTTGGATTTCTATCCCATGGAAATGAAAACTTGTTTTCATGCAGAAACGTGTACATGAATGTTCACAGCAGCATTATCTGTAATAGACCTGGAAACAATGCAGATTTCCTTCCCTGGGTGAGTGGTTAAACAAAGTGTGGTACGTCCATACCGTGGAGTACAACGTAGCAGTAAAAAAAAAGCAAACTATTAAAATAGGTAACAACTTGAATGATCGTCAAAGAAATTTTACTGAGTGAAAGAAGCCAGTCTCAGAAGGGTGCATACTGTGTAATTCAATTTATGTAACATTTGTGAAATCACATAGTGATAGAGACGAAGAACAGATTAGCAGTTGCCCAGGGTGAGGGATGTGGGGGAGCGCAGGAGGCGAGTGTGGGTACATAGGGGCAGTGTGTTGGGAGTCTTGTCGTAATGGCATAGACAAGAATCTTCCACCCCCCCCCCCCCCACACACACACACAAATGAGTGTGTATGTGACTGGAGAAATCTGAATGAGCTGTATGCTTTGTGCCAATGTCAATTTCCTGGTTTTGATCATGTACTACAGTGATACAAGATGTCAACACTGGGGGAGACTGGAAGAAGGGATCCCCCTGCACTGGATCCCCACCCCCATACATTTCTTCGCACCCGTGAATCCATAGTTAATTCAAAACAAAAAAACTTTAAAATTTTTAAGAAGACTAAATCCTTAAATACGTCACTAAAGAAGACAGATCAATGGCAACTAAGCAAGGAAAAGTGCAGGACGTCACTAGTCATTAGGCAAAGGCATACCAAAACCACAAAGAGGGTCTGCTACATCCCCATCAAGATGGCCAAAATTTAAAAGACCACAATATGAAGTATTGGAGCAACTGGAGCTTTTATAAATTGTTGGGAGGAATCCAAAATAGCAGAGTCACTCTGGAAAAACAATTTTCCAATTTCTTATACAGTTAATGTACACTTACCATCCAAACCCACAATTCCACTCCTAGGCATTTACCCAAGAGAAATGAAAACATGTATCTACACAAAGGTTTGTACACGAATATTTGTAGCAGCTTTATTCGTAATGGCCCAAAACTGGAAGCAACCCAAACATCCAACAATTGGCAATAAACAAATTATGGTTCGTCCATACAATGAAATATTATTCAGCAATAAAGAGAAACAAACTCCTGATACGTGGAATGATGTAGATGAATATAGAAAGCATTTTGCTAAGTGAAGGAAGCCAGACATAAAGGACTACATACTTAATGATTCCATTTAGACGACATTCTAGAAAAGGCAAAACTAGAGACCGAGAAGGTCAGTTGTTGCCAAGGAGTCCAGTGGCATGGGGATGGGGCTGACTGCAAGGGAACTTCTCAGGGTAAAGCAAACATTCCACATCTTGATTGAAATGGTAGTCAAATGATGGCGTGCATTTGTCAAAACTCATCAAACTGTACACTTAAGAAACAGGTGAATTTTATTACATGTAGACTATACTCCAATTTTTTCCCCCAAAATGGGGGGAGACCAATGACCAAGGGTCTAGTAAAGTGCACCAGTTAAGGATAGTTTCTTGCGTATGTCTGCAACAGGCAGAGTCTGAGGAAGCAAGCCTACTTAGCCAAGAGTCCCAAGTTTAGGGCCCAAAGTCAGTCCACTGTCACTCAATTTACGCCTCTAGCAGTACAGCGGGCTTCCCTCGAGGGTCCTTGTTATCTGGAAGGAGGGATTACAACCATTAAGTGTGAACGTGAGCAGGACCAAAAATGTGAAGAGGTGGGAAACCTAAAAAGTTTTGAATGCTCTCCACAACGTGAGCAACACGTTGCTTTGCTTCCATTCGACTGATATTTCAGAAAATGCTTCATAAGCTTCCATGCCAGGCAGTTTAGAACATTCCCTCTAACTCTCGCCATAATCCCTAAAGGTGGGCCTCCCTCCTGAGGCTGTAACAAAGAGGGGGAGGTAGCCAGTGCCTTGGGGAAGCGCTTGGGTTCTGGAATCTCCGTGCTTGCGTATGTGTCCTAATTCTGCCACTGGCTGATGGCTTGGAACAGTCACTGAATCCCTTTGACCCCCCAGTTCCAGAAATAATATTGAAAACGGAAAGGAGTCAGAATCCATTCCCTGCCTTCCTCTCTCTGTAAAGTGCTATATACTTCAATACTGTGCCTCGGGGGCTCCGCTTTTGAATGAGTCTAATTCAGTAGCTGCCCAAGATTGGTTTTCTGATCCCCTAAAGAGGCAGCTCAGACGGTCTTGTCTGCCCTCCTAATGTCACAAAAGGGGAAAGGAAGTCCTCTCTTCCACTGTCCTGAAATCTGTCTCCCTGCTTTAAACATATACACCTACATGGAGGGGGTGGGATCTCAAGGAATTGGTTTATGTGACTGTGAGGGCTGGCAAGTCCAAAATTCACAGGGCAAGCTGGCAGCTGGCCGTCCTGACAGGAGCTGACGCTGCAGTCTTGCAGCAGAACTTCCTCCTCACTGAAACCTCGACTTTCCTCTTAAGGCCCTTCAACTGATTGGAGGAGGCCCGCCCACACTTTAAGGATAAACTTTTATTCAAAGGCAACTGATTATCAACATCAACCACGTCTACAAAATAGCTTCAGAGCAACAGTGAGGTTAGTGTTTGGATAACTGGGTTACTCAACGTCATAGCCCAGCCACGTTAACACGTGAAACTACCCATCATACGTGTCAAGTACGGTCGTCTGATATACACAGAGAGGGTTGAGAGTTTCTACTCAAGTTTTCAATAAAAGCAGGAGTAGGCTAAGGAAGGGCAGGACTGTCTGACAGAAAAACACCTACCTGGCCCCTTTCTTGGGAACGCTCAATTCCACAGGTGGCCCTACTGTTTGCACTGCTCTCCCGGAGGAGCTCTGGGACAGCAACTAAAAACATTTCAACCTCGCAAGATCTAGTAAAGAGATCTGAGTGATACTACAAAAAAAACAAAACAAAACAAAAAGGCAAACACAAAGATGCAGGCTGCAACCTCTCAAAAATAAAAAATAAAATTCATTTATTGAGGAAGGAAAAGTTTAACACATGATCCAAGTGCAGAACCCAAAACAAATTCTTCTATGAGCTCCTGCATGATCTACCTCTCTACACATACCCTGTGAGAAATGACACCCATGTAGGCACATACTCGGTATAATATACACGGTACCGTCTGGTTACCAACACCTGTTGGATGGCAGTTTTTCATATTCGTCTTATTTGCACATTCATCGACATGGTTTACAAGAGTCACATAAATTCGTTGTTCACTAAAAACAGCTTCCCCAGCATCGCCTTGATTTCAACAAAAGAACACGGCTTACAGCAGGCACCCTTAACCCTCGTTTCCCCGCCCCCCCACCCCCCGTTCTGGTGACCACATATCAGCACCACTTACATACCCGGGCCAGATCATGACCCGGTGGTACAAAGAACAGGGAAGAAATACCACAAGCCGATGCTGTCGGAGCACACAGCCCTGCAACCAGCAGGACTAATTAAATTGTCTAAAAGTACTGACCATGATTTCAAAGACAAGCCACACCCTCTCCTTTCCCCTAACGGTCTTGGAGATTTGTAATGTACTTTGGAAAATTTAATTCTAAGGCAGACTTGGAGCCGACTCCCTAATCACGAGGTCACGCGACTTGTACCATGTGCCTCCGCTGTCAGGAAGTGGCGTCGGGTTCGGACCAGGGCCGATGCTGGGGGCTCGCCTTAACATCTGATCGGCTGCGAAATACAAGCCACTGATACCCCTTTGCTGTGAGCAGTGAATAGAGAGAGCTGTAAACAGACACAAATTGAGATTTTGCACTTCCAAAAAACATGAGGTGAATATGTAGTGTTATACAGAGTAGATATTCTACAATTCAGGAAGGGAGACATTTGGGAAGAAAAAAGTAAGCCAGGAGAATGGGGGCAGAGGAAAGATTTCCCCATGTTCCTTTCTGGGATCATCACTTGAAGACAAGTGAATAAACTGCAGATTGTACCTTTCATGGGGATAGAGTGACCAGTGAGCACCAGCCAATGAATCCGGCCAGAGAGGTGAGTGGCAGAGAGGGAGGGCGGAAGCTGCAGGTTCTGAGCTAAGATACACCACACATTCATATGCATCTGGCCCGGGTTTGTGCAGACGAAGGGCTCCTAGCAGCCAGACAGCAGCACAATATACAAATAATGACACTTGTGAATGGTGACAACTTCCAGAAAACTACACACAAGATGACAGATCATGCTCTTCCCAGCCATTTGAGGGGAGGTACGCTGCTGACAGAGAGTTGGAAACCTCCTAAGAGCAGCGTTTGCAAACAAAAACAAACACAAAAACAAAACAAGGGGCTCTGAGAAGCCACCTCGGGGCTACTGGAAATCTGAGGCTGCACTTGGGGTGGCTGGGGGAGGGGCACAGAGCCTAACAGTATCGGCCCGAGAATCCCACGGTTTGCCTTTGGCCTGGCAGATGCAGCCTCACACTCGAGAGCCTCGTTGCCCCTAATCAGACTTCTGTGTATGCTGGGCCTGCTTCACCAGGGGCCAGAGCAGGGCACAGGGAGAGGCTGGGCAGCTGGTTCCTGATGAGCCATGGACAGAAACCAGGGAAGGCCCCCTGACTGCAGAAGCCTCGTGGGCAGAAGAGCAAGCTATCCTGAGCTGGCCCAGAGGGCCGCTTCCCCCTACCCTCCATCTTCTGGCTGACCCTTTACTTGACAACCCCACAACCGGAAAGGTCCATGGACAGGGCCCCCCTTGCCTGGCTCTTCTGAAGCAGCAGGAGCACAGGAAAAAGATCAAACGGGGACAAGGCTGTGCCAAATTAGCTTCCAGAAGCCCCAAAGCTAGTGGTGCCGTCTCTCCCACACACATTTTCTAGGCCAGGGACCCTGAAACAGTAGTCTGCATTTTGCTAAGACCTGGGACCAGAGGACCACTGTTTTGTGCCACCCAGTCCTCAGGTCAAGTCTTGCTACCCACCGGACAGGATGTCCTCTAGCAGCTCCCTGAGTTACAGAGGCCTCCAGCATAGAGGCTGTGGGCAGGACACAGATCTGATTCCCTTCTTCTGGCATGTGCCTTCTCACTGAAAACAACTCTCAGGACTGCCATGGAAAGACGGCTGGAGCCCAGGGCTTGCAAACAGATGAGCGCAACTCTTGAACCCACTTTGGTACCTTCTGCACCTGAGGTTTCACAGGGCAGGGCCGCTGCCCCCTTCAGCTAGAATCTGAGTCCCATAAGCACCTACTGGTGACCACAGAAAGGGTAAGTGAAAACCGTCATTCTCCTAATGGAGACCAAGTCACAAGTGATCCCATCTCCCTAAGTTCATAAATTATTAGTAGGCTGGGAGTCATTGCAATGAGAATTTGGCTTTGGAACAGAAAAGAAAGAAAAAGCCTAGGCTGGGGGCGGGGGCAGGGGCGGTCAGAGCCCTTACAAGCTTTGGGGAAACACAAACAAACAGGACCCTGATGAAGCTACGCTGCTCTCCAACTTTCAGGGCGAACTGTGTCTCCAGGTCAGAAACGGCCTGGTGACAGGAGTGGAGGACAGCAGGACCCTATTGCACACACATGAACACACACACACACACACACACACACACAGACACACAGAGCTCAGGGGATGGAGACTTAATGAATGCCTTCTGAAATACTTCTCACACCAACAGCGGGGAGAAAAGGCAGCCAAAAGCAAGGCCATGAACCTTCCTCTGCTTTCTCCACAGTTTGTTCCCAAATCTGAAGGCTGGCCTTGAGGTGAGCCAACACCGAGGCTATTTCTGACACTCAGGGAGGCATGCAGGGGGAGGGACGGGGTCATGATTAGTGTTTAAAACATAGGGGACCTAAGTCCCTACCGAGTGGTTCCCTTTAGAAGAAGTCCAGGTCATGGAGGCAGCCCGGGGTGGGGAGCTGCTTCTGGCCTGTCCCCCGTTGATTGTAAACAACCAAGCACCACGTGTAGTGTCAGACCAGCTGCTTCTTAATTCTGTGAACTGAACTTCACGCTCTGTGCTCACTGGCCCCGTCTTCTCATCCACGGCGAAGTGTGGGTGTCCTCCCGACGTGCTGGCAACTGAACGCTAGCGTGTCATGTGCCCGTCGGGGGCCTCAGCGCACGACGCGACCATTTTATAAGCCTCCTGCGGAAAGCAGCACATCCCACCCGGCCATCCTTCCTCGGCCCAGTGCACTGGCAAACATATCCTGAGTCCTGCGTGTCTTCTCAATATGAAACCAGGCTGGTCAGTGGGAGGCAAAGTCTATACCCTCCCCACAGAGGTACACGTGAAAATGATCCTGATTAAAACCTCTGGGGTACTCAGACAAGGGTGCTGAGGACCTAAGCACAATTTCCTAGAGCAAGTTTCTTTTCAGCAGGAGAAACCTAGTAAAAGCTTACTGAGGAAGAAACAATCCACAATAACCCCAGATCTAGAGACAATCTAAAAACAGAAGCTAATTTTAAATAAAATATAAATATTTTCAATTTAGGCAGGACTTGATATCTTTCGGAAGCTAAAGCATCTAAGAATATAACACTGTGACCCACACGAGGAATTTGGAGGAGGTGTTGCCAAGGGTCACAGGCAGAGAGAGTAAAGATTAAAAGCTCCAGCTCTGGAAGGCTGGTTTTTAACTACTAGGTAGGTCCAGGCACCTCCTGGAGACTTGAACAGGTTGGAGGAAACTGAGGTAAAATACCTGGGAGAGGTATGAGAAAGAGAGAGGCCCAGCCCTCCCACTCATTTAATCCAGGCCTGGGCCTGGAAAGGAGAAAACAGGAGGTGGGGGATGCTAAGATTCTTAAATAAAGTGAGCTGTGCAACAGGAATAATTGGGTGAGGTGGGTCAGAAGGAGGGAGGCAGGTAAGGGAGGAGACAGGATGAGGGAAAAGAGTTGCAAAGGTCTGGGTTAACGTAAGTACAAATGAACAGGGGTGGCCCTGCCACTAAGAGGGGCCTCTGCATATCTGCTACCCACTCTCTCCTGTGCCCTCAGCCCTACCTGGCCCAGGGCACCCAGCTGCCGGGTAGAGGAGCTCCTGGACAGCAACCTCACCTTTCCCCAGAGCCCCGACCCTAGCTGAGGCTCTGGGGCCAGGGGCTGGGGAACACACAGGGGCGGGGCGGGCAGGTCGCTATACAAAGGCACTGGTGGAGTTGATGAAGACAGGAGCACTGCTTGGCTGGATCAGCTCGTAGAGGGCCTCATACGTCCCCACCACAAAGCCCACGAAGCCCAGGATGCTGATCAGGGCGTCCTTGGCGATGGTGATGGGGCTCATGCCCTCTGAGTAGTAGGTGGTGATCTCCAGGAGGGGCGGGATGATGAGGGCCAGGGCGCTGCTGCTCACGGACCCCACCAGGGAGATGACCAGGTCCAGGCGGGGGATGAGGATGGCCAAGACGCCTGCAGGAGAGAGAGGACACGCCTGCTCAGGACTGCCCAGAGCCGGGAGAGACCTCCTCACTGCTGAGCAAATTTAGCACGAGTCCTTCTTCCAGAATGGAGAGCTCCGCAGAAACTTAGACATCGTCCCATCCAGTGCCTCTTTGCACAGATGAGAAAACAAATGGCCGCAGGTGTGGCACAACCTGGGTCTCACTGCAAGGCTGGGACTGGAACCCAGATCTCCTGGCTTTCAGCTTTTCCCGCTACAGCATACGACCTCCATCTTTCCGAAGCAAAGGAACCAAATTACACTCCTGGGCAGCCTGGTCCCTACCAGAGAGGGAGGTGGACTGTTTCTGTGCGACTGGTCATTTTCTTCTGCCGAGGGTACCTCCCCCACAAATATCTCACTTAACTGACAAGAAACAAAATCGGGGCCGGGGGGGAGCCATCCTTCTGGAATGCTATCAGAATAAACCCCGTCTCACAGAGCATTTTCCTACAGGGAAAGTAGATGTAGCTCAGAGTGCAGGCTCACCTGAGGGGCAAGGCCCCACATGATGGCCTCGCGCCCATGGCTCCCACACCAGGCGGAAGTGACGAAGAACCAACCGCAGGCCGCCTTAGGAATCCCCGTCAGCTTCCACCCCGTGGCAATGACAGTGCTGCTGTCACACCAGGGGGAGGAGGCCTCGCCGACCGCACTTACTCCAGCGCCCGCTGAGCCCGCCGTTCTCATCTGACTCAGCCCTCCGCCGGGGGTGAGGCGCGAAGGCCACTGCTCCACAAATGCCCCGAGGACTGCGGGCTCTGGCATCGGTGACACAGGGGGGATGTTACCGCTCCTTTCTATTCCCCGGTTTTCTTGTTGGCAAATGAGGATACAAATGGCTCCTATGTCACGGAGATACCCTGATGGCCCAACGGGGTTGCACAGGCACCTCACAAAAGGCCTGGGGTACAAGAGGCTCACGCTAGAGTTCAGAGCATCATTCTACTATATATGCTGCTGCCCATGCAACTGCATTACTGACTCATTACTGTCTTCCCCACGGCAGGCTCCAACCGGAGGTCCCCAGCATGGAGACCGTGCTCCAGAGCACATACCTCACTGGCTCCTACGAGTCACATCTTACATGGGGGGGGGGGGGGGGGGTTCAGTTCCCCCTTCATCTCACAAAGCAGAGTAGCCAAGTCATTCTGAGGAAGGCATCACAGTGGTGAGACTGCCAGACAGACACCTCAGGCCGATGCACCCCATTTTACCCTCAGATCAATTTTACTCCTCAGATGGGACTGTCCGCATCGATTACTGTTTCTTTGGCTAAGCTACAGACAAATGGACTGGGTTGCATGTAGAAGCCAGGTTTTGTGAGACGCACTTGCTTTTAAGCTGGAATAGCACTCCCTGTAGTAAGAGAGGAGGTGACGTGGGATGGGGGCTTACCAGGAGAGGGACAGGTACACGTCTCCCGTCTCACACTTCCTCTGAAGCGATGTCAACTTAAACGAATCCAGTTCCTCATTCACAGCGGCCATATTTCAAGGACTTAACAGTTGCCTGTGCCTAATGGCTACCGTCCTGGACAGCACAGACCCAGAATACTCCCCTCGCGGCAGAACATCTAGCGTCTGATAGGCAGCACTGCGACGCAGCCACTCGTTGGCAGAATCTGCCTCGGGTCCATGGGTATGTAACTTCACAACATGGTTACTGTCCCCAGGCAGATTCAATGATAGGAAGGGACAGAATGCAGGCCCTCAAGTGTCTGGTCACGTCACACACCTGACGATTAAGAACATACAGAACGACACCCGCAGGAGGCAGAACAGGGGCGCTGGCTGATCACACAAAGAGCCTGTCTGTGAAGAACTGGGGGAGTCAGATGTCGGGCTAACTTTCCCAGGGACGCACTGCAATCATTTAGCAGAGAACCGGTATACAGTCAGCCCTGACCTCTCTCTGCTTTGCAAAGGAAGTAAGACAAGTGTTTTGAAGCCTGATAACAAAAGGGGGCACAAGGATACTGAGCCTCAGATCTGCTTCTAGCATCATTTTATAGCCCTGAGGCAATCCCTTCCTCTTTCCTTATTCTAGTGTTCAACCGTAATGGCAATTATCCATCAACACCCTCGCTGTTCTGAAGCCTTCAGGAAGCCCATAAAAAGTGTAGGCTTTTAACTTGCACTGCAAGTTAAAAACAGTATGTTTCAGCCCTTAGCTATTTCTATATAGAGTTGGTGATATCCCTCAAATCTTCAGGGTTGAATTTGGAGGAAGGATAAAACTAAATTGTAAACTAGGGCGCCTGGGTGGCTCAGTCAGTTAAGCGTCCGACTTTGGCTCAGGTCATGATCTCGCGGTTTGTGAGTTCGAGCCCCGCCTTGGGCACTGTGCTGACCGCTCAGAGCCCGGAGCCTGCTTCAGATTCTGTGTTTCCTTCTCTCTCTGCCCCTCCCCTGCTCATGCTCAATCTCCCTCTGTCTCTTAATAAATAAACGTTAAAAAAAAAAAAAAAGACTAAATTGTAAGCTGATGACAAAATGGCGTTCTCATTACGGACAACTTAGCGCTCAACGAGAATTGATCTGCCGTGTGGTCCGTGCTGTGTGTTCCCTTCCCCTCTCTGGGGTCTGGGTCTACATCTGCCTAATGTCAACCTCACAGTGACGGCTCCCATGGTTCCAGTGTGGGTGAGGGGTGCGGTGGCAATAGCACTGGGGCAGCAATCAGATCTGAACCCCGGGAGAGGCTGGTAAAGGAACGTGGTTGAGAGTGCAGGCTCTGGACTCAGAACCTGGACTCCAATCCCAGCTCCACCACTAACCAGCCAGCTACTTAACCTACCACTAAATAGGAATGGTCACATGAGACCGTTCACATCGAGATCTCAGAGCACTCAGAACTTAAGTGCACAATAAATGAAATGTGAGTTAATACAATCACCGGTCCCAGCACCAACGGGTTCACCATTTGGAGCCTCAGCTCGTTCACCCATGAGGTTAGGTGACCATACGAGCCCTGGATGAGGACTGAAGTCTCACCCGCCTCTGACATCTTAAGGAACCGTACAAAGCAGGTGTGGTCACTTAGGAGTGTGTTGTGGGATCCGTCAACTCACTGTCAAGTGGGAAGCACCATGTCCTGCTCGACTGTGGCACAGCAGAGCAATGGGATTCCTCTCCTAGAACAGATGGGTATGCCCTAAACACAGCTTCCAGCCTGCCTGGTTTTGTGCCGTTAAAGGGAGTGTGAGTTATTCTTCCGGTGCCAGCCCCTGATCTCCATGGATGCTCCACCCCACTCAAGAGAAGGGTGTCCCTTATCAGAGACAATAAGCCCGAGGAGGAAAGAAGTCAGATGACCTGCCTGCGCCCTCCCAGCTCTGAGTCTGACATCCCCTCTTCCTCTCTCACGTTAACCTGGGGGACATATGGCACGTCGTGATAGGACTTAAGTGAGGTCAGATGTGCTCTACTCTATGATAAGCATTAGGTGGAAACAGTGACACAAGCTCCTGCGATTAGAATCTTTTCTCAGATTAGACAGAGATGTTCCACTTCAGCATGACATTTTAAAAGCAATCTAAAAACTTGCCCTTGTGTTTGCTACAAAGGATATACACAATAAGCGTGCCTAACAAAAATATCTCTAAATAGAGATTTTTTAAAGTGGCAAAACTTTTCTCTTAAGGCCAGGATCACAAGGCTATCCTAGCTGGACCACATACCACAAGCGAACCCCAAATAAAGCCTGACATTGGAGAAAGATAATGAGGGGGGTGGGGAGAAGGCAAGAACAGTAAGCCTCACACCAATAATGCTGGGGGAAGGGGAAGACAAGAGGACCCAACCAAATTAGCACAAATAGCCCCAAGGGCTCAACAGCAGGGGTGCCTGTTTTGCCATCATGCAAAATGCGGCCAGCTAGCTTCAGCTAATTCCAGACATGGGAATCAAGTACTTAGGAAAGATGTGGGAGTAACCAAAACCTCTTCTAGCACTAAATGTCTTTACTCGGAATTAAAGCCCTCTGGAAGGAGAAACTCCAGAAGGTAGAGATCTCAAAGCAGCCAACCAGGAATATCCTCTCCCTACTCTCTCCCTGCTCCCCCACAAGCACACCCCATACAAAGAGGAACACTCCCACAGCACCCTCCCAAACAGCAAGGCAGCGCCCTCTGCAGCAGCTTGGCTGTGGCATGTGCAGAAATGGGGGACTGAGGACAACTCAGCTAGTCCACGTGATTAGTCAAGAGGGCTCCAACGGTATTACAAAACATGTTCCCTTTGGGTTAAGAGACACTAAAAATGTGACCTTTTGACTGCTGAAGCACCAGGGGGCAAACGGCCATGTTCAGAGATGGAACTGACTGGGATTCTGGAGCCTGTGGTTTTAGACCGGCAACTGAAAGAGCTGACGTGTGCACAAGAGAAGACAAAGCACTTTAGAGAACACACACTTACAGAACTATGCCGGACACCTACAGCCAGCCCTATGTCTGGAAGCTCTTCCTGCTGTTTCGTTGTGCTCAGTGCTGGTGCAGCCCACCTGTGTTACTCTGAATGTCTAGAAATGTACCTTTAAAATTAATACCAGCCTTGGACACAATATGTCATTTCATTTAGGGTGAGTATAAATTTAAAAAAATACAAAAGCAAGGAAAACAACTTACATGTCCCACACCAAAGGAGTAGTTTAGTAAATATGATCCACTAATACAATAGAATATTATATGGTCATGAAAATATTTATGAAGGATACGTATATTCATGACATAATATCAAATAAAAAGCAAAAGACGAAGTTTCCTGTGTATACTACGACTGCAACTATTTTTAAAAGCACCTACGAGGATGAACACAGAAAATAAAATGCAAAAAAAATTTATTTTGTTAAGTCAGTGGGATATTTGGAATTTCTTCTTCAATCTAGACATTCTTGAAATGTTTCTACATTAACTTTTTTTTTTTTTTTTTTTTTTTTTGAGCAGTAGTTTGGTAGAAATTTCAACTCAGGCTCAAAGCACCTGTGCCAAATCACAGAAGTTTAGACTTGAAAGAAATCTTCGCAATCTGGTACCCTGCACATCTATCTTCTGGCTGAGGAAACTGAGGCCTCGGGAGGGTTCCCCAGGGACCCACAGTGCACGGCTAATTACCACCACTGCCCCTTGTCACTGTAGCTGCAAGATGGAGGGATGGGAGGGAGCACAAGCTGCTGAGAAGCCACTCTGTTCGGACCTGGCAGCTTCATGCTTGACAGGGTTTGGCTGCTTGGAATGTTCCACAGCTACGCATTCCAGTCCAAACAGGCCTTTTAATTGATAAGGCTTTATGTGATTACATCTTCAACAATAGGTTTCTGAAATTTTCATATGTAACCGAAGGAAGATGCTTCACGTGGGAAATGCCACAGAGAATTAGTTCAAAGCACTGAAGGACAGATTAATGCCTCATGGAACCCAAAGGAACTACTCTTTCTACACTTCTGAACTCCCTCTGGCACCAGCCTCTTCCAGCCCCTCCCCCTTGCACATAGGTGACCTGCGAAGTCTGCAATTGAAACATAGGGGCTGGAAAGAAATACTGTTTCATATGAAATTGCAACACAATGAACACCATTCTCTGATGCGTGTATTTTCCCTTCCCCTCCTGTCCAAGAGTCTGAAATTAAGCACCAAAGAGTAGACACAGAAGTCTTTGCAAAAAGGGGGAGAGTGGCGAGAAAGTCGAATTCCCAACGCAAAAAAAAATTGAGTCTGGACCAAATTCCCCTGTTTCCCTTGGTGGGTGGAGGGTAAGGAGGAGGAGGAAAAAAGACAAGAAAACACTATAAATAGCAATAAAATAAGCTGCTACTAAAATGTATGGGTGTAATAGAAAACAATCAGTTTCAGCAAAGTTCTAAAATCATACACCAAATAACCTTATGCAGCAAAGATCTGAAAGTACAGGAAAAAAACAAAAACAAAATAAACTCACATAAATACATTTAAGTTGGTGCTGCAGTGAAATGCCTCTCCTGAATCCCACAATCACTTCACAGTCTCCAGGGAAGGGAAAAGAAGCCCGGGTGTTCAGAGATGAAAAGGCTGCATCATTTAATAGGCTGACGATGCAATGCTAGGTCACAATAGATCACAGAAAGGGAAATAACTGAATGCACTTGCAGATCAAAAGCAGCTTGAGTCCTTTGAGCATCATGCTGTAGAAGGGAGATGAGACCCACAGACAGAGTCAGGAAAAGCAAAGCAAAATCCAGGAGACATCTAAGGATAGCATGAGGTCTATGAATCAGAGACTCCTGGCTCCTGCAGGGCGCGGTGGAAAGAAACCTGGCAGGAAGCAAGACATATGCTACCGGAGGCTAAGCCAGGTTTGAGAAGAAAATGGGGCCAGGACAGGAATCAGGCCCAGCATCACCGCCCCAGCTCTCCGGGCAAGGAGAAGCTGGTGTCTAGGCAGTTAGAGCACATTTTGCCTAGACAGACCTACCTTTTCTAGAGAAACCACTTTGAAAAAAGCCAATTATTTGAACCATCCCATCCTTGCTTCCAGCACCCTTTGGATTCCAGAATCAGAAAACTGAGGGTTGACATTATACACTGTGCACATGAAGGCTGGACTTCAATCCTTAGAGGTAACCATCCACAGAGGAACACACGTATCTGTGTTGAAGAATGAGAGTTGCAGGCAGAAGATAGGAACAAAATCCAGAGCATCTTAGCGCACATTAAGGCAAATTGCTAGAAAAGCAAAGATACACTACAATTGTTTCCTTTTCAGTTGCTCTAGGGCAGCAGTGGCCTGTAGGTAGCTCTGGGCACTGGATTAGCTGCTGAGTGGGCTTTTTCTATAGGCTGGACTACAGAGGGCCAGAAGGTCTGCCAAACAAAGGCTATAAGGAGAAGCCAGATTCTTGGCTGCCATCAACTTGCTAGGGTTGGCAAATGCAAGCAGTCCACTCGTTGCCTGGCTCTTCCCCAGCCCCACCCTGCAATAAATCCTCAGACAGAATATGCCCAACATTAAGTCAGAAGGTTTGGTTCCTCAGCTCTAGTGACCTCCTTCCATACAAAGATTCAGGACGCTGAGCTTCACCCACATCCTTGAAATGAAATGAGAAAGAGAACTGCAGGTGGCTTGAAGAAATCTGTTCGATGACAGGCATTAGTCTGTTCCCTTGAGACAGTTCACTCTGGGACAGGCACTAGTCTGTTCTTTGAAGAGACATTCTAGGACAGGAGCCAGTCTATTCCTTGAGCAAATGAGTCTGAGATAGGCACTGTTCAGTTCCCTTGAGAAAGTCCTAGCTGGTAGAGCCACCAGTCTATTTCCTTGAAAGGTCCATTCTGGGATGGGCACTAGTCTATTTTTTGGAGAAGGACCATTCTAGGATAGGTACTAGCCTGTTCCCTAGGAAGCCCATTCTGTGGTAAGCAATGTCAGTTCTATTGAGAAGACCATTCTGGGGTTGGCACTTTCCTTAAAGAGGTCCTTTCTAGCACAGGCACTAGGCTGTCCCTTGAGGTCCTTTCTAGCACGGGCACCAGGCTGTCCCTTGAAGAAGCCCATTCTGGGATAGGCACTAAGTCATTCCCTTGAGGAGGCCCATCTGGGATAGGTACTCATCTGTTCCCTGGAAGAAGCCCATTCTAGAATAGGCACTAGTTCGTGCCTTTGAAGAGGGTTTACTCTGGGATAGGCACTAGGCTGTTACCTTGAAAAAGTTCATTCTGAAATAGGCACTAGTCTGTCTCCTTGAGACTGGTGTCTCAAGTCCTTTCTAGGGTAAGAACTATTAGTCTTGCTGAGGAGACCATTCTGGGATAGGCACTAAGCTGTTCTCATGCGGAGGCTGATCCGGGATGGGCAGTAGTCCGTTCCCTAGAAGAAGTCTGTTCTTGGATAGGCACTAGACTGTTCTTCTGAGGAAGTTTATTCAGAAATACACACCAGAATGTTTCCTCAAGTAAGTCCATTTTGAGATAAACACTATCAGCTCTATTGAGGAGACCATTCTGGGATGGGAAGTAGTCTGTTCCCTTAAAGAGGTCCATTCTAGGTAGGCACGATACTATTCCCTGAGGAGGTCCATTCTGGAATAGGCACTAGTCTGTCCCCCGTGTCTAACCTCTACTGCCCTTCTCTTGTCAACAGTTAACCCATACCATCATTTCTGATCTTCCACACTATGAGTAAATGCTAGATAACTTTCACACCATTTATCCCTAAAACACTCCATTCTGGTTCAATTTAAAAACCATACAGGCCTATTTTTATTCCAAAGATAGAGCCTTGGACTGGATAATTTAAGAAGTTCCCAGGGAAGTCTCAATATAATAAGTCAAGATAATTCTTTTCCCAAAATAGCACAATTTTTAAAAATAAAATAAAAAGCCCAACATAGCCAAAAAGTACCATCTAGATTCAAGTACTGTGATCTGGAAACAAGTTGCAAATCTCCTAGAAATTTACATTAGGTATTATAGACCAATTTATTCAGGGGTTCTCTATTCTATCAACTCACAGAACCTACCAAAAAAGAAAAAAAAAAGGAAAAATTGATTTTTATTTTAAAATGTACATCGGTTTCCACCAACAGCAAATAGAGTAATATCTTGTCTCTTAACTCACACTCTGGGGTGTGTGGTCAGGGAGGAGAAATAAAACACAAAGGTAAAAATCAAACACCTAGATTAATCAGTATACATTTTCTAAGAAACACATTTAGTAAACGTCTAGAAGAGTATCATATAGGCTCAACATGAAATCTAAGCAATAGATCGTCACACTGGAAAAGGATTATTTGAAAACACAAATAAACATGTAGTGGCTATCAAAGTAACCTATACTCACATGCATATGGTTTAAATGGCTCTCTTTTACACTGTTACCTTATTTTACCCCAAGGACATGGGATAGTAATTGTACATCTTTACTATGAATTCTGACCACCACTGTAGCATTTTACGCCATATCTACAAATAAACTTGTGTTCTCCTTCCCATGCCCTTTCGAGTACATATACAATCAATTCACTTCACCGTCTGGCCGGGCCTCAACTACGCACCTGAGACATCAGGCCATGTTCCCCGCTCACACACTACAACTGTTTCAGTACACCAGGCTCTCCCTCAAGAAAGCCCTGAGGACTCGGTGCCCTTTGGGGAGGGAAAAAAAAAAAAAAAAACAAAGCAATTATCTCGTCTTCTACTCACATGTCAGGCAGACCAGCACAGTGCGCACGAACAGGTCTACCACCAGCTCGCAGTGCTCGGGCACGCGGGACACGAAGAAGGGGATGATGATCTCGGCCGGGACGTAGAACTGGAGGGCGTAGGTGAAGAAGATGCCAATGGAGTAGAGCAGCTTGACCGACTGGTACAGCCTGCAGAGAGAGAGCCGAGACCCATTCCAAAGCCTGCTCTGTGCCACAGCACTAGCAGTGAGGGGGCAAGACGGTCTCGCCGTGGCCATGTCTATCCAAGTCACGGACGCGCGTGTCCTTCAGACCCAGCAACTTCATGTCGAGGCATTTACCCTGCAGATACACTTGCACGTTGCGTAACATTTTTCCCTCCAAGTATGTCACTGTCGCATTGTTTACGTATGGAAGGCTGAAAACAGTTGAAATGTTAGCCAGTGGGGAACTAGTTACATCATAGGGTCCCATACAGCTGTGAAAAAGTAGGAGGCAGAACTACAGGTGCTGATACGGAACCAGCGCCAGGATACGTAAGTGAAAAATGCGTGAAGCAGGACAGTGCCTACAGTGTGCTACAAATTGTCCAAAAAAAGGAAAAAGAAGGAAAAAACACTCCCTCCCCCTACCCCACACATGCATATGACATTCTTACATACTCTAACCATCCCCAAAAGGAAACACAAGAAATCGGTAATGTGGTTGCCTCTGAAATGGTAAACTGTAAAACTGGGGACTTGGGGAAGCAAATGGAAACAAACATATTCTGTCTACGCTTTGAACAGATGGAATCTTTCATGGACACATAACCTTTCAAAAATCAAAACAATTAAAAATGCAATTAAAGCGTAACAGGCCTTTTTCTATCCTTCCCCTTCAATTCCCTGTTCCCTAGAATCAGAAGGGGACCACATGACCAAGAAGCAAGAGCAAAACCCATCTTCCCACACCACTGTGGCTGTCTTCCTACCATTGCTTCACGTGTGGCTCCTCAGGGAGACGGTTAACTCACCAACAGATAGCTCTGTCTTATCTCTTGCCTAGAACTGTGCAGAGTAGAAAACAAGCCTGATCCATAAGTACTCATGGATCTGAAATGATCAATCCAGGGAAGGCTACCCTGCCCCTTAGCAAAAGCTCCCCTTCAAGCAAGACCTTCATGCCTTCAGCAGCAAGAAACTGGCCTCCCCCACCTTGTTGGAAATCTATTTAAAAGTGGTGATTGCATTGTGTATATTGTGCATGGAGTTTCTCTGTGGTTGAACTTAATGCCTAGAAGATGTTCTGATGCTATAAACAGGAGAACATCCTGGGAGAGACTGAGTTTGACAAAAGGTCTTACTTGCTCCAAGAATAGATAATAAAAACGCTTTGGAAAAATCAGCTGGTGCCTCTATAATTAAACTCGGTACAACACCAAAGCCTTCTGGAGTGCTGGGAAGTCTGGAAGCAGGATCGTCACCTGCAGGGACGGCTAAATAAATCGCGCCTGAATGGAGGAGGAAAGATGAAGAGTAGCTGGGTTTGGAGTGTCAAAGGGACGATGACAGGTGCTCATCCACGGCTTTAGATTATGTGGGCTGCTTCTGCTGTTCCTGATCCATTCATCTTCAGTTATGCCAACCTACCACCTGGCTCTTGAAAGGGCAGGAACATTTGGAAACTTAAAAGCAGGCATCAGAGCGAAAGGGAAAGACTTTCTGAAAACAACAGCCCATTGCAGGACTGCCACTTGGCTGGCCACACCACAACCCTTGTCCCCAGACCCCTGCTGATTAAGGGCACCCTGGGCTAAACACTGATGACACAACCGAATAAACACTCTTCTCAATTTTTTCAACCTGCCTTTGTACAATGCCTCGCTGATCAGAGCTCTAACAACATGCACAGGCAGGTCAACCAGGCCAGCCTGAAAGGTTCCCTGGTCCCCAGGGCACTCAACAAGCTTCTCAGTGTCTGCTCAGCTGCCCTCCACAATGAAATTCTCATCTTCAAAACAGAACTGTTGCTTCAGACACACCCTGCGACAGCTACCTTTTCAGGAAGCATTTCAGTATGTCTCAGTGTTTCCCTGCAAGATAGTAACCAAGAGTTAAGCAAAGTGAGGTAGAGAAGGGCTCCCCACAGCCCCAAGTCCACTGTGAGAGGCCTCCACCCACTCATCAAGCCGGTGACTGCCACGGGAGAGGCACAGCAGAAGCTGGGAACCCAGCCTATTCGCCCTCTTTTCTCCCTGTCTGGAATGCTTGAGGTGAACCGATGGGATGCTTGGCCCTTCCAGGTTCAGATTTCTAGGGAGAAATGGCATACTACCTGATCAACCAATCCATGTGGCATACGCCTCCAGAGGAATCCCTCCTCTAAACAAAGAAGAAAGCTCAGGGCAGACTTCTCCTTCTGATCGCACCAGGAGAGTATGACGAAGCACTTTCTCACACATAGCACTTGGTCTTCCTGACAATCCTGGAAGAAATGACTACTCCTGGTTCCCCAAAGTAGGAGCTGAGGCAGTGAGCAGCTGTGACCTGTCCAAGGCCACAGAGGTGAACATGGCAGACCACCCCTACCCTCTATGCCCCAGTTGTTCCCTGAAAACATCTCTTCACAACATGCCTCACAGTTCTAGCATTTAGTCCTCCTTTTTGTTCAAAAGGCATCTACTGGATGATGATTGTGTGCCAGGCGTTGTGCCGGGGGCCGGGGTAGAATGCAGAGCTTACGGTGGAGGGAGATCACAGTGCAGGTAAACAGAACATTATAGCGCTTTGGAACAGGAATTAGGCTAGGGTCCGAATGGGATCCTGTAAGAACAGAGTGAAGGGGCATCTGACCTAGCCTGGAGGTTGTGGCGGGTGGAACAGCAGAGAAAGTTTCTCAGAAAGAGTGGCTCCTTGACTAAGTCTTCCTCACGGACTAGGAAGGAGGTGCAGGCAGGGCTAGAGCCCGAGTGGTCCTGACAGGGACGTTGCAGATTTTTGTCTCTGCTGGAGGAGCAAAGGGAGGCCCCTGAGGGCTCTCGCCAAGGGAATGCACCCATGACTGGAGTCCTGGCTCGTACAGGGAATGGGAGAACAGACCTGGAGAAGGATTAAGACTAGGACAGGCAGATGGGTCAAAGGGCTCAGTGGGGGGCCAAGGAAGGATGGTGCTGGCCGGGGGCAGGGGTGGGGGTGAGTAGGGGGTGGCAGTGGTGGGCTAAAGTGAAGTAAGCTGATTTAAGGGGTGACTAGGAAGAAAATCCACGTTCTGACCCATGAATTTAAAAAAACATCCAGGGGTATCCAGGTGGCTCAGTCAGTTAAGCATCTGACTCTTGATCTCGGCTCAGGTCATGGTCTCACGGTTCGTGAGATCGAGCCTCACATCAGGCTCCGGACTGACAGTGTGAAGCCTGCTTGGGATTCTCTCTCCCCCTCTCTTTCTCTCAAAATAGATAAGTAAACATTTTTAAAACTACAAACTAAATGAAACAAGCATCCAGGGCTCCCACGCTTCCATCCTTCCCCACGTACCAACAATTGGGCAGGTTGAGGGTTATGCTGCCTTGGATGTTAGCTCCAAACTGCAGGTACCCCAGGCACCCCAGACTGATGTACAGGGCGGTGATGATGGCCATTCCCACGTACAGGATGACCGGAAATTTCTGAGGATCCTTCATTTTGTTTTCAAGGGGCAGAACCTATAAGAGTAGTGAGAAAGAAGAGAAAACACAGGAAAAAGGAACATTAATGGTGAAAAACAAAACTGTAATGGGCTCAGAAATAACTGCTTTAGCCCCAGGAGACAGAAACAAATCCAAGCTATTTCCTCAGAGCTGGAGGAGAGGCAGAGCCCGCTGTGTGAGCCGGGAAGTGCGGGGAGGCGAGCGTGGGCCGGACTGGGACCAGGACCCCTGCCCAGGCCAGTGCTCTGCCTCCGGCTCCAGGAGCCCCATGGGCGGGGTTGGGGGGGGGGGGTGTGCTCTCTGCCCCTCGGCACAGCCGCACGGCCGCCGGCAGCCCTCCCACCTCATGCCCACCCGGCATGATGGGGAACAGACCTCGCCTGAGACCACAGTTCTGCTAACCTGTCCGAAGAATGCAAAACACAGGTCAGGGAACACTGCCACTCTAGTTCCCGGAAACTTCACAACCTGCTACCAACTGCACCTGGCCGGGCTCACAAGGAAGAGTGACAGTGTCGAGCTGTCCCACAAACCATCTTTGATCTTGTCATGACACTCATTTTCCTTGAACGCTTGCAGTCACGAGGCAGAGTGGGTCTGTGCCAGACATACCCCGGCGGGCAGGGAGGGCCCGCTGCAGGCCCGGCGCCGTGAGGGAGCCACAGCCCTGCACTTCCAACCGGCCCTCAACACCACCCCCCCTCCCCCACCAGTGCAGGGGGCCTCCAGCTTCAGCTGATCCACATCCGGTTAGAAACAGTTGCTAAGCTTGCTTCTGGTTACCTTTTGTGGACAGTCTAGAGAGCCAGAGGG
Organism: Prionailurus bengalensis; assembly: GCF_016509475.1. NCBI lineage: Eukaryota > Metazoa > Chordata > Mammalia > Carnivora > Felidae > Prionailurus > Prionailurus bengalensis. Next base: position 196,624,545 of record NC_057343.1, read on the forward strand.
CAGGCAGCCCGTCTCCCCTGTGTCTGCCAGGCCTGGGCCAGTGGCACAAACACAGAGCCTACCATGAACAAAGAGTGAGCAGGGGCCCTGCACCCACACATGCTCAACAGCCCTCAAATCCAAACTAAGAGTCGAAACACAGAGAAATCTCAAGCAACAGATAATAATGATCACAGGATGACTCCACATCCAGGCCTTGGCTAAAGAAAGGAAGCAAAGAACAACGTCTGCACTGTGCTGCCAGGGAAAACTGGTGAGTTCCGCACAATGCTCCTTCAGAACCAGGATCTCCAGGCAGCTTTCCACATTTACTCAATCTCTTCTTTCCAGTCCCAAGCACTTGAGAGCTCGTTTCTCACTGCTACAATACGGGGTTCTGTTTGTGTTTGTGAGTCAAGGTGAGACCATCTTCCTGGGCAGCGAGAAGCTCCAAGAAAGAGCAAAGGGAAAGGTGTAAAACCTCGGGACAACAACTTACACACTGATCCCTCAGAAAGTCTCCCCCGTGATGTTAGGGCCTTAACACATTGCACCAATCCCACCAGGGCAACTCCTTAGTATTTTGACGAAAGAATCGATCCAGCTTCTAGGTTTTCTTAAAAGTATATCAAGTGACAGGGAAACCAAATGGGGATAAAAAGATATTCCATGAAAGGAAAAGTGTCTTCTTCCCTTTTCCTAAGCTGTTGGCCAACAGTACTACTAATTTTCTTCAAGGAAGAATTCTGGAACTTTATTATGAAAAAATATAAATAAAAATCAAATTAAGTGCAAATGAGTGGCAGATTCCTCTCTTTAGGAGAAGAACTTGGTGAAATCATAGCAATGGTGGGGGAAGCTAACTAGCAGTGAGAGCTAAGGCCATCTATCTACACACAAAAAACACAGCACACCAATGTTCCAGGGCAGAGACATTATTTGTGCAGCTACTGATTTAATTCTAAAATCAATAGTATTATTAATTGATAATAATACTTACTGTGTGTCAGGGGCTACACAAAGTACTTTACACACATCTCATTGAATCCTAACAACTACTAATCATTAAGTTCACTTTTCAGAAGTGAACAACAAAGAAGTTAAGTCCTCACACAAGGTCACACAGCTGTTCTCTGGGAGAGCCAGGACTCAACCCCAGTCAGTCTGACTCTAGACCCTGCACTCCCAATTGCCATGTATTATTGCTTATTGCCCACATAGGTGATAAATATGCAACAGAGAGGGCTTGAAGGCAAACATTCTCAAATCACATACAATTTGTTTCCAAAACCCCAGTGGAATCCCTGCATTGCTGTTCAGGAGCTGGCCGATAAGTTTCAGAAGATAATTTCTAACAGCATTTCCTCAGCCTTCCAAAGAGCAGACCTCAAGGACACCAAGGGCGACACAGAATCACAGCAAAACTCTTACCATCCCAATGCCTTCAAACGCAAAAATGGCCGTGCCAAAGAACAGAGGGTAGGTCTTCCAGGGAGCCACCAAGGGGAGGCGGCTGGGGTCTGGGATATTCTGAAAGAGAAAATAAAACAAAGCAAAGGCTATACAGAGATTCGAGATTTGAACTCCAACATCAGACAGGTCATAACCTTTTCCTAGATTCAAGATCCTCTAAAAGGAGAAAGTCTGACGCCTGACATGGTTCGGGGACATTTAGTCTTTGTATTTTTTTTCCCTTCAGGCTTAGAAAACCCCTATTTGCTTTGGGGAAAGACTATATCCCAGTGTACTATAAAAAACTCAAATGCTGGAGCTTGCATAAAAATAGTCACATTCTTTCATTAGGTAATCCCATCCCCAGAAATTGAATCCGAGTAGGGAACAAAAATCAAAATATACATGCTTATTTATTTTTGAGAGACAGAGAGAGAGAAAGAGAGAGAATGTAAGCAGGGGAGGGGCAGAGAGAGAAGGAGACAGAGGATCTGAAGCAGACTCTGAGCTGTCAGCACAGATCCCGACGTGGGGCTCAAACCCACGAACCGTGAGACCATGACCTGAGCCGCAGTCGGACGCATAACCAACTGAGCCACCCAGGCGACCTGATTATGTGCTATTTTTGACGTAAAAATTGAGATAACTAAGAGCACATGAAAAACGCTTACGAAATAATAGTGAGAACATTCACTTTTAAAATTTGCATATTCACTATAATGCCACTACGTAAACACTCCACATGGATAAAGCTGCTTTTCTCTTTCTTTTAATTCTTATAAAAGAGTTTGAACACCTGAAAAATTTTATTGATACACACATGATAGGAGTATTGGAACATTAGGGATAAAATGGCAAAAAAAATAAAAAGCATTTAAAATTATAGGCAGATGAAAACCATAGCACTTGTTAACTGCAGGTACAATGTACAGGTGTTGAAGCATGGAGGTGCAGACACAGAATCCTACCTGGCTCACCACTGGACAACGGCCCCCAGCGACGGAGCATCAAAGGAACGGGACTCAACACGGACAGGAGCTGTCCTTTCAGAATGTGGTTTTTGAAACCACGCGAATACACGGCTTAAATATAAGAATTGCTTTTTAAGCTGCCTTTATAATATTTTTTGTGGCGCCTGGGTGGCTCAATCGGTTGAGCATCCAACTTCGGTTCAGGTCATGATCTCGTGGTCCGTGAGTTCAAGCCCCACGTCAGGCTCTGTGCTGACAGCTCAGAGCCTGGAGCCTCCTTTGGATTCTGTGTCTCCCTCTCTCTCTGCCCCTCCCCCACTCACGCTCTGTCTCTGTGTCAAAAATAAATAAACATTAAAAAAAAATTTTAAGCTGCCTTTATACTGTTTTAAAATTGATTTAACTATAGAGGTATTTAGACAAATATGGGGCATGCTCTAACAGTGTGACAGAATAGTACCAGTGAACAAAAGGAGATCTAACATTAATCTCTATAACAGGCTTCTCTTTGAAAGTTTTCAAAGCAATTATACTATAGTTCCCCTAAAATATAATTTTAAAAATGCATTTTTTTTCCTTCCTGAGCTTCTACTAAGAAATTTCTTAGATCTCTTTATAAGAAGTATTTCAGTACCTGGAATGAAGACAGACTAATAAATATTTTTGCTCTACGATGAGACAAAGAGTGAAATTACAGTGCCTTGAAATTACTCCTGAGTCACAGTGTAACTTCTGGAAGCTTCCTGGAAACAGGAGCAATCTGTTGGTTAGAGGCTGACTGTTATCCAGGCTCATACATCAGATCTGGCTGAAGTATCAGAGAGGGAATTTCAGAATCCATGTCTGGGGATACTGGTGTGAATGAGACCAGCAGAAGGAATTTATAATTTTCCATACTTAATAATTGCTACTGACTTAAGAGACCAACCACTTAAGTGGAAAATGTTTAGGGGCACCTGGGTGGCTCAGTCAGTTGTATCTGACTCCTGACTTCAGCTCAGGTCATGATCTCGCGGTTCATGAGTTCAAGCCCCGCATCAGGCTCCGCACTGCTAGTGCTTGGAATTTTCTCTCTCTTCCCCTCTGTCTGCCCCTCCCCTGCTTGTGCATGTTCTCTCTCTCTCTCTCTCTCAAAGTAAACAAATAAACTTTTAAAAAAATGGAAAAAGTTTAACGTGCAAAGAAACATACAAATTAAAATCAGCTCATTATCGACATATTACCTCCTCAGTTCTGATATTATTAATTTCAGTGATAACAGCTTCCTGAGAAAATGCTGTTAAATGTACATAAGGATTGCAAGATGTACTCCAATTTTGGAAATATCCTAACTATGAAAAACATTGCATCTCAGAATTAAGGAAATGCAGCGATAAAAACATTTACTGGGAGCCCCCTCCGGGGGAGGCCCTCTGCTCAGAACCATGCCATCCGTCATTCCAGGTGGTGAAGATATGGGGAAGCCTGCACAGGTGGAGGATCTCGGTCGGCTTCCAAGATGGTGTTTGCACGAAGAGCAAGCGCACCGGTCACACACGTTCGGGACCACGGAAGGGTTCGGAAACACTGGACAGCAGAAGACGCCAAGACAAGACAGCAGCAACACAGCCACAAAAACGACCCAAAGGGAGCATCTTGACCTATGCACATCAAAATGATGCTGCTCGACTCACAGCCACAGCACCGTTCTCCCAAGCCACCCCAGCGCTGAGAGCACTGTGTGACCACACACGCCTCCTGGCTAAGCCCAGAGGCAGGCTCACACTCACGCTCAAGAAATTGGCGGGGCTGCCTCATCTGCAAGGGCAAGTTTGCTCTACGCACAGACAACGCTCTAAACGGACACTGCCTTCCACTGGGGCGGAGACACTGTTGGAAGCCACGTTCCCATCCCGGCCCTCTGATCACGGCAACCACCGCAGTCCAACGACTAAATGCAGTGTGTGTGCACGTCCATGTGAGGTGGCCTTGCTCGCTTTAATGTCCACTGCGGTGTGTCCTAGGCACTGATTCAGATCTCTAATTACAACGTTAAATCATGCATTTATTTACCCTTCCTTGTTTTCACTTAATTTGCCAGAGGTAGAGAAGAAAACTCTCTGGAAATGGTCAATCATGCGTTCATGGGTCCTCCTTCCATGCTCATCAAAAATGGGACATATCCAGACAGCAGTTTATTTTGTTCTTAAAAAATAGTTCTGCAGAAGAAAAGTCAGTATCGGCCACCCATCTGACTCACTAAGACAGAAAAAAAACAGTAAATGCTCACTGAGTACAATGTTAATCTAAATTCATTATGTCATTTCCTCAGTAGAGGAAAACCTGTTTCACAATGTGCTGCTTTCCTAGAAACCGTATCAGTGAGTGACCTGGTCACTGTTAAGTAGACCGTGTGAAAATGAGTTAATGTTCACCTGTCAGATTGACTAATATTAAAAAGATTGATATGTCGGGGCGCCTGGGTGGCGCAGTCGGTTAAGCGTCCGACTTCAGCTCAGGTCACGATCTCGCGGTCCGGGAGTTCGAGCCCCGCGTCGGGCTCTGGGCTGATGGCTCAGAGCCTGGAGCCTGTTTCTGATTCTGTGTCTCCCTCTCTCTCTGCCCCTCCCCGTTCATGCTCTGCCTCTCTCTGTCCCAAAAATAAATAAACGTTAAAAAAAAAATTTAAAAAAAAAAAAAAAGATTGATATGTCTAGTGATGGCTACTTACATACTATGGAAGGGAGCCTAGATGAAATTGGTCAAAAGCTTTTGGAAAAAGCGACTTGGCAAAATAAAAATTCAAAAGTACATACTCTTCAACAGCTACACCTCTAGAAAAATACCTTGGGGGAGTATTTCTACATGGCCACAAAAAGAAAGGCCTCAGAAAACTCACTGCCAGAATACTAAAGTAACACTAAAAAATTATAAACGACCTGACGGTCCACTGATTGGGGACTGGTTAAATAAACTAGGGCACATCTATTCTCTGAGATACTATGCAGCAATTAAAAAGGATGAGGTAAAACTATGTGTAACAACATGGAAAGCTCCCTGCCACACTGGTGCTGTCCCGGAAACAAAAAAGCGAAGTAGAGGAACAGCACATCTAACAATTTTTAAAATTAGGTTAAACACAAAACAAAACATTCTTTTTTTTATATATTTCTCTATGTACTAGACACAATTCAAACCAGGATACTGTCCGTGTTATGTGTAGACGCATTCACAGGACCTAGACGGAGACAGACCAATCACACACAGTGAGTCTCTGAAAGAGCCTCGGGGTGGAGATGTGGTTTTCGATGCTCGTGTTGTCTGCATCTTAATGAGTATGCACTGAGTCCTTTGAGTAATTACATCTAAATACCTTTTTTTAAAGTTATGCTTTTATTCACCTGCTTTCATTCTCCTCTTTTTCTGGAGTGTTGGCAAAACACATTGTCTCGTCCATAGAGGGCCACACTGTTTGAGGGCACATTTTTCTCGCCTCGTCTTCTACCCATTCACACACATCTTCTCTTGCACTGCCCCACAGACCTGCCCCCGTGGGCGAGGCAAGGGAAAGCAATACTGGATTTATAATTTTGACAAATAAATATATAACTGGAGTGGTAAGGAATTACTTTATCTGAATATCACGTTACAGGGGCCCCTGGGTGGCTCAGTTGGTAAAGCGTCCGACTCTTGATTTCGGCTCAGGTCGTGATCTCACAGTTCGTGGGAGGAAGCCCCATGTTGGGCTCTGCGCTGACAGCACGGAGCCTGCTGGGGATTCTCTTTCTCCTTCTCTCTCTCCCCCTCCCCCTGCTTGTGCTCTCTCTCTTCTCTCTCTCAAAACAAACACGTAAAAATAAATAAATAAATAAATATCGAGTTAGAGAAGTTGATTTTTCTTTTCATCTTAATATGTGTCTATTTTCCCATTACACGATGATCCATATATTAACTATCCAGTTGAGGAAAAGTCTAAACCAGTGATCTCAATAGGGGTGACTTGGCACGCGCATACCCACCCTCAGCACACTTTGCAATGTCTGGGGATATTTTTGGCTGGCCTAACTTGGGGAGTGGCTGCTACTAGCAGTTGGTGGGTAGAGGCCAGGGATGCTGCTAAAATCCCACGATGCACAGGACAGTTCCCACGACAGAAAGCTTATCTGGCCCAAAATGTCAACAGTGCCAAAGTTGAGAACCCCTAATCGAAACATACCACACGTAAGTAACATCTCCCTATTTATGTTCCACTTACTTGTTTTGTTTGCTGCTTTGATTATATAACAGGCGGAGGGAGAGCCTGGGCTCTTACCTGGACAATGAACTGGTAGAGCATAACCAGGCTAACCAGCATGGTGATGTTGGCCAACAGAGAGAAGATGGACAGGGCTCGGAGGTTCCTGACAAAAACCAGCAGCACCAGGAAGGGCAGGAAGGTGAGCATGTAGAGTCGGGAGTCCATGGTGGGCGTCAGAATCACAGTCTCATTGTTGTGGCAGTTGTTGGTGGTCCCATTGGCCGCTTCGATCACCTAGAATGAGGGGAAGGAAAGCGACAGAAAAGTCTCTCAAATGACAGAGGCCGGTGGACCTCCCACCCAAAGGGTTCCTAACTGGGGGCTCAGGAGGAAAACAACGCCATTCAGGAGTCTGTGGCTGGTGAACCATCTTCAGAGATCTTCATAACTGTCATCAGCAACCCAACTGTCTGAGCTGGGTTTGATCCCATCTTATCTAAAGACAGGAGGATAGATAAGGTACCTGGAAGTTTCTCAGTGTCATAGGTCTTTAGACAAAATTACACAAAAGACACCGTTCTATATAATGTGTTAAACTCTTAATTCTTTTGTTGACCAAAACTGGCTTAGAAGGAATCCTAAACTCAAAATCCACTTATCTCTTGCCATTCTCTCTCTCTTTTTTTTTTAAACCAGGGCCCTACCTGTTTAAAGTTGTCAGCCAGAAAGACAAAGTAGACACAGCAGAACCCCAGCTGCGTGACAATCAGGAAGAAGTCCACCAGGTGCCTGTAGAAGGGGAAGGAAAGAATACAAACATCATGAGAATGAAAAGCAAGAGAGTCCCGGAGACAGAGGTGTTCCAACAGTGCTTCTTCCCAGGCCGTCACAGCCCCTTCCCACCAGGTGACAAGGATGAGGGTGCCCTGACAAAAGGAGAAACCGTGCAAGGTGCCACCAGTCTGGAGCTTTGGAGGAGGGTGAAGACGACGCTGAGGTCCCCTTCCTCTGTCTTCTCTAGAATGCTGCGTGGGGTCGGGTGATCCCGAGATCAGAATGGCTAGAGTGGAGCACACACCCCAGGACCAATGACCAGCCCTTGGCCTCCCCCTCCCCCGCGGCCTGCCTATCCTGTCTCACACTGTTTGTTCTAAAGCTACAGGGAGCCCTCAGCATAAAAGCCCAGGAGGTGGAGCCCTTTATGCTTGCTTTCTATAATATGGATCTAAGAAACAGCCTACTCTCACATAAGTACACAGAAACAGATGTACCAAAACAGACAACTGATGGAAGCCCTGAACAATAGCTGGCAACAACCTAAAAGATCATCAAAAGGAAAATGAGTAAATGCAAGACCATTCTTAAATGGAGAGGTATACAGCAGGGAAAAAGAGTATGTTAAATCTATATGTACTGGTAGAGATAGGTCCAGGACCTTTAACTGAAAAGACAAATAAACAAAGAAAAAAACAGCTTCCAAATAGTACTTATAGTACTGTCAATTTGTGTAAAAAATGTAAAAGAACATGTGTATGTTTGTATACATACAGAAAATGCCAAAAGTATACCCAAGCAAGTGTAACCAATAGATACTTTTATTTTTCACTTTATGAACGTGTATCTTGCTCAAAAAAAAAAAAAATTACCATGAACAGACATTAATTTCATTAAAGAAAGGAAGGGAGGAAATAAGGAAGGAGGGAGGAGAAATGGGGAGAGAGAGAGAGAAAGAGAAACAGAGAGAGAGGAGAGGAGAGAGAAGAAAGGAGGGAAGGGGGCGGGGAGAAACAATCAATCAACTACCAGCCAACCAAATAACCAATGGTGGCCACTTGGCACGATGGCTTCTCCCAGTCACAGAAAATGATTCTGCTAAAAGAATCGCAAAATAAACCTGTATCACAGGAGGAAGCTATGTGTGAAACTATAAAACCTCCCTATGAACACAAAAAGGGAGTTTTCCTGGAGAACATACATTTAATGCAGTTCCATTTAAAAAGAATTTAAAGGATTCAGCCTTTGATGTCAACTCTCTACTTCTAAATATACCATTTCCTCAAACAGGAAACAAAAATTAGAATATTTCTCTCCAGACATCTGGAAACTTACCCTAAGGAGAAATTTCCAAACACTCCCCGCCCCCCTCCCCCCTTGAAATGTCTCTTTCCCCAACAAACCCATTTGTTCTAGCTCAGCTCATCTCTTCCTTAAAGACTTCCTTCTCCTGCCCGGTGCCCTGCCCTTAAAGCACCTATCATGTGCACTTTGCATCTGGCACAGGTAACCGTCCTTAAATCTCCTCCCCGTCTGAGCCCCTAGGGTGCGCTTCTAGCTTCTGACACTTTTTCTACAGGTATAGACTATTCCTGATCTCTTGTCCTTGAGCCTTCCACATATCCTTCTCCTTACAGAGACTACAAGTCCACAAAGGGCCAGGACCACACTATTCACCCCAGGGGGAACCCCCTCCCTGTATCGAGAATTATTCTGCATGACTTATAAGAGAGTGCTTAAATATCTTTACTGAACAAATGAGTGAATAAAAAATAATCACTGGTCATAGACTGTCAAAGCTGGGAACAGCCAGGTTGGCCAATAAGGAAACTGAGGACCAGAGAAGAAAGGGGTCACACAGCCAAGGTCACCAGATGACTGCAGGCAGAGCTGAGCAAGGAGCCAAATCCATTGACCCAAACAATGCTCTTTCCACTGCTTATACCGTGTGCCGCACCCCACCTCCCTGTCGGAGGGCCTCCGCTCTGCGAGGCCACAGCTGCAACGAAGGAGGGAAGTGGTTACCTTCCCCAGTGTGCGTGGTTCCGGAGCCAGGAGCTGGGGCTGGATTCCAGTCCGTACATCACTGTGTCCCCATAGTCCACAAAGGGCTTGTTCAGTCTGGGAGGAGAGGGAGAGAGGAAAGGCAGAGTGTGTGGGTTCAACAAAGTGACAGAACACAGGTAGCTCCCTGAGACCTGGGCCAGTTCCCCACCTGTCACCCTGGAGAAACTACTGAGTCCTGCGTCTAATGCTTTCAAGGATCAGAAGTGTTAAATCAACAGGTCAGTTACTTCCATATAATTACCGACCATCTGGCAGAACCATTTCAGTGGGGTAAATACTACAAAGCACATAAAATGAGAATGCGGTCTCTGTCCACTGGACACAAGCAAATACAACAGATGACAACAAACTGAAAAAGAACACAAAAATAACCAGGGGAAGGGAGTTCTGCAATAATCAGCAGCCACCTGCAGCTAGCGCAGAGAATTTAGAGTGGCCTAAATCCTCTCTTTCAGTGCGGCTAACAGAATCCCAAAGGACAACTTGGCATTTCAGAGCGCTCACCTGCGGCAGAAGTGGTGAGCACATTTCACCAGGATACCCATGCAGTGCACAGCCACGATGCCTATCACCAGCAGGCTGAGGGGACCCATCTGGGGACAGGTGTTGCGGGCAAGAGAGAGAGAGACAAGCAGGTAGAATTAGGAGTGAACCCAATGGAGAGTGGATTTGCAAGTGATCCAAACACTACTAAGGCACCTTCCAGTGACAGAACATCTGGCACAACATTCGAGATAGGAATGTGATCGTGGGGGTTAGCTCGGGGAGAAGGGCATGATCTGAACCTTAGCATGCTTTCAAAAGAGTTAACCTCATGGAGAAGAATGACACAGCATAAGGCTGTTCCAAAACAGCTTCAATTCAGCCGAACAGAAGGCTCCTATGTTCTGGGAAGAAGAGACAGGGAAGGGGTGGAGGGAAGGGGAAAGGTCTTGTTAGGGCAACGCCAGATCAGGAAAAGATGCCCTTAGCTAAGGGCAATCCACATCTCTGAGCTAGCTCCAACTCTAAGAGAAACCAAATGGCTTTAGATTGCAGTCTGTAGGGGATGAATCATAACAGAAAAAGTAAAATTCTCAGAGTTGGCCTCCTAGGAGTGGGACGTGGAAGGACCGTGGAAGAAACCAACAGATTTCTGTTACGAGTCCATTACTTAATATTATTAACAGAAACTCCCTGAGACATTTTAAGTACTCCTCCTCACCCCAGAGTAAGCTACATGAGGGCAAGAATCTCTCTTTTTTATTCACTGATAACGCTCAGAACCCAGAACAATGTCAAACACACACAAGGCCCTAAATAATATGTTTAAGTGAACGAACACCTGAATTTTGCTTTTTCTCAGCTGAATTAAAGAGTCAAGCTTTTCATTTTTAAGTGTTTTAAATGAAGCAAATTTAAAAAAACACACACACCATCTCCTAAAATTTGTCATGATACTCCCCCTGCCAGTGCAGATCCTTACCAAGATGCCTGCATTCTTCACTGCCAGAGGCAGCCCCAGGAGGCCGGTGCCAATGTTGCCTTTTAGCAAGTGGACCAAAGTCTGGAACCATCTGAAGTGGAAAGAAGGTAGACAAGGGCATGTTAACAATAATGACAGCTAACATTTACTAAGCATGTAGCCCTGTGCTAAACACTTTCATGCATTATCTCATTCAATGTCTACAACAACCCTATGAAATAGATGTTAACTTTGTTTTATGGATGAGGAAGACACTTGCTCAAGGTCATATACCTAATAAAGAGTTCAGCCAGGATTCAAACCCAGGCAGTCTGACCCGCAAGCCCTCCCCTTGCCTCTGTGCTATGAGCTCCATTCCCTGTGGGATCTCCAAGAACCCCATCTCTATGGCACATTAGACCAGAGGGACACCACAGCTCTCTGTAGATGCTTTATCTTTTCCTAGTGGGTCTGGTCTGGGTTTCACCATAACTGCCCACTACAGAGACTCGTATCCAAAACCACAATGGAGGATGACAAGCATTCAGTGTGAAGGACAAGACACTGGTGTAAGAGAAAAACGAGGGACATAAAAAACAGAAGCCCAGAACCCTTAAAAGAAAACTGTATGCAAAGTGAACAGAGCAAAAGGAATATGGTACCACAAACGGCCAGTCCCTGGAATACTTTGTATTTAAAATTAAAAGTCGATGGGAATGCAAGCTCTGGAAAGCAGTATGGAGGTTCCTCAAAAAACTAAAAAGAGAACTACCCTACGACCCAGCAATTGCACTACTAGGCATTTATCCACAGGATACAGGTGTGCTGTTTCGAAGGGACACATGCACCCCCACGTTTATAGCAGCACTCTCAACAATAGCCAAAATATGGAAAGAGCCCAAATGTCCATCGATGGATGAATGGATAAAGAAGATGTGGTATATATATATATATATATATATATATATATATATATATATATAATGGAATGTCACTTGGCAATCAAAAAGAATGAAATCTTAGCATTTGCAACTACGTGGATGGAACTGGAGGGTATTATGCTAAGTGAAATTAGTCAGAGAAAGACAAATATCATATGACTTCACTCATATGAGGACTTTAAGAGACAAAACAGATGAACATAAGGGAAGGGAAACAAAAATAATATAAAAACAGGGAGGGGGACAAAACATAAGAGACTCACAAATATGGAGAACAAACTGAGGGGTACTGGAGGGGCTGTGGGAGGGGGGATGGGCTAAATGGGTTAAGGGGCACTAAGGAATCCACTCCTGCAATCATTGTTGCACTCTATGCTAACTAATTGGGATGTAAATTATAAAAAAATTAAAATAAAATAAAAGAATCTGCATTTTCAAAAATAAATAAATAAATAATAAAATTAAAAGTCGGATTGGAGAAGCCCTCTTCAAACGTCACCTAGTTCATCATTCTGCCTTGAGGACAGATTTCCCCCTCACCTATTATAGACTGTCCATCTCACGCTGTGATTGTAAAGCCTATCCCGCACCCTCATTCATTTTTTCACCCAGCAAATACCATCTGTTCTGTGTAAAACATTGTGCTCATACTGTGGTAGAAAGAAGTATGAATCAGATACGGACCTGGACCTCGGTCTCTAGAAATTAATAATGTTTCAATGAAAAAATAAGGCAGATACATTAATAACCACCCAGGTAGAGAGACGCCTTAAGATGTGCCCGGGAACAGTGTTCAGGGAGGGGGAGGCAGGTGAGGGTCCCAGGGTGGAGATCTGAGCTGAGTCCAGGAGGACAGGCAGAGCTTGCAAGGGTGCCCCTGGGGAAGAAAGGCCTGGAAATACAAAGCTAGAGAGAGACAGGGGGCATCAGCACAGAGGAGTGTGTTTCCTCAAGGACTGATAGCAGAGGAATGTCCTCATCTGCCATATTTTCTATCCCGCTACCTCCAGAAGGATACAAAACAGGTCAAACATAGCCATCGCTTTGCCCCCAGTACATAGACTCACTCAGGATTTGGCCTCTGGCACCGTCTGGAAATTCTTCCGCACAAATACCTTAAATCCCTCCTAAATGATGTTTCCATATATTTCTTCAAATCAGCAATTCAGAAGAAACCAAAAGCAAATAACATATGTTCACTCGTAAAGACCATAATAAATATGACCTATCTCTACTCTCTGGAATGGAATTTTACTTTTGGTAACCTTTTTCCTTCTACCTCTAGGAAGAAGACCTCTCGACCTGCCTACTGTCCCCAAGTTTTTCAGGAAAGATCAAGAAAATGTCTTTGAATCTAAATGAGAAGAGGCTGAGCACTCTCCCGGACTATCCTGAGGAAACAGCCTAAGGACCACACGAGTACAGGGGTGACTGCTTAATTATCAGCAGCCAGGGACCAGAAGATTATAAGCAGGATGATAAGCGAAGCAAATGTCTACCTTAGCAAATGTTTAATCCACTCAAGGCAAAGGTAAGCATTGTAGCAAACCCACCTGCCTACCAGAGGCCTCCCCAAAATGCCTCTGAGCTGGGTTTTGTGGGAGACCAGGACCCTATTAGCCCTGGTTCTGCCAGTAACTCTATACAATTTCCTCCCCTTGTCTGGACCTTAGTCTCAGCTGTAGAGTAAGGGGACTGGATAGGACAGCATCCTTTCCAAGGTCTCTTTAGCTCTGAAACACCAAGATTCTAAGCAACTGGCCAACATTACTCTCTTTAATCAATGGCCCCAAGCTGAGATTACCCAAAACCATGAGTATCACAAAATCAACTCCATGGACTGCAAAGTCTTAACTATGGGGAGTACAGGGAGGAAACCTTGCAAATCTCTGTAGTTCAGTTTATGTTCCAGATCAGCAGTTCTTACACTTTTTGGTCTCAGGAACCCTATATATACTTATAAAGTATTAAGGATACCAAATAGCTTTTGATTATATGGATTATGTCTGCTGATATATATTACAAATTAAAATTGGGAAATTTTAAAATATGTATTGATTAATTAATTAAAATAACATGTTAATAAAATAAGTAAATTCTATTGTAAATTAATTTACTTAAAATTAAGTTAATTTAAAAATAAAATTATATGTTAATATAAATAACAGATTTTTAAATTTCTTTTTTCTTTTCTTTTTTTATTTGAGGGAGAGAGAGAGTGTGTGCAAGCAGAAGGGCAGAGGTAGAGGGAGGGAGAGAATCAAGCAGGTTCTATGCTTAGCATGGAGCCCAACTGGAGGCTCCGTCCCATGACCATGAGATCATGACCTGAGCTGAAAGCAACTTAACCAACTAAGGCACCCAGGCGTCGCTATAAATAACAGATTTTTTTTTTTTAATGAAAAGTAATTCTCTTTTCCAAAACGAAGACTGGTACTAATTTACAGGTTTTTTTGCAAACTTCTTTAATGTCTTGCTTGATAGCTTCACTATCTACTTCTGCATTAAATCTGTTGTGATATGTTGTTTTGGTTGAAGTACACGAAGAAAATCTGTCCTCACAAAGACATGCAGTTGGAATGTGTTTTAGTAATCTCTTTAGACGATTATGGTAGTTTTCCTTTGATACTTGACATGTAGTTGTTTCTTAGAAGTTAGTTACAACATGGAGTCTGGCCTTTCAATATCATATCAGATCAAAAATCTACTGGTGATTTTGCCGTTTGCATGAATCTTTCACCCACGCGCAATTTTCTAATATCAGGCTGGCCATTTGGAAGATACTGGTTTCCTGAGTTACGCAGATCTTCCGAGCACTGGCACATTTCACTACACAATATCAGAAAAACTCACATTTATTAATATCACTGAAGTTTTTTTTTTTTTTAAGGGAGAGAGCGAGCACAAGTTGGGGAGAGGTGCAGAGGGGGAGAGAGAATCTTAAGCAGGCTCCATACTCAGCATGGAGCCTCACATGGGGATCAATCATACGACCCTGGGATCATCAACTGAGCCGAAATCAAGAGTCAGATGCTCAACCAACTGAGCCACCCAGGCACCCTACTAGCCTTTAAGTAGAGGGAAGCTGTCAAGGTCAGTGTTGGATACCAGGTTTTTTCTAGTTTTGCTTGAAAACTTAAATTTTATTGCGGACCACAAATACCATTGTTTTTCATGAGGTTATGGTCTCATTATTTTCATGTTCAAGAAAATGTCTGCCAAGTCCTCAGGCCTGAATAACCTACAGCTTGTAGTTCAGAGGTAGTTGAGTTCAGTAACTCAATCACTCCTTGTCCTTGAGACAGGTGTCATACTTTGGTATGCAACAGTGGTATTTCACATGTACTTCCCATTTTGTCACGCAGATTATTAAACCTGCACTGAAGGATTAAGTAATAAAATGAGTAATTTGACTGCTTCACCAAGGACCTGCTTACGTGAAACTGGCTTACTCTTTGTACACGTGTGGCAGAGAAAAATACGATGACTGGCATAAGTTGGTAGTATTGCCTTGATTTATGCTAACGCACCAGCAATTTTACCCGCTGCTGAACCATCAGTGTAAATGCCAACACAGTGAAAAGGCAAATAACATGTTAGCATTATTATGAAAATAGTTTCAGTCTCACAGACTTCTTGAAATGGTCTTGGGAACCCCAGAGAGTCACACTTTGCAAACAGCTGTTCTAGATAACCTAGAGCAGTCAACTGGTTTCTCAGCCTGCCGGCCTGGGGGAAAAGGACCCAAGCTCAACCAACAGCTGGTATAATGTAACTCAACAGGGCAACAAGAAGAAAAATGCCCAACAGAGTAAAATGAGGCTGTTGTCAAAGCAGTCAACGGCTTGGCAAGACCAAGTGTTAGGAAATAAACTCACTAAACACACCATTATGGAAGTGTCTGGGGTTCCGATCTGCACCCCTGATTAGGGATTTTTCTTGAGCCCTTAACCCTTAGAAGAGCCAGGTATATGCAAGCATGTACTTTATTCCTTGCATTTTGTTCCTTGTACTTTGTTCCATGTTCTTTGCTCCTGGACAAAGCAGATAACAGGGTGGGGCAAGGCACAGTAGACAAGGACTCCAGCTCAAGAGCTTGTCTCTAACACCCTGATATGTGAGAAATCCACCTGAGCTAATGAGGTCTCCTGAATCAGCTTATATCTTAATGACACCTGGCATGCTTTCTACACCTAAATGCTCAGGTGGATCCAGCCTGAGTAACCAGCTGGTTACTCAACCAACCCTCCCAGTCCCAAGGGAGTACTTTTCCCTCTACCACTTGTGATACTGGACATCACTTGCAGATGGGCATTCCTGGTCACCTACCCTATAGCACAGTATCAGGGCAGGATAGGCCCTCACAACAAAGTATACCCAGGAAAACATCCCAGTACAAGCCCAAGGAAGGTATCTCCTGATTTTCTCAATTTCTAACAAGCAAGGAGAAATAGTTTTGGGTTGATACTAGTTATGATGCAATGTGAAAAAAGAGATATTCAGAATAGCTAACGGGCACACATAACTTTCAATACATACAAAACTTGTGAGCTACCATCCTGAAGTTGCTAGTGGTTGGTTTTGAACTTCAGGGAGGTCCCTTTAAAAATGAAAATCTAGACCCCATATGACAAGCATTACACAGACAAGCTGATGCCTGATAACAAGAGCAAAAACTGGAAGAGAAACTATAGAGAGAGAAGCTTGGAAAAACAATTGCACAACGCGTATGACTTCTGAAGGGAAGCTATCACATGTCAATGGCTGCATTTGGAGCTCCTTCTGCCTGGGGGGAGGCCAGCTGGGAGGATAGGTTAGGGAAAAGAGGGCAAAGATGGTCCTCACTGCCGCCAGTTGTTCTCTGCACAATCTTTCCCATCAGCTAGCACTGCAAGGAAATGGGGGAATCTACAAAAGCATGCCACATGAGACATAAGCTATAGAGACTGAATCTTTAGGAGCAGAAATCACCTAGTGGTAATGTGGACAGACCATATCTTCTGGTTCTATCCCAAGAGAAAATGCCCTGCCCCGGGAGAGCCTGCAGCCAAAGGGAGCTTCACCAGTAATGACCTCCAAGAGAAGCTTCAAGAGCCTCCTTGGGCAGTCACATGGGACAAGTCTAGCACATAAAGGATCCCTCAATTAAGTCACACCCAACCCACAAAGGAACACAGAAAGGGTAACAGCTAAGCTTGAGGAATAAACAGAAGGGGTCAAAAAAGATGGAGAAAACATACTTGAGGTTCAGGACTGAGTATGAAAACTCAGTGGGGTAGAAAACCCTCTTCTGAACCTTCTAATTCAAGTGGGTAAGTACCAAACAGTCAGCATACCTTCACAGTGGGGTCCTCAACTTTCTCTTACATTTGGAGAAACTGAGGCCCAGAGAGGGCACTCAGATGAGCCTTGGGATTCAGTTTCCAGGAATAAAACTCAATCCCTCCCTAGGCAATGCAAAGCAGACCTCCTTTTCTCAACCTCTTGAATTTTTTAAATGCAGGAGAAATTATTCCTTCCTCCCTCTTACCACTTCTTCAACCAAATGAACTGGCTGTTTCATGATGGGGACAGAAGTCTGGGCAAGACTCTGCAAAGGAAGCTTCCAATTGAGCCTAGAGGTATTTGAGGTTCTAAGACAGATGACCCGTGCTTCTGAATTAAGAGAACGTTCTCTCTAGAAGTTTCTCTTACATTCAGCACCAGCGTTCGGGGACCAACGCAGCTGAAAGGAGCAAAGAATATAAAACAGATGGGAAGGTGGCTGGCAAGGAACTCAAATCTCAGCACTGTTACTCACCCAGTCTCTTTATATCTTCCTTCCATCTGTAAAGTGGGGAACTGATAAAAATGGGGGAGCAAAAATACCTCTAAGGGAGACTACATTATGAATACAGAATGTAGAAACATGAATCCCACCCAGGAGGGTAAAGAAACTTACGTTGTGCTGTTGCTTTCCCCAAACCGCTGGTAAGAGCCAGGGGAAGAGAAGTTGTTTAGGCCTTCGGATGGGCTCTCCTCTGGGCTCACGTCCGTGGAGCTGTAGTCATTGTAATCCTCGTTCCGAAGTCTCTGCGTGGACATGGTAGCTGGAGGGACAGGGTCAGCGCTAAGACCTCCAGAGGCCGGGGCCTTTAGCTCCAAGCCTGTGGTGGGCTCTGGGGCAGGAGCAGCCATGGTCACAACAGCTCAGTGACAGCTGCACTATGAATTAAGTACAGTGACAGTGCCTGATACCAAGGGAAATGGAAAAAGTGCAAAGTACACATGGGCGGGCTGAGCTCACTCAGCTTCTGTCTCCCAACCTTTCCAGTTAGTGCCCCACTCATAAATTTCTAAATTTGCCACCGCATACCTGGACAGAGCAAAGGTGAGGCACTGCCCGGGATGGGTGGGTAAGATGCAGACAGTTGCTTCCAGGAAGCCTTCCCCGTTCCTTAGGTTGGGAGTAACTATCCCCTCCTTTGAGCTAATTTCTTTGAACCTTGAACAACAGTTATATGGTATGTCTGCCCATCTTCCCCAGGAGCAAGCTCTCAGAGGATGGGAACCTGAGTATCCCTCACTGCATCTTATTTTTCTTCTGCGTGCATTAGAAAAAGGACTCTGTTGCATTCAAGGAACCCCCTCCCAATCATCCAAGCCTGCTCAGATTCCCCACCAGGTTCCAGAGCCACAGCTGACTTCCTCTCCCTCTCCACCATGACCTCTGGCCCGGCCTGTACTTTTTGGAGGTCACCGGCAACCCCCATCCCCTTTTCTTGCAACCAGCCTGAAAGGCAAGCAGCTCAGAGGAAGAGCAGGAGCATGAGAGGGCTCTCCATTGGCCCTCATCTCAAGACCTCCCCTCCACAACTCCCCTTGTTTTTATTGTTACGGATTTGCCAACGTTTTAAAGATGGTGAATGAAAAAACCCTTTCTGTTGTGTGTTGGGGAAAGATGGCGAGGGTATCGTCCCCAGGGTGGACTTTCTCAGTAATGCTACCACAGAAAAGAGAAGAACAACGACTCCTCTGAGCTACACCAGAAGGATACATTTGGGCAGTTCCGGAAGCCTCCAGAATCCTAGGCGCTACACTAAAAGAGCCCTCAGAGGTCGCTCCACAAACTGTGCATTTGACGGATGCAGAATCAATCCCAGAACGATGAAGGAACCTGTCTGCTACAGCCAGGTAGCAGCAAAGCAGGAAACATATATTGTGCTGCCCTGCCCGAACCTGGAAACATCTATTGAATGCACTGCCACTGGCAATGAGGGAATATTACAATGAAAGGAAGCCAACTTCCTGCCCTCCAAGAATCTGCAATCGAGTGAGGAAAGGAAGGTACACGTACATTAAAGATTACAAATAAAAATCCTTCTGACACTGGCAGACTGGCATACCTGCCTCCCTGCGAGTGGGCTCTTCCCCAGCCTAAGCCCCGGAGCCTGACGTGCTGTCTCAGATACCTGGTAAGGAGACAGGAATGATGGGCATCAGGATACCATCTTGCCTAGCCCCCAACACTAGCTGCCAGAGGACAGCTCTGTGCTGAGTGTTCCCACAGGTCAAGTCCCAGGGGACTCTTTGGAAACTGGCCCTACTCTGGCACCTAAGAGATCCAGGGTGATCTCATTTTCTCCCAAGTGTAATGGAGAGAGGACCCACATAACCCCACAAGGAAAGTGCCTGGCAGAAAGCCAGTAAGGGCTGTGGAAGTCTCCCAGAGGATCCTGCCCAGCTTCACCACTAGGGCGACTTTGTTAAATACCTAAGAGGGCATCATTTACTCACAAGCCAGAGGGATTCAAAGAAGTCTTCTAGTTCTAGGGTAATTAAACTCATAAGAGGATCAGGGGGAGAAAATCTATAAAATATCTTAACATGACAGTTGAAAGCTGCTATTTAGGCAAGAGCTAATAGGTCAGGTTCTATGTATGGCAGAAGGCCTGGGTTCTAAGCCTGCCTCTCTCGCCAGTTTCCTTACTAACTTGGAACAATTCTTTTATCCCAAATGTGCAGAAAGGGGTAGAGGGCAGTGAACTGAAAGATCTGTCAGCTTCTCTCTAGCTCCAGTACTCCAAAAATCAACTAATTATTTATGCAAACAGAAGAGAATTTCTTTTCCAACATACCAAGTGTCTGAGGAATAGAGCCATCCAGGTGACTCATGCATATTACTGAGGGAGAAGGGACAGAATACGGGGACTGACAAATCCCCCTACTCCTCCCCAACAACCAGGAAACTACTCTATTGATTACTTGGCACAGATGCTCAATTTATTTCAAATACTGCAAAGAGGTGTCTTTATGTTGTATATAAAAACTGAAGTTACCCACAGCACAGTATTGGTAAGAAACTGCTCAAAAAAAGAAGCTGAAATCTATAGATCTGAAGTCTGAGAAACAACCACAGGACGTGGGAGATGTGGCTTGGCCACTGCATGCATGCTGAAAAGAAAAAATTAACACTATTTATGGGTTTTAGCTGATGATCAGCTCAACAGAAGTCAACGATTTAATAACAGATGCCAAATAAGCTAATTCTAGGTTGCACTAGGATGAGAGAGAACCCCCAGTAGTCGACAGCACTGTTTTTGCCACGCACGATATTCTGTTCCAGGAAGTACACTATAAACAATGCTAAACTGTAGTATAGTGAGGGCTCACCACCAACAGGAGGAGGGAGTGGAAAACACCTAAATGAGGAACGACTAGAAGCAATGAGAAAGTTCAACCTGGAGAACTAGCAACTTGGGAGGTATAAAAACTGCTTCCAAAAGCTGTCCTATGGGTAACACTTGTCCTGTGGGACCTCAAAGATGAGTCAGAAAGAGGGTCAGGAGCTGGGAAGTAGAGGGAGGCAGGCCTGTGGCTAGACATAAGGAAGAGCCTTTATCAGGAGTTGTCCAATGGAACAGACTGCTCTGGGAGACAATGTGTTCCCCACCCCTGGGAAAGTCCAAGCAGAAGACCTTTCTCAGAGCGGTGAAGGAGGGGTCCAAGAGCTCTAGTGGGTGCAGGCAATCACTTCTCGGAGTTCCTTCTATCGCTCTTTCTGGCCATCAAGGCAGCCTCCTCTTGCTCTCTAGCTGTCCACACTGAGTGCTAGCCTCCAAGGCCACCCTGCCTCTGGGCTCCCTTTGATGAAACCTGGTTTCCAAGTCTATTGTGCAATTGAGATTTCTACCCTGTGGGAGATTTTAATAGCACCTGTTAACTTTTAAATGAGGGGCAAAATATGTGAGAATTCAAGACAAGCTTGTCCTTTATTTTAGGCTCTTGAGGACAAAGAAGAGAGTTTATACATTATGTGTGGCCCATCAACACAAACTCAAAATCTTCATTAGATACTCAGACCCAAAAGGGTGAACACTACAAAGTAAGAAAAGTCTACACGTGCGGTGGGAAAACATTTTTTTCTTTAAATATACATTCAACCAAAATTGCAGTGAAATATCAACTATCTGTATAATCTTAATAAATTTTATTTTTTTCCTTACATAAACTATTTTTTAGTTAGCAATATTCTCATTATTTGAAGGTTTTCCCCCACTTATTTCATATCTACTATTCCCTGAATCCGTAAAGTACACACACTAATGATGTGTAGTTGCAATATAACAGTCCATCATTATATTGATATAATAATTTGCTTCGCTAGCTCCCAACTGTTGGATATGAAGCTTATGCTTTCTTTCTTTTTTAAATCTCTACATCACATCTAATAGGAATTCATACACATAGTTTTTTTTTTAATTTTGGAGATATGCTTTTGGAGTAAAACTAGGTGAATACACTCATTTTTATGGTCCTTGCCATACAAATGATTGAACTAACCTATAGTGTCACTAGGAATATGACTGTCTCTTCATAACTCTGCCAATGTTGGCTTTTATCATTTTTGTTCTTTTAAATGGATGGGTGGTCCCCTGTACTTGTTTTATTTTACATTTCTCTGATTTCCAGAAAAATAAAAACTGAGCATCTTTCATCCACCTATCGGCCTCATAGTAAGTCACTTTTGAAAATATGAAAATGTTCTCAAAATAACCAAATAAGAGTTTACTGATTGGTTTCTATTCCAAATTCAGTACAATAAACAAGGCCAATTCCAACAAAGGAAGGAGAGTCCACCTATACATGTTTATAGCTCTTCTTTGGGGCCTATGGGAAGGTAGGGGAGGGAAAAAAAAGGAATGAAGGGATGGAGAGACAGTACTAAAGTGTTATTTATTTAGCTTCATTATCAAAAACTGAACAATACCTTTATGGGTGCCTTGTAAACACATAAAAATTATCCACTAAAAACTAGGACAATTAATAAGTTCAGCAAATTTGCAGGATACAAGGTCAATATACAAACACTAGTTGTATTTCTATGCAATTGCAAGGAACAATCTGAAAATTAAGTTGAGAAAACAGTTCCGTTTACAATAGCATCAAAAGAATAAAATTCTTAGGAATGAATTTAAACCAAGTAGGTATAAGGGTTGTACATGAGAACTATAAAATATTGTTGAAAGAAGTTAAAGGCCTAAAAAATTGAAAAAACATCCCAATGTTTACGGTTTAGAAGATTCAATGTTGTTAATATGGCAATATTTCCTAAACTGATCTGCAGATTCAGTGAAGTCCCTATCAAAATCCTAGTTGCCTTTCTGCAGAAATTCACAAGCTGATTCTAAAATTCATATGGAAATCCAAAAGGCTCAGATTAGCCAAAACAATTTTGAAAAAGAAGAACAAAGTTGGAGGACTTCCCAATTTCAAAACTCAGTACAAAGCTACAGTAATCAAGACAATATGGTACTGGCATAAGGATAGACATACAGATCAATGGAACAGAACTGAGAGTCCAGAAAGGAACCCTCACATCTATGGTCAATTGATTTTTGACAGGGTGCCAAGATAAGTCAATGGAGAAAGAATCATCTTTTCAACAAATCATGCTGGGACTACTGGATAGCCACACTGGAACTCTACCTCACACCATACGTACAAATTAACTCAAAATGGATCAAAGACCTAAACACAGGAGTGAATACTATAAAACTCTTAGAAGAAAACATAAGTGTAAATCTTCATGACCTCAGATGAGGTAGTGGTTTCTACATATGACAGCAAAATCACAAGCAAAAAATAATTGGTAAATTAGACATTATCAAAATTAAAAAACATTTGTGCCTCAAAGGACGCCATCAAGAAAGTGAAAAGCCACATGGTGGGAGAAAACTTCTGCAAATCATATTTCTGATCAGAGACTTAAATCCAGAAAATACAAACACTGTTACAACTCAATAATAAAAAGACAATACAATTAAAAAATAGGCAAAGCATCTGAATAACTATTTTGCCAAAGAGGTGGAAATGGCCAATACCACCTGAAAAGATACTCAATATCACTAGCCACCAGGTAAATGCAAATCAAAAAGCACAATGAGATACTACTTCACACCCACCAAGATGGCTAAAATCAAAGACAGATAATAATAAATACTGGTGAAGCTGTGGAGAAACTGGAATCCTCTAACACAGTTGGTGGGAATGTGACATGGTGTAGCTACTTTGGACAAAAGTCTCACGGTTCCTCAAAAGGCTAAATGACCCAGCAATTCTACTCCTAGGTATATCCTGAAATGAAAATGTATGTCCACAGAAAAACTTGTACACAAATGGTGATCCCAGTATTATTCCTAATAGCCAAATGTGAAAATAAACCTGATGAATGGATAAATGAAATGTGCTGTATCCATACAATACTACTTAGCAATAAAAATAAATTAAATACTGACATAATACAAAATACAAAAATAAATTAAGTACTGACAAATACATGTGACAACATGGGTGAACCCTGAAAACATTCTAGTTGAAAAAGGTCAGTCACAGAGCACCATATATTATATGATTTTGTTCATATGAAAGTCTAGAACAGAGAATAGATTATTAGTTGCCTACGGTTTAGGGTAGGGAGTTAAGAGGAATTAGCAGTGACACCTAAGGGACAGAGTTTCTTTTGGAGTGATGAAAATGTTCTAAAATGGATTTTATGCACATCTCTGTGAATACACTAAAAGCCAGTGAATTGTACACTTTAAATGGCTGAAGTATATCCCATGCCATTTGAATTATATCTCAATAAAACTGCTTAAAAAAACCAAACATATTTCTGACCCCAGTCTGATTCAACATGAACAGTTTATTTTTAACCAGCTTCCTAGATGATCCTGATTACAGATGGATTCATACTAAGCACTAGAAAAATACATATGATCTTATTATGATAGGTGTACCCCAGGCCTCACCTCCTACCAGAGTTCATGGATTGGTGATATTTGCAGACTAAAATTGCCACCCATTATTCCTAAACAATTACATTGGGTTAGACTTTGGAACCCAGAGAAACAGCGAATTCTCTAGATGCGTTTTCTTTTCTCTGTTGCTGGGATTCCAAAGTCATGAACAAGGACACAGATTGTGTTGCTATCTGTGATCTACAAGGAGGAAAGTGAAAATCTCTAACTTCCACGTGATCTGCTGTTTTTAAAGGGCATCAGATAAAACTCCATCTAACCTACCACAGAAGTGCATTCCATAATTTGACTCCTGCCTAAATGAGCCTGGTGAGAGGGCTGCTGACCTCAGCAGTCTCTGCCCAGGAGGGGCTAAAGACACAAACACGCTCACTTTTTACCCACAGTCATAAAAACCACTAAACGTCAGAACCAGGCGTGACTTATAGAAGATAAAGCCCCAGCTTCTCATTCAAAGGTGAGAAAACCAAGGCCCCAGCTAGTTAAAGACTTGGGATTAGAATATAACATTCCAGATTCTTAGTCAGTGTTTCTATCACACCATAAATTCTCTCTCCTCCCTGCCATCTTCCCTGGAACAAAACTGGGGCCAGGATTAGGTGTGCATGGGGAATTCTGCACAATAAAAGACACAACAAGCTCAGAGTTAGATGTGATTATCACCGCAGAGAAGTTCAAGAACAAGAAGTCAGAAAGGTCACTATGCACACCCATGGTTCTGCAGTTCTTTTCCATTCCATCACTCCTGGAATGAGCCCCCATTTTGGAAATGGTGATCTATGTGCCATGAGCATCCCAGTAACCCAGATAGATTTCTGACTTCACGGAATAGGGAGGCACAGTGGAGTTATTTTCTACTGGAGAGGGTCATTGAGAACTGGCCCTGGGTGTTAAGGCTTCCGAGAGAAATGTTTGGGAGATAAGAGATGGCACCAAATGCAATATCATGTAGTTTCTATTCTGGTACATTTAGAATGTCCCATCCACTGGACCCCACACCCATAAAACAGCTAGCTTTGTGTACTTAGACCCAGTAAGGCCTGGCTTAAGGAAGGAGCCTCAGGATTCCTCCACGGCCCCGGATGAGGCAAAAAGACTCAGTGTGAGTTTCCTCTACGGGACAAAGAGAAAAGCTATCCTAGGTGTTAGTGGTTGTCAGCCAGTCACACACTTCTGGAAGGGGTTATCAGAGCCAGGCCAGCAAAAGTAGAACCCAAAGTCCATTTACTCAGCCCAGTTCTAGGACCTTGCTTTCAGGTCATGGTAGAAAGAAATGTATCATTAACAGCACAATGACTCTTCAGAATCTGACCTTGGGAGAGATATCAAGCATTTAAAGAATTGAGACACTCCCTGGGGAGGGAGGAGGAGGAATAATAAAAATTAAAATTAAAATTAAAAAACCAGGAGGGGTACTTAACAGGAGATGAGACAAAGGGGAAAGTACCGTGTTCACAAAAGTGGCCATCTGTCCTACCCACCCTACTTCACATTCTCCATGCTAACAAGTCCAGTCCTAGAATTTCACAGAACCCCTGAGTTGGAAGAAAACCTAACACTCTATCTAGCCCAAAGCTCTACCCAATACAATAATCTAATCCATGACATTCCCACAAGTAATTGCCAAGGGACAATTATCTCCAGTGACAGGGAGCTCCGTGCTCTGTGTTGCCACATGAAAGAGCACTTATTCTTAGAAAGTTCTTCTGCTCACCCAAAAACCACTTCCCTTTCGGCACTTGCATCCACTGGTCCTAGTTATAACCTCTGGAATACCGCAGAAGAAATGGAATCTGCCTTGAGAATAGACAAAGACAGCTCCAAGCCCGTCACGCTGCCACAGAGGTGACGCCGAATGAACGGCTACACGGTTTAAAGGGAAAATAAGGACTCAACGGCAGGTGATTATAAATGGCACCATCAGCAAACAAAGGAAAAGAGACTTAATACCATCATCGCAGCAGCCTCTTCTTCATACAGCCTCCACCCCACAGTCTCAAACTCAGAGCAAAAGATCCAGTCTTTTGTGTCCCCTTTACTTCTTGACAACAAAAAAATCTTTAAAGAAAACATACTCTAAGTGCACATGTGAACGACTATAGACTAGGCCCTTGACAAAGAGTCAAAGAGGGGCTTGATCATGTTTAAAGTGATTAAAGACCATCAAAATGACTTTCAGCGGTCAGCATTTATCTTGGACATAATACAGAGATAAGAAGAAAGAGGAGGATTTCATGGCAACCCAGAAATAACTGAAGTAGGGAACCGCGTCCTGGACAACTGGATTAATCTTTGTTGCACAGTGGTAGTACTACACACAGGGGAAAACCCTCTCTGATTAGAAAACAAACAGACCCGATGCACCGAATGTCAGAGCAGACGAGGTCCTTAGGGATTCAACTTCATCACTGTACAGGCTGGGAAACCTACACCCACTCCAGGATGGGAGTCACCCAAGGTTGCAAAGCAAGTGTCAGAGCTAGAACACAGTCTCTCAATTCCCCAATCTCGGCTCTTTCCGTTACACCATGCCGCTATGTTATTTTAGCAAGCCTCAAACGACTGCATGCAAGTAACCAGTATTCCCCAAATGACACAAGATACAGAAAACATAAAGCCAAGGCCTTTGCATTCTTCGAGTTAATGGCCAGGGCGTTTCACAGCCCCAGCTGCGAGCCACCTTCTGCAATTCTTATTTCATATCTCAGTATGATTTACACAAAATTGCAAGACGGTTAGAAGCAAAGCCTCCAGAATGATGAGTCTGCAGAAAAACCGTGAACACTGAAACAGGGAACCACACCCAGAGCTAAGCCAATCCGGGAGATGGAGACCGTAGAGCTAAAAAGGCAGAGCTAGAAGAGAAGAGGACAGGAAGAGGGTGCCTTTCCGCATGTCAAGTTTTCCGCAGGAGGCAGTGTGGGGAAAGGCGAACAGCCGCTGGAGGTTGGGGCGCAGGTCTGCCACTAACTCACTGGGTGACCTTAGGCAAGCCCCGACCCCTTCCAGATCCTCCATTTCTTCAACTGTTCTAGAATGGGGTTGCACCAAGTGATTTCCCAGGATCCCAGTTCTGGTATTCTATGACCCAAAGACCCACTATTAGCAAGTCCCCAGCAGGGCTCCCACAGGGCCGGTCACTTGTCCCAGGCGACAGGACCCCCTTGGGAAGCGTGGAAGAAGCCCTGGCTGGTAGGTAGGGTGACCTTTCTCATCTGGGCACCTCAGTTTCCCCACCTGTCAAACGGCAGGGGGAGGTCAAGGGATAGAGCGCGAGGGAAAAGGGATTCTCCAGTTGGCCTCATCCTGGGAGGGGTGCCCGCATCTTACCGCGGCTGAGGCGGGGGAGCCGAGGAGATTCGGACCTGCACCCCAAGCCGATCGGTGCCTGACCCGGAGCATCCGCTGAGCCCCAGAGGAAGGCGAGGTGGGTCCTGCAGGAGGCGGTGACACGCCGTCAGCCCCGGCCCATCAGCGCGCGGACGCACCGCTCGGGCTCCGGCTCAGGCTCGGTTCCGGATCTGGCTCCCGCTTCAGCTCAGCCCACCCGTTCCCGCCTCAGCTCGGAGCCCCAGCCATCCCCCCCCTCCCACCTTTGCTGCCGGGGCAGCCGCTTCCGGGCCCCGTCACGTGATCCCGGCTCCCCAGCCGGAGACCCGGGTCACGTGTTCCAGCGCGTGGCAGCTCCCCTCCACCCGGGAAGCTCCGGAGCCCGGCTCCGCAGCACCACCTGGCGACCTGTTGCTGACACGCAGGCAGGGCCCGGGGCCCGGCAGAACTGGGCGGGGCTTTGAGCTCGGAGCGTGGCTGGCGAGTCCCCAGAGCTCT
Organism: Prionailurus bengalensis; assembly: GCF_016509475.1. Classification (NCBI taxonomy): domain Eukaryota; kingdom Metazoa; phylum Chordata; class Mammalia; order Carnivora; family Felidae; genus Prionailurus; species Prionailurus bengalensis. The sequence goes on from NC_057343.1 coordinate 196,652,516, forward strand.
GTCCCCTGAGCCGTGCGCTCATTTCTGCACATGGTGTGCTTTCCTTAACACGTTTCGGGGAGCGTATGTTGCTTTTATAATTTAAAAAAATACATCTTTTTAAAAATCATCTTGTCCTATTTTTCGAAGCTTGCACAAACTCATTTGTGGTTGCTCCTGGAAATGGGACTGTGAGGTAAGGCAACGTTAACTTTTTAACATATTTAAAATTTTAAATGGATGGCAACATCTCAGTATGTTTGAGGTGTATGTGTTACCTAGCCTTCTCTTTCCTCCTTCTCCCTGAATTTTTCCTTTAAAAATTATGTAACTAACAAATTAATTAATTAATTTGAAATTATGTAACCATTCACACACACACACACACACACACACACACACACATAAAGGAATAAGCTCTTGATAGAGCTACAAATGGATAAATCTTAAAATAATTCTGCTGAGTAAAAGAAGTCAGAAAAAATATTCCATTTACCTAATGTTCTAGAAAATGTTAAATAGTCTCCAGTGACAGAAAACCTGTCAGTGGTTGCCTGGAGTGGGTGGGAAGGTCAGGACCGGAGAGATTATAAAGGGGCATAAGAAAACTTTCAAGGTGACAAATATTTTCACTACCTTGATTGTGCTGATGGTTTCATAAGTGAATATGGATTTTAAGTTATCAAATTATACACATTCAATACATGCAGTTTAAAAATAAATTTTTAAAAATATGTGCAGTTTATTGTTATGTAAATTATACCTCCATAAAACTGTTAAGATAGTATAAATTATATATTAATATATTGTTATTATTAGAAATGTTAGACAATATATAGATATATACACAGTGAAAATTTCCCTGCTCCCAAATTCACACTTTTCCTCCAAAGACTTACAGTTGCCAGCATATGAGTATTGTTCTCCATACACTATACTATGCATTTATAGAAATATTTATACAGAGAGACATATACAGATTTGTGGCGTTAAAATCTAGAATCATGAATAACAGTACTTACTGTTTTGCTTAAGACTCTTACTCTTAACTATCTATATATACTGTCTCAATTATTTCATAAACATATATTACTTTATATATATATTTAAAGCCTTTGTATGTTCTATGACCCATATATATTTTTTTAATGTTTATTTATTTATTTTGAGAGAGAGAGAGAAAGAGTGCACAAGCTAGGGAGGGGCAGAGAGAGAGGGAGAGAGAAAGAATCCCAAGAAGCCTTTGTGTTGACATGGGACTTGATCTCACAAACCAGGAGATCATGACCTGAGCCAAAAGCAAGAGTCAGTCACTTAACCAACTGAGCCACCCAGGCACCTCACCATATTTTATTTATTTATTTATTTATTTATTTATTTATTTATTTTTACATTTATTTATTTTTGAGAGACAGAAAGAGACAGAGCACAAGTGGGGAAGGGCCAGAGAGAGAGGGAGACACAGAATCTGAAGCAGGCTCCAGGCTCTGAGCTGTCAGCACACAGCCAGACATGGGGCTTGAACTCACAAACCATGAGATCATGACCTGAGCTGAAGTCAGATGCTTAACCAACTAAGCCACCCAGGTGCCCCTCACCCCACCATATTTTTTAAAATATCTACCCCAGTTGGTTCATTTCACCAGGGAAAGAGAAAAGAATGCAGGTTCGTGCTCAATTCAAAATAGCAAGGCCAGTGAGTTCATCTCATCCCTGGAAGAACCCAGCAATTTATTGACCGATCAGTGCCAGAAACTATGCTTGGAATGCTTCTGAGCCCAGGTTACCTCCAGGTCTTGAATTTCATTGATTCTATGGCTCCTTCTGATGTCATGGTCAAGAAAGCCCGATCTTAAGAGAACCAAAGAGCTCCCTGTTGGAATTACTGATGCAAGGGGGACTTTGCCTTCCCCAATTGGCTCCTGGGAGGCACTGACTATAATAAGGATTCTTTCTTATATCTGGCCACCACACTCTTATTAGAAAGACCTTTGCATCATTTTCAGATACTGTTAGGATTCTATCAAGCTTATCATTATGCAGTCATAATTAGAAATTAACACAGTTATGGGGCGCCTGGGTGTCTCAGTCGGTTAAGCGTCTGACTTAGCTCAGGTCATGATCTCATGGCTCATGAGTTCAAGCCCCGCGTTGGGTTCTGTGCTGACAGCTCAGAGCCTGGAGCTGCTGTGGATTCTGTGTCTCCCTCTCTCTCTCTGCCCCTCCCCCACTTGCACTCTCTCTCTCTCTCTCTCTCTCTCTCTCTCTCTCAAAAATAAACATTAAAAAATTAAAAATTAAAAAGAAAAGAAATTAACACAATTACATCTCCTTGTCATTCCCAGAGAACTTTTCCCAACTATACAAATCCCCACCTCTGCTTCCAGAGTTTACTCAGAAGTATAAATGAAGATTCACTGTTCAATATGGATGCATAAATAGGGGCACCTGGGTGGCTCAGTTGCTTAAGCATCCAATTCTGGCTCAGGTCATGATCTCCCGGTTTGTGGGTTTGAGCCCAGTGTCGGGCTCTGTGCTGACAGCTCAGAGACTGGAGCCCGTTTCAAATTCTGTGTCTCCCTCTCTCTGCCCCTCCCCTGCTTGTGCTCTCTCTCGCTCTCTCTCTTGGAAATAAATAAACACTTAAAAAATATTTTTAAAAATATATGGAAGTATACATAAAAAAGCACTTTGACTCTTTTACTCCTCGAAAACTATGCAAAAGCAAAACGTAAAAACTCTGAAAACTCTATTTTCAGCAAAGGGAGAAGATAGAATCCACAGATCCCGAAATATGTGTAAGGGCTAACGAAAGCGCTGAGATCAGACAGAAGCTATAAAGGAAATGGAAAAGAAATTCAAAGAGAAGCAAAGGGACCCAGGGGGGACAGATCTCAGGAATGCAACAGTGAAAACGCTCTTCCTGAAAAGGAAGAGCTCACTTAGAGCTGCTGGGCTCTATTTGTTTTGTTTGCAACAATGGGTGTGGAAACAGTTCAGCAAGACTCAACAAAAGCTCTCCTGAATCTGGTTTGGATCCGGGAAGCCAGGAAGATAAAGATAACAGCAAGAAGCACAGGGATGAGCCATATTTGCAGGAAGCAGTTGGTCTATGGCAATGAAACAGAAACAACTGGAAATACACTTGTTGAGGATGTAAAGCAACTGGAAGTTTCATCCACTGCTGGGGGGAGTGGACAGTGATGCAACCGCTTCGGAAAGTTGTTTTGATGGTTTTTTATGAAGTTAAACACATGTCCTGTGATCCAGCAATTCCACTCCTAGGTATTGACCCAGGGAGAATAAAAGTGTTTATCCACACCAGGGCCTCGACTAGGGGGAGGCAAGCAAGGTGCCGCAGATGGGACATTTAAAGAGGCACTCACTTTTAGGATTGTACAGGCGCAGGGTTGGCACTTACATGAACACAAGAGCAGGTGCCTCCTTAAATTTTGTGACCTAGGCTTCCTGTCTTGCCTCACCCGGGTCCAGGCTGTGGTCCACACAGACTTGTATTCAAATTTTCACAGCAGATACCTTAATAAAGCTAAATCAGTGACAACCCACACACTTATCAATAAGTGAATTGGTAAACAAATTGTGGCATACAGAGCAGAAAGGAGCTATTGATACATGCAAAAATGTGGATGCATCTCATTATGGCTAAGTGGAAGAAGCCATACACACAAAACTGCATACTATATGATTCGGTTTATATAAATGTAAAGAATGGGCAAAACCAAATCTAGTGACAGAGAGCTGAACAATGGTTTCTTGACATGTGTCAAAGAAACATGTGGGGATTGGCTGCAAAGGGACACAGCTTTCTGGAGTAATGCTAACATTCTGTATATTGATTGGGATGCTGGTTATGTGGGTTTATTTTTTTACTTATTAAATTAAATACTTATTAAATGCAGGGCTCGATCTCACGAACTGTGAGATCATGACCTGGGCCAAAGTCAGACATTTAACCAACTGAGCCACATGGGCCGGGGGGGGTGGGGAGGGAACCTAAAATACGTTAACTTGATTGTATATAAATTGTACTCCTAAAGGTTCATTTAAAAATTGTAAAGAGATTACAAGACATCTGGGAAAACCTCCAAGACAAAAGAATAACCAAATGCACAAACATGAAGCCTTTTGGAGGAGACCATGCAAAAAACAAACACGCAGACAAATATCCTCAGAGAGACAAGATGTTGCCACCATGACATAACGATAGCAACAACAAAAATACTGCTTTTAAAAAATATTGTTAGGGGAAAAAAACAGCTCTTGGAAATTAAGAATGTAATAACAAAAATGAAGAATCAAATAGAAGAGTAAGAAGATGAAAATAAAGAAATTGGTTCTTTTTCATTAATGAATATTTATTATATGTGCCAGGCACTGGGCCTAAAACAGTGAACACAATAGACAAAAATCCCCGCCCTTGTGAAACATTTTAGGGAGGGAAGAGAACAAAAATAAATAAGTAATATCCATGTCATGTCAGCGGGTGTACCTGCTGTGGAGGAAAATCAGGAAAGTGGGAGAGGGAGTCTAGAGGCAGAGAGGAGGGATTGAAGCCTTTTTAAATAGTCAGGAATATACTACTGAGAGGTGATATCTCAACAAAGTCCTAAAATAGGGGAGGAAACAATCCCTGTGGACTTCTTTGAGAAGAGCATTCTGGGCAGAGGGAATAGCATGTTCTAGGGGCCCAGGAGGGAATGTGCCTAGCCTATTTGAAGAATTAAAAGGTAGTCAGTGTGTGCATGATACTGTATGTAGAAAACCCTAAAAACTCCATCAAAAAGCTGCTAGAACTGATAGGTGAATTCAGTAAGGCCTATTCATTCAGATAGGTTATTTCAGTAAGGATACAAAATCAATATGCAGAAATCTGTTACTAATAATGAAGTAGCAGAAAGAGAAGATAAGAAAGCAATCCCATTTACAATTGTGCCAAAAATAATAAAATAGCTGGTAATAAGCTTGACTGAGGAGGTAAAAGAACTGTATTCTGACAATTATAAAGCACTGATGAAAGAAATTGAAGATGGCAATAAACAAATGGAAAGATATTCCATGCTAACGGATTGGGAAAACAGATATTGCTAATATGTTCGTGCTACCCAAAGCAATCTACAGATTTAATGCAGTTCCTATCAAAATGCCAACAGCATTTTTCACAGAACTAGAACAGCATTTTTCACAGAAGTAATCCTAAAATGTGTATGGAATCACAAAAGACCCCTAATGGCCAAACAACCTTGAAAAAGAAGAACAAAACCTGAGGTAACACAATCCCGGATTTCAAGATTCATTGCAAAGCTGTAGTCATCAAGACAGTCTGGTAGTGACACAAAAACAGACACACAGACAAATGGAACAGAGTAAAGAGCCCAGGGGGGCGCCTGGGTGGCTCAGTCGGTTAAGCGGCCGACTTCGGCTCAGGTCACGATCTCGCGGTATGTGGGTTCGAGCCCCGCGTCGGGCTCTGTGCCGACTGCTCAGAGCCTGGAGCTTGTTTCAGATTCTGTATCTCCCTCTCTCTCTGACCCTCCCCCGTGCATGCTCTGTCTCTCTCTGTCAATAATAAACGTTAAAAAAAATTTTTTTTTAAAAACAGGATGCTCTGCCTATTAGGTTGATTTAGGCATGGGCAGAAAGGGGAGACCAGTCAGGAGGCAGTTTCTATAATCTGGAATAAGATTATGATGATTTGACAAGAATAAGCACAGTGAAGATGGTGAGAAGTGGTCAATTTCTGAAAAATAGTTTTATGGTAGATTGGAAATGTTAAATGTCGATGGAAGGAAATGGAGTATGAGAGAGAGGAGATAAATACTTTGGACTGAACCACAGGAAGAGCAGAGCTGCCTTCTACAAGACCAGGAAGACAATGGCAGGAGCAGGCCTCTAGGATCAGTGAGTCCAGCCCCCTATCCTTTGGTGGGGAAACCAAGGCCCAGAGAGGAGGAGCGATGCACCCAGAGTGTCACACAGGTCATGTGTCTCTTTGCTCTAGAAAAGAGCCCTTGCTTTGGAGCCCTTGGCCCCCCACATCATACAAAGGTAACAAAATAACATATAGAGAATGATTATGTTTTGTTAAGAAAAAAAAAAAAAACAGGGTGCATATGCACACAACACAGTCTGTATGCACATGAGTTACGTGAATTTAAGGTAGTGTGATATAAAAATATTAGTAAAGATCCACTTTGTATGCAGAATTTACAGCCTTTAGAATCCCACCCAAATTCAAAATTTCACAAAGTATGTCATAATAGCCAGACTGATGCTCAGAAGGGCACAGTGAATTGTGCTACACTATAACTTCCATACGGCGGCCACTTTGGCTGGGACACAGAAGTGCCCACCTGGTCCTTCTGTGAGAATACAGAGAGAAATGCCCTGGTCACATGGCACTTGTGTGAGAGGTCTGAGTAGTTATTAGCTGTAGCGTGAGCACTCATCATTAGTATAATTTAAAACATTCTGTAAGCCATAACGATACAATTCAAGGATTCATTAAGCGGCACAAGTGCTGAAAAATGAATTTTAAAATCCTCAGTTTGGGCATGGGTATTGGAAGACATAATATTCCTATAACGAAGGCTGAACACCATCATGACACCACATGCTGAGGACTAGGGAGAGTGCATCCTGCAAAATAAATTAGGAACAGAGTGGAAATGAAAAGCAGCAATTTAAAGCAAAGACCCTGCTAAGGAAGTAAATACCGGCTCAAGTACATAGGAAAAGTGCTGGTGCCGGATCGACCCGTTATAATGTGCCTCTTGGCCAAGCTGTTGTGATTTTTATAATGATCTGAAAGGCAGTGATAATGATAAGATGTTTTACCACGAGTATTTCTGTGGTAAATGGAGTACGTTTAAAGAAAGAAGAGTATGTTACACAGCTAAGACACTTGGGCGCTCCGGAGTCCCAGAGAAAAAAATGGACGAGTGCTTCAAAAGCCCCTCCTGTGAATCCAGGACGAGTGCTGTGCCACCAATATTGGCATTCTGATGCCTGGGAGAGTGTGTGAGGGACAGAAGATTCTGCAGACACAGAACTGGGAGGCGCAGGTGAAAAGATGGAGAGGGGTGCATCAGTCCGACAACCTGCACTAGCCCCCAGGATTACAATGACAGGAGCGTCAATGCACGTGTGTGAGACCCTTGGAACCAAAGGCTGCTCACACAGGAGGGCATCACAAGAGCACGCTTTAAATGTATTATACTGCTTTAATGGAAGACTTTCCCAGTGCTGTGCGATGGTCAATGGGGTATCACAAATGGGTTATGGGGTGCTGAGGTATTGATACTCTTGCCCCTTGAAGCAGCCAGGCAGGTCCCAAAGTGGCTAGAGCTCCTGAGACAGTTAGCTCTAACCATAAACAGGCTTTGTTCTTTCATCCTGAGGACCTAGAAAATGTTATTTTCTACATGTTATGATATAAAAAAAACTGGGAAACGCTGGATAAGTAGAGTATCGATATGATTTCAAATGGAGACACTTTTGAGAATGAAAGGGGCCTTGTTAATATTTGCATCAGGACAATCGGCATAGAGTGGGACTGCTCCAGGTAAACTGGGATGTATGATGGAGTAGGCGGAGTAATGGTCTCGTCCACATCCTTATCCCCGCAACGCTTAGACAGCAAAAGGGACTTTGCAGATGTGATTAAAGTAAGGGTTTTGAGATGAGGAGATTATCCTGGATTATCCGGATGGACCTGGTGACATCGCAAGGGCTCTTACAGGAGGGAGGCTAGAAGGTCAGGGAAGAGGCAAGATGCTATTCTACTGGCTTTGGAGATGGAAGGAGGAGCTGCATGCCAAGGGAATGTGGGAGGCTCTAGAAGCTGGGAGAAAAAGGAAGCCGATACTCCCTAGAGCCTCCTGAAAGAACAGTTTTGCTAACATCTTGATTTTAGGACTTCTGACTTCCAGAACTGTACAAGAATGTTTGTGTTCTTTTACTCCGCTGTGCTTGTGGTAATTTGTTGCAACAGCAATAGAAAACCAGTACAAATATTTGTAATTGACAATAAATTTATCTCTATGCTTATATAATTTTAAGCTATAAAGGTAAATAACTAAAACAGGTATAAATTTGCACTAACATTGTATTAATAAATTGAAAACTCATTATATTGTATAGAGAGATGGAAAACTAGAGAACTGAAAAAACAGATGTTAAAAAAGCTTAGCCACAGAAAGAGGGACTTTTCATGGAGAAGGTTAGATGAGAAGACTCCAGTTTTTATTATAAATCCTCTGGTTAGAATATTAATAGTCTAAACCTGGGCGTGTATGTTTTATTTTGAGTATTAGTTTTTAAAGTAAGGTTGTTTGGGGGGAAGTTTCCAAGAGCTTATTGGGCTCAGGTTCTCCAAAGCTATAGCCCCCGCCCTACCTGAAACCTGCTTACAGATTCCCCCTCATTCACAGAACTTCTCCTAACCTTTTACTCAGCCAACAGCTTCCTTGGTACAAGATAAGGCCAACTGGTAGGTCCTCCTGAAATAAGGCAGGAAGAGGCACCATTGGACAAGGAATATTCCCAGGATTGGACCCAGGCAAGGGTCCGAGAGATCTGGAGCAAACCCCCGAAGCCCCATCTGTAGGGTGGGCAGACCTTGACTTTACCTCACAATGCTAACAAAGGGCCTGGGAGAGCTGAGAAGAGAGAAGGGCCTCCTGTTGCCACTGAAAAAGCACTGACATAGGAGCACGAAGGAAAGGGCTGAGGCCAGCTCTACCATTGACTTAGCAAATCCCTTTCAGTCTGGGCTTCCGCCCCTAGCTGCTGAAATGAATAGGGGAAGGAAGCTCACCTCCCAAATCTTCCTCCTTCCAAAGATGACTGGACAGGCCCAAGGTCAGCCAGAGAATCATTATGTATCACACCTCAGAGTTTCTCTGAGATGGTCTGCTGCAACCCATTCATTTACACATGGGAAACAGCCTCTGCGGGACAAAGGTGTTCATTCAAGGTCATACTTGGTAACTTCCGATGACCTTCACTTAGACCCTAGGGTTCTATGGTTACCATTTGCATATGAACACACAGAATGGTACCCGTTTGATAAGCAAATAAATTGTATCTGAGTCTTTAAAAAATCCAATATAAGATGCCATTATGGAAAAAACATAGCAACGACCTCATATAAAAGATAAGCAGTTATATCAGCTTTCTATTGCTGTGTAATAAATTACCACAAGCTTAGTGGTTTAAAACAACACACTTCTATTGTCTCATGGTTTCTGTGGGTCAGGGGTGGCTTAACTGGGTCCTCTGCTTACAGGAACTCACAAGGCTGTAGTCAGGTGTTAGCTGGGGTGTGTTCTCATTTGGAAGCACAACTGCCAAAGAATCTTCCTCCAAGCTCACTTGGGTTGTTGGTACATTTACTTGCTATTGTAGGACTGAAATCCTCAGCTTCTCACTGGCAGTTGGCTTCTTGTTGGCCCTCAGCTCCTAGCCATGTGAGCCTTCCAACATGCCACTTCTCCAAAGCCAGCTGAGCTTTGAGGACTCTAGAGAGAGTCTTCTGGTTATATAAATTCTTAGATGACATAATGTAATCATGAAAGTGACATCCCATCACCTTTGCCACATTCTGTTAGTCAGAAGCAAGCATGGGCCCCACCCACACTCAAGGGGAGGGGATATACAAGAGCACGAATACCGTGAATATCAACAGAGGTGGCACCTTACAGTCTATCCACCATTGTGGTGAAAACTGTAAGTGTAAAAAGACTGAAATCTCTACTCCAGCTAAGACAAGATGAGAACTCAGGTTTAGCCACTGGATTTTGGAATGCAAGGCATTGTTACCCTTGACAAGAATAGTTTCAATGAAGTAATAAGGATCAAAGTCTACTGGAATAGATTCAAGAGAATGGAAAGTGAGAAATTGGAGAGAGTGAGTAGAGACACCTCTTTCAAGGAGTTGTGCTATGAAAGAGAACAGACAGATGAGAGAACAGTTACTCTATTATGTTTATATGTTCAATGGAACAATGCAGTAGGAAGGGGAATTTTGATGGCCCAAGAGAGAAGGAAGGATCATTGCAAGAGCAAAACTCTTGGTTAAGTAAAGGGAAGGGCAAGAGATCAGTGTGCAAGATAAAGGAACTTAACGACAGGTGAGGACAGTTTACCTATTTTTGTGGGAGAAAAGCCTGGTATATGATTCAGACACAGGTCAGTGGGTAGATTTCATGGGTGGAGGATAAGGAAGTTCTCTTCTGATTGCTTCTATTTCCTCAATGAAAGAAAAACAATGTCATCAGCTGAGAGTGAAAAAGGGAGAATACTGGAGGTTTGAATCAAGAGAAGAGATAAGAAACAGTCCTCCTGAAGAATGGGAAAGCAACAGAAACAAGATAGGTCATAGATCTGCCCAACAGTGCTGGGACCCACCTGAGGGTCGTGTTCATAAATTTAAGATGCAACCTGTTGGCAAATCTGTGCATATTTCTCAACCCATATTCAACTGCTTGGGTGTAGTCTCAAAGTAGAGGCGAAGTTGCATCTACCCAGTATTATGGCTTTGAAAGTTGGACCCAATACAAGGAAAGGGATAAGACGGATAAGAGTGAGTGGCAAGGGTGACTGCAATGACTGTCTAATAGCTGGGTTAAGATGGCAGTGAGGGTATGAGGGGACGAGCAGTAGATAGGGAGCAGAGTAGCACTGGTAGACTGGGGGCCCTGATGTCAAAGATCTGGTGCGGTCTGCAAACTCATGGATAGAAGACAGACCGATAGGAGTTGGTAAGCCATCTAGAGAATAGGATGTTTGCAGTAGAGATTTTGAAGGTGGTGTAGTCTCCGGTGATGACAAGGCCTAGGCTATGATGGGGGGAGTGGGTGTCTAAGGTGGGGTGAAGGGCAAACTATCTGGAAGCAGTGACCTGCAGAGAAAATGGTGACCTCAGGGGAGCCACATTTTCATTAGAGCAAGGAGGTGAAAAGAACATCGCCACGCAGAGGACTTCCCTCTTCCTCGGGAAAACCTTTGCTGACCTCGTTGCAAGAGCCAACTGCTTTTATTACACTCAAGTGTTCAGAGCACTTATCACAGTTGAAACTTTTACTTATTTATGAGAAACCCTGAGTAATATTCATGGTGTCCAACTAAGCTCCTGGAAAACAGGCACCACACTGCCTGGGACCGGGGGATCCTCAGCACCCAGAAAAGTTCCTGGCACGTGGGCATTCAATCAGTACTGGTAGAAGGAAAAGAACAGACTCTTAGAGCAGTGGTGAGAAGTCTCTGTGGGAGTGGAGGGAAAGCGCATTCATCCACTCATTCGTGCTTTTGGTCTTGTGTTCTTCCTGAGGATCAGAGCTTGCATCACTCCAGGCCAGTGGGGTGGAGCTGTACTGAAGTTCCTGAGGCTTCTAAGGCTCAAGCAGCTGAGAGCTGGGCCTTGCAGCTCCTACATGCCAAGGCTGTTCTTGCTCAAGCTTTTGCCAAGCGATGGAGGCTCTCCACCCCTCACACACAGTGTTTGGAGCTGAAGAGTGAGGTATCCACCTGCCTGGGGCTGGGGGCACCTCTGCCAGCAGCCAGTCCCTGAATGGTGCAGCCCAAGGAATGTCCCAGGGGCTCCCAGGCAGGGCTCAGCAACTCTCCCACCAGGGCTCCTGCTATTTAAGGAGGCCAGTGGGATCTTGTAAATGTCCTTTCCTCCCCAACAGTAGCTCCTGCGTCTAGGATCTTGTACCTTGAGACTTTTGTGGGAATTCTTTCCTTCTTTTCAATAGCTCAAATAGCTAAATCTGGGCTCTTCTCCATTTTTGACAGGCAAAGAGAGGTGTAGAGATGGGCAACAATAATGTTCCTTGAAGATAATGCTTTTCACATGAGCATAACTTTTTAGGGATCCTTTCAACATTATTGAGGACCCAGTCATAATGGGGCTACAATAATGAACATGAGACACGATCCTCTAAGGCTCTCGCAACTCACAGAGGAAGATATGTACACACATAGCTGAAATCCCAGACAGAATGGCATGAGTGAAATCAAGGATTCAGAAGAGAAAGGTATTTCTTCCAGATGGTCAAAGCAGGGAAGGCTTGCATTAGAGGTAGCGTCTGAGCTACTCTTTGGAGAAATGGTGTTGCCAGTGAGGACACCTATAAAGCATTATCTGCCTCTACTGAAGAAGACGGGCCAAGTCTTTGCCAGCAGAATCAAAGAATCCCAGGTTTGACATTAACCTGGGTCAGTAGAACATTGTGGAAATGAGCACTGGTTTTGGCATCAGATGGAACTGACTTCAAATCCCAGCTCTGCCACTTACTAGCTATATAACCTGCAACAAGTTACTCAACCTGTCTTAGCCTCAATTTTCTCACCTGTCAAATGGGGATAATAATAGTTTCTACTTCAGATGATTATTGTTAAGGACCAATTAAGTTGAGTCATGCAAAGCACTTAACATGGTGCCTGGCAAATAGCAATTATTTGCTGAAAAGGTTAGCTAATTCTAGCATGGATCAGACTCGCTGTTCAGACCTTGAGCAGTCTGAGGACAATGACCCGGCCTCATTTACCACTGCGTCCTCCCAAGCCTATCACTGGGCACAAGGAGCCAGTATAGGTTTGCAAAATGAATGATCGGACAGAGGCGACATCCTCTTTATCAATCTCTTAAATTGCAGGTAAGGGAAGATTTTTAGGGGAATGAGTACTGTTGAATCCTAGAAGGAGTTTTAAAGAAGGTTGCGTTATGGACAGAGATTTTTTAGGAAGATATTATCATCTGTCCTTGAAGGTTTAAGGGGCCAGTCTGCTTGCGGTTTGCCTATAGAGGGGGACCTTAGTAGGACAATTGAAGCATTGTATGTGAGGGAAGAGAATATTGAAACGAATGACTTTCTGAGGTTCCAGGACGTCCTGTGTAAGACCACAGGAAAATGCACTCACCCCCATCCCGGCTCTGCTATTCCCACCGTAGCTGTGTGACCTTGGGCCAACTGTCCCATCTCTGAGCCATAGGTAGCATTGTGAGAATAAATCCTATTGCTTTCCGAGGCGTTGAGAGGGTTGCATGAGGCACTTCTCCCTCAGAGCCTGTGCAGGGCAGGTCTGAGCCTGGTGCTGGCATCCCGTGGGTCTTCTGTCACAACCTGACCCATTTTATGAGAAGCTTTGTCCTCAAGAGATCACGAGAAAGGCAGAGGAAATGCTCTCTATCGCTTGTCCCCAGAACACCCCTAAGTTAAGGTCAGGCTTCCTGTCCTGGAACCCTGAGTACAATTAGATCTAGAGTTAGCAGCTGTGCCAAGGGAACAGGGATGAACGACAGATCCAGGAGGGTCACTGCAGCACACCGGACTCACTTCTGCCTGTGCCAGCCGGGGCCCGGAGACACAGCCTGGAGACTGAGGAGGGCGCTAGCCACCCCCTGTGCCCACTAACATCACCTCGTCTGCCTCAGGAAACCAGAGGCGATGCCACGATGGAGACCAGGCAACTGAGTTCCCAAGTCAGGGTCTGTTCCATTGCCCCACAAGCCGGGGGGCGGGGGGGGGGGAGGGTTACAGATCACACTCACACACACACACACACGCTTTTTTTGATTAGCATAATTTTATCAGCAGCACAAATACATACAGCCACCTAGTACGAGTCTCTAGTGTTCTGATAGAGCCCATGACAGGAGGGGTTAGGGCCACTCCTTTTTCTTGTCCCTCCTTTACTCATGGCCACTTACTTCTCTGGTCTGCTCTCTGTAAGGTCTTATTGTCTGTCCATGTGAGACTGACTAGTTATATACTTATATCAATAATATCAAACTGCAGAGTTCATGATCCCCCTGTCCACGTTTCTTAAATATTCAGGTGTTTTGTTTTGTTTTGTTTTGTTTTGTTTTGTTTTGTTTTGTTTTGTTTTAATAGACTATTTTTTTCGAGCAGTCTTAGGTTCACAGCAGTATTGAGCAGAAAGTACAGAGTTCCTGTATACCTCCTACCATAACACACTCACGTCTCTCCACTATCAACATCCCCCACCAGAGTGGTACGTGCGTCACAATCAATGAATCCACACTGACACATCATCGTCACCCAAAATCCATAGTTTATGTTAGGGTTCGGTCATGGTAGTGTGTGTTCTGTGGGCTTGAACAAATACATGACAGGTATTCACCACTGTGGTATCATACAGAATAGTATCACTGTCTTAGAAACCCACTGTGATCTGCCTAACCCTCTCTCACCTCACCCCAGGCAAACACTGATCTTTTTATTGTCCCCATAGCTTAGCCTTTTCCAGAATGCCGTATAGTTGGAATCAGTCAGTAAGTAGCCTTTTCATACCAGCGTGATTTCACTTGGTAATATGCACTTAAGTTTCTCCCATGTCTTTTATGGTTTGATAGCTCATTTCTTACTAGTGCTGAATAATATTCCAGTGTCCGCATGTATCACAGTTTATCTAGTCACCTACTGAAGGACATCATGGTCGCTTCTAAGTTTTGGCCATTATGAGCAAAGCTGGTCTAAGTATTCATGTATAGATCTTTGTGTTGACATAAGTTTGCAACTCATTTGAGTAAATACCAAGGAACATTATTGCTGAATCATATGGTAAGAATGTTTTGTAAGCTTTGTAAGAAACGGCCAACCTGTCTTCCAAAGTGGCTGTGCTGTTTGGCGTTCCCACCAGCAGAGAGTGAGAGTTCCTGTTGCCCCACATCCTTGCCAGCATTTGATGTTGTCAGGGTGGTGGATTTTGACCATTCTAACAGGTGTGTAGTGTTTTAATTTGCAATTCCCTGATGATATATGATGTGGAGCATGTTTTCATATGCTTTTTCGCCTGCTGTGTGTCTTCGTTGGTGAGGTGTCTGTTCAAGTCTTTTGCCTTTTTAATTAGATTGCTTTTTTTATTGTTGAATGTTAATGTAGGTAACGGTCCTTCTTCAGTGATGTCTTTTGCAAATATTTTCTCCCAATCTATGGCTTGTCTTCCCATTCTCTTGTCCAATCCATTTTTGTCCTGTATTTTCATCCTAACATACCTGCTTAACTCTCTTCCTTCTGACCGCATCCCCATCTCTGTCTGGGTCCTCTCAGTCTGCTGGTGATAAGCTTCGTGGCCATGCACTGTGTGGGTGTCCTGGTGAACTGTGCCCACCACTTCTTTTTATCTTATTTTATCTTATTCGTTTTAGAGAGAGAGAGTGCATGCAAGCAGGGGGGAGGGGCAGAGGGAGAGGAGAGAGAAAATCTTAAGCAGATTCCATGCTCAGCGAGGAGCCCCAAGCAGGGCTGAAGCCCACAACCCTGGAATCATGACCTGAGACAAAATCAAGAGTCGGACACTCAACCTACTGAGCCCCCCAAGCGCCCCTGTGCCCACTACTTCTGCTACAGGGAGAGCCTTCAAGCCTCCTTGCAAACAAGGCTTGCTTTGCTTTAGTTCCACCGCCATGGTTTGCCCTGTTTCCTGCCACCTTTCTTTACGCACATCCCAGAACAAGGCCTCTCAGTCATGCCCCATCAGCCAAGAGCTTATTCAGTTTCTGTCTCTGCAGTTTCTATCACAAAAGCAGTGTCCACTTTTCACCTTACACACACAATTTAAAAAATACTATTATATATGCTTTGCCCCAGCTCTACCATACCCTTAATGCAGAATGGCTTTAGCCAGTTTATTTAAGAGCTGTTTGGCAGAGATGGACGATACTCACAACACTGGGCTCAACACTGGAATGAAGAAACCTGCTAAATCCACTGGGACATAGTGTAGGGCACAATGCAGTGGGAATCATTTGGAGGCAAAAGGGCTGGGTTTGAGATCTAGCTTTGTTTCTTGGGTGTTGTGGTTCACTGGGCAATCCCCTCAATTTCTATGAGCACCGGTTTTCTTGTAGAAAAACTGTCGTAAGACATTCAGTTGAGTCTACCTCATAGGATAGCTTTGAGGATTAAGTAAAAAATCTATATGATATTCATTTGTAAATTGTAAAGGACCTTATGGTGTGTTCTATTTATGTTAACTTGTGCCAGAATTTGGTCTGAAGGGTGGCGTGGTAGCCGAAGTTTTACCAAGAATACCTCCATTTTCAGAAGAAATGAAGGTATATTTGAAATCTAAAAAAAAATAAATATATTATACATATATGATTTTAAAACTCACTTTTAAGTGCCTGCTTATATATACAATGTTTATAAATTAGTGTACATAATGTTTACAAATGCATAGAAAAGGTCTGGACGTGAGCACACCACACTGTGAAAAGTAGCTACTTTTGAGGAAAGAAGGAAGAGAATGAAATTGGAATGAGGCAGGGGAGGATATAAATAGGGATGTTCCTTTTTTCTGTATATACTTCTAGACCCTTTGACCTTTTTATAATAGGCATTCATCACCGCTGTATTTTTTTAATTAAATGGCAAAGAAGTCACATTCCTTGTTATATTTCCCTGAAATTCTGATGAGCCCGGAGGAGCATGAGTCCCTACACTCCTGGTAAAAATCGTTGCAACAAGGGGCAGCGTGCATGATTATCTTCATTGCTACCGCAAAGACCAGCAAGTTATGCGGTCTCAGGGAAGCAGCAGCGTAAAAGAGGAAAATCACTGTGGTGGGAGCCAGGAGACCAGAGGTCAGCTCGCTGTGTGACTTTGGACAAGTGCCCTGCCCCCTCTGGGCCTGAGTGTCTGTCACCATGCGTTCAGTGAGTACATGCGACTTGTTAATCTGCCTAGCAGACGGCTCCAGGAGGACGGGGCCCTGCCTCTCTTATTCAATAATATGTACCCTAGTGCCTTGCACAGCTGCAAACACTCAGTAGGCACTCACTAAATGTTTAGTGAGTTGTAGATGATTTTGGAGACCCTTCAGGGAAGTGAGGAGGCAGAGTGAGCACCAGTGGGCATTAGCACCTAGCATTTCTGCCATACACCTACCTTTCACCTTTCCATGCAGCCTTGTGCTAACGGCCTGCCTTGCTTTCATCCCACGATATGCTGCTAAACCCAACAAAGACCCATTTCCTGTGCCCTCTCCCTTAGACTTAATGGGCCCTTTATGAACCATGGGGATATGATGACACAGCCCTGGCAGCCAGCCCCTATACCTGGCTCTGGGACCATGCCCCCGGAGGGCTACCTTGTCCTCTCCTTGCCTGGAACAGAGTAGGATGGTGAGTCCCACTGAGGTCTCAGACAGCCTCTAGTCCAATGTTGATATCTGTCCCTCAGAAACACATACCTAATTAATATCAACACTTTTGAGGGTCCTAAAGTAGTTCTCAAAGTTGGTCTCCAGTCCAGGTGCATCAGTGTCACCTGGGAACTTGTTAGAAATGCAAATTTTAGGGTCCCATCCCAGAGCAAGTGAATCAGAAACTCTGGGGATGGGCCCCAGCAATCTGTCTTTTAACAAGATATCTGGATGATTCTGATGCGTATGAAAGTTTGAGAAACAACCATACACTGTTGACTATAGAAGTGGCCTCTAGGAGCAAACAAATATATATATATATATAAAATTGACATTTCCTGTGCTTAACAGGAGGGTTTTCTTTAATCCTGAAAGGAAGACAGCAACGGAACAATAACCAAGACTCAAGCCTTGCATATGGGTCAAGATGGACTCTCACAGGGTCAGAGCCAGGAGTTTCTAGAACACAGCCCCCTAAAAGTGCAGATGGGGAAAGTGAACCTTCAAAACAGGGAACAACTTGCCCAAAGTCACACAGTGAATCACAACAGGCCAAAAACCACAACTCTGGGTAAACATGTGATCTAAATGCACTTAGCTCCTAGTTCTCCTGGGAAAGAACAACTGTTAGTTACTCTGAGTGTGGATTAGCTGATTCTGGGTGGCTAGAGTCTGGAGTCACCTCTCCCTGCAGTCAGGGGACATTCTGACAGCAGAGCTGTGGGGTGTGTGTGTGTGTTTTTTGGTTTTTGGTTTTTTTGTGTCAGCTCTTCTTCCTCTCTGTCCCCCCACTGCCCACTATTCCGTAGTCATTGGAATTCAAAAGATTAAATAATGAAGCTACTGGATACTGCTTTCACAGTGTGAAATAAATCACTCTTAATTGAATGGGTGTCATGCTGGGGTTGAACCTTTACCAGCAATCATTAATAAATACCTTTTGAGATCACATTTTGCTATAAGTGTGATTTGGGGTACTCTGTGAACATATCTATTTAACCCTATTGGTTCTGCTAATTGTGGACCTGTCTAAACAGAAAGAGCCCAGGTCCAGCTTGCCTTGGACCAGGGGGTAGGAAATGGGCAGTAGAGACCCTCCAGTTCCAGTGGTTGAAGTGGCCAGGGCCAAGAAACCAGAAGGTGATATAAGCAAACAGGGGTCAAGCTGAGGAGGCCCTGGGCCAGTCTGAGATGGCTCATGACCCTGAACATCAGGGAATGCCAGCCAGTATACAATGACTCAAAGCCACATGGACTGTGTGTACTTTCTAGAAGAGGAGTCCATTCTCCGAGAAACCAAGGATCCATTTGCTCATTAATTCATTCACCCATTCACTGAACAAGTATCCACTGAGTACTCACTCTAGACCAGCCCCCATGCTAGGTGCTAGGGAGACAGGAGTAAATATAACAGGCATGACTCCTGCCTTGATGGAGTTTTATTGCCTAGCAGTAGAGATGGAAAGTACATAAGGAAAATTATGAATTAATAAGAGCTATAGGGGGTTGGGGAAAACCTGTCTAAAGAGGTGAGGTTTAAACCAAGATCTGGAGCACAAGTAAGAGCAACCACTTGAAGAGGCAAAGGAGAACTTCCTTAGGAAATGGTATCGCCAGTGGCCATGAAGTGGGAAGAACTCAGAGCCCTTCAGAAGCTGGCGAGGCACTCTGAGGAGGAAGAGACTATAGAAGGAAAAAGTGGAAAGGCAGGCAAGAGCCAATCATGCATCAGAATGTTAATTCAAGAGCAGAGAAAAGTCCCCTCTTGAAGCAGAGGAAGGGCATGATATAATCAATGAGTTTTTAAAAGACCACTAGAGCTGCTGTGTGGAGCATAGATTGGAAGGACAAGAGTGGAAACAGATTCATTCCATGGGGGAAAGGATGGCCAATTCCGAGCAAGTGTTCAGTGTCCAAGTCAAGCCAGTTGGAATTTGCAGGAAGACAGAGCCTTCCTTCTCCAAGCAGATGAGATTGGGCAGCAGGCAATGGGATAGGGAGGCCAAGGCAGGTCTTGACTCCATAAGTACCTGGACACAAAGTTTCTGCCTAAAAACATACCTGGACATGGGGGTAATGAGCCTTCCAGGGTCATTCCTGTGCCTTCTGGAGCTGGAGGAGGTCTGAGGCTGCTGCAGGCCTTCATAGCTGTGGCTGTAGGTGGCAATGGCATCCAAGTAGGAGAGGTGAGGCAGGGGCTGATAACACAACACACGAGGTGGCCCCATATTCTCTCTGCCTTCCTCCTTTTTATAATAATCTCCTCCGAACACCCGGGTACATCGTGTTCTTCTTCCTGGTTGTGGATCACCTGGGCTTCTATGCGTTCCTTATGTTTCTGGCAGATAACTGTAAGCAGGCAGAGCCCTGGAGCAGAAACACAGATGGCCAGAGATAGCCCAGCTTGAGCTTTGAGCAGCTTTCTCCAAATCAACCAAGTTAGTGAAAACTTAAATGATTCAGCCTTTGCTTTGGGACTTCCAGGTCCCTACCTCACAGCAGCAACAGAAAAAACCAAGCACACCTTTCCACTTGAAAATAATCAAGGTCTTTCTGTTGGAGAGGATATTATTCTAAACACCTTCATCTGGCTCACAAGACTCTGGGTGACCTGGCACCCACCTACCCTCCAGCTTGATCTTCCACTTCTCTTCTGTAAGTGTCCCATGTCCCAACAAACCTGTGCTATCTACTGTTCCCAAATATATCCTGTCTTTTCCTACCACTGAGCCTCTACTTATGCTATTCTTCCCACGTGCAATGTCCTTCCTCCTCCAGTTATCTCCAAGTACTTAAATCGTGCCCATCCCCCTCTGGGTATCATTCCCTGATCCACACAGAATTGCTATCTTATATTTCCCTTTTCGGTTGATAGATCGATCGATCGATTGATCGATAGATAGATTAGATAGATAGATGTAGCTTCCCTTGAATATAGTTATGTGTCCACATCCCTTCCTTCTAAATAGGCTATGAGCTCACTGAGATTAGAATATTTCCTCTGGAATTATTAAAGCAACTGCTCATAGATATTTGTTAGTTCTTCAAACCCGAGTGCTTAAACAAACACAAGTGGGATAGGTCATCAAAAGGCTACAAGGTATGACGTACATTTAGGACTCACTGTTGTAAATACAAATGTCTGCATGTGTCTATATACAAAGTAAAAATATATATAGTATCTACTCTAAATTGTAACAACAGTTGGGGGCGCCTGGGTGACTCAGTCAGTTAAGCTTCCAACTCTTGATTCCGGCTCAGGCAGTGATCTCATGGTTCATGAGATTGAGCCCCACATCCGGCTCTGCGCTGACAGCATGGAGCCTCTTTGGGTTCTCTCTCTCCCTCTCTCTCTCCCTCTGGCCCCCACCCCCCAACACATGAGCTCTTGCACTCTCTCTCTCAAAATAAATACACATTAACAATAAAACAGTAACAGTGGCTACCTCTCTGAGATGAACTTACAGGTGTATCTTTTATCTTCATTTTTAAATCATTAGGGTTAATTTTATCCCATCAGAACACAAAACCATCACAGCTCTTTCTTAAACAAATCAAACAATAATATAAACATTATTGCATTAAAGATCCCTATAAATCTCTCCCCTATGAAAATATACCACTAAAAGTCATATGAATCATTTTTCACATTTTTTCATGAATATTCAAATATCCCATGTACTAATCATTCTTTTCAAACTATGATATTGATCTGTTATTTACTTTTTTTTCTTGTATAATGATAGATCATAAGTTCATCACAGATGATTTATTTACCAAGTCCTTATTAACAGACATTTGGACTATTTCTCTTTTTTTTTTTTATGTTATAGCTGTTATAAGCAAGGTTGAGAGAATCTCCAGAAATAATTCTGCTTTGTTTTCTAAATCTTTAACCATAAATATTTTCTATCATCATAAAATAAAACCTTTATGGGGCACTTGGGTGGCTCAGTTGGTTAAGCGTCGGACTTCAGCTCAGGTCATGATCTCACAGCTCTTGAGTTTGAGCCCCGCATCCAGCTCTGTGCTGACTGCTCCGAGCCTGGAGCTTGCTTCGGATTCTGTGTCTCCCTCTCTCTCTGCCCCTCCCCTGCTCACTCTGTCTCTCTCTCTCTCTTAAAAATAAATAAACATTAAAATAAATAAATAATAAAACGGAACTTTTATTTAAAAAAAAGAATTATCTGGGGGCACCTGGGTGCCCTCTGTTCAGAATTTCATTAAAAAGCTCTCTTTCAATTCAGCAAATAGGTGTTGACTATCAACCCGGTGCTGGTCACTTTGCTGGCAGTACAGTAGTGAGCAAACTGGATACGTACACTCCGGTGGGGACGGTAAACATTTAACCATAATCAAGCTAGTGTAAAGTCACAGTCTGTGATGAACCCTGTTGAGGAAAAGGGCTAGGTGCTCTGATCTAGTTTAGCGGTGTGATCTGGTTTGCGGGGCATTGTACCTGCAGGCTGACCAGTCACTAAGAGAAGGTCGGGAGCGCGGGAAACTGTTCCACAAAGGAAACCTCCAGAGGCTTGGTGCTTCTGAGGGCTGAAAATCTGCAGCAAAGGCTGGAGGGCATGGAGGCGGGGCCTGGAGGGCATGGAGGCGGGGCCTGGAGGGCATGGGGCGGGGCCTGGAGGGCATGGAGACTGGGCCTGGAGGGCATGGGGCGGGGCCTGGAGGTCGTAGCGGAGGCTCGTTGTCTTCCTTCCTTATCCGCAGGTTATCAGACTGTGGACGCGACCACCGGCGATTGTGGGGCAGAGGGCTCGTTCCTGCCACGCCCACCCTGGGCATCCGCATCTGCGCAGTACTCCTCTTCCCAGCTACGCTGGTGTTCATCCAGAACCTTCCAGGCCTGTGGACTTGCTCCGTGCTCACCAACGTTCTCATGCTGGAATCCTGGCCCTCATCTTCCAGCACCTCTTCCAGGCAGGTTCCTCACCCCAGGCCACCCTCTTGATGGATGTGTGTGCGTGTGTGTGTGCACGCGTGATCACACACATGCACATGCACACACACAGGTGCGTGTGAAACAAAAGTAGGGAAACGCACCCTCCAGACTGTTCATCATTTCTCCTGCAGAAGGAAATTTCGGGTTGGGATGTGGTTTTGACATATATACAGGATCCTCACTTAGAACATTTCTTCCATTGCTTTTTTTAATAGAATGTCTATTTTTTTAACTCCCAAACTACACAGAATGAACGCATCCGTGCCACTCCAACTTTTCTGTACTC
Organism: Prionailurus bengalensis; assembly: GCF_016509475.1. Classification (NCBI taxonomy): domain Eukaryota; kingdom Metazoa; phylum Chordata; class Mammalia; order Carnivora; family Felidae; genus Prionailurus; species Prionailurus bengalensis. The sequence goes on from NC_057343.1 coordinate 196,674,928, forward strand.
TGTTTATGTAAGTAACATTTACATTTATGCCCCCAAAACTCAATATAACAGATTTGGCAAAACAAAACAATCTGTGAGAAATGTCTTCAGCCGTTTCTTACATTTTTCTGCTGCAGACACAATCAAATGTTAGAATCCCACACAGCTTGGAAAGCAGAACAACTAAATGTCCACAAAGAGGATGTGGAAGATGTTACTGTAGATAAAGCAACTTCTTGTAAGTGCCACATTAATTTGTGCCGAGTGTCACATGGTAAGCATTTATAGCAAACATCAGAGTTTATTGCTTACATGTAGACATTTTATTGAGTTTTACTTACGTTTCAAAAATTGGTTGCGCGTTTGGGGTTGATGTGTCATGTGACATAATGTTTCCCACTTAAAATAATAGGAACTTAATTATCAGCATGCTTACATGGATCATAGAATTTTAGCAGCAGATTACTGATACTAAGAAGGATTCCCCCCCCCCCCAACAAGTAGGTATTTTGTTAACAGGGACAAACTAATAAGGACTCTTATTCAACTCAACTAAAAGTAACTGGTGGGGGGGAAAGGAGAGTGTATGAGAAAGATCCAGGGCCCTTTTGTGGAACAGCCAGGCCCCAAGAAGGATCGCGAGGCAGTCAGACTTTGCGAGCAGCACAAACCCAGAAGTCCCGCCATATCAGTGCTTCTGGTGCCTCTGCTCAGGTTGACTCTATGTCTTGGCTTTATTTCTCTCAATGCGAACAAGCTCTGTTCTCCGCTCTTGAGTTTTAGATTTTACCACTTTAGGCACCAGAAGGAAACAAATCTGAGTTCTAGCTGGTCCCAAAAAATCCAGAGAAGGAATTCATCGGTTCAGCTTGGGTCAGGTACCACCCTTGAACCAATTAACTGTAGTGAGGGGCATGATCCATCCCTGGCCTTCAACTTGGCTCTCTTGCAAGGCACAAAACCTTCCCCGAGACATCACTGTGTGGGGTCAATCGAGGAAAGGGCTGAAATGTGGATTTGAGTCCTAGCTTTGCACAGGCCATATGACCCTGAGTAAGTCGTACGTTAGAATCAAGCTAGCAATTCTTACCTTGTTAGGCTATTGTGGTGTAAAAGTGCTTGGTGCAAACCCAGGGGTTCTGAGGCAGCAGAGCAAGTGTGGTGGAGGCAGGTAGAGACTCTAGAGCAGCCGTTCTTAACCAGGGGCGATTTTCCCCCCGGGGACCTTTGGCAATTCATGGAGACATTTTTGGTTGTCACAACTAGGAGAGTTCTGTATACCAGCAGCTAGTAGGTAGAAGCCAGGGATGCTGTTAACCATCCTGCAGTGCTCAGGACAGCCTGGATGTCAGGAGCACTGAGATCCCTGCTCTAGAGCCAAGTGACCTGAATTCTATTTATAGCCCCCCTTCCATTTCAAACTTTGGCAAGTTACTTCACTTTTTGTGCCTCGTTTTTTCCATCTGGGAAATGGGACTGATACTAGTACCCATCTCCAAAGGCTGTCCTGAAAGTCAGATAGATTAATAGATGCGAAGAGCTTGGACCCCTGTCTGGAACTTGGTTAAATACCACTAAATGGAAGCTCACACCTCCCCCAAACCTGGCTAAGCAGCAGAATCCCTTGAGATCTTGTTTCGTAACAGATTCCCAGGCCCTGCTTTAGTTGTACTGGATCAGAATCTTTGGAATTTGGAATCCAGGAATCTCTCTCTGTGTGTGTGTGTGTGTGTGTGTGTGTGTGTGTGTGTGGTTTAATTCCCCAACTGATTCTGATGATGGGCCAAGCACTGGGGTGATGACTCTGAAGCATTGCTGTACCAGGCATGGTCTTGGGACCAGAGACATCAGCGGCACCTCAGCAGGACCACTCAAACCCCAATGTGCGTACAAACCACCTGGGGACCTTGTTACAATGCAGGTTCTGATCCAGGAGATCTGAGTGGGGCCTGAGAGTCCGCATCCCTGACAAGCTCTCAGGTGAGGCCAATGCTGCCAGTCCTCTGACCACACTTTGAGTCACCAAGCTTTAAGCGCTTTGTGTACGTGCGTGCGTGTTGTGATGCCCCAGCCCTAGAGGAGGCTCAAAGCCTGTTGAATTCCAATCAGGACTGAGCTGAAATAGCTGTCACTATTGGCTATTTTGAATAGCCGAACGCAAGGTAAGGACAAGATACTGCACATGAACTCTAGATGGCCTCTGTCTTCTGAGGGCCCCACCCCCACCCCGAGCCTGAGCCACAGTGGAAGCCCCCACTCACCTCTTCAGGTCATTCTGGCTGGAAAGGCTCTCTCTGTTCCCAGAAAGAATAAAGAAGCTTCAGAGGCTCCTGGAGACCAGTTTGGTATAAATAACCTAGAGATCACCTTGTTTACAAGTGGATTTTTAAGGTGTTCCTTTATCATGGCTGGTGTCTCGTGAAGGACGTTGTTCTTAAGCTGTCAGGCCTCACCAGACTCCAGGATTCTGTGTTCTTACAGAGTCAGAGATAGGACAGGACCTGGAGTTCATTTAACTCAGTGGCTTTTCAAAGTGTTTTTCCATACCTCTGGTGACGTGGGGGAATGAGTTTGGGGGCAGATGTTTAGGAAGTACTTCCTGTTTTCTTAGTTATGTATCCGTGTTAATATGCTCTCTCCTACTCCTGGCAATTCAGAATTCCATTGCCGTACTTCTTTTTAAAACCGATTTCGCTTTAAAACATTGACTTGAGAAACATAAATAGGTGGAACACACATATGGTAAACGGCGGAAGTTTCAGACATGCTGTTTTAGCTCAACGTCCTTGCTTTCTGGAAGGAGACACTGAAACTAAAGAGGCCCTGAGCCTGGATTTTTCTTATTCTTAAAATGAAGATAACACTCCCTGCCCTGTAGGGTCATAGTGAGGGCTAAACCAGGCATTTAAAGAATTTAGCACACAGGGCGCCTGGGTGGCTCAGTCGGTTAACCGGCTGACTTCACTCAGGTCATGATCTCGCGGTAGGTCATGATCTCGCGGTTTGTGAGTTCGAGCCCCGCGACGGGCTCTGTGCTGACAGCTCAGGGTCTGTGTCTCCCTCTCTCTCTCTCTCTCTGCCCCTCCCCACCTCGTGCTCTGTCTCTCCCTCTCTCTCAGAGATAAATAAACATTAAGGCAAAAAAAAAAAAAAAAAAAGAATTTAGCATGGTGGCTGGCCCATCCTGAGGACCTAAGAAATATTAGCTGCTCATATCTGTATCAGACAGGAACCATTTTAGTAGGATCGCTATTAGGCTTGCAGAGCCTCGAGCTCCCCATCTGTAAAATCAAGACATCAGGTCAGAGGGCTTGGCATCTGTGCTGTTTAGACACCCTCGTTCTCTCACTGACCCCAGGTTATTGGCTCCAGAGAATGGCTGAGGGCAGAAGGCCAACTTCAACCCCCACCCCACCCAATTCCCCAGCACACTCACTTTACACATGGAGAAACTGAGGTCCAGACACTTGCCCTAGAACTCCGCCCCTGCCACTCTCAGTTCTGTCCTGAGTGTCCTCCTGCCTCTGTCCTCTTAAAGAAACAAAGTCCATCCACCACAGGTGCAGGTCGACAGAAAGTGGGACATATTGTAGGACTCTGCTGGCTGGCCGGCTCTCTGTATGCAGGATTTCCACTGTGTTTTCTCAAGGTCAGTTTCATCATAACCATTATCATCATCCTCCCCCACTCCCGCCCCTCCTGAATTTCTCCTTCAGGAAATCCCAGACCCCTAGTGGCAAACGGGAAGACCTACCCTTTGATTCTTCAGGACAGCCATCTTTGCTTTTGAAGGTATTGGGGTGAGAAGGTTTGAGATGGGGCAAGGATCCCCACCCCTGATGAGAGCGAGGAAGCGAGATAGTCTAGGTGAAGGGCATTGGCTATGGAGTCGACAGACATCGGTTTGAGACCGGCTTCATGTTTTCAACCTGTGTGATCCTCGACAAGCTATTTAACACTTCTGTGAACCTCAGTTTCCTCATCTGTAAAATGGGTTTATAATGCCTACAAAGCAAGGATGCTGTAAGGACTCAATGAGATAATGTCGGTAAAATAGCATTTTGCTGGCACAGAGTTAGTAGCTGTCATTATTATAGCTTCACCAGCCCTTCACCTAGTGTGGGTAAGAATACCAACATGCTAGAGAAACATAACCGACAGAAAGCTGTGGATGTTGGGCTGATCTTTTCAATGAGCCTTACTTTACCCATCTGTAAAATAGGAGAACTGAAAACCTCTTTATGACAATCCCTGCCAAGCAGACAACCTGCTTAAACACTTAAACGTGTCTTCGTATTAAAAATTTACCATTTACATTGCTCTGCCCTTAATCAGAACTTTTGGGTGCTAGAGATATTTTAATGCAACAAGAGAAAAATTACTTAAAAAGCCAGTACAAAACGGAATTTAGCAACGCTTTTCAAACATTTTTTTACCCTCTGAACCCTTTGAATGAAATCACAAGAGGAACACAATATTTAATACAAACCAGTTACCTTCACATACCTCAGGAAAAAATACACACACACACACACACACACACACACACACACACACACACATATCTATGTGTGGGAACGTGTATATCCTGCACTCACACATAGAGAGGAGATGGTGACATAGCAAATGTGCTAACCTTTGGGGGATCTGGTGAAGGATATATGGGAAGGGTATAAGGGTATATTTTTGCAACTTTTCCATAAGTCTGGAATACTTCCAAATAAATAAAGAGATCAGAATTTGATCCACAGCTTGAAGTGATGCTCACATCCATACACAGATAATGAAACCAGGGACTGGAAGCAATGAGGCTTGTCTAAGTGCATATCGCTGTTAAATTCCAAAGCCAAGGCTTAAGCCCTCACCTTCCAGCTTCCAGATCAATGCACTTGTCCTCTCAGATGCTGCTTCCAACCGTCCTCTTCTCTTTTCAGTTTCCCTGCTAGTTCTCCTTTTTTTTTTTTTTTCAATGTTTATATGAGAGAGAGTCAGAATGCGAGCAGGGGAGGAACAGAGAGAGAGGGAGACACAGAATCCAAAGCAGGCTCCAGGCTCCAAGCTGTCAGTACAGAGCCCAACGCGGGGCTCGAACTCACAAACCGTAAGATCATGACCTGAGCCAAAATTGGACACTTAACCGACTGAGCCACCCAGGCACCCCTTGTTTGACCGTGCTGTTACTGAGTCCCCCTGCCACTGACTTCTCCACTGTCCCCTCCCTACACACACACACACACACACACACACACACACAGGGCATCCTGAGCTGTTATTCAGAGCTGATGCCCCCATGTTACCACGAGATATAGAATCACAGATGACAGACAGATGGAGCTGGAATAAAGCATGAATGTGTACAGATTTTTCTAGACACTCACACCATGAATAAGGAAACAGATTTCTCCAGTACAATCTATATTCTTTTCCATCCTTCAGTCAGGATCCATTGCATATTCTGGTGTATAAGATAGTCTCCCCTGTAAACTCGAAGCAAAAGGAATCCAAAATTATACTGCAGGCTACAAACCTGTTAGTGCTGGGAGGTCCCCTTCCAGACCTGAAATTAGGGATGGTGCTCCCCCTGGTGGGCTGCATGCAGAAGCACAACTCCTACAAAGACACCAGCTTGTACATTCTGAGGTTTTCTGTAAGGGAAATCATCATCATCCATGGGCCACAAAACTGCTCAGGGGTAGAGCCTTTCCTGAGCATGGAAGAGGATACTCAAGTATAGATCGCTGGGCTAGAATACCTTTAAGGTCTTTTCAGTAATTGGTCCTGTTATAATTCAGTAGTTCCTTGTACCTAGTGGGGCCATGTCTTTGGAGTTTTTCTCTCTCAAGCTTTATGATGGCTGAGATGAAGGAATTTAGAATAATACACAGTGAGTGAATGGGGTCTTTACATAAACGGGGGCCACTATATAATTATGGCTCCTCTGTTTACAGATTCTGCTTCTGGAAAACGAGATGCAGTACCATGTTCAGTTTCCACTCATTCTACACGGAGCGCTGTTCAAGATCACCACCCTGGACATAAGCCTAGGGGCCTTGGGCTACCTCAGGTTTGGGAACACCCCCCAGGCAAGCATCACCCTCAACTTCCCCAACTTCTGGTGAGTGCGTTCAGGCTTCAGAGCCAGAAGGCTGATGTGCAGGGTGGGGCCGATAAGCGCCCCCTTATCAGAGGGGAGTAACACAAATGAGGGTCAGGTCTATCAGGGTGGAGAAGAGATACTAGGAAACCAGACTGTGGAAAGAGGTGGGCTAGATAAATCAAGAGATCTGGATTCTTGTCCAACATGGCCATTAATTCTCCTATGTTCTAGATAGGATATTTCCCCCCCTCTTCCTATAGACTTCAGTTTCCCCATCTACCCAACAAAGGGATTAGACTAAATGATTTCTAAGTGCCCTCCCAACGTTGACTGATGTATTAACCAGATCCCTTTCATTTGCAAGTGACTAAAAACCAATCCAATCTGGCCTAAATTTAAAAAGAGAGAGGGGCGCCTGGGTGGCTCCGTCGGTTGGGCGGCCAACTACAGCTCAGGTCATGATCTCGCGGTCTGTGAGGAGCCCCCGCATCGGGCTCTGTGCTGACAGCTCAGAGCCTGGAGCCTGCTTCCGATTCTGTGTCTCTCTCTCTCTGCCCCTTCCCTGCTTGCTCTCTTTCTCTCTCTCTCTCTCTCTCAAAAATAATAAATATTTTTAAAAATTTTAGCAAAAAAAAAAAGAAAAAAGAAAAAGAGAGAGAAGTCCATGCATATATCTACCTTCAGGCACAGCTGGATCCAGCTGTTTAAGTGGTATCAGCAGGACTCTATCTTCATCTGTCATGTGTTTTCCTCTGCATGGACTTTATCAAGCATACTCTTCCCACACAGCATACAGTGGCAGATAACTAACTACTAACAGCCTCTCAGTTACTCTCAGCCCTGTGTAAAGAGCTTTTCTCTTTTCCAAAAGGTCCATTAAATCCCCGATTTGATTCTGATTCCCGCAGCCAGGGTCACATGTCCATTCTGAACCAGTCCTATGGCCGGGAAATGAAATAAGCTGATTGGCTGGCCTGGACCCTGTGCCTTGCTGGGGTGGGTCAGGAGTTCCTGGAACCTAGTTGGACTGAGAGCAGGGATGGGGTCACTCCTGCTAACCGATTGGGTGACAGTTGCTAGGTCAGTTAATCCAACCGAGGTCCATGAACACATATCATAATTGCAATCAAATCTGAGGACCACAGATTATTTGGTAGACGTTCTTACAACTTCTTGGTAAGTCAGACAAGGTGGTCAATGGGATATCGCTATAGGGTGGCTGACAGCTTCTTTTCCGTTTTGCTCACCATCGTGACTTCCCAGAAGTGCTCAGGTTCTCAGGTACATAGACCCCCCCCCCCCTTGTATTCTCCTCCCTGCTTTATGCCCTTACATTAACATCCTCAGAAATAGTCTATGTAAATTTAAATAGAGCTTAGCACGGTGACAGTCACATAGCAGTGACTCAGTATTAATTTTCGCTATTATTATCTTCCCCTGAAAATGCAATCTCATACATGGGATTCCCTTTCTTTAAAAAAGAAAAAAGAATCTAGACTGAGATACATTGTTTTCCTTGTGTGTGACTTCTAAATTGATTCTTGGCTACTGTAAGTTAATGGCCCTAAAGAACAGAAATTCAGATTCTTAATCTAATGTGTAAATAGTAAATATTTAGAAATATATGTGGTAACTTAGATTTCATTTTGAATGACTGATTCAACTCATCGTTAATGTAATGGGGAAGAGGGGCATCTGGGTGGCTCAGTCAGTTAGGTGTCCAATTCTTGGTTTCGGCTTGGGTCATGATCTCGTGGCTCATGGGATCGAGCCCCGCATTGGGCTCTGTACTGATGGCATGGAGCCTGCTTGGGATTCTCTCTCTCTCCATCTGTCTCTACCCCTCCCCCCAGTCATGTGTGTGAACGCACGGGCTTTCTCTCTCAAAATAAATAAATAAACATTAAAAAATATACGATAGAGAAGAGAGAATACAGATATTTACTGAGAATTTCCCAAATGGTTTACAGGCGTGGTCTCATTAACCCCATCTGCCAAGGGAGACAACAGCACCAGGTCAAGGAGTCCTAACATGATTTGGCCACATTCCCTAGCCTCATGGAAAGGCAGACACACACACACACACAACCAATTCCTGTTCTATGTGAGAGTCTCTGTAACCTGGACAAGGACCAAGTGTTACAGAAACTCAAAAGGACAGTTAATTCTGACCAGGGAACAGAGAGGCTCCAGAGGGGCCTCTGAGACTTGAACAATGAGCAAGAATGTGACAGATTAGGAACGGAGGGAAAGGCATTCTTGGCGGAGGGAACAGCATGTGCAAAGGCACTGATGCCAAGGGTGTGTCTCAGGCTCAGGGGAGGGCTCTCATTGTCTGGTACTATTGCAGTGTTGAGCATGGGGTTGGGGGCAGAGGCAGGAACTGTTGTGAGATGAATCGGTGAAATTGCACTTGATACACAATGGGCTTTTAATCCCAGGCTCAGGTTTGACACTCTCTCATGTGGGTGATGAGATACCATTAAAGGCTTTTTGAGCATTATAATAACATAATCTCACTCATCTTTTCTCTGTCTTATGTCCACTGAAAAGTAGTGTGGTTCTTTTTTCTATTCTTGATAAAAATGTGCCCCATGTATTTCACAGTTTATGACCAGAGACCATCAGATACAGCCCCTGCCTTTTGGTAGGCAGAGTATATCCCCATTTTGGTAGGCAGAGTATATCCCCATTTTACAGATGAGGCCAGTGAGGTTCAGGGAAGTAAAGTGACCTAGATAGTGTTTTGTTTTTGTTTTGTTTTGTTTTGTTTTGTTTTTAGAGAGAGTGTGCACAAGCAGGGGAGAGGGGCAGAAGGAGAAAGAGAGAAAGAATCTTAAGCAGTCTCCGCACTGAGCACAGAGCCCAGTGCAGGGCTTGATCCCACGATCCTGGAATCATGACCTGAGCCGAAATCAAGAGTCAGATACTCAACTGACTGAGCCACCCTGTGCCCCTCTAGATAGTTAATGGTAGAGGATGAGTTAGGATTTAGACCTCCTGCAACACAATCTAGTTTTTCGAACATACACATCATACACTTTGGCCTCACGTGAATTTGATTATGAAAGAGGGAGAGTGTGCTATTTTGAAAGGGCTGGTGGTTTCACCCATCACCCCACTGATTGAATAGATGTCCCTGAAGAAGGTGAGCTGGGAAGCATGGATCCGCCTCCTTTTCTGTGGGTCTCAGTCCCTTCAGGCCCTTCAGAGACTGAGGCTCTTGCTACCCTTTCTGGAGTAAGCCTTTGGTGGCTAGAAATCTGTGTATAATTTTTTGCACTGTATGGCCTCTAAACACATTGCTGTATTTTAGGGTGTTGAAGGGATGATTCAGGGCAGTTTGACAGTTCCCCATTTCTGCCCCTCACTGAGGCATCACCGGTCTCCCTGCTGCCCCTCAGCAGGTCCTCTAGAGGCTGCTGGTATCCACAGATGGATCTTTCCTGATCCCCTTTGCCTTCCAAAGGTTGTACCCGTCTGTCAAGCTCCTCTCCTTGGACAGTGTCTGCCTCACCTCCCCTGAAGTTCTGTGTCCCTCTGGAGATCATCCTGCCCATCACTGAAGCACTGGGCCGTCGTGGTAGGGATTTGGGGGCAGCTCAGAGTCAAGGGAGAAGCTAAAGAAGTGAATCTTGAAAAAGACAGAAATCAGGGAGAACCTGAGATTAAAGTCAGAGGAATGAAGAGAAAGCCCCTGGGATAAATTTCCTTCAGTTCTTTTCTGTCTTTGTGCTCTCTGCTGAAGATGCACATTCTATGGAAATAGAGTTCAGTCACCCATGCCCATCCTTAAACAAGGGAATTTGGGAAATTCCAACTGTGCCACCCAGACCCCCATACAGTGAGGGAGGGATGCTCCGTCACAGCAAAAGTAGGGTTCTAATTATCCTTACAACTTCCTCTTTGATGCATGGGTTATTTATTTAAAAAAATTTTTTTTCAACATTTATTTATTTTTGGGACAGAGAGAGACAGAGCATGAACGGGGGAGGGGCAGAAAGAGAGGGAGACACAGAATCGGAAACAGGCTCCAGGCTCTGAGCCATCAGCCCAGAGCCCGACGCGGGGCTCGAACTCACGGACCGCGAGGTCATGACCTGGCTGAAGTCGGACGCTTAACCGATTGCTCCACCCAGGCGCCCCGATGCATGGGTTATTTACAGGTGTGTCGTTCAACTTCCAAATATTTGGTGGTTTTTCAGATGGTCTTTCAGTTGATTTCTACTTTAATTCCGTTTTTGTCAGAGAACATTCCCTCTGTATGATTCCAGTTTGTGCGTTTTGATTTATGGCCGAGAACAGTTTATCGTAGCCTGTGCCCCATGTGCACTTGAAAAGAAAGTGGTATTCTGCTGGTGTGAAATGGAACGTTCTATAAATGTTAAGTAGGTCAACTTGATTGATGGTGTTGTTTAGGGCTTTTATATCCTTGCTGGTTTTCCACCTACTTTTTCTATTAATTACTGGTCAAGGAGTATGGAAGTCTCCAGATACACTTGTGGATTTGTCTGTTCTTTCAAGTCCGTCAGTTTTTGCTTCATGTATTTATTTGGTAGCTTTGTTGTTAGATATAATGCACATTTACATCATTTAGATTTGTCTCAATGACTTGACCCTTTTATCACCTGTATAATGCCTCCCTTTATCTCTCACAGCATTCCTTGTCCAGAATCTGCTTTCTCTAATATTAATACACCCATCCAGGATTTTTTTTTAATTAGTATTTGCGTGGAATATCTTTTTCCCCTCAATTTTAACACATTTGTATCTTTATAGTTTAAGTGGGTTTTTTTGCAGACAGCAGTTACTTGGATCTTGCTTGTGCATTCAATTTGGCCACCTCTTAACAATTGGTGTGTTCAGAACATTTATATTTAATTATTGATATGCTTACATTAAAATCCATCCTGCCATCTCTTGCTAATTTTTTTCTATTCCATCTGCTCTTTGTTTTTTCTTCTTTCTGCTTGCTTTTGGATTGAGTATTTTTTTTTAAATTTTTTTTTTTCAACGTTTATTTATTTTTGGGACAGAGAGAGACAGAGCATGAACGGGGGAGGGGCAGAGAGAGAGGGAGACACAGAATCGGAAGCAGGCTCCAGGCTCCGAGCCATCAGCCCAGAGCCCGACGCGGGGCTCGAACTCGCAGACCGCGAGATCGTGACCTAGCTGAAGTCGGACGCTTAACCGACTGCGCCACCCAGGCGCCCCTGGATTGAGTATTTTTAAAGGTTCCATCTTAGTATGTTTACCTCTTTCAACTTGTTTAGGAGCTGTCCTCAGTTTTAGACATCTTTAGTTAATCACAGGTTAATTTCTGTTTTCTTTCTTCTTCTTTCTTCTCTTTTCTTTTTTTATTTTACTTGAATCCAAGTCAGTTAACATATAGTATAGTAATGATTTCAGGAACAGAATTCAGTGATCCATCACTTACAAATAACACCCAGTGCTCATTCCGACAAGGGCCCTTCATGCCCCTCGCCCCTTTAGCCCATCCCCCCAGCCAACACCCTACCAGCAGCCCTCAGTTTGTTCTCTGTATTTAAGAGTCTCTTATGGTTTGTCTCCCTCTCTGTTTTTATCTTATCTTTGCTTCCCTTCTCCTGTGTTCAATCAAGATTATTGTCAAATAACAATTTACCGTTTCATGTGTAGTATAAGAACCTAACAATAGCGCACTACCAAGTCTTTCCTCCCATTTCTGTGCTATTTTTCTCATGCATTTATTTTTATATATGCTATAAAGCCATAATATGTGGCTGCTGTTTTTGCTCTGAACTGGAGATAGTCAGACTTTTTATTCAATGGCCTGATGGTCAAATTTTAGGCTTTCAGTCCGTATAACCGGTATTCCACCTATTTAACTGTGTCATTATAGCTCAGGGCGGACCTAGACAATACATCAACTGATGGGCATGTCTGTGTTCCAATAAAACTTTGCTCATGAAAATAGCCCACAGGCCATAGTTTGCTGATCCCTGCTTTAGATATTTAGATAATCCAATCTCTTTAAAAATAAAGGAAAAGTATCTTCTGTATTTGCCTTTCCTTTAACTATTTCCAAAGGTCTTCATTTCTTTTTGTAGATCCGTAACTGTCATCATATTCCTCCTTCCTGAAGAACGTCCTTTAACCCATCTTATAGCACAGATCTGCTGGTAATGGATTATCTCAGTTTTTGCTGCTTTAAAAAAGTCTTTATTGCTCCTTAAACCTTTGAAAACTATTTTCTCTGAGTTGAGAGTGTTTATGTGTTAGCACTTTCAAAATGCCATTCATTTTCTGCTGGTTTGTATGATTTCCGATGAGGATGCTACATTTCTTATATTCCTTTCTTGGTATATATGTGTCTTTTTTCCCCTGGCTGCATTTAGACTCCTGGATGGAGTCTAAAAATGGAGGCTAAATAAAGTTTTCTCTTTATTTTTGGTTTTTATTCATTTGAATATGATGTGTCTAGATAAGTGTGTGTGTATGCACGCACATTGTATTTATCCTATTCTGTTTTGGTGATTTTCTCTGAATTTCTTGATCTGTAGTTTTATGTGTTTATGAAAACTGTTGGCCATTATTTCTTCAAATATTTCTTTTGCCACATTCTTCTCCCTCTGGGCTTCCAATTACTAATATGTTAGACTGTTTTATATTGTCTTACAGCCCTTTGATGTTCCAGGGTTTTTTCACTCTTTTTTCCTTTTTGTATTTCAATTTGAACTTATCCTCAACTTCACAGACTCTTTCCTTAGTTTCCTCAAAAACCCTTCATAGTATTTTTTTATCACCAGCATTTCCATTGGACTATTTTTATAGTTTCCATCTCCCCACTGAATTCTCCATTTGTTCACACATTTTGTCCAAATCAACTTCAGAAATGCCATGAAGTACTCATAAATAGTCATGTTCTCAATTCTTTTTGCCTTCTGGGGTGGTGGAGAGCAGTGCTGGAGCTGAATCAGTCTGTGAGAACAGCCTCTTTAAGAAGAGGACAACCAGAGTAACAGCCGAGAGATTCCCTGCTAGAGTCACAGAATCTCAGAATTCTAGAAGCTTGTCATCTTGGAATCTTGGAAGCTAGGGTTCAAAACAATTTCATAGGATTTTAGAGTTGAACTTTAGAGCTTGAACACCTCCAGGGAAGGGAGTTCACCAGCTCACAGGGCAGCTGAGTTCAAAGGGAAGATGCTGTCTTCCTTCAGGCAGGAGGATGATGTTAAGGCACCACTAGAGGGAGGCCAGTCCCTGCTCCCTGTCACAGTCACAATAAAAGTAGGATGTACCCTGTCCTGGCCCTTCACCTCCATATACACCAGGAATGACATAGCCACTGATCAGAAGAAAATCTAAGGAAGAGCAGTACACAGCTTGCCTTCTCTAAAGTGTTATGTAATGTTATGGGATATGGGGTCTTAGTTCCTCCTCAAAAGGAATGGATAAGAAAACAAGACTATGCCCTAACCTTCTTGAGCATCTTTTTTCTTAAATTTGCTTTTCCAAGGGGCGCCTGAGTGGCTCAGTCGGTTAAGCGTCCGACTTCAGCTCAGGTCACGATCTCACCATCCGTGAGTTCGAACCCCACGTCGGGCTCTGGGCTGATGGCTCAGAGCCTGGAGCCTGCTTCCGGTTCTGTGTCTCCCTCTCTCTCTGCCCCTCCCCTTCATGCTCTGTCTCTCTCTGTCTCAAAAATAAATAAAAAACATTAAAAAAAAATTTGCTTGGGGCGCCTGGGTGGCGCAGTCGGTTAAGCGTCCGACTTCAGCCAGGTCACGATCTCGCGGTCCGTGAGTTCGAGCCCCGTGTCGGGCTCTGGGCTGATGGCTCAGAGCCTGGAGCCTGTTTCCGATTCTGTGTCTCCCTCTCTCTCTGCCCCTCCCCCATTCATGCTCTGTCTCTCTCTGTCCCCAAAATAAATAAAAACGTTGAAAAAAAAAATTAAAAAAAAAAATTTGCTTTTCCAAATCTTTGTTGATTGTTGGATCTGATAATAAGGCAGATTATTATTATTAACTAGAGATTATTTTAACCTCACTAAACCTCAATTATCTCCTCTCTAAAGTGGAATCAATTTCTGTTCTGTTTCCCTTTCACCTTTACTTTCCCCCCCTTTTGTGCTTTAAAATGCCATAATTTTACATTAAAATGTGCTAATGATATATTAACTGAGAAAGACGTGTAGTAAGATGATGCATATCATCCACTGCCATTTGTAAAAATTGAGTGTGTGTGTGTGTGTGTGTGTGTGTGTGTGGATCAGTGAGTGTGTGTTTTGTGTGTGTCCAGAGGGGCAGTGGGGGTGGGGATAACAGTTGATCTCTAGGTGGTGGAATTGTGTATATATTCACTCTCTATGTATATTTTCCACTTTTTCTACAGTGAATATATTTTTTAGAAAACCAGATTATATAAAAACTCTAAAGTTCTATACAAATATAAGGAATGATTGTCGTGGTTCATGCAGAGTTCCTCCCTGAATTTATTTATTTATCTTCCCTCTTTACTTACACCAGTGGTTCTCAACCGGAGGTGACCCCTGCTCCCTTCCCCAGGGGACATGTGGCAATATCTGGAGACATCTTTCGATGTTCACAACTAGGGGTACGGAGCTACTGGTATGTAGTGGGCAGAGAGGCTAGGGATTCTGCCAAACATCCTACACCACACCTCATAGGAGCAATTTAAACCAGATACTGGCCTCACGGAAGTTGATACTGAGTGAGGAAATAAAGATTTTTCTATTACAATTTACGTAACCAACCTTGTATTACAAAACATTCAACTCGTTTCCAATATTCTGTGACAAACAGGGCTACAAAGAATATTATAGTGTGTGCATTCTTAGGAAATGTGAGTCTTCTTCAAGATAGACCCCAAGGAGTGGCGTCCCCAGGCCAATGGACACAACCACTTTTAGTTGTAACAATGATTGTAAACCCAGGAACACGGATGGAGTCTAAAAACAGAAGCTAAAGCAAAACAGCAGAAGGCAGAATGAGATTTTAACATAATACCATTTACATGAAGCATACAGAGCAACAAAGCAATAATACACACCTCAGAAGAGAAAATACAAGACAGTACAGGCCAGACATATCAGAACTGTTGCCTAGGGCGGGGAAAGGAATAGTATAAATCGGCATTTCTGTACTTCAGCACTGCTGACATTTTGGGCTGTCTAATCCTTTGTCGTGGGGACTGTCCTGTGCATTGGAGAATGTTTAGCACTATCCCTGGTCTCTACCCACTAGATGCTCATGGCAGTTGTGTTGAGCAAAAATGTCTCCAGACATTGCCAAACGTTCCCCATGGAGGTGAGGTGGGAAAATAGCCTCCAGTTGACATAAATAAAGGAGAAAGGTAAATGAGCCAACCAAGATAGGAGTCTTGCATGGGCCTGTGATGACAGAAGAGCAGTTTCCAGAAAATACGATGAACTCAACCTTTAGCACCCACATTTTTGAGTAGCTGAAAAGAAGTTACTACTAAATTATCTTTCAAAGAAGATTCCTAACAGAACACGGAAGGACTTCTGTTCCTACACCTTTGTCAACCAACACCTGCTATTATTAAACCTCTTTTATGTTTTCCTTTTTATTTTACCAATCTGAGTGGTTAGAAAAGAAAACTTACTTCATTGTGTGTGTGAAATTCAGCATCTCTTTGTATGTTTATTGACTATTTGGATTCCCTCTTCTGTACCTGATTTGCACTTACATATGCCAGTTATATGCTTGTGAGGTTTGACATCCAAGGGGAGGAGGCAAAGCCTTCCAGAACTTTTCTTCATGACGGTAGAAAACCTCATTGCTTCCTTCATGTAAGCAGCAAACATTTGCTAAGGGCTAGGTACTATGGTTATCCACACATTTGCTACGTAAGCAGTTTGAAAGGCACGGCGGCTCAGGTCCCTTCCAGTCTTACAATTCTAGAAGACAGAGTATTGACGTGAGTGGGGAGAAAGGTTGAATGAAATGACAAGAGTCTTAGAGTCAAAGAACAGCTGGGTAGAATCTTCAGAGGCTTCTCAGAGTTCTGAGCTCCTATGACAAGAGGTCTCTACAGTCATTCACCACCTGCTTATTGGGTGACCGACCCTGTTCTGAATCCTGATCAGCCCCTGAAAAGGATGATTCTCTTCTCTTAGAAACACAGAAAGCAAAAGTCAACTGTTCAGTCTTTAGGCTTAAAAGTTCTCTCTACTGACAAAAATATTCTCTTTTATCAAGCTTTCTCCTGGGCACCTAATAGCATTTCAAGGGCATTTAAGCATTTTTGTCCCTCCTCAAAGGGAGGAGGCTATAGCCCTTCAGGAGATAAAGAAAAAGAAGAAGAGATGGTCCAAGGACACAAAAATAACGAAAAGGAGAGATCAGTTTGCTAAAATCCAGTCTCCAATCTCCAGGTTTGGGGAAAAGTCTTGTTCTTGAGATTCAAGAATATTACTTGATCTTTGAGCCTCAGTTTCTTTCCCACCCAGCCTACCTCAGGGGGTTTGAAGAGATCTAGGAGTTAACTAATGTATATATATATGTGTGTGTGTGTGTGTATATATACATATTATAGTTAATATATGTATATATATACATATATAATTATGTGTATTATACACTCATATATATGTTTTGTTGACAGCTAAGCAATAAACAAATGCAAAGTATTGTAAAGATTATATTGGGCCACAGGATATCAGAACTGGGAGAATTTGCTAACAATAGAACCCAAACTTCCCTTGATTCACCTTTACCCTACTCTGCCATTTTATGGACAAGCAAAAAGAGTCTCCAAGATGGCAGGTGACTTGTTCAAGAGTCATAAAGAAAATATTAAAGCCACTGTGGAAAACAGTATGAAGGTTACTCAAAAAATGAAAACCAGAACTACCATATGAGCCAGCCATTCCACTACTGGGTGTCTGTCTGAAGGAAATGAAAACACTATGTCAAAGAGATATGTGTACCCCCATGTCCATATAGGAGCATTATCTACAATAGCTACGACATGGACAGTCTAAGTGTCCCATCAAGAGATGAATGGAGGGGCGCCTGGGTGGCTCAGTCAGTTAAGCGTCCGACTTCAGCTCAGGTCGTGATCTCACAGTTCGTGGGTTCGAGCCCCGCATCAGGCTCTGTGCTGACAGCTCAGAGCCTGGAGCCTGTTTCAGATTCTGTGTCTCCCTCTCTCTCTGACCCTCCCCCATTCATGCTCTGTCTCTCTCTCAAAAAAATAAAAATAAACATTATGGATAAAGAGATTTTATATATATACATGGTGTGTGTGTGTGTGGTGTATACAAATACAATCGAATATATTCAGCCATGAAAATGGAGGAAGTCCTGCCGTTTGTGACTATGTGGATGGACCTTGAGGACATTATGCCAAGTGAAATAAGTCAGACAGAAAAAGAAAATACTCTGGCAATCTCACCTTATATGTGGAATCCGAACAACAACAAACGAGCTTATAGAAAAAGCGATCAGATTTGTTACCAGAAGCAAGGGGTGGGGGTTGAATGAAGGCAGTCCAAAGGTACAGACACCCGGTTTTAGATATGTAGGGCCACCTGGATGGCTCAGTCAAGCATCTGGCTCTTGATTGCGGCTCAGGTGGTGACCTCACAATTCGTGAGATCGAGCCCACATGGGGCTCTGTGCTGACAGTTCAGAGCCTGCTTGGAAATCTCTCTCTCCCTCTCTCTCTGCCCACCCCACCCCCCACTTATGCCCTCCTCTCAAAATAAATAAACATTAAAAAATAATAAAATAGATATATAAGTGCTGGGGGTGTGATATACAGCATGGTGACCATAGCTAACACTGCTGTGTGGTTTAAGTGAAGGCTGTTAAGAGAATAAATCCTAAAAGTTCTCATTACAAGGAAAAAAATACTTTTTTCTCTTTCTTTCTTTCTTTCTTTCTTTCTTTCTTTCTTTCTTTCTTTCTTGTATCTATATGAGAAGATGAATGTTAACTTACTGTTGTGGTCATTTCGTGATATATGTAAGTGAAGTCATTATGCTCTTTACCTTAAACTTATATAGTGCTATATGTCAATTGTATTTCAGTAAGACAAAACAAAACACCAGAAAACAAATATTCTGTAGTCACTTTGACTCAGAGGACATTTTGTTATGAGTACATCAAAATCCACAGACTCCAGCTTATCTTTCCATGTGATGGTTAAAGAGGCTTGTTTCTTTCCTCATTCCTGAGTTTGTCTCACTCGCAGGTATACCCCAGGGTTGCAAATGAGATAAAGCTGAAGAAAAGGGTGAGAAATGTTTCCACCCTCCTTGATACTTTTACAAAAGACCAGAAGCTTACTGATTTGTTTTTCGGGCTTTATCAAATCGTAGCCTCAATATAGCCACATTGAGGTTGCCCCACCAAAACAGCCTATCCCTATAAAGCGTTATTAGCAGGGCCGCGAAATCTTCTCTGTGGCCCAGTGAAATGTTTTCTAACGCTCTGCCATGCTGGGATTCTGCTACCGTAGGAATGTTCCCTCTAGGTCAGTTGGAAACCAGGTGTCTTCTTCACCTGCAGATTCCATGGTCATCCTGACCCCCAAACTGGACCTAGTCACGTCCGTGAACAGCAATGCCCTGGTCCTCCTCATTCCGCCCCTCTTGGAGATCAGCAGCTACTACTCAGAGAGGGTGGGTCCCCTCATCACCACCCAGGACACCCCGATCATCGTCCTGGGATTTGTGAGCTTTGTGGTGGGGACCTGCCAAGCCCTGGACAAACCAAGCCAGCCAGGAGACCCTGTCACCTCCCCCAGCTCCTCTGGCATCTTGGAACAGTTACCAGTTTTCAACTTGACCCTTCTCCGTCCACTCCCTGAACTGAAGTTCTAGCCTTGTTTGAGCAAAGAGCCTTCTTTCATTGTCCATGCCTGTATTTTTATGGGACCTCCATGGTGCTGGGCAGAAATGGAGTCAGAAGATCTGAGTTTTAATCCTGAGCTCTGTCATTTACTCCTACCTGATCTGGGCCAGGCCACATACCCTCAGGCACCTCAGTTTTACAAATGTGGTTAAACAGTCCAGCATCACCCACCTCAGAATGTTGTGGAAAACAAATGAAGATATGCGGACAAGCATTCTTTGAAAAGATACATTTTCTACAGATGTCAGTGATTCTCGTTACTTTGCTCTTTCCTCCTCTAAGGGCCAGAGAGGTATGAGGAGAACCTGCCTTTCTTCAAGCCAGGCTAACCCATCTCTTGTCCTAATAGCTTGGGAGCTGAGAAGACACAGATCTGTGATCCAGGAGACCTGGTTCCAGCAACCCCGGGAACAGGCACCCTTGATCCAGGCTTGCCGTGGGCCAGGAAATTTACAAAATGCACCCCCTACATTATGTCCTTAAGTCATCCTCAGAACCCTATAAGGTAAATGGTATCTCCTCCATTTTACGAGACAAGACACTAGGGCTCCTAGAGATTAGGTTACAGTCTAAGTCAGACTTTCAGTAAGTGGCAGAGCCAGGATTTAAGCACGGGCCTACTGGGCAATGAAGCCCATGTTCATAACCA
Organism: Prionailurus bengalensis; assembly: GCF_016509475.1. Lineage (NCBI taxonomy): Eukaryota > Metazoa > Chordata > Mammalia > Carnivora > Felidae > Prionailurus > Prionailurus bengalensis. The sequence goes on from NC_057343.1 coordinate 196,694,537, forward strand.
TTACACCATGAAACTACTTCAACTACATGACTTAAGTGACATCTCTTTGGGACTCAGTTTCCCAATCTGTAAAATGGGAGGGTTGGCTAGATCTCTGAGGGCCCAATCTAAGCCATCTTTGCTCTACACACTTCAAAGTCTTCTTAACAAGAGGCTGACCTCTCTTTTGCCACCGATTGTTGGGGCCAGTTGTGACCTTGTCTTCAGCCTTCTGCAGCCCCAGAAATAATTGCTTTCCCTGAGCCTATCAACTAGAGAGGAATGATGACGGGTTTGCAATCAGTGGTCACCTCAACCAGATGAAGATACGGCACTAGCCTAGCGTCTATATAACATGAGCAGCATCTTGACTTGGGGGAACAGCACTGAACAGAGGGGTTCATATGGAACTGACTTTTAGTCCCAGGGCTATTTTCAGCTAGCTGGGGAGTGGACATGTAGAAGGTCCACTTTCCCAGTGTCCTTTCCCTCATTCTAGAAACAGTGCCCTGATTTTGCCTTAAGGAACCACCCTTTCTCCACTCCCAGTCCATGTAATTTCAGAAGGGCAGACTCCACCTTAACTCCAGGAGTGGGCACATGATACGTCCCTGCCCATAGTTTTTTGTTCGGAGGTGGTCATGTGACCCAAGGGCTTTGATCAATGATATCAGGAAAGGGGGATCTTTGTGCTGGGATTACTCAACCCGGACAGATTAACCTGGAGCTGTAGTAAACAGATTCTCAGACTGCACTGCAGAAGCACGTCTCAAGCAGGAGAAAATGAAGCCAAGAGATGGAGACGAGGCCTGTCGATATCATTGGAGTTCCTTCCTCCACAGGTGCCTGATGCAGGTGCCATCTTGTACTTCCCATTCCCTGGGCCAGTTTTCTTTTTGTTTGAGTCACACTGGGTGAGGTTTCTGACATTTACAACTAAAGAACCCTGACTAAATCTGTCAGTGACCTTGAGCAAGGTCACCTTCTTTCAAGGTTGCCTCATCCAAAATGAGAGAATTGAGGCTCTAAGAGCCTTAATAGCGTCAACATTCTTTAATTCTCTATTGTAATTAAAACGGAATCTCACTACACATCCATCAGAATGACTGTAATCAAAAAGATGGCCATACAAAGTGCTGACAAGGACGTGGGGAAACTGCAATTCTTGCAAACCGCTGATGGGAATGTAAAACAGTCACACGTTGAAAAACAGTGCGGTAGTTTTCAAAAGGTGAAACCTATACTTATCACATAGCCTAGAAATTCTACATCCAAGCACGTATCCAAGAAAAATGGAAACAAAGCTGATGTCCACACAAAGATGTATTTGCAAATGTTCACAACAGCATTACTCATAATAGACCCAAAGCTGGATACAGTCCAGATGTCCATCAACTGGTACGTGGATAAACTAAATGTGGCATATCCGTAGAATGGGATATCATTCAACAATTAAAAGGAACAGACTACTGATACATGCTACACTATGGATTAACCTCTCAAATATTATTCTAAGTGAAAGAAGCCAAATGCAAAAGACTACATATTGTGTGAATCCATTTATGTGAGAAGTCTAGAAAAGGCAAATTTACAGAGACAAAGAGCAGATAAATTATTGGTTAGGGCTGGGGGGTAGAACCAGGGATCAACTATAAATGGGCAGGAGGAGACTTTTTGGTGTGATGGAAATCTTCCAGACTGGCTTGTGGTGAAGATTGTACAACTATAGATTTACTAAAATCATTTAATTGTACGCTTGCAGTGGGTGAATTTTATGGTATGTAAATTATAACAATAAAGCTATTTAAAGATGGAATCTCTTCCTCTGCCCTCTCATTTACTGGCTGAGAGTCTTTTAGGAACATTAGAATAGAAGAGAAAGATGCCTCCTTCAACCATTGCCTCTTAAAAACCTCCTTTCAAGTTTACGTTTTTCTGGCAACTCTTTTTTCGCATCAGGAAAAAATGCATTAGAGATGTACGTCCAGTGGGACGGCCAGGAGAGATCTAAAACATTCATGGATGTTGTGCCAAAGTTAGCCAACTTAGGAAGGTGTGGAAACGTTAGCAGCTGAAGGCATGGTGGTTTAAACAGGTGTCATTGCTCTGGAGAAAGGAAATCCTTAGTCTGACGTGTTTTAAATCTCTAGGACTAAGTAATTTCACATACATGGTTTCTGATGCGACTGCTTTCGAATCACTGAGGCACTTGCAAAAATGTAGATTCCTAAATCAACAGTTTGCTGTGGGCCCCAGGAATCAGCATGTTAACCAGCTTCCCCGGTGGTTGTCCTGCCCCCTGAAGTTTGAGGACCACTGCTCCAGCCAGTAATGGTTACTCATTGGGTGGGAGTGGAAAAATTTCACAGGGAACATGTCAAACGAGTCACAAAATTCAAGTTCGAATCCTGTAAAATAGCAGTGGGTTTCTGCAAGTGGAAGACTAAGAAGGCACGGAGTTCACGTTCAGAAAAGATTGATTGGCTTCTGTCAGAGGTTGGCAAACATTTTCTATGAAGGACCAGATAGTAAATATTTTAACCTTTGTGGGCCAGTCTCTGTTCATAACTAAGCAACTCTGCTGTTGTAGTGTGAAAGCAGCCATGGACAATGCACAAATGGAAGACCTGGCTGTGTTCCAATAAAACTTTATTTACAAAGATAGGCATCAGGATAGACTTGGCCAAAACAATGTCATAGTTTACCAATCCCTGCTTTCGGGTGTCACAAAAGAGAGAAATCGAACAAGATCAGTATCAATTCTTGGCATCCCACTCATCTTGTAAGAAAGTACAAGTCAATAAAGTCTCTTACTCTACAAAATCAGCAATGGAAACTCCCATCTCTCCCATGTCAGAAGATGCACCCCACCCGGCTGGTGCTAGAATGACTCCTTTTAGTACAAAAGAGAGTGATGGCTTTTGTCATGCTGCTGTTGACTGCCAACAATCTTCCTGCTGCATACTACTGCCTGTTACACATAGTGACAAATTCCTTAGCTATGTGGGCCTGTGGCTAAAGCTGGGAGGGAGGTTAAGGCTGACCTAGGAACAGGCCTGTGGCTTTCTGAATAGAAGACTGAAACTTTGGGAATGAGGATTTCCTGGTTGTCCACCAGCACATGTGGACGTGTCATTAAACCTCTCTGGCCTCAAGTATCTCATCGGTAGCTAGGGGACTATAACCCCTCCCCTTCTTCCTCCCAGGTTGGTTGTTAACATCAATGGAATTCCGGACGGGTTAAGTCCTGGGGAACCGTAGTCCTGTACCCACAAGAGCACCCTGCCTGGGTAAATATTAGCTGCCGGATCTCTCTCCTTGGCCCCAGTTACTTTCCTCTTTTTTTCTTCCTTAATGATCCTCACCTTTGAACAAGGAATCATAAGCAGGTAGAGGGGGAAAGACACCTCTGAAGTTAAGTTTGAGATAGAAAATTATCGCCAGTTCTGTAGCATGTGTTTTACTGAATTTATGGCAGAGAGCTACAGCCAAGAAGACAGATTGACCACAACCTAAAACCCAGCAGGTAACCTCAGTATGGGAGGATTTTGTTGAACTGCTTCCTGCCTTGTCTTTGTATGAGTGGATGGGAGGGTGGCTCAAAGCTAGACTTCAGTGTGTGCATTTCTCCTTGCAAAAGTGCAGGGGGAGAGCCAGTCCTGAGAGGGGAATTGCAGGGAGGAGACAGCAGAGGCATGTACTATGTGTGGCTCACAGCACTAAGAATGAAAAGGAATACACACCCCCTCTCCTCCTGGTGCTGATTGTCTCCTGCTCAGGGGGGACCTGGGTACTCCATATACTTGTCACTCCTCTGTTTTTCTTCTAGCACCTTATCAGACTCCCCACCCCATCCCCACCATACACTTAACATACCCTTTTAAAATTTTGATTTTTGTTGCAAAAATGACATATATATCTTTAAAAATTAAAGCATTGAAATTAAAACGTGAAATTCTCACCCCTGCTTCCACCCCTATGTCTCCACTTACACAGCTACAGTGTAGGAAGGACTATTATAAAGTCGTCCAGATCTTTGCATGCACGTACAAACATGGGTGTGATCTGTGTGTGTCTTAGTCCATTCACTCTGCTGTAGAAAAAAAGACTAGGTGATTCTAAACAACAGAACTTCAGTTTTCACAGTTCTGGGGCTGGAAGTCCAAGATCAGGGTAGCAGCATGGTCAGGTGAGGCCCTTCTTCTAGGCTGCAGAATCCTCATTGTATCCTCATGTGGTAGAAGAGAAAAGGGAGCTCTCTGGGGCCTCCTTTATAAGGGTGCTAATCTCACTCAGGAGGGCTATACCCTCATGATCGAATCATCTCCCAAGGGCTCCACTTCCTAATACCATCACATTGGGCATTAGGATTTCAACATATGAATTTTAGGGGGACGCAAACACTCAGACCATAGCAGTGTTTCTATATGCATGTGTATTTACATATGGGTGGGTGTTTATGGTGGTATGTGTGGATGGCTTCTTATTTTTAGAAAAAAAAAGGGGGGGGGAATTATATTATACTTAGTGTGGTGGGCATTTCGTATTTCACAATAACATGCCCTGAACATCCCTCCACATTAGTAGGTACAGATGTACTTGAATCTTTTTAACAGCTGCAGCGACATTTTCCTCAATAGAATTACAATAGTTTATTTCATCGGGATCCCCTTGATGTACGTGCTGGTGGTCTCCAACCTGTTGCTGGTACAGATAATGCTGCGGTAAACACCCTGGTGTCTAGCCGTGCAAGCATCTCCGTAGGAGAGATTTCTAGAAAGTGCATTGCTGAGTTAAAGGGAATGTGCTTTCTAAAATTTCGATAAATGTCACCAAGTTAACTTCCAGCGCTATGTCAGTGTTATTTTAAAGTGCCTGTCTCTGGGGCGCCTGGGTGGCTCAGTTGGTTGAGCGTCCAACTTCAGCTCAGGTCACGATCTCGTGGTCCGTGAGTTCGAGCCCCGCGTCAGGCTCTGGGCTGATGGCTCGGAGTCTGGAGCCTGCTTCTGATTCTGTGTCTCCTTCTCTCTCTGCCCCTCCCCCGTTCATGCTCTGTCTCTCTCTGTCTCAAAAATAAATAAACGTAAAAAATAAATAAATAAATAAATAAATAAGTAAAAAATAAAGTGCCTGTCTCTGATCAGTGGAGAGGTCTCACCATGCTGTCCCTTGCATTCCAGCACCCAGTGTTCAAGTTTTATTTCTCCTATGTGATGAGCATCTCTGTCTGCTGCCCAGGACCCATCCTCCCTTCCTCTGGTAATTGTTCCCTGATTATCCTTTGGAAAACCACTTCTGCCACCCGCCCTGTACATAGTTCTGAGGCCAACTCTGTCCTCCCCTCCAGGGATGAACGTATAACCCAATCCTGGACCACCAGACTCACAGTGGCTGCTTCAGGCATGTGTGTGTGTCCCAATCTGCCTAATAGCAGCTAGTGCCAGGACTATTTCTAGAACTACTGAGAAAGAGGGAGAGTAGCCCCGAGTCACCCCTCCTTCTTGTCCTCCTACGGAAGCAGAGCTCAATCCGTCAACCCCAATCCCAGCTAAAGGAGGGGGGGCCTAGGTGCAGGGCAGAGTCAGTTTCCCTGGGCCTACTTCTTCATATATAAAATGGGGAGGTTGGACTCTGTGTTCTCCAAGGTCATTTTGGCTCATGTGATTATGTCCAGAGAAGCACAGGGACTTGTCCAAAGTACAGATATTTTTCGAGGCAAGAGATCATTTCCTACAGAATAGCTGTTCTATAAACCAGACTTCATAAAATGAACACATCAGTATTTACCCAAATGAGTTGAAAGCTTATGTCCACATAAAAACATCCACACAGATGTCTATAGCAGGTGTGTTCACAAATGCCAAAGCTTGGAAGCAATCAAAATGCCCTTCAGGGGGCTCCTGGGTGGCTCAGTCGGTTAAGCGTCCGACTTCAGCTCAGGTCATGATCTCGCGGTCCATGAGTTCGAGCCCCGCGTCGGGCTCTGTGCTGACGGCTCAGAACCTGGAGCCTGTTTCAGATTCTGTGTCTCCCTCTCTCTGATCCTCCCCCATTCATGCTCTCTCTGTGTCTCAAAAATAAATAAACGTTAAAAAAAAAATGCCCTTCAGTAGGCGAATGGATAAATAAATTGTGGTACACCCAGATAGTACAATACTATTCAACACTAAAAAGAAATGGGTAAGGTGCCTGGGTGACTCCCCTGCTCAACTCTATCTATCTCTCTCTCAAAAAATGAATAAACATTAAAAAAAAAAGAGGGCTATCAAGCCATGAAAAAACATAGAGGAACCTTAAATGGATATTACTTAGGGAAAGAAGTCAATGTGAAAAGGTTACATACTGAATGATTTCTATTACATACATTCTGGGAAAGGCCAAACTATGGAGACAGTAAAAAGATCAGTGGTTGCCAGGGGCTGGGGAGAGGGAAGGGTTGAATAGACAGAGGATTTTAGGACAGAAAAACTCTTCTGTATGATAATATAACGGTGGATACGTGTCATTGTACATCTGTCCAGACCCACAGAATGTACAACACCAAAGGTTGACTCTAACGTGAACTCTGGATTTGGAGTGATAATGATGTGTCAGTGTAGATTCATTGACTGATTGTAACACTGGTGGGGGATGTTGATAGTGGGGGAGGCTAGAGGCTGTGAGCATTTGGGGTCGGGAGGTATAATGAGAACAATCTACTTTCTGCTCAGTTTTACTGTGAACCTAAAACTGCTCTACTAATAATAAAACAACTTTTAAGACAACATCAGGTTTCGGTAGATAGTCCCTAAACTGAGAACTGTATTTTAGGTTCTTTTCCTGGCTCTGTCCCAAACACAGTGTGTCTTTGTACATGATCATTTCCCCTCTTTGAGCCTCAGTTTCACGACCTACAGAATGAAGAAACTACTCTATGCTTCAGGTTCTATGAGCCTCTGACATTCTAAGAATAAAAAGAGAGGAAGGAAAGAAGGAGAGAGACAGACAGACAGGCAGAAGGTGAAGGGGGAGGTGGCAAAAGGAGGGGGAGGGGAAGGAAAATGGGACAAAACAACCACAAAGTCATCAAGTGGTAGATAAGGAACTGAGGAAGAAGTCAAATTGAACCAGAGCCATCAGCAGTGTCTGTATTGGGTAGATATGACAAGGAAAATGGGTTGTCCCAGAAGCTGTGTCTGCGGCTTTAGTTGGAATGAGACAAGCTCTAATGCCCCAAGGGAGACAGTTACATTTATTTGATGAACACTAAGTGAGAGGGAATTGTGTGCACACCCATGTGCTAGGTACACTAACCCAGCCAGGGAAAAGAAATGTCTATATATAAACACTATGTGCTCAACGGTCTACAGTTTGCTTCTAAAGTCAGACAGATCTGGGTTTGCTGACTGGCTGTGTAAGGTAATCAGGTGAAAGATGGCCCCAAAGATATCCACATCCCAATCCCAGAAGCTGTGATTGTCACTTTATATGGCACTTTGCAGATATGGTTAAATCAAGACTCTCGAGATGAGGAGATGATCCTGATTATCTAGGTGGGCCCTAAATTAATCACAACTATCCTTCTAAGAGGGAGGCAGAGGGAGATGTGATGACAGACAAAAGAAAACTACGTGACAGACACAGAGTCAGAAAGAGAAGTCACTACATGAAAATGCAGGAAGGGCCAGGAGCCAAGGGAGGCAAGGAACGCAGCTCTAGAAGCCGGAACAGACGAGGAAACGGACTCCCCCTGGAGCCTCGGGAGGGGCTGGGGCCCTGCCAACACCCAACGTTAGCCCATTGAAACTGATTTTAGGCTGGCATCCAAAGCTCCAAGGGCATAAGTTTGTGATGTTTCCAGCCACCAAGTTGGTGGCAGTGTCTTAAGGCAGCCAAAGGAAACTGATGTAAGCAGGGCAAGGACTTTACCTCTCTGAGCCTTATTCCCACCTGTTAAATGCAAATACATTCATTCATCAAATGTTTTTTGAGAACCTATCATGGGCTGGCCCTACGCACTGGGGATTCCAGGTGCCCAAGGCCTTCCTGTTTTCATGGAGCTTAAATTCTAGTGTGAGAAAGCAAGAGCATAAGCAAGACCATTACATACAGTGCGAAGCAACATGAGAGTAAACGGTGGGTGTGGGACACAGTTACTGGGTAGCCGAGGGCACTTGCTTTGGACACGGTGGTCAGGGGAGGGCCTTGGAGGAGAAGAAACTCGAGCTAAGACCAAGGGGCCAAATGCACAGGATAAATGGTGAAGGCACCGGGAGCAGAAAATGCTTATCTCCAAGGAGAAAAGGACAGAGTTCATTGGAGCACAAAAAGGCAGCTGGTGTGGCTGGGTGTCCTGTTCTAGAGAGAGGGGCGACAAGGCGAGGTTGGCAGGACGGCAGGGCCCAGAGCGTGCAGGGCCTTGCGAGCCACGGTGAGGAGTCTGGATTGTATTCTCGGGGCAGTTTGGGGCAGGGGGAGGTTGTAGGCAGGGGAGGGGCATCACCACTGGCCACTGTGAGGACAGATTTTAGGTGGGGAAGAGCAAGGCAAGGAAACTGCCCAAGGAGCTCCCACTGCCTTTCAAGGGGGAGGTGGTACTGGCTCGGAGGAGGGAGAGGGCAGTGAGGATGAAGGGTGCCGGGAGTGTGAAGTAACATGATGAGTGTTGAGTACCTGGCACGTAGGAAAGGCCCATTAATGGAAGCCTTCCTTACAGTATTATTATCATCAGCACCATCATCGCTATTCGTGTCTACTGAAAGCAAAGGGAACACGACTCACTCCGTATAGTATGAGTGGAGATAGCCCCGCAGCAGCTGGAAGAGGCCCCATGGTGTCCTTCCTCATTCCTGTCCTCCAGGAGAAGCCACTTCTGAAGCCACTTTCTCCCCCTCCCTGACCCATCTACCTCTCCCCTCCCCCCACAAGCCCATAATCCTAGAAATGGGTCAGAGCTCATGGCCGCTTACACAAACACATTCTTAGGCCATCTAGGAGCTCTGAGGGATAGTTTTTAATATTAAAAATGGCATGGTAAGCCTGGTGGACCTTTGCAGATTAGATCTGATACAGTTTTCTCATCTGTAATTAGATCTGTGTGCTCCTCGAAGTATCATTGTTTGGGCCTTTGTCTGTCTGTCTGTCTCGGTCATACACACACACCTCCATCGCCACCAGCACCCCGACAGCCCAAGCCCCCATTGTCTCTCACTTGGTCCGCAGTCACCTCCTTGGTGTCCCCCAGCCTCTGTCTTGCTCTTCACTCACCTCTTCTCCACACAGATCTTCCAGAGCATACTTCGAATAACATCCAGACCGTTTGCCAGGACCCGCCCCCCCCGCCCCCCACCTGCCTGTGCCTTTGTCTGGCCTCTGTCCCCTGCACTGCCACAACTCCCCTCCCTGGCCCCCGTCCACACTCTGCTGTGCCCTCCCCTGGGCCCCCCCTCCCTTCCCAGCTCTGCCTGGAACACACTGCCAGCTGTCTCTCTGCCCCTGTCCCCAGTTGTCCCACAGCTGGCCTCTTCTCTTCTTTTTGGTTCTTGGCTCCAGGGCCACTTTCTCAAAGTCCTTCTCTGACAAATTTACCTAGATTGCCTCTCACTTCCCACCACCCTTATCTTCCTTCAAGGCGCTGACCAGTTTACTACTATCTGTTTCTCCTTTGTTGTCTGGCTCCCACACTAGGCAGGTTGTCACTGACAGAACGTTTGTGTCTCCCAACATTCAGATGTTGAAGCCCTAACCGCCACCCCAGGATGGCTGTATTCTGAGATGCCTCTAAGGCAGTAATTAAGGTTAAATGAGGTCACAAGGGTGGGTCTCTGATCCAATAAGATTAGTATTCTTCTTCTTACTAGTTTTTTTTAACCATTTATTCTGTTTTCGAGAGACAGAGAGAGACAGTGTGAGAGGGGCAAGGACAGAGAGAGAGAGAGGGAGACACAGAATCCGAAGCAGGCTCCAGGCTCTGAGCCATCAGCACAGAGCCCGACGCAGGGCTTGAACCCACAAACCGCGAGATCACGACCTGAGCTGAAGTCGGACACTTAACCAACTGAGCCACCCAGGTGCCCCAAGATTGGTGTTTCTATAAGAAGAGACACCGGAGAGGGACCTCACTCTGTCCACACACTACACCAAGGAGAACCATGGGAGACCATGAGGAGAAGGCGGCTGGCTGGCTACAGACCAGGAGGAGAGCTTGCACCAAGCACTGACCCTGCCAGACCTCGATCTAGGACTGCCAGCCTCCAGAACTGTGAGGGAGTAAATGTCTGTGCTGTATCTGCCCAGCGTGTGTCTTCTGTCCTGTGGCTCCAGCTAAGACACAGATGCTTGTTTGCCTATGAGGGACATAGCAGTTGGCACGTGGCAGGGACTTGGTAAATATCAGTTAAATGAATGAGCAAAACTTCTCCTCTGTGCTGCATTTCAAGGTGTCTGGGAAATGGTGAAAGCATCAGGGCTTGGAAATCAACGGACCTGGACTGGGTCATAGTCTTGGCCCTGCCATGGCACCACCATGAACTCATTGTGTCCCTTCCCTCTCTGAGCCCCAGTCCCCTGATCGGTAAGGTAGTACAACGCAACAAGATGACCTTTTGAGTTCCTTCTAGTGATAAAATGACATAAGAAAAAGGGGTCCCCTCTCTGGGGTGCTGACGGCGAGCGGCGCACTCACTGTACTTGTCCCTTTTCTCTGCTGCTCCTCCCTCCTGCCTAGAGAGGGAGAGACACCCATGTCGTCAGCATGTCACAGGTGAGAAACCCCAGAGCAGTCCCCACCAGAAAGGGAAGGAGTGCTCTTAACATCAAAAGACATTGTCCTTTATCCTGAGATTATGTCCTTCCAGCTTTTAGAGATCGAAATATTCTTTCTTTTAGGAAATGACGACCCTTTTAAGGTACTTAGAAAAATGAGAATTTGGCCATCTATGCCAGTCCCTAGAATTCATTTGGAAATTTGATAGCTGTATGAAACCCCGAAGTCTTGAGCCACATAAATTATGTATATGGAAAGGTGTTTTTTTAAGTTTATTTATGCTGAGAAAGGGAGAGAGAGAGTGAGCACAAGCAGGGGAGGTCCAGAGAGAAGGAGAGACAGAATCCCAAGCAGGCTCCGCACCATCAGCGCAGAGCCCGACGTGGGGCTCGAGCTCACGAACTGTGAGGTCACGACCTGAGCCGAGATCAAGAGTTGGACGCTTAACTGACTGTGCCACACAGGCACCCCTGGAGGGGTTTTTCCTAATTATTATTATTTTGGAGTTTCTGCTATGCATTAAGCATAATCAGGGCACACAGGGATAAATTACAGCTTCAGAGGCACATTCCAAGAGGCCTGGATTCATATCAGAGCTCAGCCTGTAGTACCTTAGGCAAGTGAAGTAACCTCCTTGAGCCTCGATTTCCTCATCTGTAAAGTGGGGGTGATAATAGTGCCTTCCTTATGTAATCTAGACATTTAGTCTAGATTTAGGCACAGAGAATAGACTGCATCCACGAGAATTACGATTATCACCATTGTCATGCAGTCAGTGAGAAAGTCACAGTGGTCAGCCAGTGGCTGTGAAGGGCTCCCCAGGGAACAAGGCCGGGCAAGAATTCCCATCTGGGTAGGAGTTTCAGTGTTGTTTCTGGAGTCTCCAACTCCCCCCGCCCCAAAGGACTACTTTGTGTTCATTTCCACCAAGTTGCACGACTCCACGCAAGGCCCTTCCCAGCCCTCTGCCTCGGTTCTCTAATCTGTTAAAGGGGCACAATTACTTTTACCCCATCGCACAGTGGAACTCAAACTCCGGCCAGTAGCGGAACCACCCGGGGAAGTGGGTCTAAATGCAAAGGCCCAGATTCTCCCGATTTCAATGAGTCAGAGTCTCTCTGTGCTTTAGCACCTCCCCGAGATGCTTCTGATACCCTCCAACTTTCCAAACTGCCATCAAAGAATCAAAGAAACAAGGCCCTCTGTTTACTGTAAAGGGTCAGAAAAGATGATTATCACTATTTAAGTCCCATTTATTCCACCCTCTATGGAGATGCCGAGTGAGTAGCTGCTTGTGTCCCAACAAGGGAAGCTGGGTGTGCAGCTCAGCATCCCGTGGGGATGAAAAACACAAGCCCTGGGGTCCTCGGCACTTTGGAAATCCCCTACCACTTTGTATCCTTTTCACAAAGCGGGGACAGAGAGAGGAGCAATACCTTTCCCAGCGTCACCGCAGATTCGTGGTTAAGAGCCACCGTGGAACCAAGAGCTACAGGTGCCTGGGCCAGTGTCAAAGGGCTTGTTTGGAGGACCCCTCCCCCATCCTGGAAGAAGACCTCTGGCCAGCTGGCAGGTGGCACAGCAAGGTGGAGGTCTATGGGCAGCACTCTGCCAGTTTCCTTTTAGCTGAGGATGCCTGGGAAGAGCCCCAGCAAAGTCCCGGATTCCAGCAGCTCCTTTCCCAAAGGTCCGAAGACGAGCTCCGGCGTCTCACAACCTGGGGAGGAAAACAGGAACTGGCCCCATATCCAAACATCTCAAGCTCCTTGACAATCTTATTTCTCCATCTTGTTGCTTAAGCGGGCACACAGATCTATTGGTGGGGTGAGAGCCGAGATTAGCATCGAATTGTAGAGTCTCCGTGCTGCGGCTGGACAGACCAGAGGCTGCAGCCTGCTGTCCCACAGACGGTGCCAGACTAGCGAAGAGAGGGCGTTTCTCAAACCACAGCAAGTGTCTCAGTCGATTCAGGGCAAGAAGCTTAAGGGTGGGGCCGGGATTCAAACCAAGGGGTCAATGTAGGGGTCAGGGCCACAGGCCTCAGAGACAGAAAGATCTGGCTAGGGTAGATTTGGGACTCTGCCCAGGATTGGCTGTGACCTCGGGCATGCTATTCTTTACCTCTCTAAGCCTCAGTTTCCACATCTGTAAAAACAAAGTGGCAATGCTCCCCAGAGAGGTAGCCAGGTTTTTTGGAGCCTGACGATTAAGCCACTTGGTGGGTGGGGGGTGTCGGTAAGGGGTGGAAAGGGCCTCTTTCGGAATAAGAATACAAAATTACAAATTCAAAATTGCACCCAGGACCTTGGAAGGAGTCCCGTGGAAGGGAGGGCCTGGACAAATCTGTCTCAGACGCCACCAGTTAGTTGAGAGATCATTGGAGCAAAGCCTTTGGCCCATGAGATGATGGTACAGGGAGTGGTGTGGCTTGAGTAAAATGCTATAATTTTGAAAGAAGGAGGAAATCTTGGCCTGTTCATCTGTCACTGAAGCAGAGATAATGACAGAGCTTGGAACACTAGAGAACCCCCCTCAAGGCCTTCTTTAGCTACGGAGTTCAATCCTGAATGTCATGTGCGACCTTAGGCAAATCACGTGCTCTCCAGGCGCCAGTGTCCTACCCAGTGAAATGTGGCTGGGGGTTGTTACAGTCTCTGCCTTTTCCGAAAGAACCTTCACGGCTCTCTCCCTGGAGCTCCACAAAAGCTAAGAGGCTTCTGGAGGTGGGTGAGTGCTAGCTCTTTTTTCTCCCAACTTTTCCCGAGAAAGGGAAGCACCTGGAAGGAGGCCTTACAACAGATGTCAGCCAGTGGGAAGTGGAGCCCCCAACCTGGGATGAATAAGGAGATGGGATGTATAGGATTCCCTTGGAGACAGAAATAAGGTGTTAGTTAAAAAGCCTGCCGGGTGGCTTAGATGGTTAAGCAACGGACTTCGGCTCAGGTCTTGATCTCGTGGTTCATGAGTTCGAGCCCCGCATGGGACTCTGTGCTGACAGCTCAGAGCGTGGAACCTGCTTCAGATTCTATGTCTCCCTCTCTCTTTGCCCCTCCCCCACTTGCGCACGCGCAAGTCTCTATGTCTCCCTCTCTCAGATTCTATGTCTCTCTCTCTCTCTCAAAAATAAATAAAAACATTAAAAAACAAAAAAAAAGCCTGACGAGTTGGGCTCTGGTCCCTCTCTGTCACTTTCTAGCTATGTGATCTCAGGCAGGTCCCTTTAGTTGGGTCTGATTTCCTTGGCATTTAATTTATAGGATGAAATGAGAAAATGTAGGCAAAGCACTCAGGAGAACGTCTGTCTCTTAGTGAAGGGCTTCATAAATGTGAGTTCTTAAAATAATGGGTATTGCAGTCACTGGTGCAGGTGAGGTGGGTAACTCCCCTCCCAGATCCCTTCCTGCCTGTCCTGCTCCAGCCTCTCTTGCACTGGGATCCTGGGGGCAGGACGAGTGCGCTCCGGGGGAGGTGGGCGGGTCCTCATTCCAGCTCCGCCAGAGCCTGCTGAGGCAGGAGCCAAGCCGCTGAGCTGCGGGTTTGCACCTGACAGATACCTTCCTGCTTGCCTCCTTCCAGAGCAGACCTCCTCATCACCCGGAGCCCTCTCTCGGAAGCAGTCATGCCCGTGACAAAGAGTGCCGGGGGCCCCCAGGGAGCCGTTGACCTCAAACTGGACCTCAGGTACCCACCCAAAAGTGCCAAGAGGCTGCACAGCAAGGACTCCAGTTTCTGGGATGGACACCCTTCCGAGTCGCCAGGCTTAGAGAAAACCACAGGCATAACGTGAGTGCTCTTTTCTGCCACCCCCATTTCTGCCTTCGAGCCCGGACGCTTGCCTTGGCAAAAACCCTCGAGTGGCTGCGTCTGACCCCCACCCCATTGTGCAGATGGGAAAACCAAGGTCACAAATGGAGCAGTCAGAGACTGGGTCCAGATGAGAGCGAACACTTGTGGTCCCGCCCTCCACAGGTGCAGATGGGGATGTTAAGGCCTAGTTACCCCAGGCCACGCACTGGGCCATTGGCAGGAGGGGCGCTAGAATCCAGTGCTGGCCCTACGTCAGTTTTGTTCCTGGTCAATCCTGACCATTGGGAAGTGGGGCAGAATCCCCAGCTTCTCAGAGGAGAAGGTGAGATCTGGGCTTGAAACCTCAGTGGCCTCACCGACAGCCAAGCCTTACCCACCACCCACCCCATCCTCAAGCTACCCTGGCCTCTACTTCGGCCTCTACTTCAATGGTGAGGACATCAAAAGCACAGTATGAGGAAGACTTTCTTCCACCTCCTTGGGGTGTGTTTGGGAGTGGAGGGGGCTTGCAAACCATGACAAGGAAGGGTCTGCAGAAGGAGTTTAGGTGGGGAAGCCAAGCTACGGGGCTCAGCAACCTCGGCGTCCACCACTCAAGCAGAGTGGCCAGTCCACTTAGGAAATGTGGGTGAGGTGGTGTGGTGGAGAGTGCCGCCGCTTCAAGAGAACCTGTTGACCCCACTGGTGTAGTAGAAAAAACACCTGCGTTTACCTTGTGATTCTGCACCTTCCCTTCCCCAAGCCTCAGTTTTCCCCATATGCAAAATGGGGCTAATTTGGCCTCAGCGCGAATTTAGAGAGGCTGCCTGTGGGAATTACACCTGAAGGGAGGGGACGAGCAGTGGGGAGGGCGAGCAAAGCTCCTTTCCATTGCTGCCCAGGACCCTGTGGACACAATGACTCCACCAGACAGGGCTCAGCTGCCCCGGGGGCTAATCCTGGGGGCTGTGAATTCCTGACACTGAGGGCGAACTCTCCAGGCCTTGGGGCCATCCACTGCTGAGTAGGGATATTTCTCAATCCGAGGCCTTCGGGGAAGAGACTAGCTTTCACGTCCTAAACCTACACGACACGTGGTTTGGAGGCAATTTCAACTACTCAAGAATCAAAGAAATAAAAGCATGAGAGAAGTAGAGGGATCCTCTGTGGCTTTTGGAGCAAAAGAGAAACAAGTCAGGCAAGCATGGAACTCAGGTCAGCTCACCCGAGTTCACATTCCCACTTAGCTGCTAACTGGCCTGAGCAAGTGACGGAACTTTCTCTGTGCCCCAGTTTCTTTTCTGTGAAATGACATTTCACTCCTCCCAGGATGGCTGCAGAGGTGATTTGTACATAAAGCCCTCAAGTACAGCACCCTTAAAAGCTGGATGCTGTGAATCCCAGAAAGGTCCAAGGTCAACAAATGAGTTAGGGCCATAAATCATGGGTCTCCTGCCTCCCAGCCCAGTGCTTTGCCCAGCTCACCCCACTAAGTTTTTAAGTTGGCTGAGTAGCCCAAAGTTAAATTCTGATTTCCTAAGTCCTTTGGTTAGAAATGTCTAACGTGACCTACTGACCCTTTCCTTGTTGCAAAACAAGCCTATTATTGGAGAGCCGGCACAAGTGCTCAGTCAGCGATGCTGACACCCACAGGGAGAGAGAAAGGCACCTGACTCTCCGCCCTCTTTCCCCCTCAATTGTTCTCTTTAACCCTTAACAAATGGATGGGCAGATCCTTGGAAAGCTACAGGATCTAGGGATTAACATAAAGATGAGGGTGGTTGAGGCAATCCTTTAAAAATATCATTCCTCCCAACATTCCAACATTTGCAGAGGCTTAGCAAAGTAGACGAGTTGCCCAAAATGACACAGCTAGTTAAGTAGTGGCCTTGGGATTTAATCCCGGGTTCGTCCAACCTCGGAGACCAGGCTCCTTCCAGAACACATCACAGTCAGTGTCCTTCACAGTCAGTGTCCTTGCTGGAAAGCTCCCGTAGGGAACTTCCAGCGTTTCTAAAGTTGTGGATGTGAACCCAACACCCACCTTGGTTTAACCTGGTCCACGTACAAAGAGGTATAGCAATAGATTGTTTTGTAATTCACCTCCCCGGAACTTAGCCCTGATGGTGTCCTTCACACAACCTTCCCGTCTGTCTTAAAGAAGGGGTCTGAGTTTTTGGTTTTGTTTTTGTTGGGGGTTGAAGGAGGCAAGCCACTCCCTAGCTTGATGTCCTGGCCTGAGGGGCAAAAGAAATTCCTCTGGAGCCCAGTCCTCAAATGATCCTGTCTCAATAGACCCCATCTGGAGACCCAAGTCATCTGGCCTATTTATTCAGAAGTCACCATGATTTCTCTTTACTGCCAGCCCTTTTCCCTTTTCTCTGAGTTCAGTCCTATTTCAGCTACTAGTTCTCTGACCTTGGATCATTCCCTTTCTGGGCTTCTGTTTCCTCGGTTATGAAATAGCATTATCCCTTTATGCATCTGTCTGGGCCTATTTCTAGGAGGCAGTCCAGTGAAAGTGGGGTAAAGAACAAGGACTCTGAGGCAGTTCTGGGTTCAAATCCTGACTCCCTAGTCTATCTTTGGACATATCGTTAAAAAAAAAAAAAAGATCTTTGCTCAGTTTTCCTCATCAGCAAAATAAAAGCAATAACCTACTTCCTAGTCTTGACAAGGGGTTAAATGAGGTAATATGGGTAAAGTACTTAGCATAGTGTCTATTATATACTAAATATTAAAATCATATACACTGAGTGTTAGCTGCTAAAACCAGAAGAGTTTTGGCAAACTGAGATGGTTGGTTACCCCACAGGAAGCCCAGAGGTGCCAGTCAAGGCCATGGGGACCGAGAGATGGCCAGGAACCCACCTATCCAGCTGAACTCTGGTGTTGGCATGCTGTGAGAGGAGCCTGTTGGACCTCCTCACCTTCAAACACCTACACCCTCATGTCTCTTCTCCTTTAGAGCATTCCAGACCTTGGTTCACCTGGTAAAAGGCAACATGGGCACAGGGATCCTGGGACTTCCCCTGGCTGTGAAGAATGCAGGCATCCTGGTAAGAGGGGCTGCTGCGGGGGGGGGGGGGGGGGTGGGGGGCGGGCAGTATGACTGGATTGTAGAAGGGAAGTGGGAGGAGAGGCTCTAAGGGTTTTCAGTGGCTTGCAATGAGCAGTCTTTCTGGGAGGCAGCTGGGTCCAGACTTAGAGTCTAGACATCTAGCCAGGGTTTGAGTTCTGGCTCTGCCACAGACTCTGAGTGGCCTTGGCCACTCTGTCCCTTCTCTGGGACTCCGTTTTCTCCCTTGTAGGATGCAGGGGTTGGACTATGACTAGTTTTCCAGTTGTGTCCTATGGAGCACTAGCGCTCAGTAGGGGGTCTCAGAAGGAGCCCCCTACTCCCACCACAGCACCCACTGGAATTGCTTTAGGTACTTTATCGGAGTACCACTTGAGATTATATTCGAAAGAACAGCTGTTGCTGCTTTAGCAAGCAGGGACTTGCAAAGCAGTTTGCTGGAAAGGCCCTCGGGTGCTGAATGGCGTCTGTGCTACCAGGTATCTCCTTGCAGTGCTCTTCATAAATCCATCCTCTTCTCTCTTCCCATTCCCTTGACTCCCCCTTCTTCCAGATGGGCCCGCTCAGTTTGCTGGCAATGGGCTTCATCGCCTGCCACTGTATGCACATCCTGGTCAAGTGTGCCCGGCGCTTCTGCCACAGGTAAGGAGAACAGCATCCTCCCGGTGATTCCTTTGGTACTCGGGTCTCAGGGACATCCCAGAAACCTCCTAAATAAGCCAGAGTTCTGAATTTCGTCCAAGAAGGCCAAGGAAAAGAGAAAAGCAGCGGGACAGGGATCTAAGGCGAGGCTCTGCCATACGACTCAATAGGTGATATTGATCAGGCCACTGGGCTTATCTGCTTGGCTCATCTGGAAATCAGGCATAAACAATCCATGCCTAACCCTGCCTCAGAGAACTGTGATGAGAATCCACTGGGATCATGGACTTGAAAACTACTGTGCCCACGTGAGGTATGCATTATTACCCTTGTCATGTAGTAACCACCCCACTTGACAGGGAAGGAACACAAGCCACCCAAGAAGTACCTCCAGGTGTCTAAGTCTGAACTAGAACTTGGGTCTCTGCCCCAGTGTTCTTTCCACTCTAGCGGGGTCCTGCCTTGCTGTGTGTCTCCTGACTTTTCAGTACGTGATCTTAGGTTAAAGTGCCTCTTGGTAACTGTGTGTGTACTTTCTCCCACAGGCTTAACAAGCCCTTCATGGACTATGGGGACACAGTACTGCACGGACTGGAAGCCAGCCCCAGCGCCTGGCTCCGGAGCCATGCCCACTGGGGAAGGTACCTTGTTCTTGCTTTGCCTGAAGTGGAGTAAGGTACAGGAGGAGGACATGTGTGGCTGTCAGGGATGCCTTCTTCCCTGGAAATCTGGCTCATGTGGCACAGAATACTGGACCTTTCCACATGGACAGGGTTCATTGGCAATCTTCCCGATCCAGCCCCCCTCCTTGTATACCTCCAGTGACAGGGTGCTCATTCCTTTGTCTTGCAGCTTTAATATTGTTTGCTTATTTATTAAACTGCATTTGTCCAATTGTACTATGTACTAGGCCCTGGAAATACTGTGGAGAGCAAGGCAAGGAGGCTTTGCTCTCAAAGAACCCATAATCTAGTGGCAAAGACCAGCGTTACACAGTTTAGGAGACAGTCACTTAATAACCACTGGGATAAGTGTGATGAAGGAAAGAAATACTAGTTTCTGGGGTGCCTTGGGTGGCTCAGTTGGTTAAGCACCTGACTCTTGATTTTGGCTCATGTCAGGATCTCACAGTTCGTGAGTTTGAGCCCCACATTGGGCTCTGTGCTGACAGTGTGGAGCCTGCTTGGGATTCTCTCTCTCCCTCTCTGTCTGTCCCTCTCCCACTCATGCTGTATCTGTCTCTCTCTGTCTCTCTCTCTCTCTCAAAATAAATAAATAAACTTTAGAAAAAAAGTTAAAAAAAAATACTAGTTGCTACCAGGCAGGTAAGGAGATGCGCATGAGCTCATGTGGGCTGCCTAAGATGGAACAGTTGAGATGAGCCCAGAAGGGAAGAATTCTTGAGTATGAGGAATTACCTAGGGGAAGTGGGCAGGAGCCTGGACGGCCTTCCAGGAAGAAGGAAGAGCAGGGTGTGAAGGTCTGAAGCACGAAAGTATGCATGACAGTTTCAAGGCACAGAAATACTTAGGTAGCTTGAGGGCAGAGAATCAAGGAGATGACACTGAGGAATGACCCAGGGGCCCAAGCAACCTGTACCTTTTAGACCCTCCTAAAGGCTTTGTTCTTTTCTTCAAAACAACCGGAGTGTGTTAATCAGGCAAATGATCATATTTGTATTGTTTAAAGATCTCTCTGGCTTTGGGACGCCTGGGTAGCTCAGTCCGTTAAGTGTCTGACTCTTGATTTCAACTCAGGTCATGATCTCATGGTTTGTGGAATCAAGCCCCACGTCGAGCTCTGTGCTGCCAGTGCAGAGCTTACTTGGAATTCTCTCTCTCTCTCTCTCTCTCTCTCTCTCTCTCTCTCTCTTTCTGCCTCTCTCCCACTCCCACTCTCTCAATCTCTCTCTCAAATAAAAAAACATTAAAAAAAATTTTTTTAATGTTTAGTTATTCTTGAGACAGAGAGAGAGCACAAGCAGGGGAGGGGCAGAGAGACAGGGAGACACAGAATCCAAAGCAGGCTCCAGGCTCCGAGCTGTCAGCACAGAGCCCAATGTGGGGCTCGAACTCACAAACTGTAAGACCATGACCTGAGCTGAAGTCAGACACTTAACCAACTGAGCTACCCAAGTACTCCATAAATAAAAAACATTTTAAAAAATCTTTTAAAAAAATCTTCTGTTAGGAGAATACATTGTAAGCGAGCAACCATAGATTTAGTGAGACCCATGAGAAGGCTATTGACAATATCAAGGCAGATAGCAGTGACAGCTGGGACCAAGCTGGTGGCAATAGGGATAGGGAAAAGTGAATTTGGTTATGCTTTGGACCGTGGACTGTGGGAAAAGGAAAGGCAAGGTTGACTCAGATTTCTGAGGACTTCCGTTTTGGACAAGTTGAGTTTGAAGTTCAAGTGGAGATGGCAGGTGGGTAGTGATATATTTGGATTTGAACATATCTTCATGCAAGAGATACAGAACCGAAGTCATCAGCCATGGTGGCAGGGGTCAGAAGAGGTCCCTCAGGGAGAATTTATCGTGAGAAGAAAAGGGAAGAAAGACCAAGACGTCAAGGACCCTTGGCTGTGCTGAAGTCCTCCTCCGGCAACTCCTGTCTTTTGCTTTCAGGGGTGACACTGACAAGTCAACCCCTTCCATTCTGTGGTACTTGGGGCTAAATCTACTCTTCCGTTTTTGTTTTCAGGCCTGTCCCCACCCTGTCTGCGTACTCTTTTCTGAGCACCATGTATGCCAAAGTCGCTGTTGAATTCAGATACCCTACACCATTACAGTCCCTGCGCTGTGCCCTCTCATGTAATGTAGTCGACAGACCATCATGGGTCTGGGGCCTCCTTCGGCCCAAAGTCTGTTCACATACTGAATCAATAAATTCAGCCTCTGAGCGGACGAGGGAAGACTTTGGGACGATAACCAGAACTTTCCCAGAGTGTGAGCCAAGAGGAGGCTTCCCCTATCACTTACCCCTCAAATCCTTGTACTCATCATGGGACATATTAAGCAGCATTTACCTGGCTGGCTCAGTCAGTAGAAGATGCAACTCTTAACCTCAGGGTCATGAGTTCAAGCCCCACACTGGGTGTGGAGCCTAGTTAAAAAATTTTTTTTTAATTTTTTTTACTGTTTATTCAGTTTTGAGAGACAGACAGAACATGAGCAGGAGAGGGGCAGAGAGAGAGGGAAACACAGATTCTGAAGGAGGCTCCAGGCTCTGAGCTGTCAGCACAGAACCTGACACAGGGCTTGAACTCACAAACCATGAGATCATGACCTGAGCTGAGTCGGACTCTCAACCGACCGAGCCACCCAAGTGCCCTGAGCCTAGTTAAAATTAAAATGAAGTTAAAGCAGCTTTTCCTGCTCTTCTTGGGGCTCTTGCTCCACGAATCATCCCCTCTCCTATAACTTGAACTTCTATTTTGATCCGTGGTCTCTTCCTCTCAACATTTAAATGCACTCATGCACCGCCATCTTAAAAACAATGAAATAAACTCATAAAGTTTCCTGGACCTCACGCCATCCTCCAGCAACCATCCTATCTTACATTCAGCAGCTGCTTATTCAGCAGATACGTACTGAATGCCTGCAGTGTGTCAGGATGTGTTCTAGGCAATGGGTCTACAGTGATGAATGGAAGGAAGGGGCCCATCAAGCCCAGACTCACACTTAGCTCCGTGAAAGAACAGCACACCCTCTGACTTTGCTTCCATACATCTGGTTCACACCACTTCCGTGGGTCACCTAGATTTTCTGTCCTTACGCTTCTGTTGAAGCTCTTTCCACCAGTGTCCTAAAAGGCCTCTTTATTGCACCTTCTTTGCCCTAGAGAGCCTCTCAACAGTGTGGGTACAATTGGCTATTCTCTTCTTCAAACATTCTCTCTTCCCTTGGCTTCTACTAAACCCTCTCCCCACTCCTAGTTTCCCACCTACCTCTCTGGCCAGTCCTTTGCTTTCATTGCAGGCTCCTTTGTTTCTGTCTCCCCTTTAAATATTGGTGTTCTCTAGGGTTTGGAACTCTGCCGTCTCTTCTCCTCCCCCCACACACTCCCCAGCACTGACCTGCCTTCTCAAGACCTTATCCATTACTGACAAATCAGCAGTTCCAGACCCTATATAAGGGTCTCCTTATATATAAGTTGTCTGTATGAGTGGTCTCCTGAATGTCTCTTCTAGGAACCTCAGGCTCAATAATTCAGTTACTGAATGTGTCAATCCATGCCCTTCTCCTAAAACCTGTTCCTTCCTTCCAGTTCGTTTTGTTGTCTGAGCCAAAGCCCATCAGTCACCTTTCATCATTTCCTTTCCCTTTCCCCCAGATGTAGGTGGTCAACAGGTTATTTAAGTTCTAGATCCCTGGTACGCCTTAAAATGCTTTAATGCCTTTGTCTTTGTCCAGGCTGCTGGACACCTCTGTTCTTGTAAGAATCTCCTATCCAGTCTTCCCATCCTGAGTCTTGCCCCCTCCAATGGATTCCACACGGCCAGAGAAATCTGCCTAATTCCTCTGCTGAAATGCTTTCCTCACTTCTTCCTCTCCATCTCCTCCTCTTCGTCTTCTTTTTAAAAATATCTCTCTTTCTGGGGCGCCTGGGTGGCGCAGTCGGTTAAGCGTCCGACTTCAGCCAGGTCACGATCTCGCAGTCCGGGAGTTCGAGCCCCGCGTCAGGCTCTGGGCTGATGGCTCGGAGCCTGGAGCCTGTTTCCGATTCTGTGTCTCCCTCTCTCTCTGCCCCTCCCCCGTTCATGCTCTGTCTCTCTCTGTCCCAAAAATAAAAAAAATTAAAAAAAAAAAAAAGTTGAAAAAAAAAAAATCTCTCTTTCTTCCCCTCCCCAAGGGATTCCCACCGAGTTACTGGTTTTTCTAGGAAGGCTGTCTGCTCTATAATTTGGGGAAAGTGTCCTTTTCACCGTGGCCCTCGGTGCCATATTCTTTTTTGTCCATCTCACCCACGACTCTATGAACCCCTAGAGGAGGGCGCCATGTGTTATTTGTGTTTCCTCAGAGCCTAATGAGGTGTCTGGCACCTGGTGGAGAAAATTTTAATGTTAATGATAGCTAATTAAAAATGTGGTGCCTACTGCCCTACATCAATTTAGTATCGATTATGAGGAATGCCACAGAGCCGGGGATGGGGGAGGTTCCTAACCACGAAGAATCTCACCACTTGCTGAGCTGAGAGTGTGAGGATGGTTGAGAAACATTTTTTAAAAAGAGCTGTCGGGGGCGCCTGGGTGGCTCAGTCGGTTAAGCGTCCGACTTCAACTCAGGTCACGATCTCGCGGTCTGTGGGTTCGAGCCCCGCATCGGGCTCTGGGCTGATGGCTCGGAGCCTGGAGCCTGTTTCTGATTCTGTGTCTCCCTCTCTCTCTGCCCCTCCCCCGTTCATGCTCTGTCTCTCTCTGTCTCAAAAATAAATAAACGTTAAAAAAAAATTAAAAAAAAAGCTGTCGTTACCTCACTTCTTACTGCCCCATTGTTGATTGAGGTAGCAGAACGGAGGGTGCTGGTACAGGGACAACAAGCCCTAGGGACAGACATCGAATTGACAAATCAACTCTTCTTTTATAACGCATTTTCTCTCTCTCCCTTCTCTTCCAGGCATATCGTGAGCTTCTTCCTTATAGTCACCCAGCTGGGCTTCTGCTGTGTGTACGTTGTGTTTCTGGCTGATAATTTAAAACAGGTAGAGTCTTCTAGAGAAGGTGGAAGGGAAAAGGACATGGAAGAGGAGGGTCCTCATTTAGTTGTTCAGCAAATGTGGCTTCTTCTCTTGGGCTCCTAGTGTCCTCATCAGTACAACAAAGGAAGTTAAATTAGATGTTATCAAAGAACCCAGACTTCCCCCAACTCACGTGTCTGTTCTACAAGTGGTTACTTTTTTCATAGTACCCTTGGTCTGGTACCTTGGACCCGTTCTCAAAGCCCGTCTCTAAAACTGAGCTGGAAGGACCTTGGATTTTGTCAGTTGTCCAGCCTTGGAGCTTAATCACCCTTAACTCTCCTAAAATGGATATGGTTCTTTTTGGATGATATCTAATCTTCTTTGGACGATCTTTTTTTTTTTTTTAATTTTTTTAATGTTTATTTATTTTTGAGAGACACAGAGCATGAGCAGGGGAGGGGCAGAGAGAGACAGAGACAGAATCTGAAGCAGGTTCCAGGCTCTGAGCTGCCAACACAGAGCCCGACATAGGACTTGAACTCATGAGCTGTGAGATCATGACCTGAGCTGAAGCTGGACACTTAACCGACTGAGCCACTCAGGTGCCTCTTTCTTTGGACCATCTTTATCTACCTTTAGCTTCTTAACCTCCAGTTTAACAGTTGTTGTCTCTAGGATGTTGTTTTGATCTAGCCCAGAAGTTATCTTGTAGCAATATAAGCAAAATAATATGGGTAGTAACAAAGGCCATCCTTAGTCAATGATTTAGAAATTTAGAAATGTAAAGAAATTACAAGGAAAAAATAGTAAGCGTTCAGAGTTAGCCTCTGTTCTATGTCAGGAACAAGGAGCATGGTATGGGCTTCCCCTCATTCAGTTCTCTCGATAGCCTTATCGGAGTAGGTACTGTGGCTATTCCCATTTCGCAGATGAGAAAACTAAAGCTATGAACTATAATGTATACAAGATCACAGAAGCACAGTCAAAAATCCAGGCCTTTTGACATCAGAGCTCCAGTTCTTGAACACCATACCATATTGCTTTTCAAAATGAAACAAAATTATTGTTAATTCAACCACTCAGGTTATTGTTTTAAGTTTGTATCAGCTGGTGACCATTTT
Source organism: Prionailurus bengalensis (assembly GCF_016509475.1). NCBI lineage: Eukaryota > Metazoa > Chordata > Mammalia > Carnivora > Felidae > Prionailurus > Prionailurus bengalensis. Next base: position 196,719,575 of record NC_057343.1, read on the forward strand.
GTAATGTCCTTATATTTTTAAATATAACTTCTGCTAGTTTCATATTTCATCACACAGATTAGCCATGCCTTAGTCTTCTGTCATTGGATATTTTCTTTTTTTCCCTTTGTTTTTCTACTATAATCTGTGGCAATGTTTGTATACCCCTTTATTTCCTTAGCATATATTCCTTAAGGTAAAATTATGGGGTCAAAGAGTTTGATTGTTTGAAGGCTCTGAAAACACGTCATCAGATGGCCACTTGGAAATCAGTCTGCTGAACGTTATCATCTCTGTCTAAAGACATAGCAAGCATTCACTTGAAGAGTTTGTGGGCTCAGTAGAATGTGTTCTAAAAAATAAAAAGTTAGCATCAGTGTATTTTGGTGCTGGGTCAGGACACCACTGACAACACTCTGAGGGCAGGGCTGCTTAATTGTGAACTTAAGGGGCAAAATATGTGGGGGCAGAAAAGATCATTAGAGCAAGGGAAGTCTCCCTTGTGGAGGTCCATCTGGGCTGGGTATTGAAGGAAGGTTGGAGGAGAGGTTCTGGCAGCGGAGAAGGGAGGCATGAACACCTGGAGGCAGGAATGTGCAGGACTTGCCCAGGAGAGGCAATAGAATTGGTTGTAGAAGGTGTCGGCTTTGGGAGAGGAAGAGCCTTCCAGATTGAATGGTGCCCAGTATAGAGGACCATGAGTGCTGGCTAATGTGCCAAATATTTTCCTTTTTATAGTGAGGAATCAGAAAAAAAATAGACTTAATCATTCATTCAAGTAGCTGTGGTATATTAAATGAAAAGGAGACTTCAAAATAAGAGCATATGCTGTGATTGCAGTCTTGTAAAATAGAAAGGATGCATATGATACATGTAATTTGTGACATGGTATAGAAAATGCATAAATGGGAGTACCTAGGTGGCTCAGTAGGTTAAGCGTCCAACTTCAGCTCAGGTCATGATCTCAGGGTTCATGGGTTTGAGCCCTGCGTCAAGCTCTGTGCTGGCAGCTCAGAGCCTGGAGCCTGCTTCGGATTCTGTGTCTCCCTCTCTCTCTGCCCCTCCCCCATGTGTGCGTGTGTGCTCTCTCTCTCTCTCTCTCTCTCTCTCTCTCTCTCAAAAATAAGAACATTTAAACATTTTTTTTTAAAAAAAAGACAAGAAAATGCATAGATGAATATATTCCAGGACATTACCTTGGCTACCAACGGGTACTGAGATTATCATTGCTTTTACGTTTTCTTCTTGCCTAACTCTAGTTTCTAATTGTTCTAATTGTATTGCTTGCAGAATACAACTGTATCAGTTAATTCAGGCTGATTCTAAATGAGGGTAGTACCAACCCTCTTCTCCCCCATTCCCCCTGACTTTACCAGGGGATGTTTGTATTGTGTGCAGAGGGGTGTTTCTTGTGCATCACAATGATTGGGGGATGCAAATAGCTTTTATTGGGTGGGGTCCAGGGTTGCTAAATGTCCTGCAGTGAATGCAGTCCTGACAAAGAGTAATTCTCTCACTCAGAATGCCAGTATTGGTCCAATTAAGAAACAGTAAGCGATGGGTTTTTTGGTTAGAAGCAAAAGAGACACCCACCCTAACTCCTTGTGAGGCCCTGGCGTGTGAGACATTCCAGCTCTTTGTGAGGGATTTGATTATCGGCCACGCACTAAGCTCATCGTGTGGCCAACAGATACATTGAATCTTCCCCCTTGCTTTTTCCATTTCTTCCTCAGGTAGTGGAAGCAGTTAATGGCACCACCAACAACTGCCATTACAATGAGACTGTGATTCTGACGCCCACCATGGACTCTCGACTCTACATGCTTGCCTTCCTGCCCTTCCTGGTGCTGCTGGTCCTCATCCGGAACCTCAGGGTCTTGACCGTCTTCTCCATGTTGGCCAACATCAGCATGCTGGTCAGCTTGATCATCATCACCCAGTATATTGCCCAGGTTAGTGCACACCACACACCTGACCCCTCCAGTGGGCAGAGACTTTTCTCTAGATACCTGCCTAGAGCCAGCCCTGAGGGTAGGTATGTACCTGACTCTCCAGCCTAGTACCATTGTACCATTTTTTCCGCAAAGGTGTCTCTGCGCAGTCTCCTTCTTCTCGGTATCTCCTCTTTTATATTGCTTCTCCAATACTTGTCAAATTCTGGGCTTTGAAAAAAATTATACTCTGTAAGGAAAACATCTTGTTTGGTGAACTACAGACCATTCCTCTAATGGTTAGATAGCAGCAAAAGGCAAATGAAAAATAGGATCCCCTACTGGATCCTATTATCACAGAGACTAATCTCAGAAGACCACAAGCAAATCTGTCACAATGCAAATTATGATGCCTTTGAGGTTGAATTATGGATACTGATTTTCCCTCAATTTCTACTTTTCCATCCTTTCTAATTGTATTTATTGGACAAGGCTGCATAGAAATTTAAACCCTTGGCCTACCTCATACCTTTCAGATGTTATTCTCTTTCAGAAGTCACAAGAAAAAAAATTATCGTGTCCATGGAATTTAATAAAAATAACAAATTAGTTAAGTATTGTAGGAGGACTACAGATCGGTCTTAAATTCCTTAAGACAATATATTAATAAATCCTACAAAAGTGAATTTCCTAGTGAGATAGCTACCTTCGAGTCATTTTTAGACCATTCCGGAGGTGGCCCAGTTAGAGAAATAGCTCTGTAATTGGTGTCACATTCCAGGTCACAGGGCACATAAAATATTTATTCCAGTACTTTTTTTCCCTTCAATTTATAACTCATTGAGGATCTATAAAAGGGGACTTCCATATCTATCTAACTACTTTGGACTCCCTAGAATATCACTGAAACTATAGACACAGCAGTTTGTGTCACCCCTAACCTCTGGTACATACCAAGTGTCCAAGGGCATTTCAGGCTGGTACCAACCTGTGGTGTGTAAGATTTTCTTCTGGAGGATTCTGGTAAGCCATACTCACATCATGAGGTCCTGACCCTTCAGTACTTTGAATACCTCAATGTCTCTTTCCTCTGGCTCTTCAGTATCGTGTGGTGTTAAAATCAGCTTTGGTGCCTACTTCCTTTTGAAGTTTTCTGAATTTCTTGACATTCGTTTTTGGTTTTGGTTTTGTTTTTTAATTTAGATTTACTGTCAGAATATTCCCCTCTTAAATGAGCCCAAACACGCTTTAAGAATAAAGGTCCTACTACATTTCTCTCTCCCGTAGGAAATTCCAGACCCCAGCCGGTTGCCACTGGTAGCAAGTTGGAAGACCTATCCTCTGTTCTTTGGAACAGCCATTTTTTCATTTGAAAGCATTGGCGTGGTAAGGTTGGAATTGGGGTAGCCTTTCCCCGGTGCTGTGGGTGGCCTTCTGAACAGCAGCTGGGAGCTCTGGGTTTCTGGGTTTCTGTGTGCACATAGGAGAAAGTAACCTCTTGTCCCAATACATCTATTAAACATTTATCTTCATGCCAGCATGTGTTTCCTAATCTTTTAAAAGCAAGGCAAACGGAGGTATACAATTTACAGGATGTAATGAAGCAAACAAAAGGAGTTTTAAGCTGGAAAGTACTACACGTTTACGATGGATTATTATATAGTTTGTGCTTCCACACTTGAGGAAGGGAAGTGCTGTGCATGTAATTTTTGTTTACTTTCAGTTTACATACAGTGCAATTCACTTGGGGGGGGGGTGTACATTTCTCTAAGTTTGGGAAATACATAGAGTCATAGATACACCACAATCAGGACACAGAACAACTCCCTCACCACACACACACACAAAAAACCCTTGTGCTGCTCCCATTGTAGTCAGCTCTCGCCCCCCACCAACCCCTGGCAACCACCCTCTTTCTATTCTCTGTCTCTATTGTTTTATTGTTTCCAGAATGTCATACACATGGGGTCATGCTGTATGTAACCTTTTGAGACTGCATGTAAGATTATCTGTGTTGTGGGGCGTCTGGGTGGCTCAGCTGGGTAAGCGCCCAACTCTTGATTTCGGCTCAGGTCATGATCTCACTGTTCGTGAGTTCGAGCCGCACATCGGAGCTTGGGATCCTCTCTCTCTCCCTGTCTCACTCTCTGCCCCTCCCCTGCTTATGCACACATGCACATGAGTGCCCTTTCTCTCTCTCTCTCTCTCTCTCTCTCTCAAATAAACTTTATATATATATATATAAAGTATATATAAAGTATATATAAAGTATATATATATATATATATATATAAAGTATATATAAAGTATATATAAAGTTTTTTTTTAAAAAGATCATCTGGGGGCGCCTGGGTGGCGCAGTCGGTTAAGCGTCCGACTTCAGCCAGGTCACGATCTCGCGGTCCATGAGTTCGAGCCCCGCGTCAGGCTCTGGGCTGATGGCTGAGAGCCTGGAGCCTGTTTCCGATTCTGTGTCTCCCTCTCTCTCTGCCCCTCCCTCGTTCATGCTCTGTCTCTCTCTGTCCCAAAAATAAATAAACGTTGAAAAAAAAATTAAAAAAAAAAAAAGATCATCTGTGTTGTTGCATCCATCAATAGCTCCTTGCTTTCGATGGCTGAACATCCACTGTGTGGGCAATACCACGATTTGTTTATAGGTTTACCTGTTGAAGAGCAGCTAGGTTGTTTCCAATTTATGACAATGGCAACATTGTTCATAATAGTCATAAACTGGAAATGACCTAACAGTTGTTGAATTGTAAGAATTCTATACATATTCCAAATGCAAGTCCTTTACTGGATATATAATTTGCAAATATTTTCTGTAGTCTGTAGCTTGTCTTTTCATTCTCTTAGCCGTGCCTTTCATAGAGCAAAAGATTTAAAATTTGATGACGTCCAATAGATCAAAATTTTAGTTTTATGGATCCTGCTTTTAATGTTTTATCTAAAACCACTTTGTCTAACATAAGTCCACAAAGATTTTCCCCTATATTTTCTTTTAAATATTTTATAATTTTATCATACATTTAGATCTGTGATCCATTCTGAGTTAATTTTTGATAAAGATGCTTATACATTGGAGTTCATTTTTGTTTAATAGGATGGCCAACTGTTCCAGCATCATCTGTTGAAAAGACTGTTCATTCTCCATTGAATTGCCTTTGCATCTTTACAGTATTGTCCTCCATGAACATGGGATGTCTTTCCATTTATTTGGGTCTTCTTTCATTTATTTAAATAATGTTTTGATCTTTCACATCCAATTTCCATACATGCACAACTTAGGGCTGAGCCCAGGACTTCACCCACATATGCAGGAGGTCAGTTTCTCCAGCATCCTCCTATCCATGTTTTCCTGCACACTCATCAGCTTCCAGTGGCTTTTTTTTTCTGGTTCTCTGGCTAGAAAGCTAGGGTTTTAGCCTCCCTATAGTGCTATGCACACTTCCTGTGACTGACTCTGACTGGGGTTAAGCACTGAGAGAAAAGAGAGGGAAAAACTAAAATAAAAACGAACGAATGAATGAATGAATAGGGATTCCTTCCAGGGCCTTCTTCATGGACATGCAACTTGTGCAATCACATAGAGACCTGCCTTTGGAAGGATCCCGTACATGGTTTAATGCTCTGCCTTCATCATCTTGAAATTCTTGATTTTTGAACAAGGTGCCCTGCATTATCATTTTCCATTAGACCCTGCAAATTATATACCAGTGCTGATTTACCCCTACATTCTATAGACCCCCAAATCCCCCTCCCCTAGTTCCTTTGCTCAAAGAGGAAAGCTTGTGTCAGATTTTTAGGTGCCTGTGTGACCACCACAGTCACTGGTCCACCAAGATGCTGCTTTGTGATGGGGACTTGCCCTGGGAGTGTGGCGTTGAGAGTAAAAAAGGAAACAAAAAAGTAGGGACCCTCTTCATACTTTTCAGAGTCCTTGGGTGGTTGTTTTGTGTATCTTGCCCAGGGCTTTTAGGTTTAATCAGGAAGAGAGCTATGGTGGAACGTGCTTACACCATCTTAATGGAAATGGAAGCACTTTATATTTAGAATGTTGGATACTCATGGCAAAAAGCAGAGTGCCGTGGTTGAGTAAATGACTTTGGAGGCAGACTATGCTGGAATCTTACTTCAGCCATGGGTTACTCTCTGAACTCTAATTCCCCAGCTAATGATGGAAGTAATTGTTCAGTAAGTATCAAACACCTACTAGATACTAATGATGATCAGTATCAGAGTTCAGATTACCACTAGAAATCTTCTAGCCCAGTCTCCAACTTTACAGAAGAGGAGCCTAAGCCCTGACAGGAAAGAGACTTGAGTCAGGTCACCAGCCGGGAACAGCTGCAGCTGTAGCTAAAACCAAGCACTCCTTACTCCCAGTCCAGGGACTTCCCACTTTATGTGAATGGCCATTTATCTCCTTGGTTGATTGTGGGAGGAGAAAGGAGAGAAGGAGAAATCCAGCTACTGAGTAAAAAAGTCATTGTGAGCCTGGAGAATTTATGCAGCAAAAATGTATTGCAGGAGCACCTGGGAGGCTCCGTCAGTTGAGTGTCTGACTTTGGCTCAGGTCATGATCTCGCAATTTGTGAGTTTCAAGCCCCACATCGGGCTTTGTGCTGACAGCTCAGAGCCTGGAGCTGCTTCAGATTCTGTGTCTCCCTCTCCCTCTGCCCCTCTCCTGCTCATGCTCTGTCTCTGTCAAAAATAAAGAATAAAACATTTAAAAATTAAAAACAAAAATGTATTGCAGGGTGGGAGAACTCAGGTTGGATTGTTAGCTTTCCATATAATCCCCCAGACATTTTCCTGAGCACCTGCAGCAGCTAGGAGCCTGCCCCTCATCTGGAAGAAAGTGGAAAGATACAACCATGACCCTGACATGGCATTCCCCTCAAGCATTTTCCATTTTCATGGAGCTGGGATGCCTATAGGACAAAAAAAGGAGTCAACAGTACAAGGGAGTAGATGCTAAGGTCCTACCGAGTAATAAATATATCCAGCGCTGGAGGGGTACAGGCAAGATTGGATACAAGCAAGTACTTGAACTTTGGGGGACAGCCCCAGTCTGCCGCAGTCTTCATCTGCAAAATAAGAATTATATAGGCTCCATCTTCATAGAGATGTGGTCTTCACAGTATTAAAAACAAGAACAGTTAACATTTACTAAGCCCTTACTGTATGCCATTACAGTCCTCACGTAAATCAAAAAAAAAAAAAAAATTCCAACAGCTAAGTTTTCAGATACAGAAACTGAAGCACAGATCAGCCTAATGGTGTGTGTAGAGGGCGCTTTACCCACGGCCTGATCAAGGAGAAGGAGAAGGTGGAAGCGGACTGTCAGCCGAGAGAAGCCTTCCATGGGATGGAAGGCCAGAAGGTTGGTTCCAAAGATAGACGTGACCTTGGGGTGCCCAGCAGGCTCCAGGTAGGCGGTCTCAACTCGGACACTCTTAGGGCCAGATATACATGTGGGGAAAAAGGATCCTGAGAACGCGGTGTGCAGGGGAGTGTCCTGCTGGGGAACCAAGAACCCCCAGTCCCAACTCTTGTCACCGGCTCACTGTGTAAGCCGAATCTCAGCCTCCCCTTCTGGACAGAAAGCAGCAAATGCACTAGAATTGGAAGTCTCAAACTCAAATGCCTTTAGCAGGCAATGTGGGCAAAGAGGCCAGGTATATGTCAATGTGAGGGGAGAGGCGGGCCTGGTGAATGGGGCAAGAATATTGTGCCCAAAGGCATTCACCTTCAATTGTCTAAAAGGCTATGCTGGCCTAACAAAATGCATCTGCTAACCAGATGGGGCTGCCCCAGGGCACTGAGCTCCTCGGTCTGAACAACCTGAAGAGCCCTTCCAGCTCTGAATGTTCCAGGGCTCATCTTGTGAGTCCAGGCCTGCCAGCCGGCCTTCCTTCCTTCCTTCGTCTTTTATTGTGGTAAAATACACCTAACACAACACTTACCATCTTCACCATGTTTAAGTGTAGAGTTCAGTGGCATTAACTACATTCACATTATTGGGCAACCATCACCACCATCGGTCCCCAGAATTCTTTTCTTCTTGCAGAACCGAAACTCTGTACCCATTGAGCAATAACCACTCACTCCCCCCTCCATGAACCCAGCATGCTACTTTCTGACTCTCTGAATTTAACTACTTCAGGCACCTCATGTAAACGGAGTCAAGCAGTATGTGCCATTTTATGACCGGCTTATTTCATTCGGAATAATGACCTCAAGGTTCATCCGTATTACGGCATGTGTCAGAATTTCCTTTTGTTTTGAGGCTGAATGATATTCGTCATACGTATATACCGTCTTTGTTTATCCATTCATCCATCACTGGACCCTTGGGTTGCTACTGCCTTTTGGCTTTGGAAATAATGCTGCTATGAATATCAGTTCCAGCCCTTGCTTCCGGTATGTTGGGATATACTCAGAAGTGTCATGCCTTTCTTCTTTATGTTCATGTTCCTCTTTCTCCTTCTTCTCTCTTTTTATGCTATGATGCTTCTGTAGGTTCTTCCCCTGGAAAACAAGATGAAGGATGCCCGCCGCTTCCCAGCCATCCTGTCTTTGGGAATGTCCATCATCACTGCCCTGTACATTGGCATCGGGGCCCTGGGCTACCTGCGGTTTGGAAACGACATCAAGGCCAGCATAACCCTTAACCTACCCAACTGCTGGTAACTTCACAGGCCCTCAGGTGGGGGGGACGTGGGGCCGGGTAGAAATGTGTGAGTTACTTCCTCCTGCCTTCCACAGATGGCAACTGAGGCCTACAGGGCCTCCACAGCGAGAAGCAGAACTGTCGTTGGCACCCTGGGCTCTGGTTTCTCTGTCCAGGGAGCTCCTCTTTGAACAACAGCCTCCCGTGTTGAGTGAGGCCTTGATAGCTTTAGTATGGAGGACAGGATTTAGGAAGAGAGAGAAGTGACAGTCCTTGGCCACCCAAGGAGAGAAGGGAGGGGCCCTCGGGGAGAATAAGAGGCAGAGAAAGGAGTCGTTGGGCAGCAACACTCATTTCCAGCGACACTTCCTAAGGCCTATGCTACCAAGCCTTCCTTGCCACAGCCAAGGGTATACATCCTCCCGGTCAGAGTAAGAGAAAAAAGTAGTGAAGCAAGGACCAATTTGAGACGACCACTGTGAACATTTTATGTCCAAATGCAACCAATTCATGCAACAGTTAGCTGACCCAGACTTAGCCAGGATTTAAATAGAAACATGAACCCATATCACGTTGTGTGGCACTGTCTCCCACACCCAGGCAGGTCATTAATGACAGGGGGCTTGTCTTTTTAAGGGTCACTTGGAGGCTTCATTTACCTAAATGGGGCCCCTTTCTCAAGTTGATAATGTCATGCATCAAGCATTTCCTGCATGCCAATTAGGTGGAGACACCAGTCTAGGCACGAGGGAGCTGGGAGGCACCGACTGAGTAGGCTAAGATCTTGAACTTCGCTACCTGCCCCAGCTCGTGATCCAGCGAGGATGGGGGAGGGATAGGTAGTGTATAGACACAAATGGAACAGAAAAAGGAGCCCTCCAGAGCAGCAAAGAGGCTTTGGGAACCTTTGAGGAAAGAAATCCATCAGAACGGGAATCTTTTTGTCCAACAAGGCAGACTCTGTCACTCATGGGCCCAAGTCTCTGTTGCGCCACCTTCTAGCTTGTGGTCATGGGTGATTTCCTCAACCTTTCTGACCCTCAGTTTCTTCATCAATAATGCAGAGTTTCCCTGGGGATTAAGCTGGGCATGTCTAAAAATATCTGGCGTGCAGTACAGCTCAAAAGATGGAAATTTCAAAAAAATCAGTGGGATCTGGACAGGTGGAAATGGAGTAAGTGGTGTTTCAGGCAGAAGGACTAGTGAGAACAAGAAACTCAGAAATGTGGAAGTTAGTCTAAGGAATGGCTCCGAGCACACACACACACACACACACACACACACACACACTCATTTCTTAAGTATGTGAGATGTAGCTACCACATTAGTGGACTAAAGGAAAAAGTCCTATCTCCATAGGTCAAAACAGGCTTTGGTAAAACCCAACACACCGTCTCTGCATCAGTCCAAGGCCTACAAGGGTTACTTTCACCCCCAGCCTGCACACAACCCTGTTTGTAGACCGCGTCTTCCTGCAAGGGTTCGGGACTCTGTAGTTCTCTCAACCCACTAGAAGCATTTGTTGAGGGCCTGTTATGTGCCAAGAGCTCTGGGGGAATCCAGAGCATTGCTAAGGACTGACATTAGATCACAAGGGACGAGAGTATTTTAGACCCAGGGTTTTTGGTCTTCACCACTTAACACTTCTGTCTCCCTGCACGGGGTACCTGGCCTGAGCCTGTAGTTCCTAAAACCTAAACTTGACCACCAAGTGATAGTGGCTTGTGAAGGTGTTACATGTAACCATGCTCAAGATTCTATTGGAGATGACCTGTTTCCATTCGAATTCGTGATACTTTATTCTTTAGTTTTCACTGCATGCTCTGCTGTGACTCCCTCTTAGCTCCAAGAAGCCCCCTGCCCATCATGTTGACAAGGAAACTGCAGCCCCGGGGACTATCCCAAGGTCAGAGGTTAATGTTCCTAGGGCCCAGGCTTCAGAGCACGGTGGCCTCAGGGAGCCTTGCTCTGCTTTGTCCCGCAGGCTGTACCAGTCGGTCAAGCTCTTGTACATCGTGGGTATCCTGTGCACTTATGCCCTGCAGTTCTACGTCCCTGCAGAAATCATCATCCCTTTTGCCACCTCACAGGTGTCAAAGCGCTGGGCACTGCCTCTGGACCTGTCCATCCGCCTCGCCATGGTCTGCCTGACATGTGAGTACAAGGCACAGCAAAATGGTGCTCTTTCCCTGAGGGCTATCAGGAATCAGCCAGATGGTAAAGGATAATCATGATAACCAGCATTGTTTGAGCACTAATTGTATTTCAAGGACCATACTTTACAAGTAGTAACTCATGTAAGCCTCAGGGACAACCTAATTCTTACAGGTACCTAATTAGTCAGATTCGCAGGTGTCCAGCCTGAGGGAGTGACAGCTTATTGAACAATAATCATCATCATAAGAACTGATATTAAATACCTACTGTGTACCAGCCACTGTGCTCTTTTTTTTTAATGTTTATTTGTTTTTGACAGAGAGAGAGAGAGAGAGAGAGAGAGCGAACATGAGTGGGGGAGGGGCAGAGAGAGAGGGAGACACAGAATCCAAAGCAGGCTGCAGGCTCCGAGCTGTCAGCACAGAGCCCGACGCAGGGCTCAAACTCATAGACCATGAGGTCATGACCTTAGCCGAAGTTGGACACTCAACCAACTAAGCCACCCAGGCGCCCCATAGGCCGTATTTCATAGTATTTTATTCAGCCCCGCAGGAACCCTAATGAGGTAGGACTATGATACACTTCACTTTACAAAGGAGAAAACTGAAGCAGGGAGCAATAAATAATTGGCCAGGAGGTGCCAAAACTTGGATTTGAACCCACATCATCTGAGTCCAGAGCCAACACCCTCCAAGACAGAGGTTTGTGGCCAGTGAGTCTAATCGGACAGCAGAGGTGTGTTGTTTGAGCCTGAGTGTTGTATAAATTTCAGCCAACATTTAAAATGTCTGAGATCTGATATACATCCAGACTTCTAACATTGGGGGGGAGGAAACAAAATGATTTGGCAAGCCTAGGCTCACGTTCCCACTGGCAGCAGTGAGCTGGACTTGCCCCCTGGGCTTCAGCTGGCCACGGTCACCCCCTGGCAGCCCTCCTCATGCTCCAGGCCCCATGATCCAGGGCAGCCCAACTGTGCAGGTGTTTTAGCAGGGGCGAAGGAGATGACAGAGATTTCTGTGTGGAGTGTGGTATTCCCCAGCTATCCCTAAGTCTCCTTTAATATTTTATTTTTGAGAGAGAGAGCGCGCGCGCACAAGCAGCGGAGGGGCAGAGAGGGAGGGAGACACAGAATCCGAAGCAGGCTCCAGGCTCTGAGCTGTCAGCACAGAGCCCAATGTAGGGCTTGAACCCACGAACTGTGAGATCATGACCTGAGCGGAAGTGGGACGCTTAACCGACTGAGCCACCCAGGCACCGCTCTAAGGTTCCTTTTAATTGTGATTCTAAGACTCCTTCTCGGGGAGATTCTTGCTTCTTGCTGTACTAGACCAACCTATGCAATTCAATGGACACTGGTTTTCTTTCTTTAAAGTGATTTGTCCCCACTTTACCCCAGGAAGCAGGGACACTACCATTTGGAACCTTAGAGATCAAGGACTTTGTCCTCGAAGATAAGAGTTCCTGAGGCCTCCAGCTTCTGAATGCATTGCCTCAATCAGCACAAATGAGGAAACAAATTGAAGTAACAATAAAGATAACTTTTCTAAGGGCTTTACATCAATTAACTCTGTTATCTAGGGACATAAACCAGTTTAAAACTTTAACACCGTCTGCAGTGTGCACCATGCTACCTACAAAGATAGATAGCATTTATCCCCATTCTGCAGAGGAGGCAACAGGCTGAGAAGGAGGTTAGGGACTTCCCCAAGGCCACACAAGGGGAAGCCAGAACCCTGCCTTCCATACCTGTTGCGGTTCTGATACACCACACTCCTCCACAGCAGGCCCGGGAGAGGCTTTTGGGCTTTCTTGGTGAAAATCTGCCAACAGGTCAAACAAGGAATGCAGAAGCCCACACCTGTAAGATATCCTACTAAAAAAATGGATAAGTTCAAAATCCTTAGCTTCTGGTGTCTGTTAGATGTTTTCTGACATGGATGCAAAACCTGGAGAAGATACTCTTTTAATGAGCCCCTGCAATCTTGTTCCAGCTGAAGACCCCTTTCCCCTATAAATAATTTCACATTCTAATTGTTTGCAAGTAAGAGGTGCTTATAGTTGTGTTAATTATTAAAATGTTAGCTCTAAAAAGTTTTTTTAATTTAATTTATTTTTTAAGTTTGCATCCAAGTTAGTTAGCATCTAGTGCAACAATGATTTCAGGAGTAGATTCCTTAGTGCCCCTTACCCACTTAGCCCATCCCCCCCTCCCAAGGTGTGTGTGTGTGTGTGTGTGTGTGTGTGTGTGTTTAATTTCTGTCTTTTTGTACATTGATGCATCCCAAACAGATGGGACAGTTCCCAGCACTGATATTTAATATTATTTATTGAGTAAGAGCTTAATCATTGTTGAATAATGGAGGATTCAAAGTGTGCCTCGGTGGCATAAAAATTATTTTAAACTAAATTTGAACAAACAGCAGCCACAGGGAAGGGAAAAATAAACCCTTGTCTAAACGTCCATTGCTGAATTAAGAAGGATCCCAGAAGAAGTACAGCCTCTATAGATCCCCTCTCTGGAAGGTTTTCAACCAGAAAAAAAGACCAACCATCATCACAGACAAATTCCTTAAATAAATGATAGGAACCAGTTATAACTTCCACTTTTTCTTACATAGATGCTCTTTCTGCCCACTCCTTTCACCCTATGAGACAGGCATGTGGACCCCTATCTTTGGCTGTTCTGGGAGGAGCCAACTCATCTGAAGGTTCCCTAACCCTAAATAGACTGTCTTTTGACCGGTTAATCCATTGTCAGTTCATCCCCAGCCTCTGCCTCCCCTCGCCCCCACCCGGCCTAAGTAGGCAGAGGGAAGATTTCTCTTCCCAATAAATATGAATGCATATTTTAGAAAAATCATTAAAAACACACCAATTTTTTTTAAGTTTATTTATTTTGTGTGTGTGAGAGAGGGAAATCCCCAGCAGGCTCTGCAGAACCTGATGTGGGGCCTGAACCCACAAACCGGGAGATCATGACCTGAGCCAAGGTCAAGAGTCAGACACTTAGGTGACTGAGCCACCCAGGGGCCCTGAGACACGCCAGATTTTTAATGTGTAACCTCTAGTGAATATGATCAGAGTATTACAGGACTTTCGATGTTTTACTTATGCAATTAAATGTGAGAAACAACTGGTTTGTGTTTTAAGAAAAGGATTTTAAAACCAAACTTGAAAAACTTGGCTAAGTCCCAAAAATCCATGCATCGCATATCATCTCCTGCAGGCACCTTGGCCATCCTCGTCCCCCGCCTGGACCTGGTCCTCTCCCTGGTGGGGTCCGTGAGCAGCAGCGCCCTGGCCCTCATCATCCCGCCCCTCCTGGAGATCACCACCTACTACTCGGAGGGCATGAGCCCCCTCACCATCGCCAAGGACGCCCTGATCAGCATCCTGGGCTTTGCAGGCTTTGTGGCAGGAACCTACCAGGCCCTGGATGAGCTGATCCTCTCGGGAGGCCCTCTCACCTTTTCCAACTCTACCGTTTTTATTCAGTGAGCATGGCACTGTCCCGTACCCACCAGCGCCTGACTTTTACTGATGTGGATATCTTTTATATGCACTATCTTTATTTTACCGCTTTATCCTTGTTCTGGGCCAAGTCATGGTGAAACAAGCAAGGACTCACTGGCTACAGGGTCTAGATGGTAATTTAAAAGTTTGGTTCTGTTATTCCTTTTCTTTCCATCTCTAGCTTTCCATTAAGTCGAGAGCTCTCCCATGGAAGGCTCTTGATTCCATCCAACTTTTTTTTGGGCAATTCACGTCGCCTTGAGTGGTGCTAGGCACGAAGAAGCCACCAGGGGGAAACCAAGTGACAGCAATTGGCAGAAGGACGTGCAGCTGGCTAAGGCTGACCCTGATCTGGTAGACCAAGGGTTTCCCCTTTTCCAGATCTGTTCAATGAGCAAAGACTAGGGGACAGAACCTATAATCCAACAAGGTATGCATGGCTCCTGTGTCAAAATGGGTAGGGCAAAGAGGTCCAACGTTGATGTGCCAATGTGCCAATGGCATGGGGAAGTTGATGTGCCAATGGCATGGGGTAGGGGAATGGATAATGCCATTACAGTATTTGGCATTATTTACCTCTTAACTCTTGCAACAAGCATTCTCCCTACGGTGTGTCAAGCATAGTTCAAGGTTCTTATAGTAGGTTGCAAAAATGGCCACAGATTCCTCTTGACAATGTGACTTTGCAGCTCCTCCCATCAAGAGGTGAAATCCATGTCTCTACTCCTTGAATCTGGTCTTGCCCTTGTGACTTATTTGGGCCCGTTGAACATCAGTAAATGTGACGCAAGCAGAGATCTGGTGATGGCTTGTGCATCAGGACTTTCATTTCTCCCTACGCTGGGGTGAAGATCCACCAGTGGAAGAAGACTGAGCTAGCCTACTGGAGGATGAGAAGCCATGTTGCACAGAAACGAATCATCCCAGTTGAGCCCATCCCTCAGATCAACCAGCCTGCCAACTTCTGACACATGAGGGAAGCCTCCTAGACTACATCCAGCTCCAGTCAAGCTGACCCAAGTCGTAAGAATTGCCCTAGATGATCCACAGAATTGTGAGAAATAATAAATGTGGTTTTAAGCCATAAGAAGTGGGAGTTTTTATGCAGCAAAAGTTAACTGATACTCTATAGGAGATATACCAATGAGTGAGAAAGCATCCCTGCCCTCAAAAAAGCTAATTTACTATTCACCAGGGGGGAGGCAAGGGGGGAAGAATTATAGGTAATCACCTAAGTCGATACCATAACGGGTCCTTATAAGGGCAGAGGGACACTAACTGCTCTTGAGGACAAAGGATGGCTTTCCACAGGTGGTGCCATCAAACTGGATTTTGAGTAAAACTTGGGTCTCCTGAAACTGAACCTTTCCCTCCTTCCACTCCGACCTGCTTCCTTGACAGTCCTGGGCCTTTTCTCGTGTCTGCGCTCGGCTGACAGCAAGAGCCAGCCAACCTGAAACACCAGCTCAACCTTCCAGGTAGCGTTTGCTCCTTCATCCCTAAAATTACTAAAACTGGGAAAGTGCCCCCAAATAACTGAGTAGATATTAGAGGCAGGTCTATAGTCCCAAGGGAGAGAGTTTCCCATTGGACTTCCTGTAATTTATGGGAATGACCCATGCTTGTTTCAGTCTTCGTTTTAAGACGGTGTTTGAAAGGCCCTTTCTTGCTTCTTTTCAACCGTGATCCTCCCTATATGGCCTAGGGAAGATATTGGGGGAGTGTCTGCCCTAATTCCTAAATCCTGGTCTGCTCCTTTTGTGTGTTACTTTCTACCTGCTAGACTTCAAGAAGGTACTTCATGAGCACTAGCCTTGCTCAGGTGGGAGGAGGGCCAGCAGGCCACACCCACATCCCATAGTCTGTCTGCAGAGTTCCTGTTGGGAGGCAGGACACTCTTAGCCTATGCAATGGTACACAACCTACCTGGCCAGGGAGCTGGCTCATCACTTCCACCCTGTACTTCTCTGTTTCATCACCAGACCCAAAGCCCTCCCACTGACTGGCTCAGAGCTGCGGCAAAGCGTCCTTCCTCTCCCTGAGCTCGCCTGTCCCACCATATTCCACCATCACCCCAACCAACCTTGCTAAGTTTAAGATTGTCCTGTTATTAAAGAACTGTCACACTCCTTGTCCAGGCACAAGCCCCTACAATGTAAGATGCTCAGGCTAATCTTATCACTTAGGCTAATCTGGCTAAAGCTCAACTTTGCAAAGAAAAAAAAAAATTTAGGGGCGCCTGGGTGGCTTGGTCGGTTAAGTGTCTCACTTCAACCTAGGTCATGATCTTGCGATTCGTGAGTTCAAGCCTCACGTCAGGCTCGGTGCTGACAGCTCGGAGCCTGGAGCCTGCTTCCAGATTCTGTGTCTCCCTCTCTCTGCCCCTCCCCTGCTCATGCTCTGTCTCTGTTTCTCAAAAATAAATAAATGTTAAAAAAAATGTTTTTGAAGAAAAAAATTTAGTAACATAGATGTAACTGATCAAAGTAAGCTAGTGAGACTCGTTAGTCATTGTCGGCAACACTAAAAAATACCAAGTATTAGAACTGTGTCTGAGTGTGAGGATATTAAGGGGTTTTTTTTTGTTTGTTTATTGGTACTGGTTTGCACACACACACACACACATACACACACACACAGGCTCTCCACCCTCTCCTCATCCCAACTGATTCTTTTAAGTTTCAGAGCTTGTGCTTGAATCAAGAATCATAGAAAACCCTTTCTTCCTTCCCTCACTGAGCACTTACTGTGTTTTACATGGGATTATCTCCCGATTAATCCTTACAACCACCCTATGAGGTATGTACTGTCATTGTCCCTATTTTCAGGTAAGGAAACAGGCTTAGAGATATGAAGTGACTTGTAGGTGATCAAGCATGCAGTGACAGTTGGGTTTAGGACTCACACAGTTGTGCACAACACCTTTGTAGGGCCCAAGAGAGGGCGCAAATGGTGGTGGTCAAAATGAAAGAGAGCAAAAACGTGTCCAGTAAAACAAGCCAGTCACCAAAAGACAAATGATGCATTGTGTCAGTTTTATGAGGTACCGGGAGTAGTCAGACTCATAAAAACTCAGAAGGGCGGGGGTGGGCTGGTGGGTGGAACAGGCGGCTGTTGAATGGGTACAGACGTTCCGTTCTGCGAGAAGAAAAGAGGGTTGGAGATCAGTTGCACAAGGCTGGGGATCATTTAGCATTACTGAACTGCACACTTAAAAATGGTTAAGAGGGTCAATTCAATGTTGCGTGTATCACAGCATTTTTTTTTTTATTACGCATTAAGTTGGTGGCGAGCTGTGTGCAAGTGCTCACGTGTGCGTGAACGAAGCACATCCAAGTGTTCACAGTTGTCTTCCCTGGATGGTGGCTGTGATTCTGTCTTCTTTTGGTAGTTTTGAGTTGTGTTTTGCTTGCTTTAAAATGAGCATGGTTTTTGTTATAACCTCTCTCTGTCTAGTTTTCTGGTTTCGTGTCATCTCCCTACTTTCCACTGAAGCGCAGACTCCTTGAAAGTGCTCCTTGCTAGCTTGCAGTGCCTGACAGGGTAGGCATACTCTAAGAAGTATTAAAGCAGCAAATACGTGCTGTAGAGGAAGGGAATTCTCAATGCGAGAACAAGCCTTTAGCGCATCAGAGGAGGGAGAAGTCTTATTCGACATTCAGAGGAAGGGAGAAGCCCTAAGAGTCAATTTTGCGGCCATACCCAGTTGCCATGGGCAGCACCTGGCCGCCATGATCTTCATACATAGCCTGTCTAGACCATCGCGAATGAACAAGCCAAGTACGGCGTGCCCGCAAGTGCGTTTTCGAGACAAGGCTTGCGTGCCCCAACTCCTTCCTTCCCGTTGTGTCAAAATTCGTGAGGTCCTCTTGACCCTTCCCCTCCTTCTATACCCTTCTATACCCCTTCTTCACACCCATCAGCACATCCTCTAAAAGTACACAGACTGGGGTGCCTCTTAAAAGTGCCTTTTAAAAGTACACAGACTGGGGTGCCTGGGTGGCTCAGCTGGGTGAGCACAACTTCAGCTCAGGTCACGATCTCACGGCTTGTGAGGTCGAGCCCTGCATCGGGCTCTCTGCTATCAGCGCAGAGCCCACTTCGGATCCTCTGTCTCCCTCTCTCTCTGCCTCTCCCCCCACTCACACTCTCTCTCAAACATGAATCAACATTTAAAAAATTAAATAAAAATAAAAGTACCCAGACTTCAGGCACTTATCATCCCTTAGCTACCGCCCTGGTCTAAACCGCACTGTTGACTAGCACCGGGCTCATTGCAGTGGCCTCCTAATTATCTCCCCGCTTTGGCCCTTGCCCTCCTTCCATCTGCTCCCAACAAATGGCCTGGAGAGATCCTGTTAAAATGCAAGTCACATCACTTCCCTTCTCAAACCCTCCATGATTCCTCATCTCAGAGTAAAAATTAAAGGCATTACAGTGGCCTACAAGTTCCTGCCCGTCCCATTCCACCCCCTTCCATTACTTCCACTTACGTTAAGTGCATCTCTGGTGTGACCATGTAATTTCTCATCCAAACCAGAAAAGAGGCACTGTTGGTAACTATGACCAGCCAATAGACACACACCAACACAGTCCTGGGCAAACCAGACATATGCCCACTCTACTCATCTCCCGTCTCCTCTGTGCATGCTGAGCCAGCCACATGGCCTTCCTACCATTCCCGAAACACCCAGGCCCTCTCCTGCCTCAGGACCTTTGTACTTACTCTTCCCTCTGCTTTAAGTTTCGCACCCAAGACATACATGAGGCATGCTCCCTCATCCCGTTCAGCCCTTTACCCAGGTGTCACTTTCTCAGTGAGGCTCTCTCTGACCACCCACTCTAGAATTGCAACCCCCCCCCCAGGGTGCCTGGGAGGCTCAGTTGGTTAAGCATCTGACTCTTGATTTCAGTTCAGGTCATGATCCCACAATTTGTCAGTTTGAGCCCCATATCGGCTCTGTGCTGACAACGCAGAACCTGCTTGGGATTCTCTCTCTCCCCCTCTCTTTCTCCCCCACTCACGCATGCACACTCTCTCAAAATAAATAAACATTTTTTAAAACTTATTTTAAAAAAAAAGAATTGCAACCCTCCCCCCAGCCAGCCCTTCCCATTCCCCTTTACTGCATCATTTTTCTCTATAGTACTTATTACCAACAATACATACTTGACATATTTATTATCTGTCTCCTCACTAGACTGTAGTCCCATGAGGGCAGAGATTGTAGTATGTTTCTACCCTAATGTATTCCCAGCAGGCGGAACAGTGCCTAGTATATCTTAGATGCCCAATAGATATATTTTAATAGACAGGTAGATATTATTGAATAAATGATTTTTTTTTTAAGTTTACTTTTGTACTCCATTCCAAATAGGCGCAGTCCACACACCCTTCCTGTACAGGAATTCTGAGCAGGTAGCACTGGGGCCCGGGAAGAGCCACTCTTCACTCCCGCCCTGGGTTGGGCCACACCTGCATCCTGGGACTGCGTCCTTATTGGCTGGGCAGCCTCCATTGTGAGGTAGCTCTGGACTCCTCCTCGCAGAGGTAGATGGGCACGGAGCCTGGCCCCACATCCAGGCACCAGGACCTGCAGTCCAATGGTGCCTTCCTCCTCCCGGGCACACTGTTCACTTTGCCCTATAACGTTAAGGGCTGAACTGAGAGGGACCGGAAGCCCAGAGGAGTCCTGGCGTGTGGCCGACCGATCGTGAAGGGCACTGAGGGTCATGCCGAGATGAGACTCTCATAAGTGCCCCCAAAGCCAGGTGAGGCCCAGTCAGCATCAGCTTCTCCTGCCACCAGCGCTCCACTGATCCGCACACTTGGGCGTCAGTCTGGGTCAGGCACCCTCGGGAAACGGGAACCAGTGTCTTGGGCCTGCAGCCCTGGTTTCTCTGGAGAAAAACCCATGGGAGGCTGGTTCAAGGCTGTTACAGGCCTTTCCCCTGAGCTGCCACCCCCGTCCCACCTTGTTGAAGATGTCACTGCTTGGAAGGGACTTCCACAGCTCCTTGGATGATGGGTCCAAGTCACTTTTGGAGAGGAACAGCAATGTCACTGCAGAGAACGTCCATCCTGCTGAGGAAGCCAGCGGCTTATCGTAAGTGGCTGTCTTGCCCTTCTAGATCTGAGGTCAAGTGCGGCTGCCTTCACAGCTCTGGGCCACATCTGCCCACTTCTGTCTTCCTAACACCTGCACCCCCATGGAACAGGAGACTCATGGAGGAAACAGGAAAGCAGAAACTAAGAAGGTTGATCCGTGCGGCTCTGGGTATTACACGTGCTTCCCGGTTGTCACCGAGAACCCAGATAGGGGAGCCATCGCCAGCATGAGCTTGATTCTAGGAACGCTTTTCTGTCGTAGGCTGGCTGCTCACTCTTCCAGTCTCCTCTGCTCTCCTCTCTTGCTACATCCACTAGTATTTATTCTCTCCCTCCCTCTCCCCTATAAACCCTCCTGGCCCCATGTCCCTACTTTCATTGCTATAAACTCAGACACATGGAACTTTTTCTTAGAACTTTATTGCCAGTTAGACTCTTATCTACTAATCAGATCAGATAACAACCTTGGGCGTAATGAGGTTGTAAGTGACCGTACCTAGTGTTGATAAGGATGTCAGGAAATGTCCTTGCTCTAGACCTTTTAGGAAGAATTAAGCTGGGACCTTTCCAGATAGCAATGTTGTAATGTATGTCAAATCCTAACACGTATTTATATAAAACATACAAATGCTACTCCTGAAACTAATACTACACTGTATGTTAACTAACTTGAATTTAAATAAATAAATTTAAAATAAACCATGCAAATACTTATTTGGTATATGCTTCCTTTGGAAGTACACACATGCACACACACACACACACACACACACACACACAACTGGCTGCAGTGGCTCCTTAGGGGTAAAAGAATTGGGAAACTGAGAGGCAGAGAGATTTATATGCACTATGTAAGGTTTCTTGGTTCTCATTTTTGTTTTACCTTTTGAGTTTCCTACTGTGTGTTACTTAGGTATTTTTAAGTGTAGATATAAATAAGTATATCCTTTGATGGATAAATACCACTTCTAGGAATTTTTCCAAATGAGATAATAACACAAGTGTGCATGATAATTTTATTGAAGCACCAATGATAATATTGACAATTTGGAAACAATAGGAGATTATTTAAATAAAATGTGATACCTATATACACAGCCATTACAAGTGATGAAGAAAGCCTATGTTGGTGGAAAGCGTGAAGGACACACTATTCATAAAATTAATATAAGATACAGTATTATAATGGCTCTCCTTGTGTAAACTTGAGTGCATTTCAAAACAGACAGAAATGCCCAGAGGAATGTTAGCCAAAATACTAACAGTGGTTACTTCCAGTTAGTGGAATTTCACTATTTTGTTTTTATAAAGGCAATGTGTCATTTTTCAAGGAAAAATAAAGTTATGCTTTTTAAAATCCCAACATGTATTTTACTCTCCAAGTCCCTGATCTAGGATGCTGTTAGCTAGGGCACATCGTTTCTCCAAAAGTTGGTCTCACTTTTTCCAAGAGATCTGATTCAACTTGGACAAGATGCTGCCGTAGGAAAGAAATGGGAGATGGAAGGACAGAGGGCAGGAAGCGGGGAGACAGAGCACATCTTTTGGAGACACTACTATCAAGTAATTGATGAAAGATAAAAAGTGGTGTTTTGTTTTGCTTTTTGCTTTGACATATTTTCCAATGATTGCAGTTATCAAGAAATAAAGTTTATAAAAATGGCCTCTTGGAAGTGAATGTATAACAGGTGCTCCCCCCCCCCCCACCATCCTCAGGTGAATAGACTGAACTAATGAAGATGCAAGAAGTCAGGGGGGGTGGTCCCAACCCTCTCCCAGGTCGGTGTTGAACTGGCCCTGACTCCCTAACCACTGAGACAAAGACCTAGAGACATGAGCACAGTCTCTAAGGGACTAGCTGTGTGACCATGCTAGGCTGCCTCTAGACAGTTCCAAGACTGCACAAGGAGGTACCTCCAAAGGCCTCCTCAAGGCACCATATTCTACAAGGAAGGGACACGTTCACCTGCTTCAACCAGCCCTTTCTTATCTGTTTTCTATCCACCCAGCTCTACTTCCCCTTCAAGGAGGCCCTTCTAGCAGGTAGGCACCATAACGTCAGACCAAAGGTGGTAGTGTCGCTGATGAGGACAAGAATGGTGATGATGATGGTGGTGGTGATGGTGATGATGCCTCACATCTTAGAAGCACTTCACGATTCCAAGATTCATCATGTCATTACCTCTTCTGATTCTTACCACTTCCCTGGGCGGTAGGAAGGGCAATAATTATTCCCTCTATCTTTCTTTTTTGGCAGATGAAGAAACAGAAGATGTAAGCAGCTAAGGGTCTTTCCAAAGTAGTAACCGAATTTCATAGGTTAATGGCAGAGCTAGAACTCAGAAATCAGTGCTCCTTACCTCTGAGTTCATTGCTCTTGCACTCAGCTTTTCATTTCAGTTCCTTCTTGATTCTCTTCTCATGATCCTGCCCCACCTTCCACCCCCCCCCCACCCCCCTGCAGTGAATGGGTGGTACCTTAGCAGAAACTGCCACCACAGGCATGGAGAGCATTTAGAACCCTGGTACCCAGCACCCTACGAGACACATAGTTAGCGTTCTGTATGCACAATAACAATTGTTACTAAATGGCATCCAATGCAGAGCATGGAACAGTTCACAGGAATATTGGTTGAGTAAACGGATGAAGGAATGAACTAGAACCAGTAAATACTCCATATAGCAGAAGTTATGTTTTTTTTTTCTAGTGAATGAATTAATAAACTGGCACCAATAATTACTCTATAAATTAAGAAAGTCATTAATTATTTCATTGTCCATCTAGATGCCAAGGCCTAGTATGTCTCAATAAAAATTATTTTAGGGGCGCCTGGGTGGCTCAGTCGGTTAAGCGTCCAACTTCAACTCAAGTCACGATCTCGCGGTCCGTGAGTTTGAGCCCCACGTCGGGCTCTGGGCTGATGGCTCGGAGCCTGGAGCCTGCTTCAGATTCTTTGTCTCCCTCTCTCTCTGCCCCTCCCCTGTTCATGCTCTGTCTCTCAAAAATAAATAAATGTTAAAAAAAATTAAAAAAATTATTTTAGTGAATAAACTGAAAGAAATCATTAGATGAATTAATGAATAAACTGATACTAGAGGCTTATCCAGAATGGTAGCAATTGTCAACCTTTTCTTTTGAGCCTATTGTGGGTTAAGTATGTGTTGAGTCACCTAAACTAGCACCAGCCCTGGATCAGATGTTCCAGAGTTCACCTCATCGGGTTTTGTCCCTCCTCCCAAAGGGTGGCAGGTGCTGAAGATGCTGGAAGGAGCCTGAGCTTTGGATCACCTTTCCCACCCACTAACCCTCTTGTCTCCCCACTCTTCCCTACAGGAGAATGCAAACTTTGATCCATTTACTGAAATGCAACATTGGCACAGGACTCCTGGGGCTTCCCCTGGCCATGAAAAATGCCGGCTTATTGGTAAGAGGGTCTGTGTGATGGAAACTAGGTTTACCCACTGTTTGGGGTGGGGGGGCGGGGAAGGCAGTAGGTCCCTAAGGTCTTTGCACTGTTTATCAATGGGCAGTTTGGAGATACTCTCTGCAATAGGAAATGTGCTTCTTGGCATCAATCCAGTGGAGTCAAATGGAGTGTGGCTGGAAGGGACAGGCCATTACTCTTTTTTGTCCCCCCAGTTTTATGGAGATATAAATGACACAGAGTACCCTATAAGTTTAAGGTGTACCACATAATGACACATACATATATTGAAAAATGCTTACGATAAGTTTAGTTAACATCATCTCTTCATGTGTATGTATATATATTATATATCATCTATTTTGCAAATTTCAAGCAAGCATACCATACACCTGTGTCAACCATGGTCATCATGTTGCACATTACATCCCCAGTACCTGTTTATCTCCTAACTGGAGGCTTGTACCTTTTGAACCCCTTCATACAACTCCCCCACCCCACCGCTATTCTTAAAGACCCACCATCCTCACACACTGGCACACAAGCTACTTTGCCACAGTCCTTCCCACTCCCTAGAACTATATCCAGCCCATTTTACTCATTTACCTTAGTAGCCTGGTCCCTGCAGATACGTGAGTCTGAGCTCTTGTTCCACACCATTATAGTGGCTGTGAGAACATGGCTTGAGAGACGAGGATGATGAAGGCTTCACCAGTCCCCTGACACCCTGTGTCACCCCACCTCTGTCTCTTTGCTTATGCTGTTCCTTCTCCCTTGGTTCTGCCTTTCGAAATCTGCCTCCTCTGTGAAACTTTACTTTTTCCTATTAAAATTAATGCCACCTTCACCTTGTGTTTTTCTAGAACTTCTATCTACCTCACCTGGAATCCTTACAGCACTCACAAAGATGAGACATAATTTTTTAGTATACCTACCTTCCTCACTTCCCTGAAAGCTCTGAGGGCAGGAACTTTCTGTTGTATTTTTACACCTCCTCACAAAACCTGCTATAGAGACAGGAACACAGGAAGTCCCAATTCATGTCTATTGAATTGGCCAAGTATACGATTTCCTGTTAGATGATGCTAATTCCTCCTTCTCTCCCAGGCCTGGTTAGTGGTCCCCATGTCAAAAGAAGGCATATCAAGACCCTGGCTTCTTCTGATATGACTTCCAATCTGTCGCAGTTCCAACCCAGAGATGAGACTCTCCCCCTTTGAAATCCTCAGGGTTCTAGAACTTCTGGAGAGTATTATTACCACATGGCCCTCAGGCAAACTGCCTTTGTCAGGGTGGTATTTGCTGTTAGCTCTTTTATCCTCTGATTTTTGCCTCCCAAGAGTCATTAGATTATTCCTCCGCCCCCCCCCCCCGACTCCCACCAGAACTTCTGACCAAGATTCATTTAAGAAATGCATATTGGGCACCTACTATGTGCATTCTTAGGTCCTCGGAATGCGCAAGTAAACGAGATCAAAGGAAGTCTCCCTTATACGGAGGCTAGTGAAATCTAGTGAATTCTAGTGAAATCTAGTGGTGTTCTTGATCTCTCATTTGTTTCTTTGTGATAATGTTACATCAGGTCATATCTATAAAGGCACAAATGTCCAGCACAGAGGAGATGAAAGAGTCCTTCTTTATGCCCTTCTGATCATATCTGGGAGATTAGAATTAACAATGAGCTGGCTCTGTTTTTTAATCTCATCACATAAATAAAAAATAGAAACTATGTGAGAATAAGATTTTATTAGCTTGACTGTAGTAATCATTTTGCTATGTAGATGTTTGTCAAATCATCATGTTGTACACCTTAAATATATACAATCTTTAAAAAAAATAAAAGGATTAATGACAAATTAGACATACAGGGGCAAGGATTCTTGACTGGGGACACGTTTGCACATACACCCCCCAAGACATTTATAGTGTCTAAGCTGTCACAACTCATGGGGAGAGAGCGTGCTACTGACACCTTTAATAGAAGCCAAGTAACATACTGAACACCCTACAATGCAAGTAGGGCCTCCACAACGAAGACTCACCTGGAAAATATCACTAATGCCCCTGTTGACAACTCTATGCTAGAGGAAGAGCACCCAGTCATAAGAGGAACCTGGGTCTTCAAGTATCTTGGAGGAGGTGAGGGCCAGGGTGTGAAAAAGGAATGAGGGATCTAGAAGGCAGAACTCAAGGCAGATGAGGAAAAGCATGGGCTGTCTGTGGAGGTGGTGCAATAGTCACGGGCAGAATCCTAGTAGAGATTGGGCAGCCACTTTGCAGTGATGCTAAGAAGTGTTCTAGAAGAACTAGAGTGTCTGGGAGCACAAGGACATTCAGGCAGGGACTTGCATCCCAGGGGCAGCTTTATGATGAGAGGGGCCCAACACCCAGACTGGGAGAGGGCCAGTTATAGGAATGATGTCTACGGCTCACTGTCCCCACTTCTTTTTCCCTTCCAGGTGGGTCCCATCAGCCTGCTGGGCATTGGGGTCCTCACCGTGCACTGCATGGTCATCCTGTTGAACTGCGCCCATCACCTCAGTCAGAGGTGAGAATCCTGCTTCTCTCTCACCCCCGTGTCAGGCCCCATCTGTGTTAAGTTTCCTTTGACCACTGACCCGGTTGACCGGCCACTTCTCCAGCCGCTGCACCTGTTGCTGTAGATTCTATAGAGCTGGTGGAGAGGATGATAAAGTCCCAACTGGAAACTCCTAAGTAAGTCCAGGCCCAGCTCTGCTAACCTGCTGGATGACTTTGTCAAGTTCCTGTACCCTTTGACCCTAACTATCCGTACCTGGCAAGATCAAAAGTGATAAAAGATGCCAGCATGCTCTAAACACTGCCATAAATATGCAAGATACTTAGGATGTCCTTCCTTCCTTCTTATCTCCTCCTGCCCAGCCTCCCCCAGCCCCAAGACACACCTTGTAAGGGTGATTTGTTCTAGGTAAGCCTCTTTTGGGACAATTTAGTAAGAGCAAAAAGCATAGTTGAAATGAATAGTTCGCAGTGGCCAGTGTCATTAATAAAGCATACATACAATACTCAGTGTTTACATATTTGAAATCCCAATGCAAAAAATAAAAAAATCCTGAAACAGAAGTCAAATACAATGAACACAAACAATGCGGAGAGTTTCGTATTTATAAACCAACAAGCCGAGGGTAATTAGTAATTCCTTACAGCCACCTGCCTGGTGGTTCTCTGTCTGCAGCACTTAGGGGCTCCCAAGATCAGAAACTCCCCCCAGGTCAGAGTAGAGAGAGACATCAACTGAAACTCCTCATAAAGCCAAATTATCAAACCCAAATAGGTGTATCTGGAGCATACATGAGTCACACCTAACTTGTAGGCCACTTTCCAGCTCGCAAAACACTTTTAAGAGCACTTAACTTATTCAGCAATTAAATGTATTGCCCAATTACACGTGCCGGGTACATGGCCAGAGCTTTAACGAGCCTTTTATTTACTCTTTACAGTAAACCTCTATGGCAGGCACTATTATTATTCCCATCTCACAGATGAGTAAACTGAGACTCGGTTGAGTTAAATGCCTGGCTCAGGGTCACATGGCAGAGCCGGTCTTCGAAGGCCGGTCTGATCTGACCCCGCTCTAACCATTTTGCGTACCTTCTCTCCCCTCAAGCCTACTGGGACAACTATATCACCATGAAGGTTTCTGACACCTCAGCCATTCACGATGGCCTTTTTCTGATTTTTTTTTTATGACTTGTTTTTTTGTTTTTTTTTTTTCTAATATAGAGGTGACAGACTGATGGCCTAAGAGCTTCCCAGTTTTTGATTTGTTTTGTTTTGGCCTGGAGATTTCACACTGGAAAAAAAAAAAAAAAAGCAAATTCCACCTTCTCCTTGCCAATTAGACAATCTGGCACCTCCGGGGTCTCATTCCGTCATTTCTCAGGGGCACCAAATCCCAAACAATCCCTCTTTGGGCGCCTGGATGGCTCAGTTGATTAAGCATCTGACTTTGGCTCAGGTTGTGATCTCACGGTTTGTGAGTTCAAGTCCCGCTTCAGGTGACCCTGCTTCTCTCTCTCCCTCCATCTCTCTTTCTCTCTGCCCCTCGCTCACTTGCACCCTCTCTCTCTCAAAAAAAAAAAAAATCACTTTCAGAACAGACCGTGGTATATGCTACTGTCTCCACTGTTCCCCCTTCTGGTGCACCAGCCCCTCTCACCATATTACTGATACCTGTCTGGCCCCATAGCTTTTGAATTTGTAACCCTCAGACTAATACGTTTGCCACTCCTATGCAGTGTGACCTCATTTGTATTTGGAATGCCAAGCACAATGAGCAATCATAAAAATAAGGATCGAGCCATGTTTCCAAAGCGTCTCCACATTCATCTGTCCCTGTCCCTTCCCCCAACCCCAGACTGCGTGTGAAAAACACTGAGGCTCAGAAGTCTAAAGAGACTTGCTCAAGGTCTCCTGGCCATCTGAGGGGGTGTGTTGGGATTTAAACCCAAGACCCAAGTCTCGGTCTCCTGCCCTCTCCCAGCTACTCCCCTCAGTCATGCAGTTAGCACTGGGGATCCGTTCCTTGGCTACCTGCTGCTCCCACTTGCTTAGAGATGGTTCCTCAGTAGGGTCTTCCCTGCCCTTAGGAAGGGCCACCTAGGGAAGAGGGATACGACAGACTGGAACTTGGGTGTCACATCCTACAGGGGTGCTGGGCAAAAGCCTAAGTACCACGTTTGCATGGGATCTGGTCTGAGGCAGGCACCTCAAATGTCCCAACATCCTCAGCAGTGGGAAGGAAGGAATAAAGTCCAGAAAAGACCATTACTGGCTTGGCCATACTCACACCCCTCTGCCCCTATTTCCTCCTCCCCCTAACTGGGTTTGCACACCTCACACCTTTCATGTCCCTGCTTTCCTGGTTTACAGACCTAAGTCAATCACAGCTACTGTTAAGTTAAAATTTTTCTTTCACTTAAATATTAGTATTTAAAGAGACAACTATAGGGGCGCCTGAGTGGCTCAGTCAGTGAAGCGTCCAACTTCGGCTCAGGTCATGATCTCACAATTCATTGGTTCAAGCCCTGCATCGGGCTCTGTGCTGACAGCTCAGAGCCTGGAGCTTGCTTCGGATTCTGTGTCTCCTCTCTCTGTACCTCCCCTGCTCACACTCTGTCTCTGTCTCTCTCTCAAAAATAAACATTAAAAAAATTTTTGTTTCAAAGACAACTACAAAAAAGAAGAGAAGGCAGACTCCTGAAAGCTTTTAAAGTGTATTATAAAATATCTCGTGGGGCGCCTGGGTGGCGCAGTCGGTTAGGCGTCCGACTTCAGCCAGGTCACGATCTCGCAGTCCGTGAGTTCGAGCCCCGCGTCAGGCTCTGGGCTGATGGCTCGGAGCCTGGAGCCTGTTTCCGATTCTGTGTCTCCCTCTCTCTCTGCCCCTCTCCCGTTCATGCTCTGTCTCTCTCTGTCCCAAAAAATAAATAAAAACGTTGAAAATAAAATAAAATAAAATAAAATATCTCGTTAATACTATTACTGGGAAATTCCCAGGATGTTCCATGTTAACACACAAATGTATAATAATGACTCACTTTGGGAGTAAATTGCACCTTTAACAAAAACGGTTCCAGTTACACGTTCTTGTCCTTTCCCTAGATGGCAAAAGACTTTTGTGAACTATGGAGAGGCCATGATGTACAGCCTAGAAACCTGCCCAAACGCCTGGCTGAGGACCCACTCGGCGTGGGGCAGGTACTACTCGTTGCTGTCCTACTGGTAGTGGTGGGCGTAGTAATAACAATGATAATCCTCACCTGATCTTCCTTTATTTTTAGTTACACAGGGCTAGGTGAATATGTTCTTACAAACCACCGAACAACCCAGGGAACCTTCCCTGAGAACTCCAGCCCCATCTTGCTCTTCATCCAATACGTATCCACTGATACATCTAGTTAGTAAATATCCCTCTGGACTTTTTCTCTGCATGTGCATGAATATACGTGTGTGAGTGGAAATGTAGATTGCATTTTGCATTTTCTTTTACACTAATTAGAACTTTTTTTTTTTTTTGGAAATTTGCTCTTTCGTCTAACGACATGTCGCTAATTTCTCTCCACGCTGGGACATAGACATCTACCTGATTATATCTATTTTTTGTGACTTAATAAAAACGTGGGATTTGTTAGTCAACTACAGTCACAGTACAATCACTGTATATTTCCCCTCCCGTATTCATCCTGCCAAACACAAAAGGGAGCATGTATCAGTATGGCTTTCGTCATGTGAATCACCACCAGGGGTCACTCCTTGGTCGGTGGAATCCCCTTTCTGAGTATCACAGTTTAGAACGACAGAATTTGAATCTTCTTTCTCAGAAGTCCCTGGCCATGGAATGACACACATGGAATGATCCAGTGGTCCAAGGGGGAGAAAATTGTCAAATTTAAGCAAGGTCCAGTGCTACTTTTCTATGTGATGCTGATACATGGTATCCAGTGCTCTTGTGGGAGTCATCCCTCTAGGATATATAGAGCTGAGCGGGCAGCACAGCCTCTGGAAGGTGCCCCAGTGGGACTTAGCTTCTGCCACTTCCTGTCATTTATATCAAGACAATGGAGATCATCATAAAATTTGTCCCCTGCTAAGCTGCTATGGATGAAGAGCTTTGTCCGTGCTGCCACCACCACATGACCATGCCAGGGGGATGGAGGTTTTCCAAGTGTCTCTGTCTGTGACCAAGTCACAGTGTTTGCCTTCAACATATGCAGCTTCACATCCCGCACGGGCTGGGCACATCTCTCTCTACCTGCAAAGACATACAGCTGGTTTCCGATGGCTATAGATGATGTGTAGAATGTTCTTGGGGATGGCAGGGGACTGGTCACCTCTGGCATGGTCCAAGTCCTAGTTTCGGGATTCAGAACTTACAGGTAATTTTGATTTCCTGACTATTCAGCACTTCTAAACACCCAGATGCTATGTATGAGGTGCCCAAGAGGGAGCAAAGCTGGCATGCTTGTAACAGGGCAAAAGGCCCTCCACGGTGGCTAAATCCCACTGGTATGTTCTCGGATCCATGGTGTGCACATCTGTGAAGCTCCTGTTTGGACCTGGCCCCCCAACAATGAAGACCTTCCCTCTCTTGGCATCACCAATGGGGGCTAAATACGAGCAGCTGTGGCCAACCTGAGGACAGGAGCTGTCTCTAGGGGTGGTGGGGGAGGGGTGGTGTCATGGTGTACCATGTTGCTTTCCTGGGCTTGTCTCCAGGCTTCAACACTGGCATCAACTCCATGGCGTCCTGTGGCAGCTTAAGATGGTCCCAGGCTTACCTGATTATTTTTTAAGGTTCACAATGTTCCTCAGTGGGGATGTGTGCCATAGTTTCATTGAAGCCTTCCCTTAATGGTGAACATTCAGGCTGTCCCTTGCTTGATGAAAGTGCCTGGTACACAAGATGTTTTTCTGTGTCTTAGCTCCTCTGATCATCTCCACAACCTTGTAGGTAGGCAGGGTGGGTCTTTATTGTCCTGGAAATATGAGATGACCAAGGCTCACAAGGAAAAAAATAACACGTCCACAAATAGATATAAGATAGTGGTTGTGCAGAAATTCGACCCAAACCTAACATTTCAGCCTTCCCCAGCAGAGCCCTTCAGGGGGTAGTGAGTCAGTATTATGGCTGCCAAGATCCCTTCTTCAGCCCCTCTCTTGGGACTCTGAGTAGGTCATCGCTCTCTTGACCAGGAGTCACTCTAATGATCAGACAGGTGAGGTCATGGGACAGTAATAATGAATGACTCACAATTGCTCATCCTTTCTCACCAAGATTTATGTTTCTGATGACACCCCAAATAAAACTTGCGAGTAAGAAGCGTCCTTAGAGACCATCGTATCCAGGCAATTCAATGGAGGAACATAAAGCCCAGATAGGGCAATAAAAGTGCCCAATGTTACCTAGGAATTTAGTGGCAGAGCAAGAACTAGAATCCAGAACACCTAGCTTCCACCCATTCCATGCACCATTTCTCTAGAGCCCCAGTAACTGCAAAAGAGTTGGGAAAATATCTTAAGCAATGATTTGTAATTTTTCGTGTGCAAAAGGGATACCTAGGAACTTGATGTAGGCAACAATCGTCAATGGATGCTCGAGCCATTAGGTGAAAGGTAACTGGGAAACTTTATAAAGAAAGACTACACTGACACCACCTGGTCCCAGGTATTAATCTTAGCATCTCATGTTTAGAAATGAGATAACCAGACACAATGTGTCTTATAATGGGATATAGTGGGGACCTGGAAATATGCTTAGCAGAGCAATAAAGAAAGACTCTCAATCTAGTCAAGCCGCTAGATCTAATATCAGTTCACAGGAAACACAGGGGATGGAGAAATATGATAACTGACATTATGAAGAAGTCATCAACCAAATCTAGTAAGTGAAACATACTATAGGATAAATTCTCTGGTGTCTTCAACCCCCACCAAAAAGTTAAAAGTTACAAGGAATAAAAGAAAGCAGAACAAAGGGAATATAGCGGTTCTAAAAACTTAAGAGACATAGTAACAAAATGCAATGTATAGACTTGTTTAGAAATCAGACGGAAGGGGCGCCTGGGTGGCTCAGTCAGTTAAACGTCTGGCTCTTGATTTTGGCTCAGGTCATGATGTCATGGTTTGTGAGACCAAGGCCCACATCAGTCTCAGTTCTACCTCTCCTTTTACCACTCAAGTTCTCTCTCTCTCTCTCTCTCTCCAAAAAATGAATAAATCAGCGGTAAAATAGATGGTTTTGAGGCAATTGGAGAAATCTGAATGTGGGCTGTTATTAAATGACACAAAGAAATTGTTATTAATTTTGCAAGTGATGATAATGGCACGTTGGATATGAACGTCCTTAAAAGCTGCATATGGAATTATTTACAGATGAAGTGCCTTAAGTTCTCTAGTTTGCTACAAATACTCCAACAAAATAAGCATGTGTGTGGTAGGGGTAAAGGGATAGATGGAAGAGGACTGGCAAAAAATTAGTAAGTATTGAAGCTGGAAGGGGCACACGAGGAGTCAGTGGATTATTGTCATTGCTTTTGCATGTGTTTGAAAATTTCCATAATAAAGAGAGAGAGAACATCTCTGTTCTGGTCTCCCATGATGCCACCGAGCTTCTGATTTGATAAGCTGATATGAGAGCCAGGAATCTGTATTTTTTGCATAAACCTCAGGCAATTCTGATACAATTGGTACTACAGAGCAGCTTTGCAAACCACTGCTCTAAACTGATCTAAGGTCCGCAGCCATCCCACGCTGAACACATCTCCAAATTTGGGACAATTGAAGAATCCAAAAAGAGTAATGACAATACAAGATTATGATACATTACATTTAAAAAATTAACGTGCAGTTTTTTGTGATACAAAATAAGAGGAAGAATGTATCTTTCTTAAATGCCAATGGATGAATTTAGAAAAAATGAGAGTTAGAAAAACATCACCCTGCAACCACTGATAAAATAGTTGATTCAGACAAGGATCATCAATGACCATTAAGACCCTTTGGTTTGAGAGGAAGGGGATATTCATACCATGTCGGTTTTACCTCTGGATTATGACAAGAGAAATGTACATCTACAATGGACAGGTCTGACGGCCTTCACCACAGTGGAGCCACAGGATACCATGTGGTTTCCAATATGATGGAAAAAGTACAAAATATCCTTATGTGTTATGCTTGCAAAAATACTTACCTGAATCTAATCATGAGGAAACAATCATCCAAGTCCACAGTGTGGACCATTCTACAACACAATTGGCCTGGACTGTTCTCCAAAAGCCAATGTCACGGAAAACCAAAAAATGTGCGTGTTCTATGTGGATAACCACTAGAAACAAAACCACATGCAATATGTAAACCATGATTAGATCCTGAATCCAAAAAATAACTAACAGCTATAAAAGACATTTTGGAGATAATTGAGCTATCTAAATTATGGACTATGTATTTGAGGATATTGAAGTTGATTTTCTGGATATTATGATCTTAAGAGGGATAGGCTGAGAGAGTCAAGGTTGAAGTGTTAGGATATCGGCAATTGACTTTCAAATGGTTCTGGAAAAAACTGCGTGTGTGAGTGTGTGTGTGTGTGTGTGTGTGTGTGTGTTTGGATGAATACATACATTCATATACACATACATATTTATATAATGCAGTTAAGGCCAAAAGTTAACAAGTGGTATATTTAGTTTAAAGGATATATGAGTGTCCATTATACCTGTCTCTCAATTGTTTCTGTGAACTTGAAAATTTCCAAAATAAAAAAATGTAGGAAAATATCACAAATAACAGCAGAAATGATCACTTCAAAAAATAAAAATAAGTGCATTTTAAAAAGTAATTTGTTTTCTCTCTCTGTCTCTTCTTTTCCGGCTCAGGTACACTGTCAGCTTCTTGCTAATCACCACCCAACTGGGATTCTGCAGTGTTTATTTCATGTTTATGGCAGACAATTTACAACAGGTAAAGAAGCTTCTTCTGGACAGAGTGGGAGAAAAACAGACACCCCTAAGGCTTCTTTAGCAAAAGCCTAGTGTTTGGATCATGGGAGAAAAGTGGCTGCATTTCCACTCCCCGATCAGACTACTTGGGAGTTCTCTCAGTCCTGGGAATCACTTTTGTAAAGGATTACTGAGAAGCCAAAGCAACATCTGAGGAGTGTAACCACGATGGAGGGAGAGGCTTGCAATTATGTCCAATCAAAAATAATTGAGAATTTGTAGCCTGAAACGTGTTGGTGAGATTCACTTAGGTATGGCAGGGTTGTCACACAGAAGGTGACTAACTGAATATAAGACAAGCAAGCTGCAATCTTGCCCTCATTGCATTCCCAAGAGGCATTATGAATCAGTCACAGCATTCTTTCTTGGCTTCATGGGCTAGAGGGAGCATAATCAGTTTTGCGCAAACAGCCAGTATGTTAGGTGAAATAGTCAAGAAGATAGATTCCACTCAGTATTCAGAGCTTTCTGACTTTTAGGGCTCTCTTTAGTTAAAGAAGATATTCTTGTGTTATCAACTCCTGTTCTCTGGGTGAATGAAAGGAAACCATGTGGCAGGAAAGAAGAGGTTGAGTTAGATCACAAAAGGACCCTTCAGCTTTGAGATTTTGATTCTAAGGGTTTCCTATTGTGACAGTCACGGGCACTACAGGTGAGGTTACCAGATTTGACAAATAAAAATATACAACTTGGGGCGCCTGGGTGGCTCAGTTGGTTAAGCGTCCGACTTCAGCTCAGGTCACGATCTCACGGTCTGTGAGTTCGAGCCCCGCGTTGGGCTCTGGGCTGATGGCCCAGAGCCTGCAGCCTGCTTCTGATTCTGTGTCTCCCTCTCTCTCTCTGCCCCTCCCCTGTTCATGCTCTGTCTCTCTCTGTCTCAAAAATAAATAAACGTTAAAAAAAAAAATTAAAAAAAAAAAAAGGGTGAGCCTGCTACATTTGGGCCCATCTAAATGTTTGGGGCGCCTGGGTGGCACAGTCGGTTAAGCGTCCGACTTCAGCCAGGTCACGATCTCGCGGTCCGTGAGTTCGAGCCCCGCGTCAGGCTCTGAGCTGATGGCTCAGAGCCTGGAGCCTGCTTCCGATTCTGTGTCTCCCTCTCTCTCTGCCCCTCCCCCGTTCATGCTCTGTCTCTCTCTGTCCCAAAAATAAATAAACGTTGAAAAAAAAAATTTTTTTTTTTAAATATACAACACACAGTTAAATTGGAATTTCAGATACGTAGCAAATATTTTTTTATTTTTTTACTATTAGTATGTCCTATGGAATATTTGGGACATCCTTTTACTAAAAAGCTGTTTGTTTATTATCTGATGTTGAAACTTCACTGGGCATCCTGTGTTTAATCTGGCAACTCTAAATACACTGCCCCGCATTGTGTCTACATCAGATGGTTGAAGAAGCCCACATGACGTCCAACAACTGCCAACCCAGGAAGTTCCTGGTGCTGGCCCCGATCCTGGACATCCGCTTCTACATGCTGACAATCCTGCCCTTCCTGATGCTGTTGGTGTTTATCCAGAACCTCAAGCTGCTGTCCATCTTCTCATCGCTGGCCAACATCACCACGCTGGGGAGCATGGCTCTGATCTTTGAGTATATCGTTCAGGTCTGTGCCTGAAACCACTGCAGGAGGGGGTTGTGAGACACCCGGGGAAGGTGAGTACCATTATGGGCAGGTGAAGGTGAGGAAGGTAACCTGCTCCGAGCAGCCTCTGCTAAAGGGACATGTGTGAACACTTCTGCCCCACGAGCTGTAAAAGCTAGTCATCATCTTCGTCATGGTCGTCGTCGTCGTCACACTGGGTAACAGTGAGTCATTCAACAATTAGTTATTGAACGCCTTCTGTGATCCAGGCATTGTGCAAATGGGGCTGGGATTCACTGGTAAGCGAAACTGATGGGGCTACCTGCCTTCATGGAGGTTACATTCATTCACGGAGATAAACCTCAACAAATAACCAACAAAAATTGTAACAATGGTAGGTTGACAAGGGACGCATATATGATAAAGAAATTTTCTTTCCTTGGTGCCAGGTTCTTTATATGTATTAGCTCATTGACTCTTTATGACGATACTATTTTGCAAGTACTACCCTTATCCTCAGTGTACAGACAAGGAAACTGATAAACTGAAAGTAATTTTTCTGCGAATTCCAACCAGTTTACCTCCCAAGCCCATGCTTTGCTATTAACACAGGCCCTGAAATTCTACCATTATAGCTTCATTTCTTTGAATCGGAAAGTCTTTGGGGCTATGTTACTTTCCTATTGCTGCTGTAACAAATCATCACAGATCTAGCCGTTCAAAACAACACAAATTTATCTTAGAGTTCTGTAGGTCTCACTGGAATAAAATCAAGGTGTCAGCCCGACTGGGTTTCTTTCTGGAAGCTTATGGGGAGAATCTGTTTTCTGGCCTGCTCCAGCTTCTAAAGGCTGTCCACATGCCTTGGGCTCATGGCCCCCTTCCTTCTCCAAAGCTAGGAATGTAAGGCTGAATCTTTCCCCTGCCACCATCTCTCTAGTTCTGTCTTCTGATTCCCTTTTCCACTTTTAAAGACCCTTGTGATTACATTGGACCCACGCAGATAATCCAGGATAATCTCTTTATTTCAAGGTCAGCTGATTAGCAACCTTAATTCGGTCTGAAAACTTAATGCTCCCTTGCCATGTAATGTAACATATTCAGAGTTTCCAGGGACTAGGATATAGACATCTTTGGGAAAGAGCCACTGTTCTGCCCGTCACAGGAGTCTATTGAATAATCATTCCCACTGCACCTGTACCAGCTACTAGACGGCACAGCCCTGGGAGCAGTGGTGAGAAAGAGGCGTTGGAGAACATGAAGACAAGAGACCTGAATTCTTATCTGGGTCATGCCCCTAACTTGCAGAATAGCCTCGGGCAACTCCCTTCCCCTCCCTCGCTCCCACTTTCCCCACATGTAAAGATGTGGGAAATCAAAATGTGGTAAATATAGACAATGTATTCCTCAAGAAGGGATGAACTTCTGATCTGTACTTCAACATGAATGAACTTTAAAGACACCGGGCTCAGCGAAATAAGCCAGTCACAAAAAAACAGATACATGATTTCACTTATATGAGGTGATGGGGGCGAGTGCAGCTGGGCAATAGGGGGTTACTATTTCATGAATAATACAAAGTTTAAGTTTGGGAGGATAAAAAAGTTCTGGAGATGGGTGGTGATGACGGTTGTAGCTCAGTGGGAAGGTACTTAATACCGCTGGATTGTACCCTTACATGTTTATAAAACGGTAAATTTTAGGCCATATATAATTTACTACAATAAAAAATAAAGAACTTCTTTTAAAAACAGGAAGGCTGATTCATCTCTAGCTATCTCTAGCTACCGTGTCTCTGTTGATGACACGTATGGCCCAGCTTTCTACCAGCTTTCTATCAACTCTCTACCAGGCAACGTTTGGGGATGACGTCTACGCCATGGCAAAACGAAGGTCCTTCTTCTACTTCCTTTCAGGAGATTCCAGATCCCAGCAACCTCCCCTTGATGGCAAGCTGGAAGACCTTCCTGCTGTTCTTTGGTACAGCCATCTTCACATTTGAAGGTGTTGGTATGGTAAGATGGATGAGGGCTCTGTGCGGCTGGTCCCTGTTGCCCTCTAGGGAAGCCAGCTTTTCCAGATATCCAGAAGTATTTATGAAGTGCAGAATGTGATCTTCTCCTGATGGGAGGGAAAATCAGGACCCACCCGCTGGGCACCAACTGCTCCATGCACCACACTAAGCCTTGAAGACTGAATGCGAATTTACTCACTAGCCTCGATGGAGTAGGGCACTCCTGGCCATAGAAAATAGAAAATAAAAAGGGGTGTGGCCCTTCTTGACCCTGGGCCACCTGGAAAAGGATGTCTGTGTCTGTGGGGGAACCTACTCCTTCACAAGGTGCCACATTTCTTACTAATTTTTTTTTTCTTTCTTTCTCAATCTCCTTTCCCCTCAGGTCTTGCCTCTCAAAAATCAGATGAGGGATCCACAGCAGTTTCCTTTTGTTCTGTACTTGGGGATGTCCCTTGTCATCACCCTCTACATCTGCCTGGGGACACTGGGCTACATGAAGTTTGGGTCAAGCACCCAAGCCAGCATCACCCTCAACTTGCCCAACTGCTGGTACGCCCATCCTTGCCTGCCTGGGGGGAGAAGGGGAGGTGAGTCATGGGATCTGAGCCTCAGCAACAGAACGTGGCATCCCCTAGGGTTATCGTTAGCACCAGATATTAACTGCTAATATTAGTATTATAATAACAGGTAGGTGTGATAATCCAGACATTGTACGTTGTCTCATTGAGTCCTCACAACAGCCCTACGAGTTACCATTATTATCATCAGCTCCATTTAATGGATGAGGAAGTTGCTCTTTGGAGAGGCTGTGTGCAACTTCCCCAGCTCACAATGTGTGTGAGAAGCTGAAACTTGAAACTGAATCTGTCCGACTCTGTGGTTTAAAGACCCTAAAATGAAACGATCTGGGAGTGTTTGGGAAACACAAACAGCAACAACAAAAAGTATAACTCCAAAACGATGACTGGAGGTCCTGGCCACAGATCACTACTCAGGCCCCCGGTTCCAGAAATGGGCCTAGGCTGCCATTGCTGTGCTCCAGCGGGGATTTAGTTTTGGAGTTTTTACATTTGATCGCTCATTTTTTTATGCATGCGTTCATTCATTCTTCCAGGTACCAATCTGGGGGGGGCTGGCACATAGCATCATCGAGCGTGAGCTATCCTCATTATTCCGGCACTATAGTGAGTGCATTGTGACTAGGCAGTCAGTATAGCCAGGTGTTTCACAGCAAAGGTTTCAAAACTAAGTAAAGGAATTTGCATCCTGGTTCTCATGTGACCCTGGACAAGCTGCCTCATCTTGCAGACCTCATTCCCATCCTCAGTAAAATGAGGATAATACTAATGCCTATTTGTCTAGGCTTGGTTACGCTCCAGTAATAAACAACTCCAAAATCTCTGTGGCTGCATACACACACACGCTTGATTCTATGCTCAAGTTGCCCGCCCCTTACGGGGTGGCTGGGGCTCAGCTCTGCACCATCCCCTCCCCAGGACACAGAATGCTGAGACAGCCACTCCCTGAAACGTTGCCATGGCAGAAAGCAGTGAATCATGCCCTTCACCATGGAGCTGCTAAAGGTTCCCTGGGAAGTGACATACATCTCTTCTGCTTGCACTTCCTTGGCCAAAACAGCTCCCAGGGCCACACCTCACTCCCGGGGGCGAAGAAGTGAAATTCTTCCAGTTGTCTGGAAGAACTGGAAGCACTGGTGAACAGCAGAAACAAATGACTGTCACATGATCTCGAAGAGTGATTGTGAGGATTAACTGGTTTAATGCACATAAAATGCTTAGAAAAGCATCTGGCACAGAGTAAGTACTCATCGAGTATTAGCGACGATCATCGCTGTGTCTTCCCGCAGCCTTGTTCTTTCATGGGGAGCGGAATGACGGGGCATTCATTTCCCACAAGGCCACAGTTGTAAAATGAGACAAATATCACCAGCCCACCCACCTCATTGTGCGGTGGTGGAATAAGGCATGGGATAATAATATGGGATTTCTTTGAAGTCACGACTTACATTACACCAGTAAGACATCATTCTAACACTCTGTTCCTGGTCAGGGCAGTTCGGGCTGCCGCTAGCTACATTGGGCAGGGCACTTTCCTTACGGGGACCTCGGCTGGAAAACGTAGCCCATGAGCACGTCACACCTGCTCTGAACCTGGCAGGCCATCAGCTTCCCCAGAGGAGTCTTAGACAAGCACCCCTTCCCAATAAGAGAAAGACCCACAGCCCAAGAAAACGATGGGCATGAGCACACAGTTCACAGGCAGATTTTTTGAATGGCATTTTATACATTTGAAAAGATCATTTGTTTCCTTCATAATAACAGAAATGCCAGGAAAAAAAAAAAAAAAACCCAGAATGGCAAAGACCAGCACACAGGCTGTGTTTTGGCAAGGATGTGGGGAAGCAAGTACTTCTATACGCTAGGACAACACAGGGGCAGTAGGTCAGTAGCTCTGAAAAGTTTAAATCGCATATACTTTTAGCCAGCATTTATACTTCTCAGGTTGTATGCTAAATGTGCATAGATATCTGTGTGCAAGGGTATACTTCCCAGCATTCTTTACCAGCAAAAGACGGGAAATAATCTAAATATCCATGATTTGAAGACTCGTCAAAAAAATTATAGTATATGCTATAGGAATACCAAGCATCTATTAAATAGAAGCCACATCTGTGTGGACGACTAGGAAACAATCTCCAAGGGGTGCCTGCGTGGCTCAGTGGGGTTAAGCGTCCAACTCTTGATCTCAGCTCAGGTCATGGCCTCCCAGGTCGTGGGACTGAGCCCTATATAGGGCTCTGTGCAAATGGCTCAGAGCCTACTTGGGATTCTCTCTCTCCTTCTCTCAGCCCCTCCCCCCGCTTGTGCAGAGTCTGCTTGGGATTCTTTCTCTCTCTGTCTCTCAAAATAAATAAAATTTAAAAAAAAGAAAGAACGCAATCTCCAAGAAATATCTAATGAACAAAAACGGAGCTTAGCATTATATAGAGGACGCGACCACGTGTGTGTAAGCGTGTATACATTTGGTATAAGCTTGTATATACACTGATTATTTCTGAAAGAGCTACAAGAAAACTGTTAGAGGAGTTGTCTATGGAAAGAAAAACTGGAGGCTGGGAGTTAAGGGTGGGAGGGAAGCTTTTCACTGCATGACTTTTGAACTAGAAACTTTATACAGATACACTTTTTTTAAGAAGTAAAAGAATAAAAGGCACAGATTCCTGAGCCGTAGGCCAGTTGAATCAGAATCTCCAGGAACGTGCACTTTTAGAAGCTTCCCAGGTGGCTCTAATGGCGGGTCGAGCCCGAGTCAATGGAAGTTAGCCAGTTCCGTGACTCAGTGACAAGGTACCAGCTTCTGAGCAATGAGCGAGTCTTGAATGGCCCTTCCCGGAGCCACATTACATTTCACGTCCTATCCATCTCTCTGCAGGCCATACCAGTCGGTCAAGCTGCTCTACTCCATTGGCATCTTCTTCACCTACGCCCTCCAGTTCCACGTGCCGGCCGACATCATCCTCCCCTTCGCCGTCTCCCAGGTGTCAGAGAGGTGGACGCTGTTTGTAGACCTGTCTGTCCGCATAGCCTTGGTCTGTCTGACCTGTGAGTAGGATAAAAGGGCACCCTTTGCCCAAAGCTGTGCCTGTGAGCCACACTGGCGTCTGTCCCACTATCACTGGCTCTGCCACTTACCTTCTTTGCGACCTTGTGCAAGACACGTCGCCTCCCTGAACCTCAACTTTCCACCTGAAAAACGGGCTTACTTAAAATTTTTTTTTCCAACGTTTATTTATTTTTTGGGGGACAGAGAGAGACAGAGCATGAACGGGGGAGGGGCAGAGAGAGAGGGAAACCCAGAATCGGAAACAGGCTCCAGGCTCTGAGCCATCAGCCTAGAGCCTGACGCGGGGCTCGAACTCACAGACGGCGAGATTGTGACCTGGCTGAAGTCGGACGCTTAACCGACTGCGCCACCCAGGCGCCCCAAAACGGGCTTACTTAGAACCATCACATGTTGCAGACATCTCTGCTGCCTACACATGGAAAGTAGACACTGGCTGGTTTATGGGAGAAAAAAAAATACCATTCATTCAATCACGCTCCTATATGCCTGCTGTATGTATGCCAGGCACCATACTGACATTGTCAAATACTCATGACAGCCTAGCGACGTAATATCACCAACAGGAGGAACTGTGGCCCAGAGAAGTTGGGTAACACACTCGGATGATAGAGCTGCTAAGTGACAGAGCTGGGGTTTGAGCCACAGGTCGTGTAGTACCTAAGTCTGTTTTCCATCACGTGCCATATTCCTTCCTATCCTAAATTAAGATCGAGACACTTATCTAAAGTGGTGTCGAACTGCAGGGGAAAACAAGAGGCTGATTTGTTATAGTCTTAGCGATCATTTTTGGGATGCAATCTTTTCTCCTCTCCCCCTCTGATCTTCCTTCCTTAATGCTTCCTTCCATTCATTTATTCACTCTTTCATCCTACATTAGGTGCTGTTGTAGATGTTTGGGAAACATCATGAACAGGCTGGGGAATGTTTTCTCTGAAGCATGTCCAGAGAAAGGAAATGAGAAAAGGTGCCCCATGAGGAAAGGGAAAAAGAACTAGGGATGTTTTTCCTAGAGAAGCAAAGCCTTGGGGAATTTCTGTATCTGTCCTTAAGGGATATCTGTCTTTAAACACCTGTGGGATACTGTGCAAGAGAGAGAGAAAATGAAGTCTTAAAGACTCCAGGAGTCAGAGTTTAAAGTTGAGGAAATCCAGTCTCGGTTCAGGGTCAGGAGAAATTGTGTAAGTCTAGGAGCCTTCTAGCAGAAGAATATGCTATCCGATGTTACGCTTCACATAAATGGAGTTCTATTGGCAGAAACAGCACTCCTGCTCGATTTAAGGTATCACAGAGTTTCCAGTATATACCCAGGACATTTGGGCCCTGTAGCTCTATTGTGTTGAGATCATTCCTAGTAGGAATGGTCTAAGTTGAAGAGAAAAACTGAGGCCACTTGAGATCAGGGAAGGCAGTGCTAGACAGAGCTGACCTTCTAATGATATGCACTGCTTCTGTTATACCATGGGTGACCACTTCCTCCTCCTTTATTCATCTGTCAGTTCCATTATTCCTTATTCATTCAACAGTCATTTGTTGAGCACCTACTATTGTGCTAGGCACCCGGGATACAATAATGAATAATAAAGCAGACATGGCGCCTGCCCTCATGAGGCTTACCGTCGAGTAAGAAACATATGCAAGGAAATAATTATAGTGCGTTGTGATCAGTGTTAAGAGGGTACATAATGATGTAACATATGATGGTTAAGATCATAAGAAGAGGATGCCCTAAAAGCACACAAAGGTCCTATGCTTTAGCCTAGGCCAGGTCAGGAAGTCCTCTCCGGTGGAATGATGGTTCAGTTAAGACCTAAGAGACAAGTAGGAGGTAGAGGAGGAGTAAAGAATGTACCATGTGTAGGAAGCACGCTATGCGCGGATCTGAGGTAAGTACTTATGGCCTCTTTGGAGAACTAAAAGCAGCGGGGAGTGATAAGACACGAAGCCAGAGGATCTGGAAGGGCCCAAGTCATCAGGGACCTTGTGCTAAAGAGACTGGGCAATGGGGAACCGTGAAAGATCTGTGAGCAGTGGGTTGGCATGACCAGATATGAACCTTCTAGAGAACTCCTGCAGTCTATCTTGCATTATAGCTTTACTATAACATATTTTCTCTGCCCTGTCAGTGTGAGCTCTC
Organism: Prionailurus bengalensis; assembly: GCF_016509475.1. NCBI lineage: Eukaryota > Metazoa > Chordata > Mammalia > Carnivora > Felidae > Prionailurus > Prionailurus bengalensis. The sequence goes on from NC_057343.1 coordinate 196,763,290, forward strand.
CGGGAGGACACTGAGCTTTCTCTGTGCCTTCTCCAGTAAGCAATTTATTAAATACCTGGGGAGGGAAAATTGGACAGGACCATCCCATCAGAGGGGTGATGAATTCTCAACTGCAAGAGTTGATGAGTCTCTCTCATTCTCTGTTTGGATGTGTTGCAGCAATTTCAGAAAGAGGTGATATTTTCTTCAGATCCAGGAAGCTAGTATGGGTGCTTCCCAGGGCAGTTTTTTCCCTAATTTGTTCATAGGAAAATCATATGGTTGTACAAAGTGAAGTCACATGAACTGTATGTTTGTTCACTCAAACATTATTGAAATTGGACTCGCCTGGAGGAAGAGAAGGGAATGAAAGAGAAGAGAAGAGGAGGGAGCAGACATCTAAGATTCTGACAACAAATCCATCTCTCACTTTTTATTCATTCTTGCTTGTAGACAGTAGCTGTATTTTGTAGAGTAGTATAGATTCACAGTAGATTCAGTGTCTGAGTAAGAGTTAAATGTTTATTGAGCACTTACTATATACCAAGTTCTTTCATATACAAGGGAGGCAGCATAGTGGAGCAGAAAGAGGCTTAGATAGGCATTTCAATGGATTCTCATCTCAGAGAATGTATGACCTTGGCCACATCTCATTCCCTCTAGACCTCTAGATTTCCCCATCTCTTTAATGAGAACGTAATAATAGATAAGTGGTAGAGGAGACTTTCTAACAACTATGATATGTGAAAAACCCAAAGGAGGGGTGCCACCCAGGTGCCTGGGTGGCTTAGTCAGTGAAGTGTCAGACTCTTGATTTCAGCTCAGGTCAAGATCTCACAGTTCATGGGCTCAAACCCCGTGCCGAGCTCCACGCTGACAGCATGGAGCCTGTTTGGGATTCTCTCTCTCTCTTCCACTTGTGCTCTCTCTTGCTTAAAATAAATAGATAAGCTTAAAAAAAAATAAAAGGAGAGCACCTACATTGGTCTTTAAAACAGAGGTGGGAGTCCAGAGCCACAGTGCCTGACCTACTGTTCACGTCCTCGATGGGATCTTTTCCCACTATTCCCATTTTCCCATCGTTTCCCACCATCATTTCCCAAAATGGTCGGTCAGGCATCTGTGGGGTTATCAGGCTCCAAAGAAATGGTTTGTTTCTGAGCTCCCTTCTTGCAGGAACACTCAGTGATTCTAAATTTCTTCTCTCGTTGCAGGTGTCTCAGCCATCCTCATCCCCCGCCTGGACCTGGTCATCTCCTTTGTGGGCTCCGTGAGCAGCAGCGCCCTGGCCCTCATCATCCCGCCCCTCCTGGAGCTCATCACCTTTTATCCTGAAGACATGAGCTGTGTCACCATTGCAAAGGACATCATGATCAGCATCCTGGGCCTTTTGGGGTGTGTATTCGGGACATACCAAGCCCTCTATGAGTTGATCCAACCCATCGGCCATTCCGTAGCCAACGCCACAGGTGTCTATGCATAATTATCTATTTTTATTCTAATCGCCCTCCCCTCCTCCCACCCGCAACTTGACTTCCGTTGTGGATGTTATATACGTTTGTCAAACCCCAACATCTCTATATTAATTAGCGGCATCTTTATCTTTCCGGGAGAAATGGACCTGACACAAGTCAGTACTCATACCCCTCAGGGTATGCCTTTTTTGGTTTGGGATTGCTTCGGAGGTCTTTTGTACCTATGAACCAAACCCTCATCCGACCGTTTGTACCATCAGCCTCATTTACTGGGGAAAGGAATGCCATTCACTCATGACATTCCTGGAATGCATAGATGGAAACGCAAAAGCGATTGTTTTCTCTAATCTGCAGTTGCTGCCCTTAAGGCATAAGATTTAGAAAAGTGGATATTGGGGGAAGGGGGATTTTCTATTCACATATTCTTCTTTTTTTTAAGTTTGTTTATTTTGAGGGGGGGAGAGAGATAGAGAGAGAGAGAGAGAATCTCAAGCAGGCTTGATGCTGTTAGCGCTGAGCCCAACACGGGGCTTAGTCCCACGAACTGTGAGATCATTACCTGGGCCAAGATCAAGAGTTGGATGCTTAACCAACTGAGCCACCCAGGCTCAGATGTTGTTCTAAGTGGAAGAGTCACAGACAGAACAAAAACAGAACTTAGCAGTAATTTTACCCAACCATTTGGCCCTGCCACTAATTTCCCGTGGTATCTTGGTCAAGTTCCCTCACTCACTCTCTCTGACACCGTTTTCCCATCTATGAAATGAAGGACTAGACGGATCTGTTAAGGATTCATCTAGATCTGACATTCTGAAAGAGGAAAAAAAATTAATTTATCTTTCAACCACGTGTGAAAATCAAGGTGTTTGCCATCAGCAAGACATGCTATTGCCCCGGAGATACGTGCCTACCAGAAGTAGGGTAGGGATACAAATTTATTTCTTAGCAATCTGTCGTTACGGTAACTTCCCTACGTAGAAGCACATCACCTTTCTTTTTCTTCTCTGATATCTTAAGTCCACTTACAGCCATTTAGGCTGAAGAGGCTGAGCGATTTGTGTGAAGGAGAAGGATTTCATCATGTGCAAGGACTATCGACCTACTTAAAAAAAAATACCTAGTTTGGGGAAGGGTTTTGAAAAATAGACAATCTTATACTCTGCAGATGGGGGTATACATTGTTATGGCTTTTCTGAAGGGCAATTTTACAATACATAAGTCTTCAAATGTGTAGCCCTCTGACCCATTAAACCTGGGAATTTATCCTAAGAATATTTTGTGTTTGTAAAACTTTATGCAAAAGGAGAGCTTGTATTTTGATAATAGTAAAAAGTTGGAAACAAACATCCAACGTTAGGTTAAATTATGATTTATCCCAAATAAAATGGTATGATGCCCCCAAACATTACAAAAATTCAGCTATTGATATACAAATATATTTGTGGTTGATCAGTAGGGAAAATCTGTTTTATTAAAAATAGTATGTGAGATAGGGGTGCCTGGGTGGCTCAGTCGGTTGAGCATCCGACTTCAGCTCGGGTCATGATCTCACAGTCTGTGAGTTCTAGCCCTGTGTCGGGCTCTGTGCTGACAGCTCAGAGCCTGGGGCCTGTTTCAGATTCTGTGTCTCCCTCTCTCTCTGACCCTCCCCCATTCATGCTCTGTCTCTCTCTGTCTCAAAAATAAATAAAACGTTAAAAAAAAATTTTTTTAAATAGTATGTGAGATACATAAAAACATTTATATACATGTATATATATATATATATATATATGTATATATAATGGAATATTACTCAGCCTTCAAAAAGAATGAAACCTTGCCACTTGCAACAACATGGATTGAACTAAAGTGTATTATGCTAAGTGAAATAAGTCAGTCAGAGAAAGACATATGATTTCACTTATATGTGGAATTTAGGAAACAGATGAATATGTGGGAAGGGGGAAAAAAAGAGAGAGGGAAGCAAACCATGAGAGACTCTTAATGATAGAGAACAAACTGAGAGTTGATGGAGGGAGGTGGGTGGGGAACGTGCTAAGTGGGTGGTGGGCATTAAGGAGGGATCTTGTTATATAAGGAGTGCTGGGTGTTATGTGTAAGTGACGAATCACTAAATTCTATTCCTGAACCAATATTACACTATATGTGAACTAACTAGAATGTAAATAAAATAATAAAAATTAATACTTGGAGGAAACAAAAGAAATCATCTCTTACACCAAGACCACACACACACACACACACAAAATCCAGGGTTGGTTTAACATTTGAAATCAGTGTAATTCACCGTTATTAACAAACTAGAAAAGAAAAAATAAATGATCGTCTCAATGGACACGGAAAGGCATTTGGTGAAATCCAACATCTATCCTTAATCTAAAACTCCCAGCAACTAGGAATACAAGGGGATTTCACAACCAGTAAAAAGCATCTATGAAAACCTACAGCTAATGTCATACTTGACGGAAAAAACGGAATACTTTCCCTGTAAGATCAGAAGCAAATCAGAGACTTCTGTTCAATATTGTGCCAGATATCCAGACAATGAAATTAGGCAAGAAGAAGAAGTAAACAGCATCCAGATTGGAAAGGAAGAAATAACTGTTTCTATGAAGATGGCATAATACCAACGCAGAAAATCCAATGGAATCTGCAAAATGCTACTACTAATTGGTTTACAAAGCTTCAGGATACAAGGTCAATATACAAAATCCAACTGTATTTCTCTATACTAGTTGCAAACAATCAGAAGTTGCACTTATGATTGCATCAAAAATATGCAGTAATTGGGGGTAACTCTCATGGCAGATATGAAACACCTGTTAAAAACTATAATATATAATCTTCATAAAGACTAATATATTGCTAAAAGAAATTAACACCTAAATAAGTGGAGAAATACACCTTGTTCATGACTCAGAAGACTCTGGGGTTCAGATATCAATTCTCACCAAAGTCAGCAGGCTTTTGTGTGTGTGTGTGTGTGTGTGTGTGTGTGTATAAGTTGATCAGCTGATTCTAAAATTCATTTGAAAATGTAAAGGACCTAGAATAGCCAAAATATCTTTTAAGAAGAACAAAGTTGGTGTGCTAATGTTGCCTGATTTCAAGAATTATAACAAAGATAGGGGCTGGGTGGCTTGGTCGCTTAAGTGTCCGACTTCAGCTCAGGTTATGATCTCACGGTTCATGAGTTCGAGCCCCACATCGGGCTGTCTGCTGTTGGTGCAGAACCCACTTCAGATCCTCTGTCTCCCTCTCTCTGCCCCTCCCACACTCTCGCACCCACGCATTCTCTCCTTCTCTCTCAAAAATAAATATTTTTTAAAAAAGAAAACGGATGAACATAAGGGAAGGGAAGGAAAAATATGATAAAAGCAGAGAGGAAGGCAACCCATATGAGACTCTTAAATACAGAGAACAAACAGGGTTGTTGGAGGGGAAGTGAGTGGGGGGGATGGGCTAAATGGGTGATGGGCATTTAAAAGGGCACTTGCAGGGATGGGCACCTGATGTCATATGTAAGGATGAAGCACTGGGTTATACTCCTGAAACCAACACTACACAGTATGTTAACTAACTTGACTTTAAATAAATTAATTTAAAAAAACAACACTCATATCCAGAATACATGAAGAACTCTCAAAGCCTAGCGGTAAGAAAACAACTTCATCTTTTTAAATAGGCAAAGGTTTGAACAGACCTGTTACCAAAGAAGATATATGGATGGTAAATAAACATATGAAAATAATGTTCAACATCAGTCGTAATTAGGGAAATCCAAATAAAAACCATAATGAGATACCACTATGTATTTGTTAGAAAGGCTGACCCTATTAAAAGACCGACCATAGTGGTGTTGGCAAGGATATGGAGGAACTGGAACTCCCCTAAGAGAAAAGGAAGCATATAGCTATAAAACGACTTGTACAAGCTACACGTTCTTGTACAAGCTACAATAAAGCTACATGTTCATGGTAGCTTTATCATAGTTGAAAATGCCACCTGCTCTGTAGGGACAGAAAGCATATCTAGTTGCTTAAAGGGGAAAGGGGAGGCAGAATGAGCAGCAAGTATTACAAAAGGGCATGCGGAAACTCTTCGAAGTGATGGATAATGTGTTCCCAATTTTGGGAAGATGGTTTCCCAATTCTGTGTGTCTATTTCAAAACTTACCAAGTATAGTCTCTAAGCTACACGCAGTTTAATGGTTATCAACTATACCTCAATACAGCTGTTAAAAATAAAATGTGAAGCATGATTCCATTTTGGCTCTTTTTTAAAAAGAAGTCATATGCATATAGTCAAGGAATTTTGAAGGGTATGCAGAACACAAAACATTTTGGGAATTTTCACCAAGTCGATTGACTTAAGAGTGAAATTTTATGCTTTTCTTTTCTTCTTTCTTTCTTTCTTTCTTTCTTTCATCTTTCTTTTTCTTACCTCTGTTATTGCATTTTTAACAGTGATGTATTGATTTTGGGGCGCCTGGGTGGCTCAGTTGGTTAGGCGACCAACTTCGGCTCAGGTCATAATCTCGCAGTTTGTGAGTTCAAGCCCCACGTCAGGCTCTGTGCTGACAGCTCAGAGCCTGGAGCCTGCTTCGGATTCTGTGTCTCCCCTTCTCTCTGCCCCTCCCCTGCTCACGCTCTGTGTCTCTCTGTCTCTCAGTAATAAATAAACGTTTAAAAAAAAAAAACGTGATGTATTGATTTTATAACTAAAGCAACTTCATGTGAGGGGAAAATGTAACGATTATTTGTGTCACTCTAATGGAAACACCATTTTAAAGAAACGTTTTATTGTGAGTTGTAGCAGTATATATGGAAAAGTATATAAAGCATAAGTCTATAGTGTAATGAACATGTATAGGTAACGTCACTCTTCAAAGCCACCCTCTATTACGTGATTGATGCTATGGAATCCCAGGAATCCCAGCTGGAGTTAGAGCCCTCATCCTCAGTGAATCATTATTTTTTTACCAACGGTCCAATGTCAAGCAACGACCTCTTGGAGGAGATGTAAAGTAGCTATGAAAGAGAGGGAGGTAGAGAGGAGCATCCCATCACTAAATAAGAAAGCTATAAGCCAATAATAAAATCGTTGCTCTTTTGGGACCCAGACCATGCATGAGTGTGGAGAAGGTGAGGCTTTGGGGAATATATGGAAACCTTCGCATAGAATATAGAAGAATAGGGGCGCCTGGGTGGCGCAGTCGGTTAAGCGTCCGACTTCAGCCAGGTCACGATCTCGCGGACCGTGAGTTCGAGCCCCGAGTCGGGCTCTGGGCTGATGGCTCAGAGCCTGGAGCCTGTTTCCGATTCTGTGTCTCCCTCTCTCTCTGCCCCTCCCCCGTTCATGCTCTGTCTCTCTCTGTCCCAAAAATAAATAAACGTTGAAAAAAAAATTTGAAAAAAAAAAAGAATATAGAAGAATAAAATGCAGGTAAGACCATGGTTTATGATTTCGGGGTGGGGAAGGGGATGGTCATACACCTTGTTGAGATTTTAATGGAAGCTACGGACCCTCCATAAAATTCACATAAGCGCATACATGCTAAATTTTACATGCAATTTCAGAGACAGTCACAAAGTCCATGACGTTAATAGACCCTGTGTTGCAAAATACCTCTGGAAAAAGGAATGTAAGATTTTCTGCTTCTCAGAGCATTGAACGACCTACATACAGACAGGTAGCCAATCTAACTGGCAGAGGCTTGAATGCAAAACAGAGTGCTGCAAAATCAGATTAGGGAGGTAAACTACCAGACAAGGAACCCCAGGCCACCACGTGACTCATACAACACACACTTTCTGATGGCAACTGGCACTCTGAGATCACAGGACCCAAACTGGTCATTCCAGTTGCTACAACGTAGGCTGAATTCTCCACTGCCATATGCCTTGGACCTGGTTATTGGCTGGAGGGGGGATTCCTGTCCCCCAGGACCCTCACAAATATTTCCCATTGCAGTTCTCTGCTGGACAAATATGATCAATCTTAAAATGATGGAGCTGGACTATGATTGGGGTGTAGAGTGGAAAGATATGCAACATCATTTTAAAGAGAGGCTTAATTTGGATCTTCAGCAAGCCCATTGAAAGAAAGAACTGGGATTGCTACATAGAGCCCAAGCTGAGATTGCTAAGCAGTACAAGTCCCCCCTGGGCGAGTGTGGAGGCAGCAGCAGAAGTCACCCGTGTGAAGCTGAGGCATTCAGAGTTGGCTCCAAGTGAACATTAGTGACATAAGTGCAATGGTTTTCTTTTTTAAGTTTATTTATTTTGAGAGAGAGAGAGTGCACACGCACAAGCGGGGGACAGGCAGAGAGAGGGACAGAGAGAGAATCCCAAACAAGCTCTGCACAGTCAGTGCAGAGCCCGAAGCAGGGCTCAAACCCATGAACCTCGAGATCATGACCTGAGCCAAAATCAGGAGTCAGAAGGCTGACTGAGCCACCCAGGCGCCCCAGTGCAATGGTTTATAAGCCACAGTGCCCCCTTGGAAATGACACTAAAAGGCAAATTCCTAAGGTTGGACAAGATTTGCTATTGGCAAACAATGTCCAGGCTGATCCAGCCAACATAGGAGCCTGCCCTCAAGCAATTTCCTGAGTTTAAAGATCAAAGAAAAGTGGGTGGGGGCAGAACTTTTACCTGGTACGCCAATACCACTTGAAAGTGAAATAGAGATGATAGGACTCTCGAAAGGGAAACTCTTCAGGACGACTCGAACTTAGGAAGCCAGACTTAAAGTTCAGGGGGGTAAGCCACCAGACACAGAAGCTCAGGCACCGTGTGACGAGTATAACACACTCTCTGATTGCAACCAGCACCCTGAGATCACTGACAGGACCCAAGTGGTCATTCTAGTTGCAACAACGTAGGATAAATTCTCTGCTGTCTGTGCTTCTTTGGCAAAATCTGGGACCTGGCAATTGAGACCCAACTGGACCCAGTTGCAAGGCCCCAGGTGATCTGAATCCTCCCCACCCTCCCCCACCCTCATCCCTGCCCACTCCAGCTTCATCTTGCACCTGTAGCAAATTTTCCTTCCAGTCTTAATGGTCCTTGTCCATCTCCCTAAAAGCACCATGTTCCCCCTTTGCTGCAGAGGTTCCATATATGCTGTTCCTCTCTTTACCTACTTAATTCCTCATTTTTCAGATGTCAGCTATCACTTCCCCCACGAAAACCCTCTCTGACTTCAGGCACCGACCCAGATTCTGCAGTCTCCCTTAACCTCCATTTTGGAACACATCACATATTTGCATAAATGTTTGTCTCCCTTCCTGGACTGAAGTTCCATGAGCTAGTTCTCAAAAATGGAAACTTCAGCAATATATTTTTACAAACTTTTATCTTGAAAAAGACTTTAAGGTGGCAAAAACAGTACAGAGTTCCCAATATACCTTGCACCTAGCTTTCACTAATGTTAACATCTTCCATAACCCTAGTGCAATGACCAAAGCCAAGTCATTTACAGTGGTGAAATTCTGAACTCCACTCATCTCGTGGTTGATTTTCATCCTGCTCTGGCTATGAGGAACATTATTATGGTTCTAAGAGCCACAGTTACACAAAAAGCTATAGTCAGAACTGTCCCACCCCCTTCATCCTTTACACCCTATCGTTTCTCCTTCTTGTCACAATATTCCTACCTACCCCCTGTACATAACTAATCTCTTTAGTTTCTGGCTTATCTTAGTTTCTACAAATGAGCAAACGCATTTGTATTTATTTCTACCCAACCCTTCTTTCTTACATGAAAAGTAGCACATTACACTTCTCTGTACTGTGCCTTTGCACTTAACGATATATCCTGGAAATAACTCAAAATGGATTCAAAGATCTTCCTCCTTCTTTTCTATAGCAAATAGTACTCGGTGTGGACATGCTATGTTCAGTCACTTTCTCATAGACATTTGCATTTCCAAGATTTGCAATCACAACGCTGCAGTGAATCATCTCATGCAGGTGTATTTTCGTCTTGTTGGAGATGTATCGTAAGAGGAAATTCCCAGTGCTGGCATGTTGGGTCAAAGAGCAAGCACTTTTTTTTAAGTTTGTTCATTGACTTTTGAGAGAGGCAGCAGGGGAGGGGCAGAGAGAGTGGGCAGGATCTAAAGCAGGCTGTGTGCTGACAGCTTAGAGCCCGATGCCGGGCTTGAACGCAGGAACCATGAGACCATGACCTGAGCCGAAGTCAGATGCTTCACCGACTGAGCCACCCAGGCGCCCCAAGAGTGGCGCTTTTGAAGTTTAGTTAGGTTGTCAAGGGTCATACTACTTTGCACTCCCACCAACTGTGAAGGGCCTGTTGCCCTATAGTTTTCCCAGAAGTGTGGTTGTATTTGTGTTTTCATCAGCCTGAAAAGTGATTCTTTCAGTATTGTTTTGATTTACATTTCTCTCATCATGGGCAAGTTTGCACATTTTTCATGCGCAATTTTTACATGGGCCATTTTTACATCTTAGTGTATGTGAGATAGAGAAGAGTTGTTTATTTAGGTCTTTTCTCAATTTTTTCCGTCAGGTTTTTAGTCCTTTAACTGTTTAATTCTTTATATAGTAGAAATATCAGCCCTTTGTCCATATGTGCTATAAATATTTTCTTCCAGTCTTTTGACTTTATGGTATTTCTTGCTGAGGGAATTTTCTAGGTCTATGTAGTCACATGTATCCATCTTTTACCATCTCTGGAGTTTTCACCTGTTTTTAGTACAGGTATGGTTTCATCTTCTGACTTTTAGACCCTGGATCCCTTTGGAGTTTATTCTGCATACGGTGTGAAGTGTGAATCTAATTTCAACTTTTTCCAAGTGGCTTCCCAGTCGGCACAGCACCATTTCTTAAAAATTCTCTCTTGCCTATGATTTAAGATTTCTTGCCTCCTCCCGAGAACTGGGGGAGCATTTGACCCAAGAGCCTGGCATGAAATGGAAACATTAACCAAGCTCATGAGACTCCATTCTGAGATCTGAACTAAAGAACAACTGTGAGAATAAGACCAAAAAAGGCCAACAAGGGAAAAGGCTGGAGAGGTCACCGAGTGACAGGAAAGCAAAAAAGCAAACCAAGGAAAGTTGGATGGTGATGATGCAGAACGAAGCAGAAATACCAAGCAGCTCAAGAGGCAGAAACAGAAGAGACGGTCCCCGGGATCGCCTGGGCTCCGCGACAAACCTCCCTGGCAGGAACAGCTCACCACAGACAAGCTGCTAAAATGCCGAGATGTGCTCCATGGACAAATACACGGCCAAGACAAAGGAGGAATTGTCAGCAAGTTAAAAAGGTTTATTGCCATTCCGGGCTTCAAATGAGCCCAGAAACTGGGGGTGATCTGTGGGTCAGTAAGTTGTCATGGAGGACGGGACGATGGACGAATCCAGGCACCTGATGTGAGGCCACCGTTCTTCGCTGGATCCTTGCTCTACAGAGCAGCTGCTGGTGGGTTCCAGCTCTTTCAGTGTCTGCCCCACTCACCCTGACAGCGCTCCCAGGCTGGGGCAGGCTGCCTCACGATCCCCGCGGCTCACAGCTCGGAGAGGCTGCGTCCCCGTCCCCTAGCGCTGGAAGAGGCTGCTCCGTGGGTCAGACACTATCGGTTTGTACACATGGAGGGAGGGAGAGACGGTACAGGACGAGCGGTCTCAAGACTGAAAGGGCAGGGGGAATGCAGGTTTGTACATCAGAGGTCACAAACTGGCCATCCGGGGCCAGATTTCCCCACTGACAAGTCTGTTTGGCCCTTTTGGCGTGCACAGTGTCTTAAAAAATAATTAGTTGCCAATATTTAAAAACTCTAAGATTTCATATAAAAGTCTGGATTTCTGGCCTCGCCGGGGGGTTTGGGGGGGGGGGATGGAATTGAGAATATTTGGCAATACTGGGCCCACAACATTCTCTGGTGACACCAAGTGGCCATAGTTCCATAGCAGCTGCCCCTAAGGGCTGAATGCACTCTTTCTGACTCATCCCAGGCCCCATCATCCCTGATAATATCCCAGCTCAAGACTGGACATCAGCTGCCTTGTAACAATGCATATGTGCTGCTGTAAAAAGGGAAAAAAACATGCTGGAAGCAATATGTTCCTGGTGGTCCTGGTCGCTTGTGCTTGGCCCTGTAGGCACCTGAGTTTGTAACCTATCTTAAATACATAGGAGCATTCTTAAATACCTCTCCCAGTGAAGCCTTCTGCTACATGCCCTGCCTCTCCAGGATACGCTATGTCCCACCGTTCACTGAGTAAATCTAGAAAAGAATACTGAATTAATCATAGGAGTTAATGGAGGAACCGACGGAGATGAACTACTGCAGCCCCTTCGTTGTAACAGGGGATTAGAGTAAAACACCAACTGTTAATACTCTCATTCTGTTTTGGAGTCAGTGACAAAAAAAAAAAAAAATTTAAAGAAAATCACGAAGGTACTTCAGGAAACCAAGATGGGGTCAGTCTGAGCTTGAGGGTACAAAATATATTGGTCCCGTTCCTTGACTGTTTAGAAACAGAGTTAAGCTCTTAGAAAGCCACAGGGTTGAGGAGGGAAATGGAGCGGCCAGCATGGCAGGTGCCGCGGGCTATCAAGCACTGCCCAGCTCCTCCCTAGGTTGGGGCTGCCTGGCCGCGTCTAAAATGTCGGTGGCACAGAATGATTTTCAGCAAGGGTAGTGGTGTCGTTGCAGAAATGGGCTTGAAGGGGGACAGAGAGTCAGACTTGGACCTTGGCAAATGCAAGACAGAAGAAGAGGGCCATCTTCCTCACACCCCTTCATTCTGCTGTGGCTGGTGCCACATTATTTGCCCTTCAGAGAGGCAGAGATCTTGACACAGCCCAGACGCTCCCCACCGCTGCTGAGGACCGTCTTGATGCGGTAGTGCCCAGAGCTAAGCCAGCCGGGCACCTCCAGCTGGGGCAGGGTGAAATCACTCTCCGGCAGTGAGTAGACGCCCTGCAGGAAAACCCAGGGGTCACAGGTCAGTGGCAGCCTCCTGATGGGACTCTCCTGCAGTTGCCTGTCGGACTGCAGCCACGAACCTGCTCCTCCTCCCACTCTCCCGACAAGCACGCAAGATTAGAGATCACCATAGCCCTACAGAGCACGAAGTGTGATCGCTAAAGGGCAGGGGAGGGCACACTTCAGTGCAAGTCTCCCGGTTCGAACACAGGTGGAGAAACCAAGGCTTCCGGAAGATAAGCGGTTTGGGATAGATCACACCCACTTACATCCACAGACATCTAGGTCTGCAGGAGGAGAAGGCAAGAACCCTTCTCTCCAGACCCCATGTCTTTACTCCAGCCCCAGAAATGATGCTCTCCCTCCCTGAGTACGTACTGCTTTGAAGGGACAGTGGCAGGGAAGCCCATAGGTGTGCAGGGGCTCTGGGCAGGGCTCTCCAGGGGGAATTACAGTGTCAATTATTTGGCAGAAGTCTTCATAGGTACAGCTGCCAATTTGTTCCACACATGGGACTTTGGCCCAGAAGCCAGCCACTTCTTTTTCCACAGTTAGCTCCACCTGGCGAGACAGAGTTTGAAAAACCATAAATCCCAAGGCAAACATACCAGCTCCTCTACATCTTTGAAAGGTCAGCATTTCATTTTAATCACAGAATCTCTAACTAGATGGGGTCTTGGAGATATTCGGATTCAGAAATGACAATACTGCGGCACATGTTCCATTGCTAACCTTTTCCTGTGCCTGAGGCAGATATTAATAATTGCTGTGATTTTTTTTTTTTCTCCCTGTTGACTGAACCACCGTCTTAGGTTTCTTTAGATAGTCATTTCCACTGGTTAAAGCGAACACTCGAGTTGAAATGCATTCGTCCTTGAACTGCTAACTGGCTAATTGGCATTGCTTCCTCGATCTCCCTTCTCGGCCCAACCCTGGCTTTACAACCCTCCTCTGTGGAGAACTTCAGGCGGTACCACCAGCCGATCAGAGCTGGTGACCAACATGAAACTGATTCGCTATTCTTGGATCAAACTTTCTCTGTCAAGCCATAAAGGACAGAATTTGAAACAAGAGAAATTCATAGGGAGATCACTTTGGGATTGATGTAAGGAAGATCTTACCAACCACAGCTAGGGTGCAACAGACAGAACTACCACGAGAAGTGGCGGGCTCCCTGGACCCAGCCACGGAAGGACCCCTGAGCCCAGAGAGAAGCTAGATGAGAAGATCTGTGATGCGTTTCACACCTCCACGCCATCATGATTGAACTCCTGTTCTAGAGCTTGCGGCTGACCCAGAAGTGGCCAGACCTCCAGGTGGACATGCCAGCTGAGCCTGGCCCATGCTAAACATTCACTAAGTGAGTAGTCTCTCTGGACCATGTTCGTGCCCCACCAAATGTATCAAGGGAAAACAGAAAAGGGCTGAAGGAAGCGAGCTCATTCAAGCATCTGATTCCGTATGGGCAGGAAACTACAACTTTAGGATCCCTTTCAGCTCTGACATTGTAGCATTCTATGTTCCTCAGCCTCAAGGCTTGCTTGATTTAGGGCTTTTGTTTCTAATAGACAAACCCTGGTGGGCACTTATTCCCCCAGAGCCTGCTGGGTTTTTTAGGCTGGCTCCCCAGGCTGTCAGCTATCCAACTTCCCCAGAGGTCAGGACCCAGTCCCAGGCCTAAGGGAGACGTCAATATAGCCTGTGGACAAACTCAAACTACTTCTCTGGCTGACCTCAGGCCGCTCTGCTGACACACACATTATCCCGCATGGTCCCCTCCCGGCCTTCTTTTCTGCTCTCCTGCCAAACCTGCCCCAGCCCCTTTGCACTGAAAGAGTATTTGGAAAGCTACTCCAGCCATGTCCTAGTGTTGTGCCCTGGTGGGGAGCTACTGCTCGTTTCGCCCTTTCCCTTACCGGCAAAAGCAGGGTATTTTAGAGTGCCTAGCTTTCTCACACCACCCCACCACAGAGTGAGACAATGGCTGTAAATCACTTAGTGGTGGTGCCTGAAATCCAGACGTTAACTCCTGCATGACAACCTGTCCCACCTTCTCTCTTAGCCAGTACCATCTCCCCAGCTCTTGCTTCACCAACACCCCAATGAAAATGGTTGAGCCAGATGTGCCCTGAACAAGATGAGGGGGCCAGCGGGGGCCAAGTCCTGCCTGGGGTGTTCCCCCCCAGGCTGGAAGGCTGTGGGGCTGTACCGCCAGAAGGCACCGTGCCTCCCCCAGCCAGGACAAGCACAGTACAGGAGGTACTCAGCACAGAAGGCAACAGGAGCTTTTGAGGCAGCAGCCATGCCTACCATTTGGGGATTGCAAATCATGGCTCATTTCCCAATCCCTGTTCTCAACCTACTTGCTCCTCTGGCTCAGGAAAGCAAGCAAGGCTGGGCCCTAAGTCCAGCCGTCTCTCCAGTCCAAGACTTCCTTGGCAGTTAGATAGCTCAGATAGATTACCTTAATAAACTTGTGGTCATGGGACCTGTCCTGAAAACAAGACAGACAGAGGCACTGACAGGTAAGCGAGGCAGGATCCCTGCGCCTGCTGGGGCCCGTGGGCAGGTCCCTTCCCCATCAGGCGTCCACTCCTCCAACTTAACAATGGAATATTTGGATCTCATGATCTCAAAGAGACCTACCAGTTCTGACATCCTGAGCATAAAAATTTCTTACAGGTTGAAAAGAAATTATTTCTTTTGGCTTCCACCACAGGGATAGACACACAAAGGCTCTAGATCTAGACACTCTGATAGCAACTGAAAGGGAGCCAACTGAAAGGGAGGCAGTTATAGAGGTCTCAGGCAGGGGCACTGCAGGTACATGACTTTAGTGGGTGGGGGGGGAGTCCAAACCATCCGGACTGAAAGCCATATGTCAAAAAGCCCAAAATAAGCACATATGCCAAACGAAGCAGCAATTTATGATTCCTCAGGATAGGAAAGCTAGGGTCCAGGCTGGAACTTGAGAGAGGACCCTCAGAAGGGACTTAGTATGCCAAATCCAGTGGAGCAAGTCAAAAGAGGAAAAGGGAGTTCCAGGGGTAGGTTCAGTCTTGCCCTTGGCTCATGGAATCTGGGCATCCAGCTTCTAAACACTGAAGCAGGGGCTAAGTCCATCCAGGTCCAAGATGGGACTCTGGATTAAAAAAAAAAAAAATCTACTTCAGCAAGATCAGAGGAAGAGGATGGGCTGGCTCTCCTGCTAGCAGGCTGTGTGGGCCTGGACCACTCGCTCCCTGGGCCTCAGTAACAAGGGGTAGAAGCCACTGATCTCAAGAGGCCTCCAGGTTCATAAGGGGCTACAGTCTGAGCAACTCTCCCAAGGGGGTCTCTGCCAGGCAAGGGAAAGTTCTGGAGCACTCTCCTGCAAATACACCGAGCACTAAGTCCACCTCCTTGCCAAGAAGAGTTCAGGAACAGGGAACACAACAAAAGGACACCAGCCTTGAATGTGCTAATAACTCCAGGACCCGGGGCAGGTCACACCTGAGAGTCTTTACTCCAGCCCCAGAAATGATGCTCTCCCTCCCTGAGTACGTACTGCTTTAAAGGGACAGTGGCTCACACCTGAGAGTCTCCCTTTCCCTGATCTGTAAGATGAGGCTAATCATCTTTTCTCCTACACAAGTGTTCAGAGGCTTTCATTTAATAGCTAATATGCATATACCCTGAAAAGTAAAGGAACAAAACCAAAAATAAATGCGTAAGAGAAATGTAGGGGGAAGGGAAAGGGCCAAGAGAATCTGAGCTCGGTTTTTACAAAGTGCAATGGCCCAAATTTGTAACAGGTAAGGAAAGGGGAGGTCTGTCTTAATGGCCTTTGAAGAAGGCATGAAAAGCAGGCTGGGGGCAGAAGGAGCTCACTGGCTTTTTCCTTCCATGTCAGATGCACAGCATCAGGGAAAAGCCAGCATTCTGTGTAATGGTGAGAGGAGAGCAAGCATCGTGGCACCTGCCAAAGAGCCCTACACTCCACATTCAGCAGAAGGAGCATGGAAATGGCACTTGTGTGACTCTCATAGATTATCTCTTGATAAACAGCTAAAGAAAATGCAATGATCGGGGTACCTGGGTGGCTCAGTCAGTTAAGCCTCTGACCTGCTCTAGTCATGATCTCACAGCTTGTGAGTTCAAGCCCCATGTCAGGCTCTGTGCTGACAACTCAGAGCCTGGAGCCTGCTTCAGATTTTGTGTCTCCCTCTCTCTCTGCCCCTCCCCATGCTCATGCTTTCTCCCTCTCTCAAAAATAAATAAAACATTAGAAAAAGTTGAAAAAGAAAATGCAATGATCTAGCTTGGAGAAGACTTGGAAGGAGGTACAAGGGAAGACAGGGCCCAAGAGCTGTCCACACATCCAGGGCTTCTGTCTGGGGCCACAGGAAAAGACTGACACTAACTGAACCATTAACAAGAGTTGACATGTACCGAGCAGGTCTTGTGCAAAGCACTCTATGTTATTAACACAGTAAATGCCCGTGTGAGAAGTAAGGGAGATGATTCATTTTCAGAAGTACCAAATAAAAGCTGTATTGTCTAATTAACAACAGGTTTACAACCAACTGGAAAATGTACGAACCCCTCCCCCGCCACAGTGGAGTCCCAAACCCTCCGACACTTCGCTTCCTGGTTCTTCCCCTCTCCGTTTCTTGGCTTTGCAATGAACATGCACCAAAGAACTGAAGTCTCTGCATCACCTCAAAGAATGTACATTTGTTCCAATCAGACTACTTTTTGCCTTACATGGGCATAGGCTGTAACCTCTGTAGTGCTCAGCCAATGAGGAATCAGGGGAGGGACTTGCAGGCTAGGAGATAAATTGCCTGCTGTAACCGCCCCAAGTGTGCCTCCCTGAGTGTGCCTCTCCATCAGACACCCGCTCTTGCAAGAACATTCCTTAAAGCCTCGCTGCACTGTGCTCTGAGTCTCCACGCACCCCCTTTGAGTCAGTGAGTTTACTTCTCCAGTCCACAAGCAACCTATGAGGTAGCTGTGACTCAGCCAAGTCTAAGGGCAGTTATAGACACAGATTCCAAATCAGAAACTGTTTATTTTTTTTAACTGTTCAAATATTTTTTAGAGAGAGAGAAAAAAATCTCAAGAAGGCTCCATACTCAGTGCAGAGCCTAAAGTGGGTCTCGATGCCAGAACTGTGAGATCCAAGACCTGAGCCGCAATCAAGAGTCGGACACTCAACTGACTGAGCCACCCAGGCACCTGCAGAAACCTTTTAAAGAATCAAAGCAACACTGGTGCTAGAATATCTGCAAAAGGATAATCTGAAGGGCTTATCAGAATATGGAATAAAGGCACCAATTCAAAGTAGTAAGAAGGATACAATGTATGGTATTTAAAAAGCCTTCATTGTTCTTTAAAAAAAAAAAAGCTACAAATTAAAAAAAAAAAAAAAAAAAGAAGCATGTAAATAGCCACCCCCCAAAATAGGCAACAGGCATGAACAAACTGGCTCTTCCCAGAGTAAACACAAAAGGCAAGAAAACTTATGAAAGACATTTAACCTCATTAGGAATGACATAGAATACTGGAAAACATTTTCAGAAAATGCTCAGTATCAACAAATGTGTGGAAAAAGGCAAATCCCTTGCTGGCTAGGGAATACATGGGCTCAAACATCTGAAGGCACTTGGGCAGTATGTATCTAAAGACCTAAAAAAGTCTCTGTCTAGATAGTCAGAAAAGTACAAAAAGATACATTACAAGGATAATTTCAGCAAAGGTGTTTATACCAGCCAAAAAATAAACAAAAGCCAGACAAACAAACAAAAAACCACCCCGGAAACAAACTAAATGTCTGACAATAGATTTGTTAAGTATATCAGGACAGATCTACAACAGAATATTTCTGCCAAAAAAAAAAAAAAAAAATGATGCCAAACACCATACAAAGAAGTATAGAGGGGCAACCTGTGTGGCTCAGTCATTTAAGCATTTGACTTCGGCTCAGGTCATGATCTCAAGGTTCGGGGGTTCGAGCCCCGCGTTGGGCTCTGGGCTGACAGCTCTGAGCCTGGAGCCTGCTTCAAATTCTGTATCTCCCTCTCTCTCTCCCCCTCCCCGCACAAGCTCTGTCTCTCTCTCTCAAACATAAACATTAAAAGAAAATTTAAAAAGAAACAAACAAACAAACAAACAAACAAACAACATACAGTATGATGCCCCAAAAAGCAAGTTTAACAGCACATGCCACAAAAACCCATTCGTGTGGGGAGGCTGGATGGCTCGGTTGGTTAAACATCCCACTCTTGGTCTTGGCGCAGGTCATGATATCACGGTTCATAGGTTGGAGCCCCATATTGGACTCTGCACTGACAGTGCAGGGGCTGCTTGGGATTCCCTCTCTCTCTCTCTCTCTCTCTCTCTCCCTCCCTCCCTCCCCTGCTCACGCTCTCCCTCTCTCTCTCAAAATAAATAAACATTAACAAAAAAACCATTAGTATAAATGTACATATATTTACAACTGTAGAAAACATTCTGACAATATGTAAATAGCTAATAATGACTCTCATGAGGACTGAGATTACAGGAGGACATTTACAAGAAGCATGGCTTATTTTCATACATACCCATTCAAAATATGTGTGGGGGGACAGTTCCAGAGCCGAGCCTACCAAATGTTAAAAGTGCTTATCCCTGATCACTGGGTAGTGAGATTTCAGGCGAGTTAATTTTACCCCTTTTGACCATGTGTATTTTCTAAAGGGACAACATAGTATTTACTAAGTGATATGTCTGTTTGTCCAAAACAAAACTGCCCAACTGGAGTTATCAGACAGTCTATGAATGTCCACATCCTTTGCTGCTCTGGGATTCCAGGATTGCACAATTACTCACCGTTGCCTGAGCATACATCCATCAGGACCCCTGCCAGCTGGCCCGTGGCACCTTCCCTCCAGCACCCCCTGCCCTGACCCCGCCGCCCACCCCCAAGCTCACCTTTTGAGGACTAGTGAGGGGGACTTCAGTCCGGGCCTCGACGCTAACAGTCAAGTTCCCAGGAAAGGCAATGGGGTCAGGTTCCAGAGTCAGGCTTTTGATCACGGCAGGGTCCTTCCCCTCATCACAGTTATCCCAGGAAAAGCTACTGAGCTGGGATGGCCAGGGACAATCAGACAGAAAGAAAAGAAAGGTCAGAAACAACAACAGAACAGGCTACTGATGGCATGACGTTGGGCAAGGTGCCTCCCCTCCCCGGGCTTTATCTGCAACTCCGTATCTGTAGGCCCAGGATAACGTCTGTACCCATTCTAAAAGACTCGAAAGACATCATCTCCCAAAATATGCTGTCAAGTATAAAGTACAATATACCAGACCTTGAGCTTCATATCCACCCACAGTAGGTACCTTCTCTGATTGCCCACCCCCTGACCCCAACCACCCCTCTCCAGCCAGTCTTGGTATCTCCTTAGAGGGAAGCCCCAGAGGATTCACCTTTGCAGCCCCGTGTCCAGGACCTTATTCAGGTCACACCAGTGCCCAATCCATGGCCAGGAACAATAGGAAACTTAACATAGTGGGAAAGCCCACCCTCAAGGGGTATGCAATTGGCCCAGGGAGAGACTTGGACACACATGGAGAGACCCCCAGTGGGCTGCTTGTTGATGAATCCCAATGAATGAGCTTCACCAGTCTTAACCAGTGCTTCCTTCCTCTCATCCTATTGCCCATGCCCTTCCCCATCTGGGTCACCCTCCCCGCTCTGCTGAGCCACTTCCTCTTCTTTCTCCACATCCCCCAGAGGTCTCCAGATTCCACCATCTTGTCTGGATACACATGACCACTCACTCCCCACTCCCACAGAACCCTGCCTGCTTGTCTATGATCTTTAACATTTCCTACATAGTGCAGACTCTGCTCGCCCACTCACACCCTTCCCAGCCTCCTGAAGACCACCTATGAGATACTTCAAATACTCCCACAATGCACATCCCATCTTGGAAGGAAAATCTACCACCCCCAAGCCCCCAAGCCCATCCTCCTCGTCAACACAGCCAACTGGGCTGAATGGAAACACCTAACCCAAGTTAGGCTGACAGATTCTCTCTGCCTCTGGGAAATTGAGATTAAGGCAAAAATCACTAAGAGGACTTGGGCTTTGTGCTCAACCTTTGGGATGAGGCCAGAACACCTAGACCTGTGACCCACAGCCAAGCCAAAGTTCTGGAAGAGACAAGTACTAACTGATTTCTGGAAAAGGGAACAGAAGTGTCACCCCACCTGACCCACCCACCCATCTCAGTAGACAGTATGGGGTAGAAGTGAAAGGCATGCCTCTGGAGTGAGACAGAAGGTAAATCAAAGATAGTCAAGGGGCACCTGGGTGGCTCAGTCAGTTAAGCGTCAGACTTCAGCTCAGGTCATGATCTCGCAGTTTGTGAGTTCGAGCCCCGCGTCAGGCTCTGTGCTGCCAGCTCAGAGCCTGGAACCTGCTTCAGATTCTGTGTCTCCCTCTCTCTGCCCCTCCCCTGCTCACGCTCTGTCTCTCAATAATAAATAAACGTTAAAAAAATTAAAAAAAAAAAAAAGCTTTAGTCAATAGGTGTAGCTCAACCACCACATTATGTGATTCTATAGGCCAGTTTCCCCTTTGGCACCCCAATTTCCATATCTTCTAAGTGGGGGCTGCATACTTTCTTCTCAGGGCTGTAGTCAGGATGATAGCATGCGCATAGAGCTCTTAACACAATGCCAGGCCCAAAGCATGAGCTGGCTCACTAAACAGCCATTGGATGGCCCAGCCTCCACTTCCCCCCATTAGTTTCATGAGATTCAAGTAAACTTCCCCTCACTTGAGCTTTTGGGCATTGGTTTCTGTCCCTTGGAATGAAACATCATGACATGAGGAAGAAAAGCAAAACAGGGTCTGATTCATGCCTGCATGCCCCACAGCCCCTTACACAAGGTAAGTGCCAATAAATGTTTCCTTCAATATTCATCCCACAAATATTTACGGAGCAATGATCATGGGCCCTGGGCTAAGTCTGTGTTAATAGCGGTAAACAATTAGAAATGTTCTTGCCCTGCCTTGAGGAGCTTACAGTCTAATGCCAATAAATATTACCCACTATGATTAACAGAGAGAATGTTGAGAGTAACGAATGACTTACTTAAATAGGGTGGTAAGGAAATGATACTTAAGCTGGTGGTAAGGAAATGACACTTAAGCTCATCCTGCAGGATGAGGAGTCAGCCATGTAAGTGCAGAGAAAGAATGTTCTTTCCAGGCAGAGGCAACATGGGCAAAGGCCCTGTGGTGGGAAGTTTAGCTGGTCTGGGCACTACAAGAAGGCCATTCGTTGGGCTAGATGTAGTGGATGACTGACACAGATAAGGTTGGAGGGGTGGTGAGGTCATTTAATGTAGGACCTCACAGGTTATAATTGGGACGCTGGATTTACTATAAGTGCAATGGACTCCCATCGCAAGAAAGTGCCACAGTCTGGTTTAGAGTTCAGAATGGATTGGAGAGGGACAAGTCTGGAAGGGGGAGACCAGTCAGGAGGCCACTGTCAAATCAAAGAAATGTCTGCACTTAAGAGTTGGGCTGGAGGGTAAGTTGGAGGCCTAGCCATTTTCCGGGGCTGCTTTCACAGATTCTCAGGCAACCTGAGAACTGATTCCAGGCTCGGGCAGGTGCCCTGAGTATCCTGTCGGAGCTGAGGAACTCCCTCCCTTCTCCTAAGCTCTCTGTCCTTCAGGCTCTGGGGGAGGCATAAGAACTCAGTTTCCTGGTGCCCGACTAGAGGTTTCTATGGCAATGAATTCTGCAGCTGGGTCCAGTCTCATCTGGAAAAGCAGGCGTGAAGGATTAGCAATGCCCACTGAGGGCCAAGCCTGGCACAGGGGTTCCCTCTTACCTGCGCGGGATACATTCCAAGACCCCCAGTGGATGCCTAAAATCACGGAGAGTCCTGAACCCTATATATACTGTGTCTTTTTCTATACATACTTTTTTTTAATGATATATCATACCTATGATATATCTATGATAAAATTTAACTTATAAATTAGGCACAGGAAGAGATTAACAACCTTAATAATAAAATAGAACAATTACAATAACATACCATAGTAACAGTTATGTGAATATGGTCTCTCTCCCTCAAGATATCTTATTGTACTGCACTCACCCTCCTTGTGAAGATCGGTTTGACCAAGTGCCTGTCCAATGAGATGGGAGTGAGGTGCAGGATACAGGCACTGTGATATAGCATTGGGCTACTATTTGAAGAAGGATCATCTGCTTCCAGATTGCGACTGACCGGACTAACGGACACGATGGAAAGCAAAACCATGGAGAAGGAGGTGGCGTGGGGGCGGAACACTACTGTATTTGCCATCCCCAGTAAGGGCAGCTCTGGAGGCAAAAATATGGGTGACTATCACAGACCCGGGTTCCAATCATACCTCAGCCACTCGGCGCTAGCTGAGACCATGGGTTAAGTTACCCACTTGAGGTTCGGTTTCCTCATCTATTAAATGGGCATAAGTCTATCTTCTCACAGGGCTACTGGGAGAATGAGAAGACTGTACAGAATGTAAGATCACCACTCCTCAAGGCTGGCAAACCATGGAAACATGAGACTGAGAAGCTGTCACAGGTCAGAGGAGACTGAGCACTGTGGTGCCCTGGACTGCATCCTGGAACAGGAAGAGGGCATTCATGGGAAAACTGGTAAAACCCAAATAAAGCCTAGAGTTTAGCTAATGGTGATGAGCCAATGTTGATGTCTCAGTTTGGACAAACGCGCAATGGTAACACAAGATGTTGACAGGAGGGGAAACCGGGTGAGGAGTATATGAGAACTCTGTAGTGTCTCTGCAACTTTCCTGTAAATCTAAAACTATTTTCCCAAAACAGCTTATTAGAAAACACACACACACACACACACACACACACACACAGCACAGAGTATGTGCACAATAAATGATGGTCATTATACAGTGTCACAGAGTCTATTAAGCACCTATTATATGCCCAGCATGGGACCAGACATTCTCCCCCCTGTCTAATGTGGGCCACAGCCCAGCGACATGAAACTGGTTCATGCTAGAAGAGGAAATGAAACTCAAGTTTCCAGATGCTTAAATGCTCACTATCACCCCACTGCTTTTATCTGCCCCATGGTCTCAGGCATAGGGGCTCTGAATCACATGAGCCCAGAGAAAAACAGAAAGTGCCACATGTTGTGCAATCTTAAGTGAGGCCCTATCCTCTGTGGGCCTGAGTGAGGTGAGCGAGTTCTCGGATGTCTCAGGGCCTCCCCCAGACCGCTGATCGAAAGCCCTCTGGTCTGGGATGGCATCTATGACCAAGACATATAAGACAATTGGGGATATAGGGCACGTTGGAGCTCTAGCCAGACTCCACCTCAAAGTGGTGGGCCCTGAAGCCAAGAGAAACATTCTCAACCCACATTCACAGACAAATTGTGAATCCTCCAGGCAAATAAGGCCAGGAGGTCCTTATGCCTTCATTCAACAGGCAAAATCAAATAGACCCCTTGCCCCTGGGGCAGGTTGAGGCCAAGCCCACCGGCTTAGATCACTTTCCTTGTTTAAGATTTTCAGAGCCTTTCCATTCATGAAAGCATTTCCCTTCACCCACATCCATCTAAGAAAGGTAGGCTGGTATCACCATGCCCATTTTACAGATGAGGAGACCAAGACTCAAGGAGCCCAAATGCCAGGCCCAGAGATTAGACACATAGGGGGGATGAGAAGTCAAGCCTCAATCCTATTCCACTTTTCCCTACACCACACTGTTCCTCTCCTTGCTCTAAAGCAAATATTTCCAAGGTGGTCGGAGGCAGAGAGGCTGGGACTCTCCTGAACAGCTGCCAGAGATAAGGTGTCTTGTCCATAGCTATGCAGCAAACAGGCAATGGAACTAGGCTTCTCCAGGTCTCAGAATGACAAAACTTCCCATTTTCAAGGGTCTGGAGCATGGGGTGAGTAAGAAGTGAAGGAGGAAGCCTGGAGGCTGGAGACTCTTCATGACCCATAACCACAAGCAGTGGGTCACACGACTGGATCTCTGTCACCAGAAGAACGAGTGTGGGCCTTCCTGACTCACAAACCCACCCACCCATCAGGACAAGCCGAGCCACAGCGCTGTACAGAAGGGGACAGGATGGGTGCCAGGCCTTTTTACCAGGAGTGGAAGGGGGAGGGGGCAGGTAAACAAGGATGAGGCTCTGGGCCTGGGAGCAGTTCATTTAGTCTTGCAGTTCTGCCAAATTTCACCCCGATGTTGGGAAAGAGGGCAGGAGTAGAGACGTGAGGGAGATTAACCCTTCCCCAAAGTCTGGAGCAGAATAAGGCCTAACAGCCCACCCTCACTGTACAGATGGGTTAACCGAAACTCGTAGAGAGAAAAGGACCCACTCAATCTCCCACAGTTAGTGACTCTGGGAAGCTCTGTCACAGAGAAAGAATTCTGGAAACCAGAATAGCCACCCCCATAATCCCACTCCGATCCATACACCCCCAACTGGGCCGGCATGCTGGGAGCAGCCTCGGAAAGGAGAGAGTGCTCACCTGTTTCAGGAAGAGGAACTCAGAGGCCACAGGGCTGGCGAGAAGCAGGACCAAGAGGATCAGGAGCGGAGCCTGTACCTGGGGACTCATGGCAAGCGATAGGTCTGCGCGGGCCTAACTACTAGGTCTGTGTTGGCGGCGGCGCCTTTAAATACTTGCCTTCATTTATTATGCAAAGCGGGGTATTGCTATGCAAAGCTGAGCGCTGCCACTTCCAGGTTTGCCCCTCCCTGTCTGGATCTGAGATTTCAAGGCCTGGTGGTGGACCTCTCTCTCCCGACTCCGCCCCCAAGAGGTTTCTACTTGAGCCCCTCCCACTGCGCAAGAGCGTCAAGCCCCTCCTTCTGACGGGCGTTGGCCCAGCCAGGAGCGTGGAAGGGGCGGGGCTTAGGAGCGGGGCCGGAGCGAGGGGCGGGGCGGGGCGGGGCGGGGCGGGGCTGCTGTTTCCAGACCCAGGCTTTGCCCAGCGCTGCCTTTTTGTTTTCAAACTCACGTGCATTCCTTGAGCAAATGTCACGCTCCCTGTTCCTATTACGCTTTCCTGTATCCGTTTTACGAATTTATGTGTCTTTTGAATAATTATAATCGTAATTGTAATTACTGAGAGTAAGTGCTTTAATGCATGCTAAGCACTGTTAAACATTTAATCCGTATTTTTGCCCCATTTTACCACTCAGGAAACCATACACGGTGAGGTTAGCTTTGCCAAGGTTATAGAGCTAGAAAGGGATAAAGCAAGGATTCTGCTCATATAGCCCATCAGATAAGATTTTTTTTAACTTTTTTTTTTTAACATTTATTTTTGAGACAGAGAGAGACAGAGCATGAACGGGGGAGGGCCAGAGAGAGGGAGACACAGAATCTGAAACAGGCTCCAGGCTCTGAGCTGTCAGCACAGAGCCTGACGCGGGGCTCGAACTCACGGACCACGAGATCATGACCTGAGCTGAAGTCGGCCGCTTAACCCACTGAGCCACCCAGGCGCCCCAGATAAGATTTTTTTTTAAAGGCCTGATAGTAAATATTTTAGGCTTTCAGTCCATATAACCTGTATTACAACTATTTAACTGTGCCATTATAGCTCAGGGCAGACATAGACAACACATCAACTAATGGGCATGTCTGTGTTCCAATAAAACTTTACCCATGAAAATAGCCCACAGGCCATAGTTTGCTGATCCCTGTTTTAAATTTTTTTTAATGTTTATTTATTTTTGAGAGAGAGAGAGAGACAGAATGTGAGCAGCGGAAGGGCAGAGAGAAGGAAACACAGAATTCAAAGCAGGCTCCAGGCTCTGAGCTGTCAGCACAGAGCCTGACACAGGACTCTAATTCAAGAAATGCGAGATCGTGAACTGAGCTGAAGTTGGCAGCACAAACAACTGAGCCACCCAGGCACCTCGCCCCCCCAAATTTAAATTCCAGTTACTTAACACAGTATAATACTAGTTTCAGGTGTACAATGTAGTGATTCAACACTTCTAAACAACACCCAGTGCTCCTCACAGCAGGTGCACTCCTTAACCCCCATCACCTACTTTAACCATCCCTTCACTCACCTTCCCTCTGATAAGCATCGGTTTGTTCTCTATAGGTAAGAGTCTGTTTCTTGGTTTGCCCCTCTCTGTCTTTTTTATTTCCTTTGCTCATTTGTTTTGTTTCTTAAATTCCACATGTAAGTGAAATCATATGGTATTTGTCTTTCTCTGACTGACTTATTTCACTTAGTGTAGTACTCTCTGGCTCCATCCATGTCATTGCGAATGGAAAGATTTCATTTTTTCTGTGGGTAATATTCCATTATATATATATATATATATATACACACACACATATATATATACATATATATGTATATATATATACATATATATGTATATATATATATACATATATACACACACACACACACACACACACACCACATCTTGTTTATCCATTCATCAGTCAGTGGACACTTGGGCTGTTTCCATAATTTGGCTATTGTTGATAATACTACTATAAACATTGGGGTGCATGTATCCCTTCAAATTGGTATTTTTGTATTCTTTGGGTAAATACCTAGTAGTGCAACTGCTAGATCATAGGGTCGTTCTATTTTTAACTTTTAAGGAACATCCATACTGTTTCCTAGAGTGGCTGCACCAGTTTGCATTCCCACCAAGAGTGCAAGAGGGTTCCCCTTTCTCCGCATCCTCACCAATATCAGTTGTTTAGTATTTTTCACAGAGCTAGAACAAACAATCCTAAAATTTGTATAGAACCACGAGCACCCTGGATAGCCAAAGCAATCTTGAAAAAGCCAAGCAAAGCTAGAGGCATCACAATTCCAGACTTCAACTTACCTTATGAAGCTGTAATAATCAAAACAGTATGCTCCTGGCACAAAAATAGACACATAGATTAGCGCAGCACAAAAGAAAACCCAGAAATGAACCCACAATGATACGGTCAACTAATCTTCAACAAAACAGAAAAGACTATCCAATGGGAAAAAGACTGTCTCTTCAACAAACGGTGTTGGGAAAACTGGACAGCAACATGCAAAAGAATAAAACTGGACCACTTTCTTACACCATACACAAAGATAAATGCAAAATGGATTAAAGGCCTAAATTTGAAACTTGAAACCATAAAAATCCTAGAAGAGAACACAGGCAGTAACCTCTTTGACACTGGCTGTAGCACCTTCTTTCTAGATGTATCTCCTAAGGTAAGGGAGACACAAGCAAAAATAAGCTATTGGGACTACATCAAAAGAAAAAGCTTCTGCACAACGAAGGAAACAATCAACAAAACTAAAAAGCAACTGACAGAATGGGAGAAGATATTTGCAAATGACATAGTTGGTAAATGACTAGTATCCAAAATATATAAAGAAGTTATAAAACTCAACACCCAAAAAATGAATAATCCAATTAAAAATGGGCAGAAGACATGAATAGACATTTTTCCAAAGAAGACATACAACTGGCTAGCAGACACATGAAAAGATGGTCAATATCACTCATCATCAGGGAAATGAAAATCAAAACAACAAGGAGATATTACCTCACACCTGTCAGAATGGCTAAAATTAATATATATATATATATATTTTTTTTAAACATTTTTATTTATTTTTGGGACAGAGAGAGACAGAGCATGAACGGGGGAGGGGCAGAGAGAGAGGGAGACACAGAATCAGAAACAGGCTCCAGGCTCTGAGCCGTCAGCCCAGAGCCTGACGCGGGGCTCGAACTCACGGGCCGCGAGATCGTGACCTGGCTGAAGTCGGACACTTAACCGACTGCGCCACCCAGGCGCCCCCTTTTTTTTTTTTTTTTTTTTTAAACATTTTTATTTATTTTTGGGACAGAGAGAGACAGAGCATGAACGGGGGAGGGGCAGAGAGAGAGTATATTTTTTTAATTATACACCTTCCTCCCATTCTGATAAGCTCTCCCCTCTCTCACCTAGAACAGTCTCTTCATCATACACAAGGTTACTTCCAGGCCCCTTGAGGTAGAGGACTTGTCCAATGACACAGAAGCAAAATTAGTACTCACTTCTGCTGGGGTGCCTGGGTGGCTCAGTCAGTTGAGTGTCCAACTCTTGATTTCAGCTCAGGTCACGATCCAGCTCTGGACTGAGCGTGGAGACTGCTTAAGGTTCTCTGTCTCTCGGGGCGCCTGGGTGGTTCAGTCAGTTGAGGATCTGACTCTTGATTTCGGCTCAGGTCATGATCTCACAGTTGAGAGACCCCCTCCTTGAGACACCCCCTCCTTGTACGCTCCCACTTTCTCTCTCTCTCTCAAAAATAAATTAGAAAAAAGAAGATTTATTTTCTCTCTCCCTCTGCCCCTCTCCCCACTCATGCATGCGCTCTCCCTCTAAAATTAAAAAACAAGTTGGGGCGCCTAGGTGGCGCAGTCGGTTAAGCGTCCGACTTCAGCCAGGTCACGATCTCACGGTCCGTGAGTTCGAGCCCGGCGTCAGGCTCTGGGCTGATGGCTCAGAGCCTGAAGCCTGTTTCCGATTCTGTGTCTCCCTCTCTCTCTGCCCCTCCCCTGTTCATGCTCTGTCTCTCTCTGTCCCCCAAAAAATAAATAAACGTTGAAAAAAATAAATTAATTAAATTTAAAAACAAGCAAAAAATTTTTAAAAAGTGAAAAAAAAGAACTCACTTCTAAAGCTGATCCCACAGTGGTATGAGAGATGTCCATGTGGCTGCACTCGGTGGTGGCTGTGTGGGTGATGGGTAGGGGAAATGGGTGCCAGCGCTGGTATCCCCGGGAGCCTCATTGGGAAATAGAGAGGGAGTGTGCACTGACTTTCTTCCAGCATCATTCCTTCTCCATCTTTGTACCTGCCAAAGCCCCTCAACCCCATTACCCACTTCCTCCCCACTCCTCAATACCAGGCACACTCCTTCACACAAGAACTGAATGATCTTGGGCATAAAAAGTTAATGCCACCTTGGAGGATCTCTCAATGAGTGGGCACATTCCTCATGCATGACAGTATCTGACACCTCCATTTGAAGGGCTTTGGAGATGTTGGAAGGCCACAGACACAGTGACTGGAAACCAAGACCATAACCAAAGTGGAAGGCGAAACAGGACAGCGGCTTTTCAGAGCGCTTACTTCATGTCAGGCAGACCCAGGCCTTTGTCCGGTGAGAGAGCATAGCTAAGGACCTTAACCTCTCTGGCATCAGTTTCCTCATCTGCAAAACAAAGATGATGATGATGATGGTGATGATGATGATGATGATGATGATAAACTACTTCTGGTGCTATTCATTCAACAAATAACTTACCGATTTTTTTTTAATTTTGAACACATTTTTTTAATGTTTATTTTTTTTTTGAGAGAGAGAGAGACAGAGTGAGCAGGGGAAGGGTAGAGACAGAGGGAGACACAGAATCAGAAGCAGGCTCCAGGCTCCAACCTGTCAGCACAGAGCCGGACATAAGGCTCAAACTCACAAACTGGGAGATCAGGACCTGAGTGGAAGTCAGGTGCTTACCCGACTGAGACACCCAGGCGCCTGGTAACTTACAGATTTAACAGTTGAACTATATAAAGGCCCCCACCCTTACAATCCTCCCCCATCCCAATAAAGTCTATTCCAGAAAGGCACTCCATCAGTAGATAAGGACATACACAAGATGTTGATGAGGGACCATAAGGCAAGCTGAGGGCAAAATACTAGCTAGCACCCCCACCCCCACCCCCACCCCCAGGTGGGATACATGTGATATTCCTCAGGCACTCCTGGCTGCCCAAGAACAAAGGAAAGGGAAGAAAACAAATGGTTCACTGAGGGAGATCACAGTCCTGCAGGACACAAGTCTCCATCAGTTTACAAATATCTTAGTAGATTACAAGAAAAAGGCAATCCTATCAATAGCCTAATCTCCAGAAACCTACAGTTTCCTGGAGCCCCAACATCACTTTTCCCTCCAAAGTGATATGGGGAACAAAGGCCAGAAGGAAATGGCAGTAAAATCAAATTTCCTTATAACCTGCAGCCCATTGACCAGTACTTGGGGCAAATACAGAGTAGAACATTTCTCCAGGGACCCCCTACTGTCCTAAGGTTAATGCCTTACTAGAGGAAAAACAACCTTAGCTTGACAACAGCAAGGCCTCTGGTATCTTAGGCGTCCTCTTCAGCACATCAAAGTCCTTCTGGAGGCCTCGGGTTTGCCTTTACCTCTCCAACTCCATAGTATATAACGAGTCACCCCTCACAACCCCAGGGCAGGTCTTTCTGCCCACGGGTCCTGTCCCTGAGCTTTAATAAAATCACCTTTTTACACCAAACATGTCTTCAAGAATTCTTTCTTAGCTGTCAGCTCTGAATCCCCACCATTCCAAAACCTCATCAATATCCCCAGAGTAATTATACCAGAAGACAAGAAATACAAAGTGTGGGGGGTTGCCTTCTTGAGTCTGGTAAGAAATCTCTGAGGAGGTGGACTTTGACCACCCTGGAGACAAATGAGAAACATTTGGGCTAAAAGCCAATGTGAAACTTGAACACGGCCAAGACCACCAGGCCATGGTTCCCAGGAGGGCTCTGCACCACTATCATCTAGGGAGCTTTTAAAAATCCCCATCCCCAGGCCCACACTCCAGACCAATTATATCTAAATCTCCAGCATTGGTGTATTTTTTAATTCCAGGCAATTCTAATATGTAGCTAAGATTGACATCCAGTAATGTGATGCACCAGGCAGACAACAGGTGCACACATACATAAAAGCGGCAATTATTAAAACAAGGCTCTTGTCCTTGAAGAAATCACATTCTAAGAGTGATGGGCTGGAAACACTGGAAATTGTCATCACCCTAACGTTCACGGTCATGGGCTTCCTGAAGGAGTAACAGGGTCTGAGCCCCGGAATAACATGGTCCAGGATGACCTATGTCGTGCTAGTGTGTGGTGAGAGTGAATGTCGCTGGGGACCCAGCGTGTGCATAAAGGCTGGAATGGTGAGTTCCCTGAGTGTAATGAGGAGTGCTTACTGACGTGGGGAACAAAGGCAGAAGGAAATGGTAGATGAAATTAAAGTTCCTTATAGCCGGCAGCCCACTGACAGACAAATACTTGAGGCAGGTAGAGTATGACATTCCTCTAGGAACTCCCTACTATCTTACTGTTAAAGTTTTGCTAGGGGGAGAGACAATCTTAGCTAGGCCTCCAGGATCCATGAGTCTTCTTAACATATGAAGATCCTTTTGGAAACTTCCCATTGCCTTTACCTCCCCCAACTCCCAAGTATATAATCCGTCACGCTTCACAATCCTGGGGCAGCTCTTTGTGCCCACGGGTCCTGTCCCCAGTGCTTTAATCAAACCACCTTTTTTGCACTGAAGATGTCTCAAGAATTCTTTCTCGGCCTTCAGCTCCAAACCCCAACGCTTTCCACATCACTTACCACTTCAAATGCCTATGAAGCAGGCACGGAGGCAGATGCAGAGGTCACAGACATGCAACACCAGCCTCAAACATGATTTGTTTGTAAGGTGTGTCTTAGAAATTTACTTAGTTGCCAACAAATAATGAAAACAAGTGATTCCTCATTAAATTGTGAATTTCCAACTTTTTCTGAAAAAATCAGAGAATCTGGACACACCAGCTTGCCCTCCCACAGGGCAACAGTCCATTGAAGCTGAACTGTCATTGACCCTTGAGGTGGGGTCTGGGCTCAGCAGTCTCCATGGCCCCTCTAGGCAACGCATCCCATCTCTCACTTTTGTTACAGCCTGGTCTCTGTGGGGTTTCAATCCAAGCTTAGTCTGGACATCTGGCTTTAAGCCATGGTTATTCTGGTCAGTACCGGATCATTTCAAAAAGAAGGTAAAATCATAGCTCTCATACAGATAGAAAATGAGCACACGTGAGAGATTTTGTTTAACTTGAACTCTACCGAGGGAAACAGATGTTACAACCAGAGCAAAGTCTGAAGAGCAGACACATTTGTAGAACCGGAATATTGAGATAAGTGTACAAATGGGGGCAAGAAAGGGGTGGGGAGATGGCAGAGAGAAGTCATTTATACTCCACAGGACATGCATTTACATGTCCATAGGCAGTGATGACATTCCATTGTTGTCATGAGTTACCTACAACTTTGGAGGCTATGAAAGGCACCGCACCCCCCAGAGAATCAAAAGCAGATATCAGAAGGGGATGCTCTAGGCAAGAAATAGTTTTCCATTGATGGCAAAATTTTTTCTCTAAAGGGTCAATGGCATTTCTGACTTTAGGCGACGCCTTCTAATGGGCCAGCTCCAGGCCGCACCCCTGGGCGGGATTGCAGAGGTGACAGGAGCAGCGCCTGCTTCCCACCTTGCCTGTCTGAAACCTGAGCACCTAGAGGCCTGACAATGCCCTGGGGAGCAGGGGTGGCCTGGTCAGGCAGGCCCTGCTGGGGAAGGTGCCTCCGGAGCCTCGACCAGGCCTACCTGACCTCCTTCACCAGCCTGAGTCTGAGGGCCCAGAGCTGGAGGCCCCTGTACAAAATTGCACGGCTCTGATTCCCAAAGATTTTTATCTTCTTAGAGCCTTTGCTTAGAGCTGTGATCTCCA
Organism: Prionailurus bengalensis; assembly: GCF_016509475.1. Taxonomy (NCBI): domain Eukaryota; kingdom Metazoa; phylum Chordata; class Mammalia; order Carnivora; family Felidae; genus Prionailurus; species Prionailurus bengalensis. The sequence continues at coordinate 196,796,350 of NC_057343.1, forward strand.
TGCTGGCACACACTGAAGTCACCTGAGGAGCTTTAAGCAAACTACCTGAGAGCTCAGGCCCAGGCTGTGCTCCAGACATCAGCATTTTTTAAAGTCCCCCAGGGGATTCCAAGGTGAAGCCAACAGTGAGAACCACTGGTCTAAAGCCGCTTTTATCTCAGGATAAAATGCAGGCAAAACACTAGGGATCTCGCTAAAAATGCAGATAATGATTCCCCAGGTCTGGGGTGGAGCTCAAGAATTTACACAAGTTCTCCACGAGTTCTCCTGGGAGACCGTGCTGCTGGCCGGGGGACCGCAAGGAGCGTAGCCAGGGTCCAGACTGATGGACGTCTCCACCACTGGGTGGCAGAGATAAGCACAGATAGTCACTATTTCCTCCCTGGGAAGGCATCTGGTGATCTTCCCCCTCCTCCTCGGTTTACTGAAACAGCTGGAAGTACAGAGCCTTGCACTCCCAGGTCCTCGTCTCTGCACCACATTCCCCCTACTGCATGCTGAGGCGGATGGATTTCATGATGCCTGAGGGCTGGTCCACATGCAGCATCCAGCTCCAGGGAGTTGGGTGAGTCCAAGCAGGCTGACCAGAAGCCTGTTCTTGGAAGAGCTTTGCTCCACCGTTCCTACCCTTCCTCCCTCCCGCTTCTCTCCCTGCTCCCCTGCTGGTCTCCAAAGTAGCCCTCAAAGATTGTTTGAGTTGAACAGACCCTGGCTGCAAACTGTCAGTAATTTTCCAACCAAGGAAAATCCCATGGACTTCACAGGAGGTCCAGGCAAGGCTGAAAAGAATCTTAACCCTCTGATAACTCCCAACGGGGGTGGGGGGCGAGGGTGGGAGTATGAGGATCTTGCCCCATCCTAGGACCTCCAGCCTGGACTCTGGGACGGGAGCTAGCAATGCACTGGCACCAGAATTTGGTTAGGCAGCACCATTGTCACAACCTCTTCAAGGGTCCTGTAGCGTTTCCAAAGCATTTCATTAGCTGTCTCGATCATTCCTTCGGCAGAGCAATGCCAGAGTCTCGGGCTCTGGGATGCAAACCTCAATCGGCCTTCACTCTAAGCACTCACCGCTGTCACGCCAGGCATCTCGCACACTGTGGCCTGCAGGGCTGGGCAGAAACCTTGGGTGAAGGTGTCGGCCGCCACCTGTAGTACATTAATCCCGCCGGCAGGGGGCGGCCGTCACCCAATCGGAGCTCCTGTTGGCAGACACCCTGGCCCAGTGGGGACAGATCTGATTTTTCAAGAGAAGCTGGAAATACAGAATTTTATGTGAATTCTTCAAATCGTCACGTATGGGCAGCTAATTCAGATCGTTATAAAAGACCTCGTGAGCTAAAAATAAGTTTGCAAGACAAGATATACCCCCAAAGAGCTGCAGTGGGCAAACTGAAGTTTGACCCCAGAGTGTGGGATCCTGACTTCACTCAAAAATGCCACGGCTTTATATCATTATTCCAACGCCCGCATTTTATGTGTGGGGAGACTGAGTTCAGAGAAAAGAAGGACTTGTCCAGGTTTGTTAGGGCAGAGCCGAGAGTAGGACTCAGGAGTCCTGACATCTGGTGCGGTCTTTCTTGCTTCAGAAGAACACCCACCAGAACCCTGGGGTCCCCAGCGAAGTGCGATCCTGTAGCTTAGAGGGCGTGCGCCGGAGAGCTGGTCCTGGCCAGGGGAGCCCTGACAGGGCTGGGGAGGTCGTCAGAGCCCAAGGGCAGGAGGGGGGGGGGCAGGAGTTTATTTTTAGCTGCCTAGAATGTGCCTGTAAGCCTTATTTAGACATCAGGCGACAGAGTGAGCTGGAGGCAGCAGGGCCAAGGGAGGAGATAGCCCCCTCCCCCTCCTGGGGCTCCTTTTACAACTGCTCTCCCCTGCCTGCCCCCTTATCATCCTTTCTGGGGGCTCTCCGCTGCTCTAAATAGCAGCTCTTGGAGGCGTGGGCGCTCTCCTGCTCCGGCTGGCTGGCTGGCTGGCTGGCTGGCTGGCTGGCTGGCTTTCTCCTCCACCTCCACCCCTCATCCCCTACTCCCCATAGTCCCGTAGAGAAATAAAGCTCTAGAGACCTAGAATGTTTTCTCTTCACCCTTCTGGGGTCACAGATCTCTTGGAGAAGCTGGAGTCATTCATCAGAGTAGGTTAGAGCTCAGGTAGGGAAGACCGATTAACATCTGCCTGATCCAGCTTATGACACGAAGCAAGTTTTTACACTCCCCCAAACTGAGTTTTCACTTTACAGTGGATGGTTCCTGATGATGAAATGTGGTAAAGGATGTGAAGACTTTAGCATATCATAACAAATCATCAGTAAGTGATAGTGATGGTGATTAAAGCTATAGACCAAGATGGAATCACTCATACACACACCATTCAAGAGGTTCATGTAACCTCTGTAGCCCATGGATCCCAATCCATCCAATTAATCCATTCATCATTTCTTGTGGTATAAAACTGACAGAGAAGAAATGGACGTATTTAATGTATATGATTCCATGAGTTTGGACATATGCATAGACCCCTGAAACCATCACCACAATCAAGGTCAATAAACATATCCATCACTTCCAAAAGTTTCCTTTGTGCTTCTTTATTTTTTTGGTTTTTGTTTCGCTCTGTTTTTGTGGTAAGAACACTTAACCTAAGATCCACACCCTGGTAACAATTGAGTGTTGTTAACTATAGGCACTATGTTGTACCACAGAGCTCTAGAAACATCTTTCTCTTCTCTGCTTCTATGACTTTGACTATTTGAGAAACCTTATGTAAGTAGCATCATTCAGTATTTGTCCTCCTGTGACTTATTTCACGAAGCGTTAGTCCTTAAGATTCATCCATGTGTCACAAGTGGCAACATTTCCTTCTATTTTTTTTAAGATTTTTAAAAATGTTTTTCAAATGTATTTTGAGAAAGAGAGAGAGCACGCGCCTGTGTGCACACACACAGATGAGGAGGGGCAGAGAGAGAGAGAGAGAGAGAGAGAGAGAATTCCAAGCAGGCTCCAAGCTGTCGGCCCAGAGCCTGACTCAGGACTCAATCTCACAAATTACAGGATCATGATGAGAGCCGAAATCAAGAGTCAGATGCTTAACAGACTGAGCCACCAGGCACCCCTAAATTTCCTTCTTTTTAAAGGCTAATATTCCACTGTATGTACGTACACACCACATTTTCTTTATCTGTTCATCTGTCAGTGGACATTTGGGCTGTTTCCATATCTTAGCTATGGCGAATAATGTTGTAATAAACATGGGTGTACAGATATCTCTTCAAGATCCTGATTTCCGGGTCACCTTGGTGGCTCAGTCAGTTAAGCACCTGACTTTGGCTTGGGTCACGATCTCCCAGTTTCTGAGTTTGAGCTCCACATCAGGCTCTGTGCTGACAGCTCAGAGCCTGGAGCCTGCTTCAGATTCTGCGTCTCCCTCTCCCTCTCTGCTCCTTCCCTGCTCTCTCTCTATCTCTCTTTCTGTCAAAAATGAATAAACATTTAAAAAAAATTTTTTTTAAGATCTTTATTTCAGTTCTTGTGGATATATATCCAGAAGTGGAATTACTGGATGATTTTACCATATTTTTAACTTTTAAAGGAAACTCCACACTGTTTTCCATAGTGTCCACACCACTTTACATCCCCACCAACAGTGTACTGGAACAAAAGTGTCTTGAATCTCAGTCTTGACTCATCTGAGGAATAACTTCTGTCTCTGAAAAGGGATCAAAACAAAGATTTCTTCCCGTGGCAATGACAATGGACCTGAGCATCCGTTCTTTCGGGACCCGTACCCCAGCAGATCCTTGCATGCTTTCTCCAACCCTCCCTACCAAAGTTAGCTTCTGTTAACATACCTCCCACAATGGGGCACTCACTCCCGGTCAAACCATACCCCCGAATCTTGGGCCAGTTGGCAGTTCTTTCCTCCCAAGGAGGCGGATTCTACATTCCAGTGTTCCTCTACCCACTGCTTCTGGTTTTCTGAGACAACTAGGAGGACTCATCATCTTCGAGTGCTCTAGACGCAAAAGTGTGTCGAGGGGGAGTGGGGTGAGCTGGAGGTTCGACCTCCTTCCAGCCTTGCCCAACGTCCAAGCCCTGCCTGAACTCGGGCTTTTCCAGAAATCCAGGTTCCCGCGGCCGCCACCCTCTGCAGCTGCTTCTTTAAGAAGTGCCAAGGGGCTGGTCCTTGCTACTGTCCTTGGATCCTGTCCAGGGCCCTGATTTAAAAGGTATTGCAACGTTTTTAAAACAAAAAAAACAAACATGTGTTGTAACCCAAGGCCCTGGTAACCACAACAGTGGTGGCTTCTAGCTGCCACCTCCCAGGCTAAGAGGGGAGGAAACAGCTCTCCGCCTACCCGAGGCACCCCTACTCTGCAGTGCCCGCCCGCCGTAGTTACCATATTATATTAGGCTGGGAGCTCCGTGAGGGCAGGGCCTGAGCTGGACCCCGGGGGCTGCAGTCCTGGACCGAAGTGCCTTTTGGACCCTCACCAGTTCTCTTAGGAACCATTCCGGGGGCTACTGGACGGCTCCAGGCCAGTGCTCTCTGTCCACTCTCCACCCGCGCCCCAGAGTGAGCGTTTATAACAGCAGTCTGATGGTGCCTCTCCCGCTGCCCACGGGACAGAGTAAAAGCAGCTTGGCTGGGCCTTCAAGGCCTCTCCTGCCTGTCTGCAACTCCTGTGCTCCCCCCCCCCCCCCCCCCCCCCCCCGTTTGCCAGCCCTCCAGCCATACTGAGGCACTGAGCCGCCCGGAAAACCCACACAGCCCTGGGCCTGAAAGGTCTTCCCCACTCTCTTTCTTCCTTTTTTTTTCTTTATTTTTTTTAAGTGTATTTGTTTATTTTGAGAGAGAGAGAGAGAGAGAGAGAGATTGTGTAAGCGGGGGAGGTGCAGAGAGAGAGGGAGAGAGGGAGAATCCCAAGCAGGGTCTCCACTGTCAGCCCAGAGCCCGACGTGGGGCTCAGACTCATGAACCCGTGTGATCAAGAGGCTCGGGGCCTAACTCCCTGAGCCACCCAGGCGGCCCCTTTTTTTTATTTTACTTTTATACATGTGTAAACTGCAAAATTATCACCACAATATGGTTAGTTACATCCATCACTTTCTTTACAAGAAGAACCCCTGCTTCATCTACGTAGCTGGCGCTCAAACATCACATCCTTGGTGAAGCCTGCTGTGTCCTGCTCTCTCCCAGGTGGAATTCGCTACTCCTGCTTCCTTCGTGGTACTTTTCCATACCCCTTGTTACATTACTTGTCTACCTGGAGCAGAGGCAGTAGCACCTTCTGCAAATGTTTTATTTAGCTTGCATGATGGGGGGGGGGGCTTATACATTAAAAAACAAAATAAGACAGAAACAGATTTCTCGTCTCTCTGTCTCTCTTTTTTTTTTTTAGTTTATTTATTTCTTTTGAGAGAGAGACAGAAAGAGAGAGAGCTCGGGAGAGGGGCAGACAGACAGGGAGAGAGAGAATCCCAAGCAGGCTCCATGCTGTCAGCTCAGAGCCTGACCCAGGGCTCAAGCCACCGTGAGACCATGACCTGAGGCGAAATCCAGAGTCAGATGCCTGGGGCGCCTGGGTGGCTCCCATCGGTTAAGTGTCAGTCTTGGGCTCAGGTCATGATCTCATGGCTTGTGGGGTTGAGCCCCACATCAGACTCTCTGCTGTCAGTGAAGAGCCTGCTTTGGATCCTCTGTCTCCCTCTCTCTCTGCCCTTCCCCCACTTGCTCTCTTTCTCTCAAAAAATAGATAAACATTAAAAAAAAAAAAAAAAAGAGTCAGATGCTTACCTGACTGAGCCATCCAGGGGCTTAGTTTCTCTTGAACACTTGGAAGTCAGGCCCTCCTGATGCCCGTCCACTGTCACATACCCATTGGTGCTCCTTGCAGATGGCTGTGTGATTTCCAATTGGCACCCCCCTCCCCACTGATGTACCTACCCAGCCCTGTAGGCATTTCAGCTTTAAGCCGTGGACCTAGATCATTCCTCTCAGATATTCTGGGTCACTCCCATTTACCAATATTTGACTTCCTTGTCCCCATAAATTCTCGTATCCCAGGAGTTCCAATATGTTGGCAAAGTGTAAACGAATGAATAGAATCGGGTCAATACAAAATACAAACGTCACAAATTCCTTTGTTAAATCATGTGTTCCAATCTTTGACTTGGAAAGCTCAGTGTCCATCCTCACCATTCTCTGACTCTCATCCCAGTTACTTTCCTGCAGGGAAGATGCTCTCACTGGAACAGAGCAAGGAGGGTAGCATCAGGGCTAGGAGGAGCAGAAGGGCAGGGATGGGGCAGTTATCAGCGAGGAAAGGGTGGCTTAAATCTTGATTACATAGCAGTACACATAGGTGGACAAGTCTTCATTGTTCAAATTAAAGAACCGGGCGCCTGGGTGGCTCAGTCATTAAGCATCTGACTTCAGCTCAGGTCATGATCTCATGGTTGTTGAGTTTCAGTCCTACATGGGGTGAGCACGAACCCTGCTTCGGGTGAGCTGGAGCCCTGCTTCAGGTAAAAATATGAGCCCTGATGGGTCCTGCCTGTCTGCCTCTCTGCCCCCCCTTTCTTTCTGCCCCTTGTGGGATATTCTCTCTCTCTCTCTCTCTCTCTCTCTCTCTCTCTCTCTCTCTCTCCTTCTGCCCTTCACTCACTTGCATCCCCCCTCTAAAATAAATAAATAAAAATAAATGAAGCAGAGTGCTAGAAATAAGCATATACAGTGAACAAGGATGTACAGCAAATATGTCTGAAGCTGAAAGGAATTGAGAACATGCAGAACGTCCAAACCGTCCTCTGATAAGGGATATGAGGGGGTCACGTAGGAGGGGCAGGCCAATTACTGACTTAGGTGCCTGGCTATTCATCTCTGATCTGGAAAGACCCCAGCTAATGTTGGAGTCCCGCTCATTCAGTTACATTTAAATCAACAAACGCTCATCAGAGGATCCTATCTAGGACTCAGTCTTAGTTCCTAGATATAAGGTGGCTCAGGGGCTGGTTCAGAACCCACAGCACAGTCCCTTGTGTTTCACACGGGCCTGGTTCAGAACCCACAGCACAGTCCCTTGTGTTTCACACGGAGAGGGCAGTACAGGTAGGGGTGACCTAGACATCAGCCCAGCCAAGGATGTCTCAAACATGGAAAATCGGGCTCACACATAGACTCACTGAGCCCTGGACCTCACTTCCTACCTCATCTCCAAACTCATGTTAAAAAATCACCGTCAGACATCAGGAGGACATAAAGGTCAAGCAACTCAAATATAAGCACACATCCAAATTGCCTGGAGGACTCGTAAAACACAGATACCTGAGTCCCACAGCCAGCATTTCTGATTCAGGTGGTCTGGGGTGGGGCCGAAGAATTTCTAACAACTTCCCAAAAGATGTGAATGCTGCTGATCCCTGAGAACCACTGATATAAAGAAATGTCCACCCCTGTCCATTGCTAATATTTCCAGAACCTAGAGCCCACTTAAAGAAGTGATCTACAATTTTCCTTAGAGAAACTCATCGTGTGACATTTTGCCTTTCCTACTCTGTATTACCGTATTGAGATCCTCGAAGACTTCCATCTGAACTCTATTGGACAGATAAAATGCTAACCAATGATTATTGACATGCATCGACTCTTGGTAAAGAAAATGGTAAAGTGAATCTTGCCTGCCGCCTCTCCCAAGGCAGCCCCAAATCCACAGGTATCCTGGGACAAGGGGCAGCTTTTCACTAATTAGCATTACTCAGGCTCCATTCTCCTTTCCAAAAACTCCCCCATCAATTAGTTCAACACAATTCAGCATAATTTTTTTTAATGTTCATTTATTTTTGAGGGAGACAGAGAGCAAGGGAGGAGCAGAGAGAGAGAGAGACAGAGGATCCGAAGCAGGCTCTGCACTCTTAGTGGGGTTCAAATTCAATAACCGTGAGATCATGACCAAAGCCAAAGTCGGGTGCTTAACCAGCTGAGCCACCCAGGCGCCCCTCAATATAATTTTTTTAAGTTTATTTATTTTGAGAGAGGAGAGAAAGAGAGTGAGCACAGCTGGGGGAGGGGCAGAGGAAAGGAGAGACAGAATTTCAAGCAGTCTCTGCACCTTCAGCTCAGAGGCTGATGTGGGGCTCAAACCCACGAGGAGGACTCCAGATGATTCCTTGAGAAACACTCTAATTGAAGCCAAAGGACTTGGGGTACCTGGTTGGCTCTGTCGGTAGAACACACTAGTCCTCAGGGTCAGGCGTTCGATCACCACCTTGGGGTAGAGCTTACTTAACAACAACAAAAAGCCTAAAGATTCAACAACTTTAGGTTTCCTCCCATTTTTTCTCTTATATATAATTTCAAGAGGAAGCTATCAAAACCAACATTTCCATCAAAGGTCTGGCAAGCCCAGGGTACTTTTCTCAGCAGAGCCTCACTTCCTATCTCCAGAACTGAAGCTGGGGTACACACAGTGTCTCCAAGAGGAAAATATTCTAAGTTCAATGTAACAAACCTTATGAATTGGTTACAAATTGCATTCTGTTGCTAGTGACAAAATGTCAATGGCAGTGGCTTAAACAAAGTTGTTGTTTATTCTATTATGTGAAAAAATTAGGAAGTAGTTGATCAAGGCTGGTATGGAGGCTCGATAAATTCATCAGAGATCAGGTTCGTTCTATCTTTTTACTCAGGGTAATAAAATGGCTGCTGGAAGTCGGCCATCATGTCTGTATTCTGGGCAGGAAAAGGGGGATCCCTCCTCCCAGCTGAGTCATTTCCCTATTAGAAGTTTTCCTGGAAGCCCCAACCAGTAATTTCCCTTGACATATCACCAGTCACCCCCAGATGCCTGGGAAGCTGGGTAAGTAGCCTGTTAGCCCACACGTTGCTGACCCAGAGAATATGATTCTGTAATTAAGGAAGCAGGAAGAATGGAAGTTGAGTAAGGTGTCTGGAAGTCTCTGCCACAATCTACAAAGTTCCAGATGGGGAAGGAGGGAGGAGACGGGAGCCATGTAACCTGCAGTGCATTAGCACACAAACTAGAACTCGGAGGAAAACTGCATGTGTGCTGAGAGAGCTGTGGAACAGGTACCACAAGGTTGTCGGGAGGAGACAGCATTTGAGCTGCTTTTTGATGTTCAGGTGAAACTATAACCCACAGAGACGGACGGTGCAGGAAGTCACTCCAGGCAGACAACACGTTTGGGGACCAACGGAGCTCAATCAGAAGAACCTGAACAAAAAAAGCTTTCAGAGCTTAAAGACATTTAGCAGCCACTGAGTTCAAAGGTTCCTAACCTGAGGGGCATCCGGGTGGCTCAATGGGTCCTACTCTTGATATCAGCTCAGGTCATGGTCTCATAGTTCATGGGTTCCAGCCCCGCGTAGGGCTCTGCTCCCCCCTGAAAAATGAATAAACTTCAAAAGGTTCTTAACCTGAGACGCACACATAGCCTTACTGCAGGGGCTTCAGGGGTCCCTGAATCACTTGAAATCCTTTTTTTTTTTAATGTTTATTTATTTTGAGAGAGAGAGAGAAAGAGTGTGTGTGAGCAGGGGAGGGGCAGAGAGAGAGGGAGAGAGAGAGAATCTGGGGGCTTGATCCCACCCCCCTGGGACCATGACCTGAACTGAAGTCAAGAGTCAGTCGCTTAACCCACTGAGCCACCCAGGCGCCCCTGAATTGCCTGAAATTCTATGCAAAACTTTTTCTACGTGGGTATACTGTCCTTCTCTCATGAAAGATGTTCAGGATAATCCCCATATTATTACTTCCAATCTTTCCCAAAAGAGCGCACCTCGTCCCCCAACTTGAACTCTACACACAACCCAGCCACCAACTCTAATTCCTCATTCCTCAACTCCCCCACCTCCACACTCTACCCTGACTGCACTCATGCTCTTCCCCCCCTCCCCGCCCCCCGCCCCGTAGTGGCTCCTCTCTGCCTCTCCTCTTCCTCTACATATGGCAAGGTAAGTAGTGGTCTCCCCATCACTGGAAGTACAAAAGCATAGACTGCACAAACACCTGCAAGGGACATTGTAAGAGACGTTTGTCTTAGATGCAAGCAGCAGAAGCCGGCCTGGGACTCTAGGACTCCTTTCAGCATGAAGGTCCTTTGGCTGTGCTATTCCTCCTGGAATTCCTCTTCCCTCTCCTTACCCACCACAGTCTCTTACCTTCTTTAATGCTAATAATTTCCCCGAGGAGTACACAACTTAACATTAGCTTTATCACCTGTTTTCTATTGTTCTCCCTCTTTTTCTATGTATAGGTGTAATGTAAGAAAAAGAAAAGGCAGATTATAACTAATTCAAGGACAAGACCTGAGTCTTCTTCCCTTTACGTTCGCTATGCCTTGTCCAAAAGGTGACCGATCATCCCAGTGGGCCCAGGACTGAGGCGACATGGGACCTTCAGAGCTAAAAGTACAGAAACACTGAGCAAACCAGGATGAGTGAGCCACCCCACTTGCCCAAGAAGAGGGCACATCGTACCTGCTCATTGATTGGTAACTACGGTAGACATTTCTGCTGTTGGCCAGTATTTCTGGTTCTCTCCTTCCGGGTATGTATTGTACTTTCCCGCCCCCTTGAAGCAGAGCATGACTATGTGACTTGCTTTGGCCAATAAAATGTGAGTGGATTTCAGGTGTGTCACTTCTGAGCAGAAGCATTTAAGACCCTTTGCACCATTCCCTTCTATATGCTCTCCTCTTGCCCTGGCGAACCCTGAAGGCATAGGGTTGAAATGACTGCATCGTAGGACAGTGCAGAATGTCTGCATACTGCAGGGCCCCCTGCCTCCCCACGTGGAGTGTGAACAAAACTTAGCTTTACTTGTGGTGAGTCACGGCAACTTATGTGTTTCATTACCACAGTAGAACCTAACCTAACCTAACCTAACCTGACTGGTACATCAACCCCTGAAAATTCCATTAGCCAACCTTATTCAAACTCAGGTTGCAAAGCAAAACACAACACAACAAACAAACAAAAACCTTGCATTCTCGTGCATGAGCAGGGGAGGGGCAGAGAGAGAGGGAGAGAGAGAGAGAGAGAGAGAGAGAGAGAGAGAGAGAGAGAATCCCAAGCAGGCTGCATGCTGTCGGTGCAGAGCAGGATATGGGACTCAGTCTCATCAGCCACGAGATCACGACCTGAGCCGAAGTGGCACACGTAACTGACTGAGCCGCCCAAGCACCCTGATAATTTCTATTTCTAACTAAGATATCTGATACTGCAGACACTGCTGATTTGGGGACCGCATTTTGTGAATCACTGTCTTATATTATTCTTCCTTCCATGAGCCTAATATCATCTGGGTCTTTAGTTTCCTTTCTTAGAGCCTGCTACAATTGGTCTTATAGTCTGTGGAGTGGGAATATGTGGTCTCATATTCTTTCCTCACTCACAACTGCGAGCTCCTTTTACGTGGCCATACCTCCCCAAGTGTCTTGGGGCCTTGTATAATTTGCTAATACACACACACACATGCACACTGATTTTCAAAGTTAGGTGTGCTTTTTCTGCACTGCCACTCCCAGAAACCTCAGCTGGTAACAAAGTGAGGGTAAATAAAAGTTCTTTTCCCCGGGCATTGACATGTGATGTCCCTTATTCCCACCGCATCTGCCCATCTGCTCCACAAGGTTGTTGTGATGGGCAACATCTATCCAGGATGGACAGAGTAGTACAGACGCTCGTGAACTGGAAAGAACTATGGACCCAGAAGTGACGAGGCATTACCACGGAACAAAGTATCATTATGTATTTGTAGGGACGTGGCTCGAAGCTTAGGTTCAGGAGTTAGAACTGGAATTTATTTGGGCTCTGGTACTTCCTAGTTTTGTGAGCTAAGGCAAATCACGTCTCTGATCCTCGTCTTCGTAACCTGTAAAGTGGAAGGAATAATACCTTCGTGGCAAGGAGATGGGAAAAAATAAAATAATATGTACAAAGTAGCCAGGGCAGACCCAGCTCCCAGTAAATGGTAGCTGTTGTGTTTACTAAGTCATTGTTTTCATTTTTCTTCCTGGCCTTGTCTCTGCCAAGGGTCGGGGAAAACATCCATTGTTCATAGGGATCTTCTCTGCCCTGGCCCAAAGTTGTCACCATTTACGGAGAGTCTGGTCACTTGCCGCGGGCGGTGCCACCGCGAACCCCGAGGCCCTGCTCTTCGGGTATTTACGGCGCGCGGCCGCCCCAGCTCCGACTCAAGTCTGCGCTTCCAGGTTCAGTTTCAGGGTCTCGCCGGCAGCCCCGGCCGGCGGGCGCGCAGCGGGCGGCGGGGCCCGGGCGGCTGGGTCCTCGGGGGCCCCCGGAGCAGGCAGGCGGCGTCCGGGAGTCCCCGGAGGAGGATGGGCTGCGGACACAGCCGGCCGAGCTGCTGCAAAGCCCCCAAAAAGGTAAAGGGCTCCGGCGGCGAAGTTTGCCTTCAGAGGGGAGGAGGGTGCGGAACCGCTCCGCCGCAGGGACTGTCGGCGCCGCCAGCCCCGCGCCGGTCCCCGCCCCGGGGTGCCAGGCGGAGGACGGCCAGAGGCCGGCGCGGAGGGAGGCGGGGAAAGCTCGGCCGGGCGACACTCTTTCCCCCACCAACCCCCCGGCCCCGGGCTGAGCCGCGCGGGGCAGCCGAGTTTAGCCACACGGCCCCCGGGCCCGGGAAGCGCAGCTAATTCCGGCTGCCTGAGTAGGGAAATGTCTAGTGCTGTGGCAGGTGCCCTCTTCCTTCGGTCTGGGCGCAGCTTCGCTGTGTGGCCACGGACTAGTGACTTGACCTCTCTGGGCCTTCCGCTTTTCCCACCGTTCGGAGGCAGATTATCTCTAAGGCCGCTACTCGCAGAATGGTCCACGGGTTTACAGCAGCGGCACCACCCGGGACCTGTTTGAAATGCAGAATCTCAGGCTCTGCCCCGGACCTGCCAAAATAGAACCTGACTTTTTTTAACGAGATACCGGGTGCTCACAACAGGCTTTAAAGTTTGAGAAGCGCCGGCCTGGAGCCTCCTCGAGGCCCCAAAGCCGGTGCATGTGGGCTGTCCTGGGGGTAGCTGGGAGGGGCCAAAGAGGGAGGAGATCTGCAGCCTGCTGCTGCTTTTCCTTTCCTTCCTGTCCCTCCCCCGAGGGGCCTCGGAGCTGGGTTAGGACCCAGGAGACTCGACTCGGGTTTCTGACAGTGGGTCCAGCTGCCCCTTGAGGTCTGACCAGCCCAGAAGGTCAGAGCCTGGGGCCGGAGGACTGTCCTCGGGGGACAGCCCCGGGCACAGAGAGGGAAGAGGGGACCCTCAAGTTCTAACTTCTCTTCCTACTACTGCCTGCCCTTCTGCCAGGTGGGGACAGGTGGTCCCATAAACTTGATGAGCCTCTGGAGACCTTGAGAGGCTCCAAGCTGCCATAAAATGTAGTTATTTTTCATAAAACTTGAATCTCCCTGCTCTCTGCTCCTGCTTTGCTAAGGCCAGACAAGCTTTCCCTGCCTTGTACCTAGTTCTAGTTCAGGAAGATGAGTTTTCCCCCCAAGTACAATGCCTCTCCCACTTTCCTTGCTCCTCCTTTATTCCTAGTTCAAAAAACCTCACCAAGCTCTGACCCAGAAAGAGTCCCGTCTTCCCTTACTCCCACAGGGAAACTGAGGCTTGCCTGAAGCAGTGGAAACAGAGGGCTGGCTGACAGGGATGGTGGGCAGATAAAGCCGAGCCTGGCTTGCGACCGGAATGAGCTGGTGATAGGTGGATGTCAGTTCTGGCTCTGCCATAAACAGGCTGTGTATCCCCGAGCAAGCCCTCAGCCCTCTCGGGGCCTCAGTTTCTCCCTCTGAGTGGAGAGGAAGAGAGATGAATGGGATGACTTCTAAGGGTCTGAGGGTCCGTGTTCTCTGAACCCGTGTCAGCATCTGAGTCTGCAAAGTGAGCCGAGTGTGATTTCCATCTAAGCAGGGACAGAAGGAGACTGGAAGAGGAGCCCTGGTCTAGGCATGACCCTTCCAACAGTGAGCATGGGTTCCCTTGCCTCCTGGCCCTTCTGAGAGCCTTACCAGCTGTCCCTGTCTGTCCTTGGTACAGCCTGAACTGGACCCTCCCGTCCCAAGCTTTGAAGGGCAAGTCAAGTCTACACAGACTATCCGGGTGGGAAAGGGCCCTGGGTACCGCCTGGGCTGATATACCCAGTACACAGATGGGAGGTTAAGGCCTGGAGAAGGGAAGGAGTAACTTAGAGCGGACCCCGGGTATCCAGCCCCCTAGTCCAGTGCTCTTTGTCCCCACCCCAACTCTGTGCTTCATGTGGCTTCTTAGTGATTCCAAAGCCCTTTGGCATCAAAGCCTTCACTCTGTGGCCTCAGGGCAGTCTGGCCTTCCTTCCCTGCCCCAGCAACACCAGGTCCCTGCCCCTGTGCGGCGGGACTTACAGGCCAGTTCTGTTTAAAGTTCATGCCTGTTTCCATCCCTGCAGGCTGTGCTCCTGCCCAATGTCTTATCCAAGGATGCTCCCAAGGCCATCCTCACAGGCTGTCAGTCCCCTGGGGGGACACGGGGCTCTAAGGATGGGAAGTGCAAAGATGAGCTCAGACTACAGAAGGGTCAGATGGAGGCAACGATGACTCACCCTTAGAGGCAGTTGACAGAGTACTCACGCTCACATCCTGCGGGCCTCGCAAAAGCCCTGGGAGCTAGGCTGAGCTGCAGGGTCTTCACCACTTCACAGGTGAGGACACCAAGGTTCAGAGAGGCGTGATGTGTCCAAAGTCATAGAGCCAGCTGGGGATAAAGCTGTGCAGCTGAGCTTGGTTTGCCGCACCCGGCCTGATGCTCATCGCCAGTACAGAGCAGGTGCTGTGGAAATATTTGAGTGAGCAAATGGGGGCAAACAAGAGCCAGGCTAAGCCAGGGTGAGCCTGGGGTGCAACAATAGTACCTCCTTCAGCCTCAAGAGATACAGGACGGCTCCTTGGATTGGGGCAAAGGATGGTGTGGGGATGCCTTGACTGAGTGCTGAAGGTTTGGGAGGAGTTACAGTCGAGGCAGAGGGAAGAGCCTGAGCCAAGGCTGAACCAGAGCCAAGGCTGAACCATGGTGGGGCTCCTTGGGGAGAGTGGAGGTGACAGGCGGCGAGGAATGAGTCCGGAACCTTCAGCGGGGACTACCCTGGCTACGGACAGGGGCTTGACCACTAGGACCTCTCTGTCCTTCCAAGTTCAGGGATGAGAGGGTTTGCTGAGTTCTGTAGTCTCCTGTGCCTGGTGGCCTTAGCTGAGAGACCCGACCTGAGGCTAAGCCACTGATTGGGACGAGTTGACATCCTGACAAATGCCTGAGTGGGGATCGCTGGCAGCTGGGTGCTCTGGAGCCATCCACACCACATGGTCCTTCCTAAACCCATCTTGACTGAGACCATGGGTGATGTGGTCATGTCCCCAGGAGGCCTTGGGCAGAGGATGGACAGAGGGGAGGGACTAAGGAAACAAATTTTCCATGGACTTGCCTGTAGAAGTGACACGGGAGTACAGAGGGACCTTCCAACCCCGATAGCTTACCAGGGGTGGGGAGGGGCTCCCAGTGCCTCGCAGTGCCCCCCCTGTGTGTGTGCCTGGCATGATGTCAGAACTGCCCAGTGCCCCGGGCTTTGGCTCTGGCCCCAGCACCTCAGCCCTGAGTAGAGTGTCAGAGAACTCACTTGGTCCTGCTCCCACAGCTGGGTCCTCAATGGGTGTCTTTCAGGAGCCCTTCATGAACACTTCCGTGTAGCAGGCCAGGAGAGAGAGAGAGGGAGGGCTGCAGAAGTGATTGACGTGGAAGAGCCCAGGCCTAGGCATAAATAATTCCGAAACAAAACCATGGACGCTAAGGGTGTGGGCTTTAGAGCTGGGTTCACACATTGTTTTCTTCCCTCGGCACAGCAGGCTCTGGGCTAGGTGCTGCTTCAGTCCTGGCTCTGTCGCAGGTCCATGAAGTGACCGTGGAAAGGACGTGGCTTCTTCGTGCCTTGGTTTCTCCATCTGTAAGATAGGCATGAGGTTAGCTGCCAGGTCATAGGGTTGTTCTAGAGATTAGATGAAAGAATGCACGCAGGAGAGTCCCTGATACACAGGCTGGCAAGTAGTGTGCTGTTGATAAGAGGGCGTGTGCATAATGTCAAAAGGGAGACCCAGTTATACTTTAAGGACATCACTGCCTGGATTGGACCCGAAGAAAGCAAACAGGGATGTGAGAGACAGGGGGACATGAATGTCCTTGGAAGGCTTTGGGGATTGGGGCAATGAAGCCTAGAGGCTGGCCGTTACCTCCAGCCCTCTGAAGCGTTGCCAAGGGGGCTTGGGGAGCAGCCTTGTTCTCTGTTGTTCCAGAAGGCAGAATTGTGACCAGTGAGGGGAAGCTAAAGGAAGCCAGATTCTACTTCTCATGGGGAAGAAAGGTAGCGAGTTCTCCGTCTCTGGAGGAGTTCAAGCAGAGGTCAGGTGACATTTTGACAACAGAAGGGGGGATTAGGACTAGCAAATATTTAGGATTCCGCTTAAGAAATCTAATTCTGATTATTACAATGTTTAAGGCAAAATTTCGGAACTTGGAAAAACAAAGAACTTTAAAAATCACTTTTAATCCCACCATTAAGACATAGCCTCTGTGTATATTTCAGTGTCATTCTATTTTCCCTACTATATATATAATATACATGAGGGTGACTATTTTTACACAATTGGGAATATATATATATTTTTCTAGAGAGTGCGCATGTGGGTACACGCAGGGGAGGGGCAGAGGGAGTGGGAGAGATTATCTTAAGCAGGCTCCACACTCAGCAGGGATCCATGACCCTGGGATCATGACCTGAGCCAGAATCGAGAGTTGGATGCTCAACCGACTGAGCCACCCCCGTGCCCCAGGAATATATTTTAAAGTGGCTATACTCTAGTTAATATTTTGCTGGGTGCATTTTTGTTAAATCGTCCACGGAAACATGATTTTTAATGGCCACCTAATATTCTGTGGATGTTCCATGGCTTATTTAACCAGTTTGGACCCTTGGTTGTTTATATGCCCTAGTCCTGTGCTCATTTTTCATGAGCATCCTTGTGTTTTCATGCTAAGGAGGGAGAGGGTGGCTTTGAGCTCAGAGGGGAGCAGAGGGACTGAGGGGTGGCTTCCTGAGACAGCTGGGTTTTGAAGGTTGGTGGAATGGGGGCTAGACAGTTGTTTTGGGGTAAGTGGGAAATAGGAAAGTCCGGGCCCCTGACATCTGGTCAGTAGGAACAGGGCAAATCTGACCTTTTAGCTTGGTTTGCTGAGGGTGGGGTGGTCGGGAGTATGAAAGGAAGCTGACTTTCCTGGGCACCGAGCCCTCTGCCCCAAGCATCATGGAGACGTTGGTGTGTATGTAGCCTCCGAGCTAATGATTTTTGCCCAATCCGTAAAATCATGCCAGCTAAAGCCCTTACGGGCTTCCATACATATGCATTCTGAAAATCTTGTGAGATTGAAAGCCAGATTTCTGTTTTATAAAGGGACATCTGTACCCTGTGACCTAAGACGATTAGAAAAATTTCTAATAATCCTTGCCTTAGAGACTCAATCTTTGGCACACATTTTCTGCACATGTACATGTTTTTAATTCTGTTCTTTTCCTTTGTAGTTGAATTCCCAGGTGGCTGGCATAGGTCTCTCAAGGGCCCCCAGCCACCTAAAGACTTGCATCTTTGCCAAAATTGGGTGTTGAGTTTGGGGCCTGTGCTTCATGTCTTTTGTTGTTGTTGTTGTTGTAAAGAGAACAGGAAAGATAAAACTTCAAATTAGTTGCCCAGAAGCAGGCTGCTATGTCGGTCAAGCTGGTGACACTCTTGGGCTGGGGCGGGGGCGGGGGGGGGGGGGGGGGGATGGCCACCTGACCTCTCAGTATTCGTAGATCAGGTAGTAAACGAGTGTCTGAAATCTGCCTAGGAAAGGGTTTCTAAGGGGCCTCGGTAAAACATTCATGTTCGAAGAAGAAACCGGGAAAAAGTAGGAACATCCTCCAATAAAAGGAAGAACCTGATGGTTGGCCCGAGTTCTGGGGGCATTTGGGGTTCCATCTTTGTCTTCTCAGTGTCCTCCACCCTCAGAGCACTGTGAACCATGCAGGATGACCTGGAGGGAGAGCAGGACCCGGAGGGAGAGCAGGGGGAGCCCCTGTGAGCACACGGTGGGCAGAGAGAAGGCGCAAGAGAGCATCCATCCTTCTTCAGTGTGTGGAGATCTAAACCTGCCCATGACCTGAAGACAAGTCACCTGGCATTTCTCGCCAGGTGAATTTTAATCCCTGAAAATCGTTGATCTTGTCGCTTTATTTTCAAACCTGAACCTTCCCGAACATCTAGGCCAGATGCCTTACAATACCTAAAACACCCCTCCCACGGCCATGCTTTCCCCCAGATAAGTGATGTACAACCTGACCTACTTCCATGTCTCCCTCTCCCCCGATGGTGGAGTTCTTTCACTGAGTGTGCCAGAACCTCGTAGACTTCCTTGCCATTTCTCCACGGCTCCACACCACCCTACCTGCTGCCGCTCCTTAAGGAAATAGCCTTGACATCAGGAAATTTATCTGTACTGGAAATTTATCTGTACCCCCCCCCCGCCCCCGCCCAACTCATGTGTACCTAGAACCTATGAATGTGACCTTATTTTGGAGATGGGATCCAGTTAGGATGAGGTCATACTGGATTAGGATGGGCCTTCATCCAATGACAGTTATCCTCATGAGAACAGGAAAATTTGGACAGGGAGAAGGCCATGCGGTAACAGAAGCAGAGATTGGAAGGATGCGGACGCACAGGCCAAGGGACACCAAGACTTGCTGGCAACTGCCAGAAGCCAGGAGAAGGAGCTAGGACGGATTCTTCCTCAGAACCTCCAGAAGGAACCCACTCACCTGACAACCTTGCTTTTGGACTTGTAACCTCCAGAACTGTGGGAGAGCACACTCCGTTTTAAGGCTCCGTCTTTGTGGTGATTTGCTGCAGCAGCCCTGGGGAGCTTGTATGTCTTCGGGTTAATGGCTCCCACCCTCGCGCTCAGCCTTCGCCCCTGCCTTGCCAGCAGTCAAGGTGGACAGCAAGAGCCCACCCTTGGACCCATGGCTCACCAGAAGAGTAGGGAGCGTGGCAAACGCGGAGGTGCTTGGACGAGGAGGCCCAGATGCTTTTGGCCACCGGCCACCAGCCACGGCACCTGCGGAGGAAAGGGCCGCCCTGGGAGTCAGCAGTGGACTGACTCCTGCCTCTTCCACTAACTTGCTGTGGGATGGCAGATAGGAGGTCCTCTCCCTGGGCCCTGGCTTCTCCATCTGTAACAGGACTGCCACGGCTGCTTTTAGGCTCAGAGAGAGATGTTTCTTCTCGTTAATTTCTTTGCACACAAGTAAAGTTTAAATACACTGTTGTGGGTTTTTTTAATTTATTTTTTATGTTTTTACTTTATTTTTGAGAGAGAGAGAGAGACAGAGACAGAGCATGAGTAGGAGAGGGGCAGAGAGACAGAGAGACACAGATTCCGAAGCAGGCTCCAGGCTCCAAGCTGTCAGCACAGAGCCCGACATGGGGCTCAAACCCACGAACCGTGAGATCATGACCTGAGCTGAAGTCGGACGCTTAACTGACTGAGCCACCCAGGCGCCCCGGAATACACTGTTGTTTAAAAAGTCCTAAGAATTAAGGTAAAACTAATGCTACCCCTCCTTGGCCACAGCAATCTCCGTCCTTTCTCTGGAGATGACAAACAAGTGCCATCAACTTGTGCTTTTCTTGGCCCTTTACTCTGTTCTTTTGTGCGCAGTAGAAATAGTTTATTTGCATATTGGTGGTCTACCAGATGCCTTTCCAACTGGGTATGTAACACGTGCTTCAGTTTTTAAACTTACAAGTGACATCGCAGAGTATTATGTATCTTAGTGTATCGAGCCAGCCTCCACTACAGACGTGAGGCTGGTTTCCAGTGTGCCTCTGTTACAAACGACTCTGCTGTGAGCGCCCTGGAGGTGCCATGTCCTCACTGACGGGCGCCTCTCTGCTAAGCCCTGCTATTGCAGGGGGGTGGGGTATGCCGCCTGTAACCTGGGGTGGCTGCTGAGGTCCCTGTCATCTTGCCCTTCCTTTTATTGCCTCCCCACGGGGGCTACTCGAGAACAGAGGGTGGTGTGAAGGGTGCAGGACACCCACCCAGGCCCTCCTGAGCAAAGGCACCTCCTTTCTTGTCCTCTGGAGAAGCCCTCGTCATGCAGGGGTTGATGGCTGAGTGTGTCAGATCACCTGCCCTGCTCTGCCCGGAGCAAACGAGTGTGACGGGATTGACACAGGATGAGGTGTCCGGATGACCTCCCTCTGCCCCTTCTTCTACATCCCAAGCGTGTCAAAACCAGAAGGACTCCGTTGTATCCCATTGCCCAACTCCGTGCCAGAAAGAGGAGGAAACAGAAGCCCAGAGAGGGTAGGGTACTTTCCCAAGGTCACACAGCAGGCACGTGGCAAACCAGGGTTTTGACTCTGAACACCCACTGGGGAGTTTGCCATTGGGTTGGGGAGCAAGGTGGCTGTCTGGCAGGGTTACCTGTGCTCTCGGCACGTCTCTTGCCCTGCCCCGGCCACTGACGTCGTTTTCTGCCCCACTCCTTCAGGGTCTCAGACTGACCCAAATGCCAGAAATGGTGCACGCTGCCGTGTCCAGCACCAGGCCCTCTAAGGTGATCAGAACTGGCAGACGCCCTGGGAAGCTGGTAGGGGGCCGGAAAAGGTAGGCTCTGGGGAGGAAGAAAAGGAATGTGGTGCATTGGAAAGCCTTTGTCTGGGCCTCAGCCTCTCTTGTCTGTGAATGAGGATGAGCTCTGCATTCAAGGCCTGCCGTGCCGACTGCCATGGTCTGACTCAGTAGTGCTGGTGCTTAAGAGGCAGGTGGTTCTGTCCTCCCCTGAGGTCTCATTCATCAGTCGATCAGATAGGAGCAGTCGAGACCACATCCGCCCCTGACTGGGGTGCTCTGGGGGCATCACAGGTGTTCAGAGAATAGGCGGTGGCCCACCAGCCCAGCCGAGTGCAGGCTGGCCCTCCTCCCTTTAGGTCGGTCGTATCACCACACTGATCTGTGTCCCCGGGGCAGTCAGTTGTGGCTGACCCCACGCTGTATGATATGAACAAATTGAACTAAATCTTCACCGCCCCAGGTACTGGGAAAATGAAATCAAATTCCGGCATTACTTTGGCAAAATACTTCTGCCCATTTTAGAGGTAGGGAAGCTGAGGCCTTTGTGTATGGTGATCAGAGCCTCTGTGATTTGGGTGGGAACGCTAATTTCTCAACCGCTCTGAACTTTTAGGCCTTGCCTTTCCTCCCGCTTCTGGAGGGGGCCCTTGGGGCCTCCACCCCCACCTCCTTCCTGCCTCTACCTCAGCCAATAGGCTTGGCCTGTGGTTGGTAAGCTTCTGAAACTACTGGTGTGGGGCCCCACCCACACTGAGTCCAGACACAGGAAAGGCAGCTCAGATACTGCAGGGACTGAGTCCCTCGAGGCCCCAAATCATCTGTCCCCTACACTTCAGCTACTGGGATCAATCTGGTGTTTGCATAAAGGAAACGGAAGGGCCTCCAGCCTCCTTGAATCCGGGTTCTCATTAGGGCTCTGCTCCCCTGCTTTGAGGCCTCTGGCAAATGCTGCCCATCCCACCACTGGGCCTCAGGTTTTCCATCTGGAAATAGGAGGTGGGGATTGGAATAAACTGTCTCCAGGGGCCCTTCCAATCCTGCCTTCTGGGTCCCAGGAAGCGTTCCTCGGCCAGAATAGGTGTGATAGAACTATGTGGCCAAGGCAAGTTAGGGGACAGGAAAGGAACAGGTAACTAAAGGGTCCTTTGGTTACTGAACTCTCTAAGCTAAGCAGGAATAACGAGGGCATATGTCATACCACTCCATCAGAAATACACAAAGTCCGAAGGCCCACGGAAAGCATGGAGTGATGGTCCCCACAGCGAGGTTAGTGATGGTCCTAAAGTGTCTTCAGGAGGCTGAGCTATCCTCAGGGCTGCCCTTGGCTTCCACTGTAGCAGGAGTCCCAAGGTGAGGAAGAGCTGGGCAGCTCCTTCTGCCTTACTCACTCTTGCCTGGTGCGGCTCACAATTTGAGGGAAGTAGACTATGGAAATTCACCTGTGCTACAAAGTACTACAACCCGGGGAATACTCAACAGAGCCCTCTGATACAATGTTAATGCTGGTGGGTTTCACATCCCATCTGCACTTTATGCTTAGCGGAGGTCTTTCCTTGCTGAACATCAAGGATACTTCACAGAATTTCAGACTGTTGGAGTTAAAGGTCCGCTGTGATCTCTCAGTCCAACCTGCGAAATGAAGGTTGCCTCTTCTTGCACGCTACCAGTGACGGAGAACTCGCTACCACCGCCAAACCCCAACCTCTAGTAAGGCAGCTTATCTCTGTTCCGGGGACAGTTCTGAAATTCTTCTTCATGCTGAACTGAAACTTCTCGAAACTTCTAGTCCTCAGCCACAGTCCTGCCCTCCAAGGCTGTGGGCCACACACTAGAGCTTCCACCTTAGGATAGTCCTGTGAGATTTGAAGGCAGTGGCCAGGTTTTCTTGTCTGTTCTTGAGGCGGACCAACTTGTTCTGTTCATAGCACCTCCCATACTTTGGTTTCGTGCCTCCTGCCACGTCTTGTCACCTCCTTCTGGATGCATTCAGTTTGTCAGTTTACCCTTCAAAATGCAAGCATATTCGAGGGGTCTCACTAGACCCGATGGGAGCTCATCTGGCACCGCCCTCCCTCTCTGCCCTGACTGTGCCACATCCCGTTACAGACCAGGTTTGCTTCAGGTTGAACCCAAGGCAGGGGTCTGGTCTGCTTGAACAAGAAGATGGGCCCCACAACCATGGTTGCTGCCAAGATATAAAGGCCCTGTTTCCAGCCTTATTAGTTGAAGGGCTGCCCTTGAGTTCAAAGGAACTGAAGAGAACACCTGTTCCAACCCTGGTGCATGACAGATAGAGAAACTGAGGACCAGAGTGGGGGACTTGCCTAATGTCTCATAGTAAAGCTGGAACCCGGGTCTCCAGGTGTCTCCCCCAGTCCTGTGTTCTCCCTACGTCCTGTGCTGCCAGCTGCCCCTCGAGCTCTCTTCTCCCAAGTTTCTCTTAACTCAGGAAACCCCACTGACCTTGCTAGCCCTCCTCCAGAGCTCAGTCCGAATGCCCCACCCCCAGCCCTGGGCCTCCCCGCTCTGCTTTTGGAAGGGGAAATTCTTGTGTTCCCCTCCCAGCTCCTGTCCTCTCCCACTGCAGGGTGAACTCTGCTCCGTGGCCTCTGAGGAGGAAGCTGCCAGAGTCCCAACCTGGGGATTTTCCATGCAGTAGTTGCTTATCAATTCCTACTCGGCCCTGGGCTCTGTGTCCCCAGGCTTTCGTGATATCCGAACCACCTGCACAGATGGGCAGATGGGAGCTTCCTGGCACGTGTACCACCCTTGGATTCTGTGGGTCTAGAACTGGGCCTGCGGGCTGCGTTAAACAAGCACTCTAGGTGGTTCTAATACGGGAGGCCCATAGGCCACATTCCTAGAAATACTGTTCTGGGCATCCTAACACACATGCCTGGACAAATCCCAAGTGGATTTCAAAAATGGTCCTGGTCCTCAAGGAGCCCCTTGGCCTAGCTGGAGAAACCTGGGTAGCCAGGTAGGTACTCACATGGGTGTCTGAACACACACTGGAGCATAGAGCTGATAGGAACTAACTCAGCCCTGGGGAGAGACCGAGGAGAAATGTTACATGAACTCAGCCCGGAAGCCTGAGAGTGTACGTCATGCTGGGATGGTCTTGAGCAGCTTGGGATGCTCTTGGACACGTGGATGTGCATATTGGGACCAGAAGTACAATAGGCCTGTTTAGTTGGGCCCAGCAAATTTGCCGATTATTTTGTAAAAATGATACTGTTCCATGTTGGCAAGGTTGCAGTGACACTGGCCTTCTTGTGTGCTTTTAGTGGGTGAGTTCTTTTAACCTTTCTGGAGGGTAGAACCCATAGCTTTGGCTATGTAAAAAAGTCAGTATGTTCACTAAAGCATAATTCGGAAATTAAAAAATGGAAATAATTCAAATACTCATGCAGATTATGCATTAAATGATTGAACTCATCCACAAGGATGTAATGTTTGAGTCATGAAAATTAATATGTGTACAGAATATTTAATGCCATGTAGTAAATGCTCATAAATATATTTGAAAAATTAAAATATCAGGAAGCATAGGTAACATTCCTTTAATGAATAAATTATTACTACTACTATAATCGGAAGAAGATGTTTACAAATATTTACTAAGGAAGGAAGGAGGCTGAGGAGGACGGTAGCCTGAGGACGGATGGTGATGAGTCTTGGATGTTATTTGACGGAGTAATCCTGGGAGTGGTTTCGTTAGGATCTGGGGACTCAAGCGCACAGTCACATCCTGCCTGTGGTCTGGAGGCTGTTCGTGGAGAAGAGTTTTTCACTTCTCTGTGGCTGTTATTTGGGAGACGACAGTTTCTCATGAGCTTTATGATCTGACTTCAGGCCAGTCTGAGGGAGATCTCCCAAAGTATTTCAGGGTCTTTGTTCTTCAGAAAGTAACAAACTCAGGCAATGTTTGAGCTCTTAGAATATGTCAGACATTATAGGTGCATTATCCCATCTAATCCTTAAAGCAACATTAGAAATCCGAGGTTTGAAGAGCCCATACAGTCACACAGGGTTTGATTTAAGATTCGAATCCAGGTCTGGGTAATTCTAGAATCCCAGAGTTCTTAACCACGCAGCTCCAGTCTCTAAAGGGCTGAGGCTTGGTTCTTTTTTTTTTTTTTTTAATGTTTATTTGATTTATTTTTGAGGCAGAGAGAACAGGGGAGAGGCAGAGGGAAAAGGGGAAAGAGGAACCCAAGCAGGCTCCATGCCGACAGCAGAGAACCCAACACAGGGCTCGAACTCAGGAACCGTGAGTTCATGACTTGAGCCGAAGTCAGACGCTTAACTGACTGAGCCACCCAGGCGCCCCAGTGCAGAGACCTGGTCCTGATGTTGATTTTGGCACAGTGTGATGGTGGCTTACCTCCCTGGGCTTCAGTGTCCTTACCTGTAATAGCCCTGCCTGTCAGGGCTATTGAGAGGATCTGAGGTCATAGGCTCTGAGTATGAACACCATGGGGATCGACTAAGACCTCCTTGCCTCTCCTTCACAAAGGAGGGAGCAGGGGCCCAGAAGAGGGAAGAGATTTATCCAGCCAGGCCTGGAATTCAGGAATTCTCAGTCCCATGAAAAACATTCCCAGATTAGTGTAACCAGTCGTGGCAACAGGGATGAGACAACCATTTATCTCCTCCTTCCTGCAGCCCAGGATAGAGAGGCTGGCTCCCGTCACTTCCCCAGATTCCTGCTTTGACAGCTTCCCTGGCTTGTTCCCTGGCCAGGCACCCCCGCTCCCCGGGGCAGGGGAGCTGAGTCTAAACAGGGTGAAAGGAAAACCTACTTGTCAGGCATACCCAGCCACTGAGCAGATTTGAGGCACCAGGGCCTAGGAGAGGTGCCAGGTTGGGTCCAGCTTGTCAGGGGCTCACAACGTACCAGGCTTTGTGCTGGGCACTGTGGGGCAGAAGCAGAAGGTTGTAGAAGCCTTCCCTTGACTTCTCTTCCTCCCCAACCAGAAGTATGCTTCCTAGCAGCGTTTCAGTCATTCTTGATTGTCAACCCATATCAACTCTCCTATTAAAAAATACGATTTATGAAACTTGATTATCTGGGTGCCACTGACACTGCTTTGGGATATAGACTTTGGCATCGGTTCCCTCCTTTGATCCGATCCAACCAATCCTGGCCAAAGTTGGTTAACGTGCCCAGAGGTATGGCTAAGATACCTGACTCTGCCAATTATCCACTAATCTGCTTTGGTTGAGCCCTAACGTCACTCGGCCTCAACTTCCTGATCTTTAAATTGGGCACATTCATATTTCCCAGGTTCATTCTGAAGATTAGCTAAGATAATATAGATAAGACATCATAGTGTCCGGTACATCCTGAGTACGGTGTCTTCCCCCCCCCCCCATCAGTCAAGGTAAGTACCCCTGCCTCCTTATAGTTGGGGGAATACCCCCCTCTAACAAAGAATAAGCATGTAAAATCATGGCTTGGACTTCTGATGCTTTGTCCCCAATATGGGGAACTTGGAAGGAAGTTGTGGTAGCCATAGGCCCTGAGAGGAAAGGGGAATTGTCTCTGAACTAGAGGTTGGGAAATTTCAGCCATAACTGGACTGAGGGTAATAGCAGGAGGTCTGGCCAAGTCCTGGGAGAAGAAAGAGGTGGGCAGGGAGGGCCCCGTGGATGGCAGCACAAACCACAAGGCTCTAAGGACAGGTCAACCAGCATCGAACTCCCCAGTGAGGGTTCGCCTGGAAATGATGAGAAATTCTGCTCTGGGAACCCCTTCCCCTTTGGCTAGTGGGGGAGGCAGCCTAAGTAACTGGATACAGGGCAGGCTCTGGCATAACTGGAAGTTCTGTCTTGCCTTTGGAAGGATCCTACACCCATCCTCACACTGACCTCTACCCTCTACCCTCACGTCATTGTTGTCTCCTTTCTTCCAGAGGCGCCGCAAACCAGATCAGCTACCCAGACCACAGCCACAGGAACTAGGTCCCCTCAATGGGGACACAGGTGAGTGGCCAGGCCTATATATGCCCTCCCCATGATCCATGAGGTTTCCTGCCTTATAACCAACAAAGGTGATATAGCTGTTTAATTATCTCATGAGACCTTAAGTAAGTTACATTAATAGGAGTATCATGTCTAAAATGAGGGAGGTGATAGTCCTGACCTGTACTGGCCTGTTCCTGGCTATTGATGCCATACCTAGAGTGCGGAGTTTATTTCTGGAAAGTACACTTTCAGAAGAATCCAGAAAAATTGGAGGGAGTACAGTGGAAGGCAGATCAGGCTGGTGAGGAATCTAGAAGCCACGTCCTATAAGGAGCAGTTAAAGGAGCAGAGGATGTTCTACCTGGAAAGAAGATACTGCAGTAAAACACAACAGTTCTCTCCAAGTGTCTGAAGTGCCCTCATAGAGAAGAAAGATAAGCCTTGTTCAGTGTGACTCAGAGGTCAGTAGAAGGGCTTCAAGGCGGCAGAAACAGGCAGGCAGAATTCAGCTCAATTTCAAAGGATTTTTTGTGTGATTGTTGTTTTAGAACCATCAGAGCTGCCTCGTAATGAAACGAGCTCTCGTCTCTGAAAGTGTCCAGTTACAGGCTGAAGACTGTCAGGGACGTTATAGATGAAGTTTAAGTTCCAGATCAGCCATGGGACCAGAATTCAGAGGTTCTGTAACCTGCATGTGCACAAGAATTACTTGGGGAACATCAAAGATACGGATTCTGGGGCCCCGCCGCCGACCAAGTAATTAAGAATCTCTGGGAGTGGGGCTGAAGACTATTGTTGGTGACGATATCTGTCTTATAAGCTTCTCCCTGGCTGGGGCCAGGTTGTGGACCAAAGTCTGGGATGCTGAGCCAAATGGTTTGTTTGAGTCTGGGGTTCTCTGTACTTGACCACTGCCATCCCCCAGGACTCAGGGCACTGACTCACTCCCCCAGTGCTGGCTTCCTGCCTGGAGCCCCATTCCGCACCTTTCTCCTCGTGCCCTTTGCCAACCCTGTCGATGGAGCTCTGCAATAATAATACTAACGTTAATAATAATACCTACCGCACCAGTAATGCCAGCCCCTCTAATGCTTGTCATGAGCAATAATGAATATCCAGAGAACATTCCATAAACAATAAAGAACATTTACTGAGCTACTTCTAAATGCCTGGCACTATGCTTCCTGCTCTTTGTGCATAAGCAGGCAGGATACGGTGGTAGTTAGGAGCGTTTGCCGTGGGGTCAGACAGTGTATTCACAGCCCTTCTCCCCAACTGTGAACTGGGTGATCCTAGACAAGTTGCATCACTTCTCTGTCTCTCAGTTTCCTCGTCTGTGAAATGGGGAGAGTGACAGTACCCACCATGTTGGGTTGTTGCGGGGACTAGGCGAGTAGTACCCATGAGGCACTTGGAACGGGACTGGCACATTCCCGGGCATGATATGCTCTCCGTATTCCTTACCTTGCTATTATTATTGCTGTTGCCATTGTTTCCTGATTTAATTATCTCAACAGCCCTGTGAGGTGGGTATTATTATTATCCTGATTTCACATATTGGGTAACTGAGGCACAGAGAGGATGGGTCATGCCCTAGGTCACACCCAGAGCCTACTGGACTCAGAGCTGCGTGGGCAGGGCGGGTTTTGGAGTTTCCCTAAGCAAGAGCGAAGCTTCCTGTTGGCGCCTCCTTCCCACTCATGGCAGCCCCTCTGCCTCCAGCTGGGGGTGGGGCCTGCTAAAGGTCAGGGGTCACACACTCAGACACCTTCAGGCCCCAGCAGGTAAAGCAGGTGATGACGCAGCCCCAGGAGAGAGAGGCAAGGCCTGGGGCAAATGGCAGAGCCACACCCTGGACAAAGCAGGAGACAGGCTGGCCTCAGCTTCATACACTGCCAGTTCTCCTGCTCCTTGAAAACAAGTTGGACAGACATCTGTACATGAAGTAAAAGCTGCCCAGTTAGTAAACCTCAGCAACTAATTTTTTTAAATGTTTATTTCCTTATTTATTTTGAGAGAGAGGAGAGAGACAGCATGAGTGGGGAAGGGGCAGAGAGAGAGAGAGAGGGAGAGAGAGAGAATCCCAAGCAGGCTCCGCATGGTCAGCACAGAGCTTGATGCAGGGGTTTGAACGTGCAAACCACGAGATCATGACCTGAGCCGAAATCATGAGTCTGACGCTTACCCGACTACGCCGCCCAGGCACCCTGCAACTAATTATTTTTTAAATTTAGATATTAGCTAGAGCAAATTGCACCTTTACGGGCTGAGTCTGGCCTGCAAGTTACCAGCTCTGCTGTAGATCCTAGAGGACAACAAAATGAGCCCACTGGCTCCTGCACTCAAGAGGGTCTCCCAAGCCAGAGAGATGTGCGGGGCTGGGGAGGCCTCTGGAGGTTGATCTCCCAACTGAAACCGTTCTTGAGGTGGACACTGGAGTTCTCATCCCTTAGCCCTGGCCTCCCACATCCTCTCTGCTGGACCCTGGCTTCTCCTCCGCTCTGTGTGCATTTTTTGCTTCCTCACTCACAGCCACAACTGTCCAGCTGTGCGCATCTGAGGAGGCTGAGCTGTGCCAGAAGGATATAACCAGAATTCTCCAGCAACACGAAGAGGACAGGAAGAAATGGGCACAACAGGTAAGTCCAGGTGACACAACCCCACCTGTGTTGAGCAGGAAAACCTCCTGCTCAGCTAACCTCGCTAAGTCCCAGAGTGAGGACCAACTTTTGATTTTGTTGTTGTAAGTATCTCTTACTCCATTACCAAGAAGGGAGTCCTTTATCTTTTGAATAAATATTTGTAACTGCTTGCATGTAATTCATTATGTACATTATATGCAATGAAAGGTCGGGAAACACTCTGATGCAGTAGAAAGACTTCCTGCCTGGAGCGGGCATCAGGGTTGGAAGACCCCTACTTGCCTTCCACCTAGACGGTTCTCTAGGAGCCCCCTTCCAAGCCCTAAAGAAGCAAAGTCAGCCACATCTGCTGTGTCTTGGAGGCCTTGTGCCCTCTCTGAACTCAGATTGTCCCCATCACGTAGACGACAGGGTGGGACTCTGATCACCAGCCTCTGCAAAGCTCCAGGGTTCCGGGAGTGGATAAGCGAGGCTGTGCTAAACCTGCTCAATCTCACGCTGCTTACCACTTTCTGTCCCCAGGTGGAGAAGGAGAGGGAGCTGGAGCTTCGAGAGAAACTAGATGAACAGCAAAGAGCCCTGGAGGGAGAGCATGAGGAGGCACTGCAAGGTAAGGATGGAAATGCTTCACTAGCATAGATGTAGAAGGGTCCTTCTTGCGCCCTCACCTCACCGAGTTCACAGGTGGTCTCCCACTGCCGCCTCCCTCCTGCCTCTAGCCCCTCCCCCTGCCTGTAGCCCCTCCCTCCTGCTATGGCCCCTCCCTCCTGCTATGGCCCCTCCCTTCTCTCACTGGCCCCTCCCTCCTGCCTCTGGTCCTTTCCTCCTACCTCTGGCTGTCCCCTCCTGCCTCTGGTCCACAAGCAGTTGGCTGCCTCCGCACTGGAGTCTTCGGGATCCTTGGACTTGTCCTTTCAGGAATGGCTTTAAAACTCTGACGCCATGCTTTGTTTAACCTTAGTTGAGACGTTTTTTCCCTTAAAATTTTAAAAGCAATTCATATTCCTTAAAGGAAATTTGAAAAATCTAGACAAATAGGAGAATTTTTAAATATCCATATTCCTTCCCTACAATGATGACAGCTCTTAAATTTTATGGTTAGGTTATTTATATGGTTAGTTATTTTTTTCAAATAGCTTTCTTTCCTTTTATATGTGATGTAACCATGATAGAAAATTTAGAATCTATGGACTAAACAATACGATCTTACAGCATAGTGGTTACGATCTCAGGCTCTGCAGCCACAGTCCCTGGGTTTGAATCCCAGCTTCCCCTCTTACTGGCTGTGCAAACTTGAAGAATTTAGTTAATCTCATTCCTAGGGTGTTTATGAGAATTAAATGATTTGTTAGACAGATAGATGGATAGGTAAAATTTAGAACAGTGCCTGATATTTCATAAGATACTTAGCAAATAATGATTAGTACTTATTTTATTATTGCAAAAATTAAAATTGTGTATAATTCTACCCAGAACCAGTCACTAGTCACTGTTACCCCTTTAATATATATCCCTTTCACTGTGTGTGTGTGTGTGTGTGTGTGTGTGTGTGTGTGTGTGTGTTTGTATACACCTGGGATATTCTTCTATACACACACACATACACTGGGGGGAGGAGATAAATTGATTTTTCTGTTTCAATAGTATTAACATCTTGTCATTTAACTTCTGTAATATAAGTTTTAGCAACTGCACAGCATTCCAATGCATACCCTTATTCATTTACTGAGCCCCATTGGTTAGGCATTTAGGTAATTTCAAACTTTTGCCACTGTTTGTAATAGCAATGATACTTACACAGTGAACTCTTTTGTAAAATCTTTGCCACATTCATGATTTTATCTTTCAAAAAACATTCTGGTAGAGTTGGTGTGGCAAAGTATATCTATCTATCTATCTATATATATATATACACACACCCATATATATATATATATACCCATATATATATATATATATATATACCCATATATATATATATATATATATATATATATATGAGTAAAATACATACAAGACTTACCATTAGTGACATTTAGTACCTTCACAGTGCCCAGCAACCATCACCCCATCCCGTTCCATCCCGTTACCCTAAAAGTAAATCTCATACCCATCAAGCAGTCACTCCCTGCACCTCCCCAACCTCCTAGCCCCTGATCCACTGGCAGCCACTGAGCCACTCTCCGGTCATGGGTTTAGTCCATTCTGGATGCTCAATAAATGGAATCATACCATCTGTGACCCCCGTGTCTGGCTTTCTTCACCCAGCATAATGTCTCCGGGTGCATCCATGGTGCACATTACATTTGCACTACATTTCTTTTTTTCCCTCCCATTTCAAAAGCTACTCCCTTCCTTTTTATGGCTGAATAATATTCTATTATCATTGGCCTGGACACACCACATTTTGTTATCCATTCATTGGTTGGACACCCTTTGGCCACTGTGCCTTGTGCCACTAGCAGACGCACCTGCTTGTACACCTGCTTTCGGTTTCCCTGGGTGTACGTCTGTCCAGAAGTAGAGTTGCTGGGTCATACAGCACATCTATGCTTAACTTTTTGAGAAACCGCCAACCTGTTTTCCACAGCAGCTGCACCACTTTGCATTCCCGCCAGCAGTGCACAAGGGTTCCAATTGCACCACATCCTCGCCCACACTTGCTATTTTCCATTGTTGTTGCTGTTGTTATTATTGCTGTCCTAGTGAGGCGTGGAGTGGTATCTCACTGCGGTTTTGATTTGCATTTCCCTAATGCCTAGTTTTGCTGAGCATCTTTACATGTGCTTTTTGACCACTTGTGTATCTTCTTTGGCGAAGGTTGCGTGTATTTTTGACGCTATTGAAACAGACCTAGAAAATGCTATACTGGTGTTTCTTTTATTCATCAGTATTTGCATGATCTTTCCCCAGAACTCTCTTTTAAAATACAGTTAGGGGGCGCCTGGGTGGCGTAGTCGGTTAAGCCTCTGAGTCTTGACCTTGGCTGAGGTCATGGTCTCACCGTTTGTGACTTCAAGCCCTGCATCAGGCTATGCACTGATATTGGGGTGCCTGGGTGGCTCAGTCAGTTAAGCGTTTGACTTCGGCTCAGGTCATGATCTCACAGTTTGTGGGTTTGAGCTCCACATTGGGCTCTGTGCTGACAGCTCAGAGCCTTGAGCCTGCTTTGGATTCTGTGTCTCTCTCTTTCTCTGCCCCTGCCCTGCTCATGCTCTCTGTCTCAAAAATAAATAAAACATTAAAAAATACAGTTAGGATTATTTTGTATGTAAAATGTTAAGATCCTGTTCTTTCCATTTGACATTGTTTCCAACATGTTTCCAAATAATCATGCTGCTTCTAAACGTTTATAAAGGTTAGACCACTGCATACATGGTTTTCCTTATTTCCCGTGAGTCTAGACATCTAGATTTTAACTACTGTAAGTAACACTGCACCAAAAGTCTTTTGCATAAATCTGTGCAGACATTTCATGTTATGTCCTTAGATTCCCAGAAATGGAATAACTAGAACAGAGGTCTGAACTTTTAAGATTCTTGAAACATATTGCAACATTAGCACAAAATGTTTTGAAATGGAATTGAAGCCCTCACCCTGGGAATTTGAAGAGTTATGTTTTAATTCCAATGTGCTGTGTGATACTGGGCCTGTCACTCAACTTCAGTTCAGTTTCTACATCTCTAGAATCTACCTTGAATCTCAATTCATTTTCTGTATCTCTACAGTGTACCTTCCCCACCTCATGATGCTATTGTGGGAAAGCAGCTTTGCTGTCTGTGCATTGCTTTGATACTATTTTTTAGCATAATAGATAGGTTGATAAGAAAATGTTACTGTTGTAAAAACCCCAGAGGAGAAGGGACTGCCTATCTTGAATTCTTCCCATCAGTCAGAATTCTTTCTTAGTTATTTCTAAATCACTTGGCTTATATAAGGTGGTACATACATGTGTATTAAATGAATGAACAAAAGCATAGTGGGAGGGGAAATACGGGATTCTATTTGTTTGAGGTGTGGTATACAGATAACTGGGAGAAACAAGTGGTGTTTTTTGTTTTTTAACATTCTGTGTATATCTTGAAGTTTTCTTTATTTTATTTTTTATTTATTTTTAATGTTTTTATTATTTGTTTTTGAGAAAGAGAGCAAGACAGAGTGTGAGCAGGGGAGGGGCAGAGAGAGGGAGACACAGAATCTGAAGCAGGCTCCAAGCTCTGAGCTGTCAGCACAGAGTCCAATGCGGGGCTTGAACTCATGAACTGTGAGATCATGACCTGAGCCGAAGTTGGATGCTTAACCGACTGAGCCACCTAGGTACCCCTGTTTTGTTTGTTGTTTTTTTTTTTCATTTTCTAAACAATGTATGTTACAAAGCAAAGCTTTTAATTTTGATGAATTCCAATTTTTTTTTCTTGTATTGATTATGCTTTTGGTGTTGTATCCTAAAAATTCTATGCCAAACCCCAGGTAACAAAGATCTTCTATGTTGTCTTCCAAAATTTGTATGGTTTTAAATTTTACATTTAGATCTATGACCCCTATAATGGTGTGATTTTTCTTCTTTGGACTGTTAATATGGTGGATTACATTGATTTGAGTTTCTTTCTTTCTTTTCTTCTTTCTTTCTTTCTTTCTTTCTTTCTTTCTTTCTTTCTTTCCTTTCCTACCTTCCTTCTTTCTTTCTTTCTTTCTCCCTTCCTTCCTTCCTTCCTTCCTTCCTTCCTTCCTTCCTTCCTTTTAGGAGTGCACACACATGTGAGTGGGGGGAGGGGCAGAGAGAGAGAGAGAGAGAGAGAGAGAGAGAGAGAATCTCAATCTCACAACTGTGAGCCGAAATCAGGAGTCAGACACTTTAACCAGCTGAGCCACCCAGGTGCCCCTGATTTGAGTTTCAAATATTGAACTAGCCTTGCCTTCCTGGCATAAGCCCTACTTGGTCGTGCTGCTATTATTACCCTTTTTTATATGTTGCTGAATTTGATTTGCTAATATTTTACTGAAGATGTTTGTGTCTGTGTACATGAGGGCAATTGTTCTGTACCATCTGCCCAGTTGAACTTTTAAAGTATGACTTGCCTAATAGAATGAGTTGAGATATGTCCCATTTTCTTCCATTTATGGAAGAAATTATATAGAATTGGTATTATATCATTTTTAAATGTTCAGTCGAATTTGTAAATGAAATCATCTGTTCTCACACATTCGTTATCCAGAAAGTATTTAAGTACAAATTAAAATTCTTTAGCAGTAATAGGAATGCCCAGGTTATGCATTTTACCTTGGGTAAATTTTGGTAGTTTGTAGTTTTTTCGGGAATTGGTACATTTCATTTAAGTTGTCGAGTTTATATGCCTGGAATTGCTCGTAGTGGTCTCTTACTATTATTTTAAATATCTTCTGTGTCTTTGGTGGTATTCCCTCTTAATTTCTTGATATTGGTAGTTGTGTATTCTCTTTTTTCTTTGTCAGTCTTGCTTAAGGTTTATCAGTTTTATTAATCCTTTCCAGAAACCAGCTTTTGGGTTCATTGATTTCTTCCCCCTATTTTCAATTTCATTGATTTCTGTTTATTTCCTTCCTTCTCCTTTTTTTTTTCTTTATACTTAGCTCTTCTTTTTATGGTATCTTAAACTAAAAGCTTAGATTATTGATTTGAGACCTTTCTCCTTTTCTAACATAAGGCTTTAGTGCTATAAATCACCCCCCACCCCAAGCACTGAATTATCTGCATCCCACAGATTAATGTTTTGTTTTTATTTTTGTTCAATTCAAAATATCTTCTGGTTTTCCTTGAGACTTCCTCTTTGGCTCATCAAACACTCATAAGTGTTTAGAGATTTATAGTTCTCTTTCTGTGACTGATTTCCAGTTTGTTTTCATTATGGTCAGAGAACATGGTTTGTATTTTGCTCATCTGATAATTTGTTAAGGTTTGTTTTATGACTCGGGATATGGTCTATCTTGTGAATGTTTCATGTGCACTTGAATAAATGTGTATTCTGCTACTGTCAGGTTGTAGTTTATAAATTAATGAAATCAGTGTGTTGACAGTGTTCAGTTCTTCTATATTGTTACTGATTTTATGCTTCTTTTTTCTAATGAATACTGAAGAGCATAGAAGTCTCCAACTATAATTGTGTCTTTGTTGCTCATTTCAGTTCTGTTAGTTTTTGCTTCATATATTTCAAAGCTCCTTTGTTATGTATATAAACAGGATTACTATGCCTTCCTGGAGAATTGACCTCTTTATCATTATGTAATGACCTTCCTCATCCCTGTAATATTCCTTATTCTTACGTGCACTTCATCTGAAATGAATACAGCCACCGCAACTTTCCTTTGATTAATATTGCTTTTTCTACCTTTTTACTTTTAATCTACCTATGACATATATTTAAAGTGAGTTTCTTTTAAATAGCACATAGTTGGGGGTATTTTTTTTTAAGATCCATTCTGACAATCCCTATCTTTTATTTAGGATGTTTAGATTATTTAGTTTAGTGTTGTTATTGATATGGTTGGATTTAGGTTGTCATTTTTGTATTTGTTTTCTGGTTGTTCTGTTTTTATCCTCTACTTTCCTTTCCCTGCTTTATTTTGGAGTATTCGAATGTTTTTTGTATTCCACTTTAACTTGTCTATGGTCTTTTAATTATATCTCCTGTATAGTTCTTTTTTTTTTAATTCTTTGCTCTTAGAATTACAAAATACTTAAGAGACAACTTAGAATTAATATTTTAAAATTTTTTTAATTTTTATTTATTTTTGAGAGACAGAGAGACAGAGCACAGGCAGGGGAAGGGCAGAGAGAGGGAGACAGAATCCAAAGCAGGCTCTAGGCTCTGAGCTGTCAGCACAGAGCTGGACGCAGGGCTTGAACCCACGAAGCATGAGACCATGACTTGAGCAGAAGTCAAACGCTTAATCGACTGAGCCACCCAGGTGGCCCCAGAATTAATATTTTGCCATGTCGAGTGGAATGCAGAAAGTTTACTATTGCGTAAGTCCCAATCCTCTCTCCTTTTTGTTGTGTTTGTCTTAGGTATTACATCTGCATACACTGAATCCCCCATCAGATAATGTTACACTGTTTACATTGACTTACCACCAATAGTAGTTTAAAGAGCACAAGGAAGAAGAGGAAGAAGAATATTACCCAGGCGTTTACCAGTTTGGTTGCTCTTCCTATAGTCCTGAAGTCTCAAGTTTTCCTCTGGTATCATTTGCTTTCTGTCTGAAGCATTTCCTTAAGCGATTCTTTTAGAAGGTCTGCAGGTGAGGAATTATTTTAGTATTTTTTCATCTGAGAATGTCTTTATTTCACCTTCTTTCCTGAGGATATTTTCACTGGCTATCAGATTCTCGATTCACCGTTCTTTTATTTCAGCCATTTTTATTTCTTATTTACGTTCTTACTTTTTCTCCTCTCCAAGGTTTCTGATAAGAAATCCACGGTCATTCTCCCTGTTGCTTTCTCTAGGTAATGCACTGTTTTTCTCTGCTTCTGTTCCAGATTTTTTCTTGGTTATTAGTTTTCAAAAATGATGTGCCTGGGTGTGGATTACTTTCAGTTTGCTTTCTTTGGGGCTCAGGGAGCGTCTTCGATCTGTAGGTTTACATTTTGCCACATGTGGGAAGCACTCAAACCATCCTTTCTTCAAACACAGTTTGTGTACTACGCTCTCTCTCTTCTCTTTCTGAGACTCTGATGCACGAATGTTAGACGTTTCCGGATTGTGTCATGGGTCCCTGAGGCTTTGTTCATTGTTGTCCAATCGTTTTATCTCTCTATTGTTCAGACTAGATAATCTCTATTGATCTATATTCAAGGTCACTGGCTTTTACCTATGTCATCTCTGTTCTGCTACTGAGCCCACCCAGGAAATTTTTGAATTTCATTTATCACATTTTTTAGTTCTAAAATTTCCTTTTGGTTCTTTTTAATAGCTTCTATGTGTTTGCTCAGGCTTTCTATCTTCCCATGCTTTTCAAGAGTATTCACCCTTACTTCATGAAGCATTTTTTATATTAAAAAAAATTTTTTTTAATGTTTATTTATTTTTGAGAGTGAGAGAGAGACAGAGTGTGAGAGGGGGAGGGGCAGAGAGAGAGGGAGACACAGAATCCAAAGCAGGCTCCGGGCTCTGAGCTGTCAGCACAGAGCCCGACACGGGGCTTGAACTCATGGACCGTGGGATCATACCTGAGCTGAAGACGGACGACCAACCAGCTGAGCCACCCAAGCACCCAGATCATGAAGCATTTTTGTATCGGGTGCCTTAAAGTCTCTGTTAATAATTCCAACATCTGTAGCATCACAGTGTTGACATCTGCTGAATATCTTTCCTCAGCCAAGTTAAGATTTTCCTGCTTTTGCCGTTTGGATTCGTATGCTGAGTAATTTTGTATTATATTCTGAAATGATGTGAATACATACGATTCTGACTCTTGTTTCAGACTGTTGGTTCCATGGTACTTTGAATTCTGGTCTTCTTCCCCCCTCTGCCTGCTACCATTTACCTTTCGCAGTCTGCAAATAACTACTCTATTCAGTCTGTCTAGGTTTCATAGCTACATTCAGTGGGACAAACTATATGGAGTTTACATTTTCCATCTTACCTGGAATCAGAACCCGTCTTTTTTTTTTTTAAGGTTTTTGGGGTTTTTGTTTTTGTTTTTGTTTTTGTTTTTTTTGAGACAGAGAGAGACAGAGCATGAATGGGGGAGGGACAGAGAGAGAGGGAGACACAGAATTGGAAGCAGGCTCCAGGCTCCAAGCCATCAGCCCAGAGCCCGACGCGGGGCTCGAACTCACGGACCGCGAGATTGTGACCTGAGCCGAAGTCGGACGCTTAACCGACTGAGCCACCCAGGCGCCCCCAGAACCCGTCTTAATAGGCAAATTAACAAATTAGGCCCGTGATTTGGAAAAAGTTAGCCTGTAGGTTTCAAACAGCTGATCTTTTCCATTTTGACAGCTCTGACACATTTATGTCACTGAACACTGTTTTTGTGTGTGTGTCACTGCCCACTGTGACGCAGGCCCATGTATACCTGGGCCTTTGGTCGTATGAAGCTCTTTTTTCCCTGTCCTCTCTGTCCTATTTCCCATCCCGCCCACTGGTTGGTCACTTCTCAGTTGTCTTCTTTCAGCGGAGACAAGGGTAGAATTTTCCATAAGGAGCTCTACAAAGGAGGAGGGATAATAAATACAACTATACTGGGGCACCTGGGTGGCTTAGTCTGACCAAGTCCAACTCTTGAGACCAGCTCAGGTCACAATCTCGTGAACCATGAGGTCACGCTCTGCACCGGACCTC
This sequence comes from Prionailurus bengalensis, assembly GCF_016509475.1. Taxonomy (NCBI): domain Eukaryota; kingdom Metazoa; phylum Chordata; class Mammalia; order Carnivora; family Felidae; genus Prionailurus; species Prionailurus bengalensis. Next base: position 196,835,002 of record NC_057343.1, read on the forward strand.
CTGCTGACCACACCGGGCCTGCTTGGGGTTCTCTCTCCTCTCTTTCTCTGCTCCTCACACGACTGCTCACACACGCATGCCACTCTCTAAATAAATAAATAAATAAATAAATAAATAAATAAAACTATATTGATTGGGGGGAATCAATCAAGGGAAAGCCCTTGAGTGTCCTTTTCTCATGCCATCCTTCGGCCATCCCTTAGTGACAACTCACTTCACAGTTGAGGCAATGGGACTTTTAGGTATTCGAGGTGATATTCTCAAGGTTTCTCACTTGTGAAGAAGCAGAATCAGGGCAAGGTAGATTTCCCGGCCCCGGGGCGAAAGGTACCGACTGCAGTTTTGTGCCAGTGGTTTGATGAGTGATGATTTAACGGTTTCAAAGTTTGGGTAACCCAGCTTGCAAAACATTGGCTCTGTGCACGGTCCGTGGCGTGGTGAACAAAATGAACAAGGTCGCTGCAGGATCTTTGGGGTCTTGGCCTCAGTGAGGCGTGGGCGGCCCCACAATCTGGTAGGGTTCACGGTTCCTCCGAGGATATAATTTCTTTCCATTTCTATGAGCTTTTGTTAAATATCTCCTATATTTCTGGCACAGCTGTAAGCCCAGTAAACAAAGATTGAATAAGACCGTCCCCAGACCCCCGGCCCCTGGGGGGCCCTGCTAATCACACGGGTTCTCCCGCCCTCATGGCGCCTGCCAGAAAGCTATAGGGTGTCTGAGCTCACAGAGGTCTCCTTTCCCTGCAGTCCTCCGGGCCTCCCATGAGCAGGAGAAGGAAGCCCTCACCCACTCCTTCCAGGAGGCCAAGGCAGCCCTGCAGGTGAGAAGAGCTGGGCCATGGCAGACTCTGCCAGGGGAGGGGAGGGCCTGCGGGAAAACAGCACGGCCTCCACTTAAGTGTGAGGGACAGGGACGAGTGTCTTCCGTGTATCCAGCCCCTCCATGTGGCGACTGGGCTATCAGCTCAAGAGGACTCGCTCTGAGATTAGGGTTGGCCTGCTTTTCGAAGGACTGTTGGAGGATCTTAGAGACCTCATGGACCGGGCACCACAGTGTGACTGGGCTGGCGGGCGGAAGCACGAAGGAAGGTGTCTGAGCCAATTTGTCAGGTCAGGCACTTCCCAGAGGGATGAAATCTTAGCTGGAACCTGAAGGATGGGTTGGAATTCTTCAAATGAAGAAGGGTAAGAAGGATGCCCTAGGCAGAAAACAAAACAAAACTGTGCTTAAAGACTTGGAGAGGGGAGGGAAATACGGAGTACGTGTGGAACTGAAAGAAGTCCAAGATGCCTGGGGTGAAGGGTATGAGTGGGAGAGAGCTGAGGTTGGACAGGAGGCCAGGGCCAAACTGTGGGGCCTGGGGGCCATATCGAAGCCCTGCTCTACCCTGAAGGTAATGGGCAAGGTTGGGGTGCAGGATACTCCTGACAAGGGAGAGTAGGAGGCAGGAATGTACCCAGCAGCAGAAGGACTGGTGTGATGCCTGGCCGCAGGAGCAGCAAGAGGGAAGACTGGGAAAGTGCAGAGCCTGGCATGGTTGGGCTTTGAATGCCAAGTTAGCACCAGCCTCAAACACCGGGACATTGTCCCCAAGGGCATGGGAAGCCATTAAGGCTCTATGACGAGAGATAGGGCTGGCGTGTTTCAGGCAACGGTTGAAGCAAACCAAGCCTGCATTGTTGGGTAGGACAGAGTGAAGATAGATGGAAGAATCCTAAACTGACCCTTTTCCGGGATGCACAGAAGTCCACCTTCAGCCTTTATGAACCAGGCTTTGACCATCTCCCTCCCGCTCCCTTCTCCAGGAGACCATTGATGGACTGTCCTCACAGCTGGAGGTCTTCCAGGCCAAGATGAAGAGGGTAGAAGAGTCCATTCTGAGCCGAGACTATAAGAAGCACATCCAGGTGGGTGGCAGAGAATACTTTTCCTTCTTGAATCTCCAGGGAGGTCAGGGTCTGGGCAGCAGGAAAGGCCAGGCCTTCCTCAAGGCCAGGGCTCAGACCTGAGCCTGGAAGAAACAGGGTCCCCGTGTCACTGTGGGGAAAGAAAGACTTAGAGCACAGGGGGGATGGTAAAATGCTTAGGTTCTGGATTCAGGAGGAACGAGGTACAAAGAGCTGACCTACCACTTAGCGTGAGTGACTTACCCGATCGGCGCTGCGGTTCCTCAGCTGGGGTGGTAGTGGGGCCTTCCTCCAAGGGCGTCATTAGGCTAGAATGAGATCACGCGTAGTAAGTACTTACCGTGAGCCAAGAGAAGGAGGCGGCATGTGAGAGGCAAACAGTGATTGGGAGGCACAATGGGGAAGAGGCGGGTAGCCCCTGCCCCTCTCTCCCTGCTGGTCTGGTGAGATCACTTCGTGTCCCCATCTAGGATTACGGAAGCCCCAACCAGTTCTGGGAGCAGGAACTGGAGAGCTTACACTTTGTCATCGAGATGAAGAACGAGCGTATCCATGAGCTGGACAAGCGGCTGATCCTCATGGAAACAGTGGTGTGTGACTGGAAGGGGGGTGCTGGGAAGATACACCTCGGGCTTCTGTTTTCCGGGCATTTCCTCTGTAAAGTGTGTGGAGGGAAGGCAGTTTGAGGAGGCTCCAGCCTGGTCCACCCCAGCTTTGACCTGCCTTCCATGCTGGCCCTGGGAACGGCTGTGGCCTGTCTGTGGCCAGTCCGGGTCAAGCAGTGGCTCCTTCTCATAGGGCCTCCGTGCTTTTCTTGACTATTCATGTTTCTCTAGCTTGGGTGACACCAGGGCAGGTAACCTGGCTAATCAGGAGGGGCTGGCAGATATCCCCTGTCAGGCAGGGGCCGGGGAAGAAGCCGAGGCTGAAAAATCGGACCGACGTAGGAGGCCACAGTGAGCGAGGACAGGCCTGGGGAGTGGTGGGCGTTGGGCACACAGATGGCTTTGTCTCCAGGAGAAGGGAGGCCTTGGGAACCCGGGGCTGAGTCCAAACAGAGGTGATGTTGCTCTGGAAGGAGTCTCCCCACCCGCGTGTACCACACAGCCTGCATTCTAATCAGGCCCGTCTCAGAGAGTCCCTGGGAATTCTGTTCAACCACGCTTGTGGAATAGTATAACAGACACACGTAATTTTATTTATATAGATCATATCCTTCTGACTTTGGGAGAACCAAAAATATCCATTCTCTTATGAACTGATGGAAATGTTACGTGGGAGTGGCTGTGTTCTTTTCCTACATCTCATGTGGCAAAATCGAAAGTTGGCAGCCCTGTGTCCCCTCCTTAGTTACATACTTTTTTTAAAGTAATCTCGTTGCCTCACGAAATGTAACATCTAGTCCAGAATGAGTCGGTGTTTTCAGTGACCACAGATAAGAGGGAGGTGACGAAACACACTGTGCCATGTGAGTCGGGTGGCTTTCTGAGCTCCTTCTGATGTGTTGCAGAAAGAAAAAAATCTGATGTTGGAGGAAAAAATCACCACTTTGCAGCAGGAGAATGAGGAGCTGCATGTCCGGGGCCGCAACCAGATGGTTATGTCAAGGTAGCTGCCTCCCTGCCGCCTCTCCTCCCACCCCCACCCTTTTGGCCAAAATCTCTACTGAGGAGGGTCTCTGAGAAGCCTGGGGAATGGATTGGCAGGTAGGCCCAGGCCTTTCTGGGGAATGTCAAGAAAATGGGAGTCAAGAATCCCAAGGGACCCAGCTCTGCCTAGAAACCTGTCTCAGTGCCCTGACTGCTATCTGTCCCCATCCTGGCTGAGCAGGCTCCACGGCAAAGCCCAATACAGGAAGAGAGGACAGGAAATTTCTAGCTGAGGTGACCTAATGAATGAATGAATGTACATGAATGAATGAACTCGTTCGAAAGGCTTAGCAAATGAGAGCCTGCCTCATGGGTCAGACATAATTCGTTGAATACTTTACATATGGTCTCACCTAATCGTCATAATTACTCGAAGAGCTGGGTGCTCCTATGATCAGTCCCATTGTACCCATGAGGACGCTGAAATTTGTCAAGAGTCAATAACTTGTCCAAGGTTACACCGCTAACTAGTGGGGCGGATCTGAACCCGGAGCTGTCTGCCTGGGAGGGCCGGGCTCCACTGTCAGCCAATCGAATGAATGGCCTCCTGCACACAGGCAGAGGACAGGACGACAGGGCGGTGGGGGCCCTGGAGCGGGCTGGCGGCCCATCCGAGGAAGGCCTCCCAGAGGAATGGGTTGGTCTGTGCGGCCGCTGTCGGGCTGCTTCCCCCTGGCGACGTCGGCCCATCTCCATCCACAGGCAGCTCTCGGAGGACCTGCTTCTCGCCCGCGAGGCCCTGGAGAAGGAGTGCCAGTTGCGGCGACAGCTCCAGCAGGAGAAGGAGGAGCTGCTGTACCGGGTCCTCGGGGCCGACGCCTCCCCTGCCTTCCCTCTGGCCTCAGTCACCCCCACCGAGGTCTCCTTCCTCGCCAGCTAGGACGCAGGGCCAGGACGCCTGTGGTCACAGCGCCCTCTTGAGGATTTACCAGAGAAGACAGCGGGGGCCTCTTGTTCCATGCCCAGGAGGGGCGGAGGGCAGGAGCGAGATGGGCAGCCAGGGTGTGAGCCCAGGGAGCCCTGAGGGCTTGGGCCGTGCAGGATCACCCACCGGGCTTTGAGGCCCCAGAAGCACCTTCCCCTGAGTTGGCCCAGGAAACAAGCAAAGAGGAGTCCTTCCATCCCTCCCAGCTCTCTCCGTCCAAATCAGGGAAGTCCCGAGCTTTTCCCAGGGGCAGCCAGTGCCACTGAGGCCATCTGACGAAGAAGTGACAACCCACTGGTCCTGACTTGTCAGCTCCCCCCTTCCCCGAGATGTTCCCACCTCTGGTCGGGCCCTCCCTCAGCCTCAGGTTACCTCTCCTCTAAAACAGCCAGGGGAACCCAGCAAATGATACTTGAGTCACTACAGTGCCCCATTCTAGGATGGTGCGAGGCTCAGACCAGGGGCTGGGGGACCGGAAAGGAAGTGGCCCGCACCCTGGGAATCAACAGGGAAAGGCGGGCCGCTGGTAAGGGGGTCACTGGAGGCCCTTGGGGCTGGGGCTGGGTATGGTGTGGGGCAGGCGACTGCTCCCGGTCCCGGAGTCTTGCTCAGCCCAGGGGTTAAGCCAGAGCAACTCCTCAGCCCTCCTGGTCCCTCAGTCTCAGTGACACCCGGGTACACGCAGAGCTGGGACCTCATCCCCATACCGACAAGGAAACCAAAGTGGGGGGTGGGGCCCCCAAAACAAGGGCTAGGACCTCCTCTGTCATCCAGCTCTTCGCGTGTTGTGCTTGTTTTTCTCCCCAGGCTCCGGAAGGATCAGATGTGTGACTTAGTCTTTCTCCTCTGACCTCTACCTGCCCCACTCACTTCCGGTCCCTCTCTTACTCCTCCCTATCTTGACTCCTTCTACCACCCCTAATGCCAGGCGCCAGGACCCCGGAATGTGGCCCTCAGCTTCCCCATCCGTGCAGAGAGGCAGCTAGAGTAACCAACCTCAGCATGCCTGTCCAGCCCAGACCGTCCGTGGGTTTACTGTTCTTCTCAGGAAGCTTCAGGTCATCTGGATGCCATCATGATAACCCCTCCCCTGCACAGAGCATTTTAACTCAGTGCTCTCGGCTACACTTCCCTCCTGGTTCTTGAAGCCGGTTCTTATCCCTCTTCAGCAGCAGAGCAAACAGATCACAGGAGCCAGAGGGCCTTGCCTGAGATCCCTCAGCAATAGCCCCAGGCCCCAGGCCAGCAAGGAAGAAAAGACAATCCAGTAGAACGGAGGTTTCCTCCATCATCCCAGATCCCAGACTGCCTTCTTTATTCCCCTGGATATGGTCTGGTCTTTAGCCATGTGTAGTTCTGGGAGTTCAGATGCGACTGTTTCTCCATTTCTCCCCTAGTAGGGCTAGAGGAGTGCTGAGCTGTTTCTCCAGCCATAGGAAAACAAGGTATCTATCTGGGAGCCTTGGGAACAGCTCTGGAGAGAAGTGCACACATAGTTCTTCATGCAACTTTTCCCAAAGCTTGTCTGGGATACACTCATTCATTGCACATTAATAGGCATGACCAAGAAAAGAATCGATGGCCAAGTAATTTGAGAAACTCTAGATTCAGTCCAGTTAAACAGATCTGCAAAGTGCAGGACTTCTCAGAACCTTTAATATGGTAACGTGCACTACAAATTTCCAAGAAGGAAGCAGTGTCCAGCATTTTCTAAACTCCTGCGACCAATTTTCTACCCCAGCCTAAGCACTTCAGGCTGCAGAATGCACTTTAGAGAGCACGGTTTTGAGAGGGGCCGGGCTGGAGAAGGGGCAAGTCATGGGGAGCAGGGTTTCCCTCAAGTAACCTATGGTGGATGCAAGGAGATAAACTGTGGTCATGGTCTCACACTGGGGCAGACAAGCCGTGGAAACAATGGTATTGTGTTTATCTGGCCCCTGTGTTTTCCTGGAACAGGGAGGAGGTGGCTCCTCTCTGAGGACCTTTGCCAGTGGCAGGAATCATTGAGGAGTATGGTCTGGGCTTGGGTGACTCATCAGTGACTCTGTACTCCCTCCTGGACTTCTGGTACCCCACTGGCCCTAGCTTTGCCCAGCCTTGGAGTGGGGCCCGATGTTGGAGTGATGGCTGGCCATTAGAAGAGGTCATGGGTGGGCAGAGTCTCAGGGGTCAGTGCAAAGGCTCTTTCTGCTCTGCAGGGGACAACGGCTTGGCATAACAACACCAAGGTTCACACAGTTACCTACCCCTGTTTCTGCCCGCTGCTCCACACCAGGATGCCTGCAGCCAGGGACAGAGCTAGGAAGGGGCAGGGGACACATGAGAGCTTCTGGTTACACGGACGCGGGTGGTGGCAGTCCCCGTGCCCTGAAGGTTGGTAGCCCTGCAGGTGTAGATGCCAGAGTCCCCAGCCCGGGCCTCTTCCACATGCAGGGTACTCCCTGCCTCCTGCTGTACCTGGCCCTCTTGGCGAACGACACTGGCCCACTCGCTGACGTAGGGGGGTCGGCCCAGCTGCAGGGACAAAACATAACTGTCCATCAGCTACCCCAGGTGTCATCTCTGACTTAGGCGCCAGCAGGCAAGTAAGAGGTACTGTGTCCCTTCAGGGAAAGGGAGAGTGACTCGCCCAAGGTCACACACATATATCAGAGCACCTGAAAGGCCAGGTTCTTTGTGGGAAATGTGGGCTTCTCAAGTCCCTGGGGAGAAGCTGGGGTCTCCTATCCTACTCAAGGAGACACAGGAAGTGACTTGGCTGGGAGCAGCACCCCGTGATGTGGGTTTTGCGGCACTCTGGTTTTGTGGGGTTGTTAATGGGTGCTGCCTCCCCAGAGAAGGGGAGGTGGGGTTCTATTATGAAAATTGTTTGAGAAACACTGAGTCAAGTAAAATTAAACTGGGGAGACTCCGGCCACTGAGTCTGTCACATGTGCATGTGAGTTTTGAATCTCCGAGGCAGGCGATGGTTATAAGAGGCAGTGTTTTCCTAAAAGCACTTTTTTGGGAGGTTGGGGCTGGACTTTCTGGTATGCTACCATTCCAAGGAACATGTTTGAGGAAATGCTAGCACAGCGAAGCCATGTCTCCCAACCATGAGTGTGTTCTTTACCGCTTGCTGGGTCTCAGTTTCCATTTTTGACAAATGGGAGGATTATCCCCCATTCGTTCCCTTCTAAGGCCTCTGGGGAGCTCACCTTCACCTTGTCTTTGCTGGGTCCAGCCCACCCTCCGAGGCTCATGTCAAATCCCACTCTTCCAGGAAGGCTTTTTAAGAATTCCTGAAGTTTTCAGTGCTGGTGGATCTGCTTTTTGACCCAGGTGCTCTCCAGATGTTTGCGGGCTATGGGGCTAAGTTCTCTGAGAGGAAGGAACATCACTATCACCTCTCCAACAACCCCTTAGGAAGGTCTGGCCCACGGCAGGTGCCCAGGAGACAGCTGCTAATGTATTTTGTTCATCTCTTATTATACACACACTGGCCACAGGGACTGAGCACTTGCCTCGGCTCTGTTCTCATGAGATTTGGGCCAGTCTGGTCTCAACTCAAATGTCACCTCAGAGAAGACTCCTTGACTCTATCTTAAGGTGCTATCGCATCCGTCCTGTCGTATCCTCAGGGTAGCACTTAGTATTCTCTTGATGACCGTGTTCATTTGCCACTGTAAGCTTGCAGACAGCAGAAGCCATATCTCTTTTCGCTTCATCCTTGTGGTCTCAGCACTTAGCACAGTGTCTGGCCTGTGGTGGGTGCTCAGTAATTATTGGATAAATTAACAAAGGAACGAATTTTATACAGTAGCCTGAGAAGTAGCTCTATTTAACAAATGAGGAAACTGTAGCCCAGGAAAGGGAAGTGACTTGCCCAAGGTCACACAGAGAAGCAGTGTCGGGTTCCTCTGAATCTCAGTCAAGCAGTGGTTCCACTCTGTCATGATCGCTCCTGATCCTCCTCCTAATTCCTCACCCGCATGCTCCTGCCCAACACACCATCAGCGCGCGCACACATATGCACACACACACACACACACACACAGCCTCCTCTTACCCTCGGCTTACCTTCTGCCCTGGATATTCCCAGGTAAAGTCCACAGCAATGTCTGGCTCACCCAGAGCCGTGCAGGTCACACTGAAGTTCTCTCCCAGTTGGACTGATGTTGCTGAAGCTTGGATGGTGGGTTTGGGGGAGGATGACGGGTCTGCCATGGAGAAGATGGGAGAGAAATGGGAACAAACATGTTGAACTGATTGTTGGAACCATTGAATGAAATGAATGGGTGGAATGAGTAAGGTCCCAGAGGGGAATGGCTGGGGTGCTTGAATTGATAGGGGATGGGTAGATGATGGAACCGGTGATCTAATGGAGGACGGATGAATGGAATGGTTGGCTTGAGGGCAGATGGATGGATGGAATAGTGTGACATGATTGAGAATGAGTGGATGGACAGAAAGCCTGCACTGATGCAGTGTCGATCAGTGGCTGGCTGACTGGCTGCCTGTCTGGACAAGATGGTTGACTACGTGGGGTGTTCTTGAAAGCTGGTTGGTTATTCAGCATTCCGTGATCCACAGAACTCAAATCTGAAGTCCCTAAGAGGTATCTCTCCCCATATCCTCCCTCGCCCCGCCCACCCCAGCCCTAGGCCCACGCACACTTGATGTAGATCAGCATGTACTTGGTAGAGATTTGTCTCAAGCCACCCAGGCTCGCCAAGCAGAAGAGGGCTCCAGCCAAGGAAGCTCGGGGCCGGTGGATGGTGAAGCCCTTCTTCACGTCAAAGGAGATGTCTATCCCATCCACTGGGACTTCCTCCGGGGGGAACTCCCGACGCAGTGTCACGTGGGCCAGAGGGTTGGTCACCTGGCAGGGAAGCAGGACTGGTTGATGGCTGTGCAACTGCACCACCTTATAATAATCCTCGGTGGGGACAAAGAGTTCCTCTGGGTCTGGGAAGGAAGGAGGGAGAGAGACGAATGAGCTTGGCACAGATTAGTTGTTTCCTGATGCTCTACCACCGCCCATGAATATGAGGTCCGTCTCGGGGACTTCAAATCCCTCTTTCCCTGCCCATTCCTGCCCTGGGGTGCTTTTTCCTCTCTGGTAAGGGCTTCTAAGACTGACAGCTGAAGATCAGCCTGCTAGTTCCAGCTTTGTCATTTTGACTGACGTTCTTGGAGACCTGACTCCGGGGCACCTGTGAAGAAGATGAAGGTCTTTCCCTTGCAAGCCTCGCCTTCTGCGCCCTCGCCATCCTGGCAGTGCTGAGCCCAGCAGCTGTATTCCCCCGTGTCTGCACCCGTGGAGTTGACCAGCTGCAGCTGGCTGTGACGGCTGAAGTGCTTGATTCTGAAAGACAGGTGTGGGGCTGGGCCAGGGTGAGACAGGCAGGAGACGGGGATGGCCTGGGACACCTAGCAAGCAGCGTGGAGTCGTCTGAGAGTCCCCCTCCCCACCTTTCATCACATGGCCCACTCAGTCTTCTCCCTTCCCCACTTAGGCTGTAAGGGTTTGCTGATTGCTCGCCTGTCTCTCTGGCCTCATGCAGATCTTCTGATTGGTCCATCTAATCCCTCACAGACCTTGTCCTTGCGTCGCAAATGGCATCGCAAACGGCATCCCCCAAACTCCTTTGTTGTCCTTGGCTCCTTCCCTGTGTCTCCCTCTTCAAGCCAGTAAATGCCCTCTAAGCGACTCTACCCCCTAAAGGAGGCAGGGTTCCAGGAAATCTCACCCTAAGAGGCTGAATTGAGAAAAGGCGGACAAATCTCCTGAACCCTTTTATGTCCCAGCCTCTGCCTGATTTTCTTCTGGATCTGGGGTGAGCGATGCTGGTGGGGTCAACTCTGCCTTCATTTCTGCCTCCCCTATGACGGCGTCCCTGACATAAGGGCATCTCAGCCCAACATTCCGGCACAGATAGGTCAGACAGCCTGTCCCCCATACTACTGCCACCTTTCTCCCTGCAGGCACCATTTGCTGCCCCCAGAATTGACATCCCGGATTGTGGGAAGCCATGGCTCTCATTCTGTTAAACCGCTCCGCAACTGGTGGGTCTCGTGAGCCCATCTCACTGTTTCTTTCAGATGCCTGTAGTCAGAGGAGCTAGTCCATCGCATACCTCAGGCGTTCCTTGCCCTCCTCTTCCAGGTATACAGGCACCCTCCAGTGGACCACCTTGCCCCGGCAGCGAAGCTCCAGGGGATCCCCAGCCCGCAGGCTGAGAGAGTCCCCCACCTTCTGGAAGCGGCCCCTCCCTAACACCAGGGTCAGAATGGAGGAGGCTGGGAGGCTTGGGGCTGCAGCCTCTGTGGGAGTCTTCATCTGCAGGGTCTTCTGGCTGAGGTCTGCTTTGGGTTTTTTCCCACCTGGGGCTCCTGGGGGCTTCACGTCTCCAGGGCTGGCTGCTTTGAAGGCTCTCTTTTTCTGAGCCTTGGGAGTTCTGCCATGTTCCTGGATTTCAGCTGTGGAGAGACAGGGTGGGTTTGGGGTCACCAGCCTTCACTGTTCATCGCAAATGGGGTCCTCTCCTCACCCCAGCAGTTGATAGAACCTCAGAGCTCTGTTACCCTTTATGCTTATTACTACTACAAAGGTAATCCTCACTCTATGATAAAATACAGACAACCCTGAGAAACAGGGTTAAATTTGCCCCAAAACTTACCATCCAGAGATAACCACCATGAGTATTTAAAGCATATTTTTCCAATTTTCCATTTTTAATGCACGTATTTTGAAGAAATGGTCAAAAAATAAAATGGAACAGGATAACACATATTTTTAATAACCTACATTTTCACTTAGTAATATGTTGTGATTATCATTCCATGTCAATAAACATGTATACTAAAATATTCCAAACAATTTGCTTGGTATTTCATGGTAGGGATGTATGATGACTCATTTCTTCATTGTTGGGCATTTGGGGTTTTCTGCATTCTCAGCCAAAATAGTTCTGCAATAATCATCTTACACACCTTTGATCAGATTGCTTCCTTAGAATGAGTTCCTTCGAAATGGAACTGCGGGGAGTGGGGGAGCCATGGAGAGGAACTCACACACTTTCTTATCTAAGTGGCCACCAATATTTCAAACCCTTCTAGAGCATGCTCCAAAAGAGGTCACTTAATCTGCACTTAGGTACGTCTACTGATGGGGAGCTCAGTAGTTAGCATTATTAAATAATAAATAAATAAATGCAGTCTGGCATCTAAAAACAAAGATTCCCTAGGGAGTTATGTAGGCCACTCCAGAGCTACCACTGATGGTGCCTGCAGTGTTTCTGGGATAGCACCTGTCCCTGTCTATATATATATTTTTTATTTCATCCTCTTAATGAATGCAAAGTATTATTCTCATTTTACAGATGAGGGCTTTGGGGCTCACAGAAGCTCACTTTCCCCCGGCACTGTGCCAAGGAGTGGAAGACCTGTAACTCTGACCCAGGTCAGTCTGGCTCCAGAACCCATGGTAGCTTCACCGGCAGCATATCTTTTTTTAAAAAAAAAAATTTAATATGAAATTTATTGTCAAATTGGTTTCCATACAGCACCCAGTGCTCATCCCAACAGGTGCCCTCCTCAATGCCCATCACCCACTTTCCCCTCCCTCCCACTCCCCCTTAACATTTATTTATTATTGAGAGACAGAGAGAGACAGAGCATGAGCAGGGGAGGGGCAGAGAGAGGGGGAGACACAGAATCTGAAGCAGATTCCAGGCTCTGAGCTGTCAGCACAGAGTCCGACGCGGGGCGCGAACTCACACACCGCGAGACCATGACCTGAGCTGAAATCGAACGAACGCTTGACCGACTGAGCCACCCAGGCACCCCCGGCAGCATATCTTAGGGCTGAAGGGCTGTCCCTGCTAAAAAGACCTTTCAGACCCACTATCTTCAGCTCTTACCACTGATCCAACTTTTCTTCCCTGTGGAAGAGGAAGCAGTCATGTCCTGTGCCTGCCTACTACCCCAGCGCCCAACTGTCTCTTCACACAGAGAGGGCTGTGCAATTCGTACCAAGTTCTGAGGCTCTTTACTCTCCGTCCTGATAGTTCCCAGACACAATCTCTCATCGTGCCCACTGCTGTCACCACGCCGTCCAAATCCTGGTCAGATCTCATCTAGTCTGCTGATGTAGGAACCCAACCGGTCTTCTTGCTTCCAGTCTGACACACATCACACACCTCTTCTTAAACCATCACGGTCAGGGGCGCCTGGGCGGCTCAGCCGGGTAAGCGTCCAACTCTTGATTTCCGCTCAGGTCATGATCCCACAGTTTGTGAGTTTGAGCCCCGCGTCAGGCTCTGTGCTGACAGTTCAGAGCCTACTTACCCGCTTGTGCTCTCTCGCTCTCTCTCTCTTTTTCTCAAAATAAATAAATAAACTTTAAAAACCTCCCACATGATGGGTTATTTCACCAGTTCCAAAAGCCTCAGGCTACCCCATCCATCATGGGGGAGCAGGGGACAGGGGCAAGTGGTGGATATAATGTTTGGACAGCAGCAACAGAAAAGATCCCAATGGAGTTTAGCGATTGTCTTTTTTTTTTTTAATGGCCCCAAACCACCATCATCAACACACACAGGTACCAATGGGTAAAAACAAGACAAGATAAAGAAAGAAACCAAACCACCACGTTTAAACCTGAGTCCTCTGTTTTTCACAACTGTTAAGAAAAAACTACACATCTCTTGTGTGTGTGTCATTTACGCTCACACGACTTCTGACACCAGATTGGGGGAGGGGGTTTCCACACCAAGCAGTTCTCCGAGACACCATCTGGGTATTGCACAACTTAAGTCAGGTCTAACACTATTTGCCTGGAAAGAGCATCAGACCCCCCAGCTTAAGGTCCCCAAGACTGCCCTTCCCCCCACTTCAGATGCCAATCTCAAGTCCCAGGTTGTCACTAGTGCTTCTGACCGACTGGCTGTAAATTGGGGTTCCCATGACCCCCCAACTTGGGCTCAATAATTCACTAGCATAGCTTACAGAACTCAGGGGAACACTTATGTTTACTGGTTTATTATACAAGGGGATGACAAAGGGTAGAGATAAACATCCAGGTGGAAGGGGTTCGTAGGACAAGGGGTGCGGGAGGAGGCGTGGAGCTTCCATGGCCCCTCCCAGTGCACCAGTCTCCCAGAACCTCCACGTGTTCAGCAACCCGGAGGCTCTCCAAACCCCACCCTTTGGGGGTTTTTATGGAGGCTCCATCACAGAGGCACGATCCATCATCATCTCAGTTTCCAGACCCTCTCTCTCCCCCTTCTGGGGGATGCGAGGTGGCCCTGAAAGTTCCAAGCTTCTATTCATGGCTAGATCTTTCTGGTGTCCAGCCCCCACCCTGAAGCTCTCCAGGAGTCCACCGGCAGTCACCTCATTAGAACAAAAGCCACTCCTATCACCCAGGAAATTCCAACAGATTTAGGAACTCTGTGTCAGGAACCAGGGTCAAGGGCAAATATTAGAACAAAACATGTTCCTAGTGTTCTTACCACTTAGGAAATTGCAAAGGTTTTAGGAGCCCTGTGCCAGGAACTAGGGGCGGAGATCAATATATTCATTTTCTATTATTTCACAACGATGTAAAAGGCCTCCCTGGTGGGGACATCTATCCTGGGGGCCTTGCCTGGCCCTGGAGGGATAGGGTACTGCAATGGTTTGGGGAAGTTGTGCTAGTTTGGCAGTAGGTTTATTCTGAATTTCTTACACGGGAGAGCACTTAGTTCACAGACAATTTTTCCAAGTCACTGTCTGGTTTAATCCTTGCTATAGCCCAAAAAGTGTCCCCAGCAAGCATTATCATCCCCTTTTTACAGGTTGAGAAACTAAGCCTCAGAGAGAACAGCTAGGCTCAGTATATTAATGAGGTGACCTAGAACACTGCAGTCTGGCATCTAAAACAAAGATTCTCTAAGGAGTTATCTAGGCCACTCCAGACAAGGGGTGGGGAGCCTAGGTGAGTTCATAGAAGATGGACTTTAGAGCCAGTGGTTTAGAGCTAGGCTTTGAATCTTTGCTCTACTACAAGCTAGCTGTGTGACCTTAGCCAAGTCATATAATTTCTCTGAGCCCCATTTTCTTCATTTAGGAAATGGGAACAAAAACACCTGCCTTGCAGGACTGTTATCATATTAAATGAGATAATATATGTGAAACACTGAGTGCAGTGCCTGGCTTATAACAGAAGCTCAATAAATTGCTGTTGTCAAGAATAGTGTATCATTTCCTATTGTCCCTGTAACAAATTACCACAGACTTAGTAGTTTAAAACAGCACAAATTTAGGGGCACCTGGGTGGCCTCAGACTGGGTGGCCTCAGTTGGTTAAGCCTCAGACTTCAGCTCAGATCATGATCTCATGGTTTGTGAGTTCAAGCCCTGCATCGGGCAGTCTGCTGTTAGCACAGAACCCACTTCGGATCTCCTGTCTGTCTGTCTGTCTGTCTCTCTCCTAGCCTGATCTCTCTCTCTCAAAAATAAATAAACATTTTTTTTTAATTTTTTTTTTCAACGTTTATTTATTTTTGGGACAGAGAGAGACAGAGCATGAACGGGGGAGGGGCAGAGAGAGAGGGAGACACAGAATCGGAAACTGGCTCCAGGCTCTGAGCCATCAGCCCAGAGCCTGACGCGGGGCTCGAACTCCCGGACTGCGAGATCGTGACCTGGCTGAAGTCGGACGCTTAACCGACTGCGCCACCCAGGCGCCCCATAAACATTTTTTTAAAACCCCATTAATTTATCTATCGTCTTACGATTCTGAAGGTCAGAAGTCTAAAGTGGGTCTCGCTGGCTAAAATCAAGGTGTCTGCAGGATGCAGTCCTGCAGACTCTTAGAAAATCTGTTTCCTTGCCTTTTCTGGCTTCTAGAGGCTGCCCAGATTCCTTGGCTTATGGCCCCATTTATCCATCTTCAAAGCTAGCACTATTGGATGGAATCTTCCTCGAGCCAGCACCTCCGTGGCCCTGCCTCTTCCTCTGAGTCCCTCCTGTAGTTTCAAGGAGGCTTTTTTTAAATTTTTTTTTTAATGTTTATTTATTTTTGAGACAGAGAGAGACACAGCATGAGCAGGGAAGGGGCAGAGAGAGAGGGAGACACAGAATGTGAAGCAGGCTCCAGGCTCTGAGCTGTCAGCACAGAGCCCGACGCGGGGCTCAAACTCACGAACTGTGAGATCATGACCTGAGCCGAAGTCAGACGCTTAACCGACTGAGCCACCCAGGCGCCCCTTGGGATTACATTGGGCCACCTGAATGAATGTATAATCAGGACCACTTCCCTACATTAAGGTCAATTGATTCGCAACCTTGATTCCATTTCCAGCCTTAATGCCTCTTTGCCTTGTAAGGTTCTGGAGATAAGGACGGAGACATCTCAGACATCTCAGGAGGCTGTTTTTCTGCCTACCACAAATAGTAAACTTTTTCAAATGCAAATGTAAAGCCAAGGCTTTCAAAGCCAGACTTCCATAGATAGAGTCCTTCCAGGAAGCAGAAGCAAGCCAATCAGAGGGCAGGATAAGAGATGGTGTGGGGTACCTGCTGGTTCTCTGATCTCCCTCATTGATAGGCTGTCGTTAGAGCAGCCGGCTGGAGGTATCTCTGGGTTCTGTGTCTGGCATCCTATTTGATCTGGATGATCTGGAGTTGAAATCCAACCATGGGCTGGGTTAGAGTGCCCCCCACCAGCTGGGGCTGTGCTGGCAGAATCAGGGCCCCAAAGGACCTCCAGGAGGGTGCTGCAAACACATCTTCCTCAGAAGAGGCTCCACCTCCCAGCATGAGCACCGCTGGGCTGTGGGGGAAGCGGCTCTCTGGGAGCCATCTAGACATCCTTAGCTTTGCAGCTTCTGGGTTTGCCAAGCCAACAAGTCACCCAGGAAAAGTCGTGAAGATGTCAAGTCTCATCTCAGGACCTGGGGGTGATGACAACGATCTGAGCTGAGAAGTAGCGGGCACCCGGGAGCTGTGCAGATTGTTTCCCGTACCTTAGGTCATGTAACACCCAGGGGTGTGGAAGGGGTTTGCAAGATCACGCAGTCCATCCTTGTCGTTGTGCAGATGGGGGAGCTGAGCTCAGAGAGGAGACCCTGCCGAGGCGGCACAGACAGCCCATGGATAAGCTGAGCTTAGGGGTTCCAGTGCTCACTGTCCCCGTCCCCACCATGCTGTGAATAGGGTACTCCTGGGAAAGGCAGAGACAAGGAGGGGGGGTCTCAGGACCCATGGGGAATAAAAAGATTCGAGATTGATGTCCATACCTGAAATGACACAGATGAGCAGGCACCAGGACAACCAGCAGCAGGCTCGGGGGACCATTGTGCAGAGAACTAGAGCCAAGGTGATGTGGCACAGAGACTGCAGGGGAGAGACTGCCGGGCCGTGTGAGCAGGGACGGGGGCGGGGGGGGGGGGGGGGGGGCGGGGGAGAAGCGAGGGGGCCTGATTTCAATGGTAAATCAAAGTCCTGGCTTCTCTAGGACTCCAAACAAAATTCCTTTCTCTGGGTTCCCCCCGCCAAGGTGAATGGAGCTATTCAGAGCCCTGCTCAGGAAAAAAACAATTGTGCAGCCAGGAGGGGAGTGTCCTCAAGGGCAGACGGGGAGAGCTGGGAGGCAGCCGGAGGGGCCGCTGAAGGTCACAGAAGGGTCATGACAGGGCCTGAAGGACAGGACTACTTGAGGACACAGCAGGTGAGTGTGGCAAGGAGGGGGTGAGGCCTGAACCAGACCTAAAGCAGGGGCTGGCAGGACCAAAGCCGTGGGCTGCAGCCCACTTCTCCACAGCCCTGAGCAAAGAATGGCTTCACATTGAAAAAAATATACATATGGAACCCTTCACGAGTCCCAGTTTCAAGTGTACACGCAGCCAAAGTAGGCACTTCTCATTTTTAAATGGCTAAAAATCCATATTTGGCGATACACGAAAATGATGTAAAAGTCAAATTTCAGTGTCCATGAATCAAGCAGTATTGGAAAACGGCCACACTCACTCCGGTACGTACTGTCTGAGGCTGCTTTTACACCACCACCCAGCTGTGTACAGAGACGCGTGGCCCACAGAGCCCAAAATATTTACCGTCTGGCCCGTTGCAGAAAACGTTGGTCAACTCTTGCTCTAAAGGTTGGTATTTATAAAAAATAATTTTCTGGGGGCGCCTGGATGGCTTAGTCGGTTATGCGTCTGACTTCGGCTCAGGTCATGATCTCACGGTCCGTGGGTTCGAGCCCCACGTCGGGCTCTGTGCTAACAGTTCAGAGCCTGGAGCCTGCTTCAGATTCTGTGTCTCCCTCTCTCTGCCCCTCCCTGGCTCGCACTCTGCCTCTCTCTCTCTCTCTCTCTCTCAAAAATAAATAAACATTAAAAAAATAATTTTCTGAACTAAAAAGATGTAAATAAGATTCATTCTCAAAAAATATTCCACGTGAAGCTTAAGTTCCCTTTGACCCTCCTTCCCACTCCTCCCCCCCACCCCCCCACCCCCCCACCCCCGCTTTCCTCAGGGGTTACCGCCTGGGTGTGTGTTCTAGATCTTTTTCTGCATTGACATAAGCATATGTGTATCCACAGGGAAACGAAGGATTGTTTTGTGAATTTGTTTTTCTGTAGATGGTTTTACACCGCAAATAGTTTTCTTAAACTTGCTTTTTTCTGAACTCAACAATGTTCCGTGGCCCCCTATATGGACCTACCTTTATACTTTTTAAAGCGCTACATAATATTCTATGGCTTGGCTCTCCTGTTTATTATTCCCTTAGGAGAGGACAGGTAACCTGGTTCCATTTTTGCTATTGGAAACAATGCTACAAAGAGCAAGAACTAGCACTTCAAGCCTCAAATAGCTACATTTCCTTGAAGAAAATGCTTGTTAAATTAAAGAATGGTGGGGCGCCTGGGTGGCTCAGTCCGTTGAGCAGCCAACTTCAGCTCAGGTCATGATCTCACGGTCCGTGAGTTCGAGCCCCGCGTCGGGCTCTGTGTGACAGCTCAGAGCCTGGAGCCTGTTTCGGATTCTGTGTCTCCCTCTCTCTGACCTTCCCCCGTTCATGCTTTGTCTCTCTCTGTCTCAAAAATAAATAAACGTTAAAAAAAAAAAAAATGAAAGAATGGTATGCGACGCAGGCACGTGACTGGATGTACTCTCACTCATCCATGTTTGTGACTAAGTAAACACCACCAGGCAAGTCCCTCTAAATGTAGGCGTAAGCCTCTTGCTGAAGTTTTGTGTACCTGCTAATTACTGGTTGTAAGCAGTTGGAAAGCCTCCTGGCTTCTGGTTGAAACAGGATTCCCTCTGTACAAACTCAATGGGCATTCTTGGAAGGTAGTGTGATGGGTGGGAAGCAGCAGAGAATGGAGAGCCCGGGCGCCTGGGGCCCCATTCTCACCTTGCCACTTGCTGTATGACCTTGATCAGCCTCTTCTCTTTGGGCCTCAGTTTCCCCATCCGTTTAAGGAAGGTGTTGGACACTTAGAGCTCTGGCCTCGCAGAGCCTTAACCTCCTCTTTTCAGTGACCGAGTCCTTCAAGGAGTGGAAGGGCTCTGAGAAGTGATGGTGTAGCTTCCAGCCACGTGGGCAGAGTGCTCTCAAGGGAGGTGCTGGGAGCAGGGCAGGGCCCCACCACTTTGAACCCAAGTTCTCACTGATTGTTCCCCAGGGGAGAGATTTCACAGAGTGTCCGTGCAGCCCAACCCAAGGCCCTAGAGAATGCCCATGGCGGACTGGAACCCAACGTCCTGGGTTTGGACTGCTGGCTACCAGACGCTCTTGGAGCACCCCGTTCCCCTCTGTTCCACAGCACTTAACACAGGTTGTTATTTATCGGAATCTGTGTGATTGCGTCATGAATGTCTGGCTCCCACTCTGTAGGGCGTGAGCTCTGTGAAAGCTGGGACCAGGTCTGTATTGCTCAGCCCTTATCCCAGTCCCCTAGCACAGTGCCTGGTACTTTGTGGGCACTGGACAAACACCTGCTGAATGAATAAATGAGCTGCTCCAGCCTGGTTTCAGAAGCAGAGACAGCCTTCTCTTTAACCCAAGGGCCCAAATGGGCAAATAAGGAGGAGTGGGGAGCAGAGGGGGCGCTGTGCAAACATGCCAGACAACATCACAGAATTAGAAAGGCCATTCCCTTCCTGGGTGTCAGCCCACAGGTGGGCTGGGGATGGGAGGTGGGGAGACTCTGGAGTAGTAGGCCTTGGGGAATTGGTACTCACAGAAGCTCTGAACTGCAGAATTTATTCATTCATTCATCTGTTTCATCCATCAAATATTTACTGAGAATCTACTTTTCCAAGCAATGGAGACAGATATTAGCCCAAATCACACAAATAATGATCTAACCACCAGTTAGGACAGTGTTGTGATGGGAAAGTAGGATCCTAGGAGAGATAATGGGGAGGGGTGTATAAAGTGCACTGGAGGGGGTGCCTGGGTGGTTCAGTTGGCTGAACCTTGGCTGTGCATCTGACTCTCGATTTTGGCTCAGGTCATGATCCCAGGGTGGTGGGATCGAGCCCGCTTAGGGTTCTGAGCTGAGCAGGGAGCCTGCTTAAGATCATTGCACCATCTCTCCCTCTGCCCCTCCCCTGCTCGTGTTCTCTCTCTCTAAAATAACCAAATAAAAATAAGTAAAATAAATAAATAAATAGAAAAGTGCTCTGGAGAAAGGATTAGGAAGGAATTTCTGAAGAAGTGCTATTTTAAGGAAAATCCACAAGAATAATGAGCTTCTATTAGTAAGCTTCCAGGCTTACAAGAAGAGCCTTCATTCCATGGAAATGGAATGTTTCAATAGAATTTTGAGTGAGTCACGGGATCTTGGAATCCTAGAAAGAGAATCTCAGAGTCACAGAATCTTAACCTCACAGAATCCTGAAACAAATACTTACAGATTCTTCAACAGTAAATGGAACCTTAGAATTCAATGTTAAAGACTCAGAATCTTCACATAGAAGAACAAAGGGAATCTTTTTTTTTTCAATTTTTTTTAATGTTCATTTCTTTTTGAGAGAGAGAGAGAGAGAGTATGAGCAGGAGAGAGGCAGAGAGAGAGAGAGGGAGGGAGACACAGAATCAGAAGCAGGATCCAGGCTCTGAACTGTCAGCACAGAGCCCGACACGGGGCTCAAACCCACGAACCGTGAGATCATGACCTGAGCTGAAGTCACACGCTTATCCGACGGAGCCACCCAGGTGCCCCAAGAACAAAGGGAATCTTTTTTTTCTTTTCTTTTTTTCTTTTTCAACGTTTTTATTTATTTTTGGGACAGAGAGAGACAGAGCATGAACGGGGGAGGGGCAGAGAGAGAGGGAGACACAGAATCGGAAACAGGCTCCAGGCTCTGAGCCATCAGCCCAGAGCCCGACGCGGGGCTCGAACTCACGGACCGCGAGATCGTGACCTGGCTGAAGTCGGACGCTTAACCGACTGCGCCACCCAGGCGCCCCAGGGGAATCTTAAGAGGTAATTTACTTGCATCACCTTCTCTCTCCTATTGTACAGATAGTAACAGAACAAAACTAAAGAGTGCAGTCATAGAAGCCAGCCAGAACGCTCACTTCTTATTATTAATAGATTAGGACTCCATACATTTAGTAAATAATAATAATAATAATAATAGCAACAATGTTTACATTTACTGTCTCATTACTATGTGCTAATTGCTGCTAAGTGATTTATATCCAACACCAAACTTGTGAAGTATATATTTTATAGTACCCACATATTTAATTAAGAAAACAGAATCTCAGGGGGAATAAAAATGGTTAATGGTCACTCAGCTAGAATGCGGTAGAAACAGAACCCGTGCGGTAGAACAGCACAGTACTACACAGCTTTTTTTCTAATTACAGCTGTTTTCAAGCCTCTTCCCAGTGACCCCAGCTTTCCTGTAACTTTGCCCTTAGGAGTAAAAGTACTCTCCTGGCTTGAGTTTGCTGTGGGGTGATAAACTTCCTGGAAGATCTGTAATACACCCTCATGTCAAAGAAGCCTTCTGAAGACCTAAATGTGCTGTTAAGCCTAAAAGAAGTGAGTTTGTTTATGGGATCCAAGCGACAGTATGACATCGGGAAACTTAATTCCCGTCTGAGGTCAGGCACTAAATAGCTATGTTTTGGCAGCTAAGTGATGGAGCCTCCCTAGGTCCCAGGTTCCACGTCTCTTAGATGAGCTTCTAGGGCCTGCCTTGCCTACCTCAACGGTGGAGAGATAATGCATGCAAACATGCTTTGTGACTTATGAAATAAATGTAAGGATCCTAAGGTTCAATGGTGTCTCTTCTACCTTGTGAGTGAGAGCGTGGTTGGATCTCCCTCAGTGGAGGCCAATTTGGAAAGATGAGGAGCCTCAAAAAATATTCATTACTCTTTTATCTGGAATTCAAGTTTTAGGAAACAATCTCGGAGCCATGCTGAAAAATTCAGAATCAACCTAAATGTCTGACAACAGGCGATTAGATAAATAACTTATACTATTACCATATAATGGAATTTGATATAGTTACTTTAAATGTTTTGAAGAATATTTAATCACATAAAATATTGTTCATAACAAATTAAGGTATATCAGAGATAAAATAATATTCGCAGTAAGTTCCAGGTTTTTACAAATGAAAATATACATGAGTGGCACATAAGTGATCCATAAATGTTGCTATTATTATTATTGCTGTTGATGTTGTTATGTAATAAAAGAATGATATTAATCATAGTGTAGGCTGTCTTTGGATTATAGGATTATGGCTTTAAATTATTTTCATCTTTTGATGAACTATCTATCTTTTGATGAACTGTCTATAATGAACGCCTAATATTTTTCCAGGAGAAACAATAAAAATCATGAGAAAAGTGATTCTGTGACTTTTAAGCCTATTTTTTGTTTGCACTCTATTTCTCTATCTCTCCACCCGCTAAGAGACCTCTGCCCCAAACTAAGTGTCCTCGCATCCCTGAGACCTATAGCCAAAAATAATCTGTTTTGTGCCAAGTGGTTAGAAAGTCCTTGTGTTCTTCCCCACACAGAGGGGCAATCTCCAAGTCTTTCGGGGGAATACCGGACACTTATATAGGCCTTTCTCGTAGGGGAAGAGGGTTTTTCTGGCGTTCATATGAACAGTCCCCCTGCCCCGGGACTCCTTCCTTTAACTAAACTTAAAAGTGAGACCCATCTTTGGGCACACTCTCCTGATGGAGGCCGGCAGAACTGGGACCTGCCAGCAGGTGGCGGTATCTACCCACTTGCAGCTCTCCAGAGGGCCGCCCAGAGATTTTGAACTTTTCTCCTGAAATCAGAGAAACTACCGCCCAGAGAGAGGAGGAAGACGGTCTGAAATCCCAGTGCATTGTTCTGCCCACATCTCCACACCACACTGTCTCTCTCTCTCTCACAAACATTTTGGAAGGACCACTCCATGTAGGAAGGGGCTTGGAACAGAACCAAAAAGATGAAGTCATGTCAGTGTGTTTCCTTCCCATATTTGCCTCCTTCCAGGCTTTGTTCCCACCAGTCAGTGACAGTGTGTGACATATGCTTACTTGCTTCCTCCACAGCCCCTGGATGTTTATGTTGTTTCCTTTCTGTGTTTAAAAAATATGGTGTGGGACCTAAAAAGCTTTCTCTTTAATTCAAATTATTTTTCTTAGGACTGATTCCTAGAAATATGATGACCCGTCAAAGAAAATGAGCAGTATATTAGCCTTGTTTCTGCAGCTCAGGGAATAAGGCCCTGGGCCCAGGCACTCAAGGGGACCAGCCTTTCAATCCTGCCTCAGTCATCTGGGCTGACTTTGGGCAAATGCTGTATTTTCTCTGAACTTCAGTAATCTTTACCCCAAATTAAGGATACTAAGAGCCCCTCCACTTGTATACTAGATACTATTCTCGCTCCAAATATCGCTCCCCTCTCTCTTCCATTTCTTCACCCTCTATCTGGTCATTCCCATCAGCTCACAAATATGCTGTGATTTCACCAATCCTAAACAAAAAACAATCCAAAACTCTCCTTTTGATCCTCATCCCCCACCAGGGATGCCCCATTTCCTTTGCTGGCCTTTGTGACAAAACTCCTGGAATAAGTAGTTTGCACTTGTTATGCTCAGCCTGTTCCTCTAAGGCCCTTGTCCCCAACACTCTACGGAATCTGCTCTTCACGGGAAAAGTTGACCTTCATAATACTAAATACAGTGATGGATTCTTGGGTCTTGTCCTACTAGACCTAAGAGTAGCCTTTGGCACAACTGACCACTCCCTCCTCCTTGAAGCCCTTTCATTCACTTGGTTTCCAAAACACCACACCCCCTTGGGTTTCCTTGCACCTCACTGTGAGCTCTTTCCCAGATGCCTTTGCTGGGTCCTTCTCCTCTTTCTGATTCTTACTGTAGGAGTGACCCTTGGTTCTCTTCCCCTTTGATGAGCTCATTGCTTTCTCTGGCCTTGAACAGTATTTATATGCCTGTAACTTTCAAATTTGTATCCCCAGCCCGACCTCTTTCTTGAATGCCAGATTTGTCTATCCAAATGGCTCTTAGACATCGCCTCTTGGATGTCTAATAGAAATCTTACCAAACTGGTCACGGACTTGAAGTCGATCTTTTTTCCCACTTTCACTCTCCAAATTTCTCCTCCTGCAATTTTGTTCATCAGAGTTCAGAGTAACTCCATCCTTCCAGTGGCTCAGGCCAAGATCCTTGAAGTCATTCCTGACTCTTTTTTTCTGTCACCTTATATCCAATCCTTCAGGAAATCATGTTAACTCCACCTTGAAATATATCCAGTCTCTAACCACTTCTCACCAACTCTATGCCATTTTGGCTGAGCCACCAGTATCTCTCACTCAGATTATTACAAAAGCCTCCTAACAGATCCCCAGTGCCTACTCTTGCCCCCCATTAGTATTCAGTATCCTTGACACAGAAATATATCAACTCCAGAATATATAAAGAACTCTTACAACTGACCAGCAAAAAGACAACCCAATTTAAAGACAGGCAAAGGAAAAAAAAATTAAAATGGGTGAAGGACATGAATAGACATCTCTTCAAAGAGGATGTGTGTACAAATGGCCAATCAGCACACGAAGAGATGTTCAGCATCATGAGTCATTAGAGAAACGCAAATCAAAATCACGAGATACCAAAAAAAGAAGGAAAAAAACAACTCAGGTACACTTCAGCTACAAGAAGAGAAAATAAAACCACAAGATACCATTTCACACCGACTAGGACGGCATTAAACAAAAAATAAAAACCAGAAAATAACGAAGGTTGTCAAGGACATGGAGAATGCTTGTGCATTGCTGGTGGGGATATAAAGCGGTGCAGCTTCTGTGGAAACAGCTCAGCAGTTCCTCAAACAGTTAAATACAGAATTACCATACGGACTAGCAATTCCACTCTTAGTAGATACATAAGAGGACTAAAAACAAATACTCAAACAAGGGTTGGTACACAAATGTTTATAGCAGCACTACTCACAATGGCCGAAAAGAGGAAAAAAGCTAAATGCCCATCAGCTGATGAAAGGATAAGCAAAGTGTGATATATCCACACAATAAAATACTATTCAGCCACAAAAAGAATGAAGTGGGGGGGGGGGGGGCGCCTGGGTGGCTCAGTCGGTTAAACGTCCGACTTCAGCTCAGGTCATGATCTCGTACTCCGTGAGTTCGAGCCCCGCGTGGGGCTCTGGGCTGATGGCTCAGAGCCTGGAGCCTGCTTCCGATTCTGTGTCTCCCTCTCTCTCTGCCCCTCCCCCATTCATGCTCTGTGTCTCTCTGTCTCAAAAATAAATAAAAAACGTTAAAAAAATTCTAAAAAAAAAAGAATGAAGTGGGGCTACATGTTGCAGCATTTAGGAACCTCGAGGCCATTATTGTGATGGTTAGTTTTACATGTCAACTTGACTGGGCTAAGGGATGCCTGGAGAGCTGATAAAACATCACTTCTGGGTGTGTCTGTGATGGTTAGCAAATGAGTCACTGAGAGGTTAGCATTTGGTGCAGTATACTGAGTAAGGAACTGCCCTCACCAATGTGGTCTGGTCGGGCTTCATGCAGTCCATCGAGGGCCGAATGGAACAAATGACAAATGGCAAAGAAAAGGCAAATGCAGCTCTCTCTCTCTCTTAAGTTTATTTATTTTTGGGAGAGAGAGAGAGAGAGAGAGAGCAGAGGAGGGGCAGAGAGCACCCCAAGCAGGCTCTGTGTACTTTGCGCAGAGCCTGATGCAGGGCTCGAACTCAGGAACCGGGAGAGGACGACCAGAGCCCAAATCAGGAGTTGGATGCCGAACCAACTGAGCCACCCAGGCGCCCCGCAGCTCTCTTCTTGGGTTGGGACGTCTATCTTTTCCTGCCCTCAGACCACCCCTCCACCCCACCCCCATTCTCAGGCCTGCAGGCTCTAACTAAATCACACCACTGGCTTTTCTGGTTCTCCAGTTTGCAGCCGGCAGTTTATGGGACTTGTCAGTTTCCACAACTGCCTGAACCAATTCCTATAATAAACCTCCTCCTATATATATCTATTTCTATATACCCTGTTGGTTCTGTTTCTCTGGAGAACCCTAATACGATTATGCTAAGTGAAAGAAGCCAGACACTAAAGGCCACACATAATACCGTTCCGTTTATATGACCCACTCAGAATAGGCAAATCCATAGAGGCAGAAAGCAAACTGGTGGTTTCCAAGGGTTGGGGGAGGGGACACTGGAGATTGTTTAACAGGTACGGGTTTTCTTTTAGGGGGATGAAACCGGCTTGAAACTACGCAGAGCAGAGCGGGTGGTTGCACAACAATGTGAAGGTACTAAATGTCACTAAATGGTTCCCTTTAAAACGGCTGATTTTATGTTATGTGAATTTTACCTCCGAAGAAAGAAGAAAATAAACGTCCTGTCCCTCCTCTGTTCCACACCCTGCAACAGCTCCCCAAATGCCTCAGAGTAAAAGGTGAAGTCCTCACAAGGGCCCACAAGCCCCCTCCTCACCCCCATTTCATTGGGTCCCTCCTTATCTCTGCTCTCCTGATACTCCCCCTCCCCCTCCCTCCACTTCAGCCACACTGGCCTCCTTGCTGTTCCTGGAACATTCCAGGCCTACTGTTGCCTCCAAGCACTTGCTCCAGCTGTTTCCTCTGCCCGAAGACACTCTTCCTACAGCTTGGCTACCTTCCTTACCTCTTCCACGTGTTGCTGTCGTTCACGCTGTTTGGCCCCTGCCGATATACCCTACAGAATACTGCAACTTCCTGTTATCCTGGGAACCTTCACCTGCTTTTCCTTCTTTTTGTCCACAGCACTTGTCACCCGCTAAGATACTGTCATGTCTGCTTATCGCATATCTGTCTCCCCTCTGCTGGAACGCAGAGGCCAGGAGGGCAGAGATCTTCATTTTGTTTGCTGATAAAGCTCTGAAAATAGTACTTGGCCCATAGCAGGTGCTGAATGAGGATTTTCTAATGAATTGGGGAGATGAAATGTAACATCACAAGTAAAGCTCTTACAACACTGCCTGGCTCACCGAAAATGCTCAGTGAACGGCAGCTACTATTTATGATGCTTGAGGAACCCCAACCTCTACCCTGGGGCCAGCCCCTTTATAATCTGTCTAAGAAGGTATTGCCTCATCTACTAGAAGATCTGTTAAAAACAAAATCCAGACAGGTATATTTGAAGATCCAGTTGGCTTCATTAAATAATTCATGAATTGGGCAATGTCCCATGTAGGAGGCAGAGGGGAGCCTGGAAGAATTGTACAAAATGGAAGGTTTTTATAGAAGGAGGGTGAGCAAGAAAGTTATTAGCAAAAGAAAAGGGGTGTTCCAGGCAAGGTGGCTTTTCCTTAGGGAGAAAAGCAAGGGGTCCTATCCTGTAGATCATCTCATCTTTCTTTGGGGGGTCTCCGTGGCAGATTCATTGGCACTGATTGAAAAATTCCTGACTGACCGGTAAAGCCTACATTTCTGGGGGAGGTTGAAACGGATTAGGTATTAATCCCCAAGTCATGGTTTGTGAATTTAGCCTCGATGACACCATGTTGGGCCTGTGGTTTTATTTTTAACAGATCTCATTATAAGGTAATTATTTTAATTTCTTCTTAGTCCCCCACTGGATTCTATTCATCTTTCTGGTCAACATCACTCTCACCTGGGTGCCTAGGTTGGGTCCATTTGCTGTGGGCCAGCATTGTATTTTATAGTTTACAGATCACAAGTGTCCAAACTTCTTTGTAACAATGACCTGTTTGTCTTCTGTGAGAGTGAACGCTCCATGAGGGCAGGTCAGGGCCCCCACTTCCTATTTGCTCACTTCCATCTCCCAGCTCAGTACCTGGCATGCAGCAGGTACTCAATAAATGTTGTTGGGGGAACGAATATGTTGGGGAGGAAAAACATCCTCTGCCCTTCAAGATCCTCTGGCTAGACTAAGAATCAAATTGACATGAGACAGATTAACGGGAAAAAATCAAATTTAGTTTCATACATAAGGAATCCACATAAACATGGAAATCCCAAAGGCACTGAAGCTATGCAACACTTATATGAGCCTGTTATGAAGATAAGTTTCTTAGGCTAATTGGAATGTCTTGTTAAAAGCTCTCTTCTTGGTACACGCTCTTTCCAGTGTAAATTTAGGCAGTTGAGGGGGAGGTGGAGAGCTTTCCTTGAATCTGCTGGGTATGGATTGCTTTTAACTCAAAATAATCTTTATGCTACAGTCACCCATCTTGGAACAGCCTGCCCTTGGCGCCTACAAATAGATGGAAGGACATACTTTCCACCCAGGTCTCCTTGTAGAATTCTTAGAGGACTCTGAACTGGTGACAGATTGAGGACAACCATTGGAAAAAGCTTTTGGTCATCCCTATCTTTTGGATGAACAAATTGATTTTTAAAGCAGTTACATGTCTTGTCCATGCAAACTCAGCAGGTGAGTGGGGAGCCCAGGGTTGCCATCTGTCCATCTTTTCACCCAAGCAGAACTTTTTTTTCTTTTTAAAAAATATTTTTTAATGTTCATATATTTTTGAGAGAGAGACAGAGTGTGAGCAGGAGAGGGGCAGAGAGAGAGGGAGACACAGAATCCGAAGCAGGCTCCAGACTCTGAGCTCTCAACATGGGGCTCGAACCCACAAACTGTGGGATCATGACCTGAGCTGAAGTCTGATGCATAACTGACTGAGCTACCCAGGCGCCCCACCGAGGCAGATGTGCGGGGGATGGGAGATACTACTGAACTTTATTGTAGGACCACCTCCTCCAGGAAGTCTTTACAAATATCCTGGGGGAACAACATTCTCAATTTCCTCTGTATTCTCAGTTTATTGTTTTTTATGTTCTAGAATTTTCCACACAGCCCTGGATTTTAACAGCTGGTCTTTTTGCCTTTCCTGTGAACTATGCACTCCCCAGAGTCAAGCTCTAATAAATGTCCCTCTGGAGTCTCTGTGGCCAGGTTCAAATCCCAGCTCCACAACTTACCGGCTGTGCCACGTTGGTCAAAGACCTGGACGTCTCTGGGCTCTCCTCCGAAAAGTGGGTAAGTAATGTCACGGGTATGATGGGGCTACTGAGGAATGTAATCTGACCAGGCAGATAAAGTGCATGGCCTCAATTTTGTCAAGTCTCAATGTTCGGTTTCTCAGCAAAGTTTTGGCAAGTAGTAGGAATTTGGGGGAGAAATATCCAGCTCAGGGAATCAGAAGCCCTGACTTCTGGCCTTGAGTAGCCTTGGCCAGATCCCCCTACTTTCTCTAGGTCTTTGCGGGGGTCTGAGCACTGACGTAGGTTCTCTGGGCTGTGGGGCTGGGCCGCTCCGGGCTGGTGACATTCTAAGATTCCAGGAGCGAATGAACTTGGGGGGTGGGGCTGGGGGAGAGGAGGCGGGGCGAGCCCGATTGGCCTTCGCGCGCCACGTGTCCTGCGGGGGAGCAGCCGCCAGCTGTCCTCCCGGCCCGCCCCGCGCTGCTGCTCCTGCTCGGCTAACGGGCTCCCACCCTGCGAGCTCCGCGTCGCGTCCGCGCGTCCGTCTCCCAGTCCGCTACAGGAAGCCTCCGCCGCGCGGTGAGTGGGTTGAGGCCGGAGAGGGGATCGCTTCGAGGGATTCCCCTTCCTGGGGGCTGCAGGGACGCGGGGACGAGCAATAAACGCCCAGTCATTGCTGACCTGTGCCTCCCGCGAGGCTCCTGGGAGGGGTGCGGGCAGGTGGAGGGCGCGGGCAGGTGGGGAGCGGCGGCGGGGCGGGAACGCGAGGGCGCGGTAACCCGGGAGGGTCGCGGGCTGAACGTGCCGGGGGGAACGCAGTGGAGCAAATTTAGAGCCGCGAGCGTAGAAGCAGAGGCGAAGTCGCTCTGGCTGGGGGAGGGGAGAGCAGGAGGGGAAAGGAGGGGAGGAGAGGGGCGGGCGGACCGACCTGCAGCGGGTGTGGTTCGGGGGCTGGGGGCAACCCGGCAGACGCAGAGCCGGGTGCTGGCCGCGCTTTGAGAGGGGGAGGGGGCTGGAGAGACTTAGAAGATCTAGGGTTGGGGACAGCTGGACGGGGGTCTAAGGACCCGCAGGGAAGGGTGTGGCTGAGGCCAAACGGAGACTGAGGCTGCAGGAAGAGTCATATCGTCCAGCCGCTGGTGCAGCGGTTTGTGGGTGTTGTTGGAAAGAAGGCTCTGTGTGCAGACCGATGGGGGGGACTGGCTTGTTCACACCCCAGGGACCCGCCCGTCCCCTTTGGATCACCGCTGGCCTAAAGGAGACTTGGAGCCGGGCTCTAAGGACGGAGGCCCCACCCTTCTTTCTGCTCTCCGGAAGCCCATTTTAGGCCTAACCAAAGCTCTTGGGGCTTCAGATAACTCCCAAAATACCCGCATGCGACTGAAATACCCTGAATCCAATCCCAGCCTCACCATCAACTTTCAGTGTGACCTTGAATCCGTAGCTTTCCCTCTCTGAGCCTCAAGTTCCTATTCGAACTCCAGAGCTGATAAACTCAGACCCTCTTGGTGGAAATGATGGCTATCGTTAAAATTGATTTATTTGTCAGCTGCAAGGAATGATTGCAAGTTTGGGATTACAGGCTTGGGAAGCCTGGGCGAAGCTTGTAAGCCCTGTAAGGGGAAGGGGTGGGGGTGGGGGCTTTTGCTAAGAGAATCCAGCCTTTGCTTCCTCCCTCCCCTTCCTTTTCTCTAAACCCCCTTGGGTCTTCCCGACAATTCCAAATTTGGCCATATGGCTCCTGGGTTGGTGAAAGGACTCTGGTTTCCTCCTTCTGCTCTTTTCCCTCACTTCCCCTGCCCCACCCAAAGCACACCTTAAATTGCTAGCCCACTGACCCAGGAGGGATATCCTGTCCTGGTTGGCCCTTCCAGGTGAATGATCCATCCAGCTGCAGCTCCCACAGACCTTGCCCTTCCAGCTGGTAGGTCCTGTGCCATGCAGAGGGCACTGGCCTGGGAGTCATGGAAAACAGGGTTACAGTTCCAGGTGCTGGAGGGGTCCTTGGGCAAGGCCCTTCCCTCTCTGGGGCTTGGTTAACCATCCGTAGCAAAGGCTGCTCAACTGGCTGTCGCTTCCAGCGCTGGTGTTCTAGGATTCAACTGTTCTAGGACTTAGGATTCTGGGAGTTGGGTGGGGCCAGGGAGGGAGGCACAGGCCTGCATCCCCCTCTGCAGCTGTGACAGTCACTCATCCATCTTTCCTTGCCTTCCACCCTTTGTTCCCAAGGCACTGGCTGCTCAGATTCAGAAAATATTTGCGGTTTCTGAGTAAGGGCCATAGCTCTTGCTGGGGCAGAGTGTGGACACCAGTGTGCAAAGGAGGGGGGCTGTCCTTTGGAAGTGCGGAACCTTGCCTATTGGAGCTGACCCCTGGGACGGGGCGGGGGAGTTCTGCAGTGTTGGGAAGCTGCCAGCCTCTGGAGCATCTGCAGTGCAGCACCCAGCAGGAGCCTTGGGCCACCAGGCTCCAGCCTCGGCCCCAGCCTCTGAGTAGCTGGGGCCCTGGGCACATCTACCCTTCTGGGCGTTAGTTCCTTCCTCTGTAGAGGGGTAAGAGATGTGTCCAGGGCATCCAGCTGGTAGAATGGGTGCAGGCTGCATGACTCCTCATGTTGTATTATTCTAGGATTTTCTGGGGAGGCCCAGTGGTATCACTTAGCCTCACCCCACCCAGCTTCTCCAAGATACTTCCTGGGTGGGGACAAAGTGCAGGATGTGGTCTGTACCCTGATTTCTGAGCATGCAAGTCCGGGTCTTGTCCTCACACCCGCCCTCCCTGCACCTCCACAACGGAGGAGACGGAGTCTTTGGTGGGGGGGCTGTTATGCTTATAAACTTCTTGGCTAGGCATCCAGCCACTGCATTTCCTTTCCTCCTGGGATTGAGAAGCTCCCACAGAGACTGGCTAGGGAGAAATGACTGTCTTTGGGTTCTTTGAGCTTCAGATTGCCCTCCTGTAAAATGAGGAGGAGGTTGATACCCTCCTGAGATTATAAGACAGCAGCTGTGAGAGCGCCTTGTAAACTGCAGAGTGCTGTGCCCAGAGAAGCAAGGGCCACCGTTGTCATCTCAGAAGGGTGTGGTGCTTGAGAAGGCAGGTGACCTGAGCCTCAGGTTCCTCATCTGTAAAACGGGTGTCCTGGTGCTTCTGAAATAATAATAAAATCGTAACCTGCATTGTTTATTGAACCCTTCCAACTTGTCAGGCTCTGGCCGAAGCCTTGATATATTACATGCTGTTACCATGCCTATTTTGCAGACGTGGGAAGTCAGCCCTCAGAAGTTTAGGGAAGAAATAATACTAACGGCTAACGTTGTGTTTCCTGTGTGTCAGGGCCACTTCGAGGCTCTAGATGTGTCTGTCTTCTTTCTGTCCTCGCCAGCACTCCTCTGAGCTGGGCACTCTTTTTATCCTGTTTTGCATACGAGGCTAAGTACTTGCCCAAGGCCAAACAGCTCCCAAAGTGCAGGTCAGGCTTCACTGTCAGGCAATGGGGCTCCAGCGTCTGTCCCATTAGACACTACACATTGCTGTCTCTCACAAAAGTGACCTGAACTGGGGTTCAAACCCAGGCCCATCCCATTCTAAACCTGGGGCAGCCCGAGGATCTCCTGGGGACTTGCCCAACCCTGAGATCAAGGGTTCTGGGTCAGGAGAGGGAGAGACACTGCTCTCTAAGAAACCCGAGTGCCTCCAGCTGGGGGGGGGGGGGGGGGGGGTGTGCCCAGGCACGAGGCCAGGAATGGCATTTCCCCCTGGCTTCATCAAAGGCTTGCTCCCCGAGGACTGTGGGGCTGATCCTGGTGTCTTCCTGCAGACTGGGGGAGGAGCCATCAGGAAAAGGGGAAGGGAAGGATATCGATTTTATAGGCCAGGGGCCTCTGGAGTCGGGTGCACACATCCTGGGGGGCGCGAAGATGATTTTCTGGGGTACAGGAAGAGACAGGCCTCTTCTTACATATGCCTTTAATCTCATGCTTACAAAATATATTTTTATCGTGATGAATGCTCAATTTTTTTTTTGTTGTTTGTTACTGGTGGTATATGAGATCAAAACAATTGCAGATTACTGCACTAGATTGCCAGCTTTGTGTGGGTGGGAGACTCATCGGTCTCAGTTTTTATTCTACCCCCATCTCCAGCCAATGGACAAGCTCAGTAAATATTTTTTGAAAAATGAGCCCCTGCTTCATCACTAGTTTTCTTAGTGACATTGGGCAAATTATACTTAACCCCTCAAGTTATTTCCTCTCCTGGCTATATAATGAGGAACTAAGCACAGTTTGAAAACCACTAGCCTGGATGTCCTCTTATTGTATGATTTTTTTTTTTACCCCCAACGGGGTCACTAAGAAAGTATTGAAACAGCTCAATGTGTTTCACCCAACAATCCTTATGAGTCATACCCTATGCTAAGGGGTACAGCAAAGAAGCAGGAACAGTCATTTTTAAGAAACAGTAAAATCATGATTCAAAAGATATAAAAATGATCATGTGCCAAGATTTTATTCTACTAACTTACTAATGACTGGACAGGCAGATGTTAAAACCAGCTTGAAAGAGAATCAGCAGACACTTTTTTTAAAAGGAATTTTCAAATGGAGGCAAACTGGTTTTTCCGGCAGAAGGAGAGGGGAATTAATTGGACCTTTATCAGATAAATAGTATGAGGGTGTCTATAAGAATTATTTTATATTACCACCATTTACCTACAAATTACCGAGCTATAAAATAACTCAAAGACAGACAGGAATCAGATAACCCGGAGGGTTTGAGGTAGATTTTTTTCCTAGAATACCTTGGAGGAAAGCAACCTCCCTCTATTTGAGGAGTGGTAAATCCAAATGGTTGACCCAAGCCAGTCTAATATAGGTGATTTCTGAGTACTATGGGGGGTTCAGAGGCAAGAGAAATCCCTCCTGGCTTCCTGGAAGAGTTGGAAGAATCACCTAGAAAAGTTTTTAAAAATTACCAAAGCCTACGCCTCACCCCAGAAACCAATGAGTCAGAATCTCTGGGCATTGACCTTACGCTTTGGTAAATTGGAAAAAGTCCCCAGGTGGCATTAATGAAGCCAGAATTGAAAAGCACTGGTTTTGATGCTAGAAGGCTGGATAGAAAATGCTGGTAGAAGGGGTTGTGTGGGCTTAGTGGGGAAGGAGTGTGGTGGTGGGTGAAGGAGAGAGAGGGGAAGACAAATCAGGAAGGATGTCGTGAGCCTTGGATGCTGAGCTAAGACGGCCTGCATTGAAAGGAGTCCCTGGGGACAAGAGGGCAAGGAGTGACCTGGCCCAAGTTAGAGTCCCCAGGCCTTAGGGGCACAGAGGTCTGGCTGAGTGTTTGTGTGACCTTCCAAGTTATTTTTTTTTAATATTTTTAATGTTTATTTATTTTTGAGAGACAGAGAGAGACAGCATGAGTGGGAGAGGGCAGAGAGAGAGAGAGAGGGAGACCCAGAATGTGAAGCAGGCTCCAGGCTCTGAGCTGTCAGCCCAGAGCCAGACGCGGGGCTCGAACTCACAGACCGCGAGATCATGACCTGAGCCGAAGTCAGAGGCTCAACTGACTGAGCCACCCAGGCTCCCCCCAAGTTATTTTTTGATTATTCTCACATTTACTTCCCCCCACACACCTGGTTTTACCCCCTACGCTCAGCATTGCCACCCTCCCTGAAAGCGCTCTGTCTTCCTCCAAAGTAGGCAAGACACCTTTGGAGAACAGAAATGCTTTTTTCTTACGCTGGTGTTTCTGTTCAGTCTGACATCTCCTGTCCCCTCTATCTGCTTTATTCCCTTGAAGTCCAGACTCCTGATTGTGCACATCTATCAGCCTGAACCCCTAACATGCGTCTTATAACTGTATATGTGTGGCACAAATGCAACAGAAAAGGACAAGGTAAAAAAAATTGAGGAAGTTGTAATGTTTTTGTCCTGCACCCCAGTGGCTTGTAGTGTACCCCACTTTGGAGACCACTGCTCTGCAACGATGACCTTGATAACAGAAGCCACCACTTACTACACATTTAATGTGTTCCTGGCCATGCTGAGTATTTTACCCACCTTAGTTTATAGAATTTTCACCAAAAACCTTAGGATATTAGCATTTCCCAGATGCAGAAACTGAGTCAGAGAGAAATGACAGAACTTGCCCTAGGTCATGAGCTAGGAATTTTCTGGAATGTCTGGAGTTTTTTTCCCTTTATAAATGTTGGTTTGTTTATTTATTTATTTATTTATTTATTTATTTATTTAATGTTTATTTTTGAGAGAAAGAGGCAAAGTGTGAGCCAGAGAGGAGCAGAGAGAGAGAAGGAGATGTAGAAACCAAAGCAGGCTCCAGGCTCTGAGCTGTCAGCACAGAGCCCAACACGGGGTTTGCAGTCACAAACCCGTGACCTGAGCCGAAGTGAGAAGCTTAGCCGGCTGAGCCACCCAGGTGCCCCTGATGTGTCTGGATTTGAACTCAGGCCATGCCTGCAAAGCCTGCGTTCTTGATTACGATGCCACTCTGCTTCCACTGTAAATGTTTGGTTTTATCATAATAAAAGCTACCATTTATTGAGACTTTATTCTGTAATAGGCACTGTGCTTAGGGCTCTTCATCTGCTATTTCATTTATTTACCAGTACTTGAAGATAAGTTTTACGTGCATTCTGCAGATATGGAAATTGAGATTCAGTTAAGGTAGTTTACCTAAATCACACACTGGGGGTGGAGCTGTGACTCCCAGCGAGGTCCTACCTGAAAGCCCACACCTCTTGCATGATTTGGCAAGACCCTTCCCCTGTCCAGCTTGTGGTTTCCCAGGTCTTGCACTTGGGCAGTGGTAAGCCATAAGTCCTGCCAGCTCTGGTGTGTTCTCTACCCTAGAGCATTCCTCCTGGAATCAGTCTGGAGCTCCCAAAGGGGAAGGAAGGAAACTTAATTGCTTGCAGGCTAAAGGACTAAGGCAGGGGGGTAGCCAGAGTAGCAAAAAGCCACTGGGAGACTCTACCCTTGAATAGATTTAAAAAAAAAAAATTGGGGGGATACCTGGGTGGCTCAGTCGGTTAAGTGTCCGACTTTGGCTCAGGTCATGATCTCATGGTCTATGAGCTCAAGCCCAGCATCGGCCTCTGTGCTCACAGACCAGAGCCTGGAGCCTGCTTCAGATTCTGTGTCTCCCTCTCTCTGCCCCTCCCCAGCTTGTGCTCTGTGTCTCTCAATAATTATTTAATTATTAAATAATAACTAATAATATTTATTATTTATATTATATAATCACATAATTATTATCAGATAATATTTAATTAAATAACAATTAAAATAATTGTTTTTTGAGAGAGAGAGGCATGCACCCACATAGCAGGGGAGGGGCAGAGAGAGAGGGAGGGAGAGAATCCCAAGCAAGCTCTGCAGTCAGCACAGAGCCTGACACAGGGCTCAACCTCACAAACTGTGCGATCACGACCTGAGCTGAAATCAAAAGTCAGATGTTTAACTGACTGAGCCACCCAGGTGCCCACCCCCCGCCCCCCACCCTTGAATGGATTTCTGGAACGATCAGTCATCATGAGCCCTGTTGCATATCCAGGTCAGAAGAGGTTCAGGGTTCCTGGGAGGAGAGAGGCACAGGTCTAGAATGGCCATACCTGCCAGTCTTGTGAAGCTATTTCAACCAGGATGATAAGACTAGCATATTGGGTAGGGGGGAGGCTTAGGGATAGAGAAGAATCCTGTGACCTGGGAGAGAAGCCCCTGAGACTAATATTCTAGATTTTGCTATGAAAATTCATGGTTGAAATCTATAAAAGCCTCTCTCATCCACTCTGGATTTTCCCAAAGAGAGAGTGATATTATCCCCATTTTACAGATGAAGAAACTGAGGTCCAGAACGGGAACCTGGCTTGTCTGAGGTTACAGACAGATTGAGAATCAGACCTAGGTCTTTTTCTTGGGCCTCTCCTAATATCCCATTGCAGCCAGGGTCCACAGTGGTGTAAGGGCTTATGACCTGGGGCTTGGAGGCACAGATATTGGCCATTGTCTGGGCCTTGGCAAGTTACTTACCCTCCCTGAAATGCCTTTACCTCATCTAGAAAATGAGGGGCCTGAAGTAGTGGATGGTTAAGAGCCCTCTGGGATTCTGAAATATTGTATATAACACATTCATTCAACCAATTTGAGAGGTACAGTCTGGGTTGCTCTGGGAGGGCTCAGAGACCCTTGTAAAGCCAAGGTAGATGGCGCCTCTGATTAGCACCAGGGCTTCCCTAAACCCACAGAGGAGGGGCTGTTGGAGATTCAAACCCCTCCCCACCCCACAAATGGCCGTCTCAACCTCTAGTTCTGGAAGAAGCAAGACGTGCACTCATATGAAGCACACACAGACTGCTCTCTGAGCTGAGGATATTTTCCCAAAGACTTGGAGGCCCTTCCTCTAAGCCGTCTCTCCTTGGAAAGGGCTCTCGTCCAGATGGGCCTGGGCTACAGCCAGCAGCTAAAGTTTCCAGCAACAAGGCCAAAGGAAAATGCTTCCAGACTGGAGGTGCAGGTGACAGGCCTTAGCCCTGCCTGCCTCAGCGGACTTCCCAGGCCTCTTTCTGTCCATTTCTATGCTGGCCTTGGGGATCCCTCACCCCCTGCCCACACCATGCCCCAGGCCTGGAAAACCCCTGAGCTGGCTCCCCCGCCAGGCCCTGGGGTAGACTTGGGCCCCCCTCCCCTGGGGGGGGGGGGAGTTTCCATTTCCTGGTGAGAGTTGCATGTTTGTACAGAGGGGCCCCTGGTTGTCAGGGAAACAGCAGGGTTTCCTCAAGCTCTGCTGGGGTTGCAGACAGATCTCTGTCCTCTGCTGTTCACTCCCAGCCCCTCCTCCTGTCTGTCTGCTGACTGCAGTGTGGGGGACTCATGATCAGGCACTGGGGACACAGGCAAACACGACAAAGCCCCGTCAGAACTTCCCACCAGTGCAGTGAGTACCTGGCCTCCTGTGCTCTGGCCTTGACTTCAATTAAAATGTCTCCTCCTCCAACAGTCCTGCAAGGGAGCAAAGGGAAAGCCCCAGTTTTGTACTTGAAATGACCTTGAACTCAGAGATGAGCAATATGCTGAAGGGCACGTAGCTAATAAGTGGCAATCCAGTTCTGTCCACCTGACTCCAAAACCTGTGTTCTCTCTACCGTGTCACACTGTCTCTAGTGCCCCAAGATGGGAGCAGGATTATGGACTGAGGTCAAGGGCTGACTTCCCCTAAGTTTTTGTTGTTGTTGTTTTTGGGGTTTTTCTTTTCTTTTGGTGGTGGTGGGCTACACGGAGAACGGGAAAGCACTGAGCTAAAATGCCACTCTGGTTTCCGCTCTTCTAGTTCTGCTCCTTGTAGGAGCTGATTGAGGTTATTATTCTTACTTTTAAAAAGTAACACACAGGGGCGCCTGGGTGGCTCAGTCGGTTGAGCATCCAACTTCAGCTCGGGTTCAGGAGTTCGAGCCCCGTGTCGGGCTCTGTGCTGACAGCTCAGAGCCTGGAGCCTGCTTCAGATTCTGTGACTCCCTCTCTCTCTCTGCCCCTCCCCTGCTCACCCTCTGTCTCTTTCTCAAAAATAAATAACTATAAAAAAATCTTCAAAAGTAATACACAGACATGGTTTAAAAAGACCCAATCGTACGGTCCTGACTGAAATGGAACGGACCGGCCCTTCCTTCTCCTCTTGTCCCCGGAAAATTGCTTCACTTCCATCCCTGCCTTCCTGCTGAGAGTGCCCATTAGCCTGCCCCGCCCCTGTGCTTCCCATTTCCAAACCAGTTACAGCCCCTTTTTCATTTCTTTTTTAGGTAAGACATTTTTGTTCCTTGTTTCTTCACTCTAGACGCTGTCTCCTACACCCCCTTTGATCAGATCATGTGTCCCATTTGTCCTATCAGCGAAAAGTCCTCAGTGCTGGTCCCCTGCCTCCACTCCCTGCTGCCACATTAGCCACAGTGGGTCCATTGACCACACTGCCCCCAGGGATCGGCATGGTTCTTGCGATCCTCTGATCACTCAGCCTAGACTTGTACCCCGTGTCACTCTCTCCTGACCAAGTATTATCTTTTCTTTTTACTTTTTGTCATATGCATGTTATTCTTCCCCATTATGGAGTAAGCCACAGAAAAGCAGGGCTTTAAAAATCTCTTTTACGGATTGCTGTGTCATCAGTGCCTAGAGCAGTGCCTAATCAGAGTAGACGCTAAAGAAATGCTCACTGACTTCCACAGGAACGACAGCCCTTCAGATATTTGCAACAGGTGGCCCAGAGCCCTTTGAGCACTCTCATCTGTAGGACGTTAAGCCCTGGCCTCTGGAACCATTCTTGGTGACTTAGACATAGAACATGCGTGGTGCAGATAGCATGGACTCTGGAGTCTGGACTTTGTTGCATTCATCTTTAAGCTGTGTGACTTTGGGTAAATGGTGCAACCTCCCTGACTCCCCCCATCCTCCATTTCTTCCCCTGTGGAAAGGGAGAATCTGGTGCTGGGGAGGATCGCTGTGAGGGTTAAGTGGGATACCTGGGCAAGTGCCCTGCACCGCCTGGGGGAGTCGTGCGGGTCGGTGGTCGCTCCCTGTCTCCTTCTGGGTTCCAAGTCTCTTTCCCATCCTGATGTGAGTATCTGGACACAGGCTAGTCTGTTCATTGTCTTCTGAAAAAGGCATCTGGCCCTGAAGCAGGTCAGGGGATAATCTAACCAAAAGGGCTGGACGCAGCTGGAAAACAGTAGGGGGAGCCTGCCTTCCCTTGGGAGGAAAGATGGGTGAGGAAATTGGGGGAAAGAATGGAGGGGACCAGATCTCACGGGTCTCTTTCTTCTCCACAGTGTTATCTGCTGCAAAACCTGATACCATGGCCAAACCAGCACAGGTAAGGAGCCTTTCCCCTCCTGAAGCGTGTGCTCTGCCTTTCCTGGGCTAGTAGAGTCACGAGGCCCACTCTGCAGATCCCGGGTACCTTCATCTAGAAAGGAGCAAGGGAGGTTCTCAGGCTTTGCTTGCTCCTGTTACAAATCACATCCTTTTTAATTGCAAGTGACCAATGACAGCATATAACATCCTAATCAGATGTATATTGGCTTATATGACTGAAAAGTCCAGGGCTTCAGGTTGGGCTGGTTCCAGGGACCCAAATGATATTGTCAGGATTCTGCCTCTGTGAACTAGAGTTCCTCTGCATGGCGTCATTCTTGGGCGGCTCTTCCCTGATTTGGTGCTCTAGACACCAGCTGTCCTAGGCTTCCATTCTGCTTCCTGGGCAGCCTGGAGGAAACAGCCTAACTCATTCCCAGTGATTCCAGGAAAAGTCCTAGGTTTGGCTCTCGTTGGCTGGGCCAATGGTAACTTGGATTCAGATGGTAGAGTTGGTCCTACCTGAACTACATGGCTTAAGTGGTTCCCCAGGGAGATGGCTACCGGGTAGGCAAAAGCATTAGAGGGTTCTCTCTGCTCTGGAGATGGAAGTGTCCCTTGTCACGTGCACCTGGGATATCCTGGCTTGGGAGACCCCAATCTCTCATGCTGCATGACCACTTTGCTGGGCAGTAGAAGCTAAGGCGTGGTGGAGCTTTTACTTCTGGGCGTGGCCAGGATTGGGTTCCGTCCTTGGGCAGAGCTACGTGTCATTCTGTGCCACGGTTCACCTGAGAGTGACCCTTGTTGGCTAGCCTTAGAGAAGGAGATAGGGCCACTGCAATGATGATGACCAGGAATGGAGAATAAAACCAAGGGGGCACCTGGGGCACCTGGGTGGCTCAGCAGGTTAAGCATCTGACCCTTGATTTTGGCTCAGGTCATGATCTCACAGTTTGTGAGTTCGAGCCCTGTGTCCGGCTCTGCATAGACAGTGCGGAGCCTGCTTGGGATGCTCTCTCTCCCTCTCTCTCTGCCCCTGCCCCACTCAAACACACACGTGGGCGCTCTTTCTCAAAATAAATAAATGAAAACATTTAAAAAACACCCACAGGGGACACCTGACTTGGCCCCTTTTGCTCCTCACTTCAGTCACAGAGCTGCTGGCCATAGACCTAATACAGGAGCTGTGTGATCTTGGGGGAGTTCTGACTCTCTCTGGGCCTCCCAGCGAACAAGGGCCTTAAGGGTACCTATTCTTAAGGATATCTTCACAATTTTTGAAGAGCACAGTGTATCATGTGATATAGGATCCATACTCAAAAAAGTCCTAGCTGTGACCTCCCTATCAGCCTCTGAGGAGTGCACTTGCACAAGTGGTCTCTCTGACCAGGAAGAGAAAGTGTTAGTGGTTATGGGCAGAGGTCCAAGGCATAACTTGCTGTTCCCCATTTCCCGTATGTAGTCATGCCGGAGCTGTTTCTTGGGAGGCATTCAAACTGCAGGGTTCTGCGTGACCCAAGTGGACTGCGCAGATCCTGGGAGGTCAGAGGGGCCAGGACCTAGGGCACAGAACTTTGGAATCCTGTTCCAGTGCTGCCAGGCCACGCTTCTGCCTGGCTGACCTGTGGTTTCTTGTTGCCATGGACCAGGGGGCAGTAGACAGTCTGCAAACAAGAGTCAATGGGTGGCAGGGCCTTAGAGGTCCCTCATCCCATAAGATGAGCTGTTATCCCCCATTCATGGCACTCATGCTCTAGTGGAGGCATAAAGGAGCTCTGTGGGCACGCAGGTTGGAGAAACTGGGAAAGGTGCCTGGAGAGAGCTACTGGGTAGCAGCAAGGGGGCTGATGTGCTCCAGAGGGAGGGGACAGTGGAACAGAAGGCCAGAGAGAAGTTGATGTAGGGTGTGCAGAGCAGCAACAGTAATTTGGCACGCTTGGGGTGCAAGGGTTTGGGGAGGGAGAAGGTTGCCGAAGACAGTACCAAAAGGTCTGAGAAACCCTGAGCACATGTGCCCAGAACCAGCCGCTCACTCTTTTATCTGGTCCAGATCACCCCCAGTGTTAATTGTGCTATTCTCCCAGTGTTTCCTTCTAGAAGTGGTGAACTTGAGGCCCAAAGATGTGAAGAAATAGCGTGGTGTCAGAAAGGCCCCGGATGCATGGCTCTGTGGCATCCATTTCACAGGGATGTTCTGGGTTTGAACTCGATGATGGGGGATGAGAACACTGAGGGCGGGGCAAAAGGGGCAGGTGCCGGTACCTGGAACTCTAGCAGCTGCAGAGATGAGGCCTGGGTCAGGTCTGGTCAAGGCTGCTCTGAGGTGGAGTCCTGGCCGGGCAGCCATCTCTCCGGGTGACATCAGCTCTGCTCCCGAGAGGTCTCAGGCTCCTACTCTAGCAGCAGTTGGGATGGGTCCTGAGACCTCAGAGCCCCAGGGTCCGTGCTGCTCACCAGCTGGCATCAGGACCTGCTGAATATTTCAGGGTGGAAAGTCCCTTCTCTGTTCTCCCATCCCCTTGGCCATGGGTGCTGGAGGCCAGGAACCTGTCTGCACGAGGAGTGACAGGCCATCTGGGTGAAGTGGAGAAGAGGGAACAGGTACACAGATGGCACCTAGAGATGCAGAATTCTTCAGGTTGGCGTGAGGATGACCGATGGTGGGAAACCAGGCCTGAGTGATTTGAAGGACTGTCTCCTGCTTCTAAATGGGACCAGTGCTAGGGCCCCCCATCATGTCCCCCTCTTCTAGTGGCTGTGATCCTGAGGGACCCTCCTGGGATAACTAAACTGGCTGCTGTCCCCTGGAAGAGTTTATTTCCTTGTGCAAAGACATACATGGGAAACTGGCCTTGCTCCTCACCAAGCCTGTCTTGAAGGGAACATTTTGATCAAGCTTCCTGTCCGTCATTAGATGTCCCTTCCCCCAAGACATCCCTTCCCCCATGATGGCAGTGCCTCATCTTTCGTTTGCAGCCCTGTCCTCAACACCGCGCAGGGTAGAGGTGCAGGAACAGCAACAGGGGAGAGGGTCCTCGGCTTGCTGCCGCGACCCGTGCCCTCCCACCTTCTCCTCTTCTCCTTCTTCCTGACACCTTGGAGTCCCATGGTCTTGGCGACTTTGGGCGTCTGCACTGAGCGCTGAAGAACCTGGGCCGCCTCCCTGAATGTTCTTGCTTGCCCTTGTGCCTGGGACTTTTCCATGCTGTTTCCTGTGCCGAGCCTTCCCCCTCTCTGCTTTTCCCGTCCCCCGCCCCCAGTCCTTGGGGCCGCTCTGTCACTCCTCCTTTAGGGCTCATTTTAGAACTCACCTCCAGGAAGTCTTCTTGGATTTGCTCAGAATATATTCACAGTCATTCATCCATCCTCATGCCTATCCATCCAGGAAACAGATATTCAGTGAGTACTTAGTTGTGCCAGGCTCTGTGCTGGGTGCTGGGAATGCTCAGTGAGCAAAACACACACTGCTAGGGCTTTCTCAAGGGACTGTGTCTTTTCTGGTCCCAGGATTTGGCGTGTGTTACTAACTCTCCTTCTCTGCCCAGGGGTGTGATCAGGTTTCAGGGGATTCACGGGTGGCGGGAAGAAGGCCATGTCCCTTTTCCGGTCACCGGCCCCGTCAGAACTTTAAATAGCAACCCTGCGCCCACGCATGCATACCTCAGAGGGGCAGCATCTGCAAACAAACCAAGGGGGCGTCCACACAGCTGGCCAGGTCCTTCAGGGTGGGCCCTGGGGGTGCAGGAGGCTGTCAGAGGCTCATTTTTGCCTTTGCTTCTTACTCCTTTTTCTTTTAATTAAAAGTTTTTTAACATTTATTTATTTTTGAGAGTGGGGGAGGGGCAGAGAGAGGATCTGAAGCAGGCTCAGCGCTGTGATCGTGGAGCCCGAGGCAGGGCTCAAACCCATGAACCCTGAGATCATGACCTGAGCCAAAAT
This sequence comes from Prionailurus bengalensis, assembly GCF_016509475.1. Taxonomy (NCBI): domain Eukaryota; kingdom Metazoa; phylum Chordata; class Mammalia; order Carnivora; family Felidae; genus Prionailurus; species Prionailurus bengalensis. The sequence continues at coordinate 196,878,780 of NC_057343.1, forward strand.
TAAGTCAGTCTCTTCACCAGCTGAGCCACCCAGGCGCCCCTGCTTCTTATTCCATTAAGGCATGGTGTTTGTGCACCCTTAACCCTTGCACAAAGCCTTTCCTGGTTCCCTCCCTTAGCTGGAACTGGCCTCCACTGTCTTCCCAATTTACTGTGCCTCTGTCCTAGGGTATTTATTACGAGCTCTGTGCTGATTTGTGTGCATGTCTCTCTTCTGGGTCCGAAGCTCATGAAAGACAGGGTCAGGTGTTCTTTCTCCCCGAATCTTCAGCCCTTAACGTTGGCCCCGGCCCAGGCTTAAGTGCCCTGTCACCATGCCGTGTGCTCAGTGCCTTGGGCTGTGGCATCCCCAGCTCTCCCAGTTCTCGGCCACTCTCCTGGCCCCATACTTCTCTGGGGCCATGTAGCTGACCCACATCTGACTTCTCTGGGGCCATGTAGCTGACCCACATCTGACTTCTCTGGGGCCATGTAGCTGACCCACATCTGACTTCTCTGTGAACCAGCCCATTGTGCATTCAAGTTCGATGTCTAAGATCCTCTGGCTCTGCCTCTCCTCCCTTTCACCCCAAGGACCCAGCCAGCTTGTCCTCAGATGCCAGTTGCCAGCTCAGCTTACTGGGCCCAGAAGGGCGGCACCTTGTCTTGGCATCGATTCTGAGGGTGGCTCTGGGCTTCCCTTGGGCCACGACCTCCCCCTCAGAAGCTGGCAGCCGCAAGGTTTCTAGACCTGGAGAGCAGAGGGGAACAGACCAGAGATCTGGGGTCTGTGGGATCCCTGGCAAGAGGCTTTCCTTCTTTGGGCTTGGTTTGTTTTTGTGATAACAGATCATCTTAAGTGCTCCTACGAGTTGGAAACACATGAGTGGAGGCAAAAGGGCCTTATAAACTGTAAAGTGCCGTAAAAATAGGCAGAGCTCTCGTTACTCTTGTAGGGATCATCTCTACCCCTTGCACCCAGCCTGGCTTTTCTCCCTCCTGGGTTCTGGGAAGGTTGTGCAGTACTGTGGGCTCAACGGAGCCACCGTCCCATGGGGAAATGGCACTGTCCTTGGGGACAGGCTGTGGCAGAAGGTGTAGGGAGAGTCGTCCCTACCCTTGCCCAGGCTTTCTGTGGCCAGCGCTTAATTTCAGAGGAAGGGAACTCAGCCTAGACTCTGACTGTGCCCGGGCTTGAGAGTGTGACCTGGGGTTGGGGCTGGGAACTCAAGGTCAGCAGTTTACGTTCCTTTCTCTCTCCACAGGGCACCAAGTACCGGGGCTCCATTCATGACTTCCCAGACTTTGACCCCAGCCGGGACGCCGAGGCTCTGTACACGGCCATGAAGGGGTTTGGTGGGTGCTCAGCTACCAGCAGGGGAGCCCTAGGAAGGGGAGCTTGGGGACGTTCCCACATGTGGGCACAGCCCACGCCCCTGCTGGGGGCAAGGGGGCCAGTGAAATGTTGAGACGTGCTCACTGATTCTTTTGTCTCCTCTTTGTATTATTCTTCATAATTTTATAATGAACTATTCCAGACCAACCAAAAGGTCTAAATAGTAGAAGCTTCACCCACCAGCCTGCCACCCACCTTGAGGAATTGCACTTGCTTCCTCGTAGAGTTGAAACCTCCTTGATAGGTCCGCTCCTGAAGCATCACTCATGCCTTTCCTCTTGGGGGTGACCACTACCCTGAACTTGGTGCTGGTTATTCTTTTTTATTTTTCTCGTTGTTGAAGGAACCCTATCTTGGGTGCTAGGATACCTGGGTTTTTCTAAGCCAGGTCTCACTGTAAAAGCTTGGATGAGACCTTGTTCCCCTCTGGACCTCAGTTTCATCATGGGTCTGATGAGGGGGCTGGATCACAGGTCCTCCAAGCTCAGAGACTGTGGGTGCTGTGATCCTTCTCAGTAGGGGCTTGACGGGTCCCCATAGATCCTCCCCCACCCATACCACTGCCTCATGAAGGCTGGTCCTGAAGACTGCAGGGAGTAGCCCTGGTGGGCTTCCTGGAGGCAGGTTGGGGTAGGGTAACAGGTGCCCTCCTGTCTTCCAGGCAGTGACAAGGAGGCCATATTGGAGCTAATCACTTCTCGGAGCAACAGGCAGAGGCAAGAGATCTGCCAGAGCTACAAGTCCCTCTATGGCAAGGTAACCATGGCAACTGGAGGGCAGGTGGGGTGGGGCTGGGGAGCTGACTTCATATGCCTGTGTGTTCATTCAGGGTCTTTCCTCTTTTATTCCAGCTCAGCCTCTGTGCTGACCGTTCTGCCTTCCTTTCTCTTCAGCCACAGATACATCTCCAACACTTGCTACATGCTTGGGCACTGTGCTCGGTGTTAGGGCTACACAGGGGAAGGAGACCTGTGAGGTGTCAGCCCTGTGGACTCACAGATAGTGGGAGACACACCCAGTAAACAAGTAAACAGACAATGCTGGGGAAGAGACACGGTGCCATGGACTTGAATCCTGCACCGCCATTTGCTAGCTGCATGATTTGGGGCAAGTTACCCGACGTCTCTAAGCCCGTGTCTTAGGGTTGATGATAGCACACGCCTCCAAAAGTGACAATTCCATGCGCTTACGTAGCCTGGTGCCTTACAGCGTAGGTGCTCATTAAATGTGATTCTTATCATAAGTGCTCCTCCCCTTCCTCCTCCGTCTCGTCCTGCCTCCCTTCCCCTGACCCTAAACACAGGACCTCATTGCTGACTTGAAGTATGAGCTGACGGGGAAGTTTGAACGACTGATTGTGGGTCTCATGAGGCCACTTGCCTATTGCGATGCCAAAGAAATTAAAGATGCCATCTCGGTAAGAAGCGTGGGTCTGTGTATGTGTGTTGCAGGCGGGGGTGTGATTAGTGGGAGGATTCTGGTCCCTGCAGCACGTACTCCATGAGCCCTGTACCCGCCAGCAGGGTGCCCTGCTGCAGGAGACAGCTTGCTCAAACCCCATCCCAGAGGGGCGCCACAGTCTCCTCCAGATGGACAGAGTGGGACAGATGTCGGTGGGAGGCAGACCTCGTCAGGCGGGCCCTTGGCCTGGGCCCCAACCCAGCAGCTTACAGCCCCGAGGAAGCAGGACACAGGGACGTGAAGACAAATTACACTCAATACCCAAAGGCCAGGAGAATACTAAAGGAGGTCAGGAGGGCAGGCCCAGGGTGACTTGAGGGGGCGTCACAGAAAATGAGAGATCAAGTTGTGCCCAGAAGCCTGGGGAGGATTTGGTTGATTGGAGTGAGAAGGTTCTTCTGGGCCGGGTAAGAAACGTCAGGAGCGGTGGCGGAGGTGTGTTCAGGATGGGAGGGGCAGCTCGGTGTGGTCGAAGGAGCGGGTAGCCCCCCCAGCAAGCAGGGAAGGATCAAAGCCCTTAAGTGCACCTGGCACTTTACAGTGTGTAAAGCGCTGTCATCTTTGCCTCGGATAAGCTATCCAGCATGAACGCACTTCATATGTTGGTAAGTTCAGCGATGTGAGAGATGGCCTTCAATATCCTGAGGAGTTTGGCAGAGCACCTGGCGTCTTTTCCATTTTACAGATGGGAAAACCGAGGCCCAGAAAGACAGTTTCTTAATGAGAGGTCACAAAGCAAGCTGCTGGCAGAGGCAGGACTAGAATCTATGTCTTTTGATGCTCAGGGCAGCAAGCGGCTCCAGTCTGGTGACCAAGAGCTATGGTAGGACCACCCTGACATTCCCTGCTGGGAACGTCATAGCTCTGGCCACTCCAGGAACCCAGCCCATGGCTGGTGGTGGCCTCCCATCCCAGCCCTGGCGCCTGTGTCCCTTGTCTTCTCCCGGGGCATCGGCACTGACGAGAAGTGCCCAGCCCCGACACCTGTGTCCCTTCTCTTCTCCCAGGGCATCGGCACTGACGAGAAGTGCCTCATTGAGATCTTGGCTTCTCGGACCAATGAGCAGATCCACCAGCTGGTGGCAGCATACAAAGATGGTGAGATGGGCCGAAGGGGCCTTTCAGCACTTTCAGATAGGCAGTGAGGGTAATTGCAAGGGTGGGGCCCTAAGACTCTCCATCCACCTGCTTTCCTCCTTCCCTCTGATCTGTCCATCATCTCACCCGCTCATAAATAGCTGCCCTGTGCAGCACTGCTCTAGGTTCTCAGGATATGGTGGGAGGGCAAAACCCATGTCATCCTTGCCCCCTAGAACTCGCAGACTAACAAGGTGACAAGGGATACAGACGAGACACAGGTAAACACGGTGATGACACATTGTGGTTAAGTGTTATGAAGGAAACAAACGAGGTAACAAGAATCAGACTTTAGGGGCGCCTGGGTGGCGCAGTCGGTTAAGCGTCCGACTTCAGCCAGGTCACGATCTCGCGGTCCGTGAGTTCGAGCCCCGCGTCAGGCTCTGGGCTGACGGCTCAGAGCCTGGAGCCTGCTTCCGATTCTGTGTCTCCCTCTCTCTCTGCCCCTCCCCCGTTCATGCTCTGTCTCTCTCTGTCCCAAAAATAAATAAACGTTGAAAAAAAAAAATTAAAAAAAAAAAAAAGAATCAGACTTTAATTGGGGAGGACCTGCTCCAGACAAGTGGTCAGGGAAAGCGTGTTTTGGGAGGAAATGAGAAAGAAGGAACCTGTTGTGGAAGGAGTGGGGAGAAGATCCTGCAGGCAAAGGGAACAGCAAGTCCAAAGGCCCTGGGGCAGAATTAATTCTGGTAGCCAGTGTGAGGCCAGAAGGGTCGAGAGCAGGACAGGGTCACATGGGGCCTTGCAGGCCAAGAGGAGGCAGTGTTTTATTCCAAGAATAGTGGGAAGCAGGGGAGCTCATGATCAGAGAGGGCTTCAAGAGTCACCTTTGTTGCTGTGGATTGGAGGGCGAGGGGAGCAGAAGCAGGAGGGAACAGTTAGAAGGCTGTAGCCACCGTCCAGGTGAGCAGCCATGGTACCCTGGGTAGATGGCACAGGTGGGGATAAGGGAAGTGGGCAGATTCCATCTCAGTGTGTCAGGGTCAGTACAAAGCACTGTGAAAGATACATCCTGGGTCTTTCCACGGCCATCATGGAGACTAGGTTTTGGGATTTGTAACAAATATCTGATCGTCTTGGATAATGGATCCCTGAGGTCTCATGGGGATGGGACTAGAACTTGTGTTCCTTCCCTGCAGCCTACGAGCGAGACCTGGAGGCTGACATCATTGGCGACACCTCTGGCCACTTCCAGAAGATGCTCGTGGTCCTGCTCCAGGTTGGTCTACGTGGGGGCCCTCCCTGGAGCTCTCTACCAGAGTGCAGGCAGAGGGCTGTGGGCACCTTCGGCCTGTTGCCCCAGACAGGGTGGTCTGTGAGGGGCTCCTTGGTGGCTCCTCAGGTATAAAGTCCTCATAAGCTGTGGCCGCTCCCTCCCCCAGCTGCCCTTTTATCCTCGAATTTGAGATGGGTTCTCTCTGGCTCCTGTGGGTATAGAATCTGAGCATCCAGGGGACTGCTCTGTTGTCCTCGGTTTGTAGAAGCGAGAAGACGACCCGCATTTCTCTGTCTCACGTCCCTTCTCTTTTGTGCCCAGAAATATTCTCTCCTATGGCCTTCCTCTCCCCACCCTCTCTCTCGCCCCTCCCACTCCTCTCCAGGCCTCTCTCCTGCCATTGTTTTCCCAGCTGTGTTTGACACGGCTGGCACGTCCCTGTGTCGCCAGCAGAGATGTGGCCTTTCTGGGGCTGCCTGCATTGCATCTCCCACAGCCAACCCCCGCCACCCCTGCCTCCCACCCACGAGTACTTAAAAAGGGACCATGAAGAGGCTGCAGATGGTGTCCACAGCCCACTTCAATCTGCCAGGTTTTTTTTTTCTGTTGGTTTTCCCATACAATGTGTTTAAAAATTTTTTTTAAATGTTTATTCATTTTGAGAGAGAGAGAGAGTGGGGAGGGGCAGAGAGAGAGGGAGACACAGAATCCGAAGCAGGTTGCAGGCTCTCAGCTGTCAGCACAGAGCCCAATGCGGGGCTCAAACTCACGGACTGTGAGATCATGACCTGAGCTGAAGTCGGACGCTCAACCGACTGGGCCACCCAGGCGCCCCGACAATGTGTTTTAAAAAAAAAAAAATGCTTTGAGTTAGTTGCTAACATTTAAAAATAGGGAGCTTTTGCTCAAAAGCCAGATTTATACATTCTTTTGAATAACTGAAAGTTCTGGCAACAGCAGGCTTGTGTTCTCTGTGACGGCAGGGGGCTAGAAAACATGTCCCGCTCCACTGCCCCACCTTCACCTGCCCGGCTGCCCGGAAGTCTCTGTGACCACAGGCTCTGTGGGGACAGGTATTGAGAAGTTTGAAGCCCAGCTCCAAGGACCAAACTTTTAGGAAGTTTTATATAGAAATTCAGCCACTTCTTTGTTTCTTTCACCTCATCCCTTCCCGTAACACATTCTACCACGGCTGCCACCAGGCTTTTTCTCCGTTGCCATAGCAATCCGTATCCGATATGAAGCAGCTGGGGAACGGTCAGGAACATCAGGAGTAGGAAAGTGTGACCTTTGCCCCCATGTTCAAAGCCACTTGTTCTGGAGAGGAGAGCTCCAACTCCTCCCCAGCATCTAACAGCCGGTGGGCAGTGTGGCGGCATGGATTGTAAATGTGGGTGCTCTTTCTTCTTAAGCTCAGTCCCCAAGAGAAGCAAGGGCTTTGGGATCCTGAGATGCACAATCCAGGGGGGAAGAGGAGTTAAGCAGTAGGTCTGACCTGTGCCCACGTAACTAAGATGTCCAGTAAGGCTGGGCCCTGTCCCCTGGGAGTATTGTCCTTTTTCGGATGGGACACAGAGCGTGGGCAGAGCAGCAGAAGCACCAGTAGGATTTGGTGCCTTCACTGCTTGTGAGCTCGGATCTCAGGGTCGAAGTCTCAGATCCTCACTGGTAAGTTCTTTGGGTTAAGTTATGGGAGCCCTCAGTAGAACGCAGACGTGCAGACTCTTTACCCCTGCAGTATCATTGTTGGAGGGCATCGTGAGCCATACCGGCACTTGTGTGGGGTCCTGTTCTCAGTACAGGCCCTTGCTTGCTCTGGGATGGGACACCTGGAGGGACCTTGGTCATTGCCCAGACTCTCCTCTTCCATCCCAGCTCTCAGGATAAAGGGAAAAGCCAGTGGGCGGGACCCTACAATTCCCTTTCACCGAGTAGGTGCTTTGGCTTTGATGAAGTGGCAGCCGTAAGTTACTGCTCCAGGACGCTTCTGGGCCACCACCCTCCCTGTTTCCACCCCTGGCATCCAGGCCTTCCCCTCCCCACCGTCCCTGGCTCTGGTATTTGAACCTCATGTACCCATGTCTCTGCCCAGGGAACCAGGGAGGCAGACGATGTGGTGAGCGAGGATTTGGTGCAGCAGGATGTCCAGGTAAACCAGCACCAAGGGAGGCACAGCAAGGGAGCCCCAAGAGAGGGGAGGTTGGGGATCCGGGGAAGGGTCCCAGGTGAAGCAATGTGCATGAAACACCAGAAATAACCAGTTCACGGCCAGCATTTTTATAGCACGTTGTTGAAGAAAGGATTTATTATCTTTCAAAGGCACACAATGTGTACAAAGTTGGTGAGATATATTTTGGAGCTTTTGTCGTTCATTCATTCATTTGTTCAGTTAATTAATATTTATTGAACACCTACTATGTGTCAGACACTCGGCCAAGCACTGGGGAATCACTCGTGAACAAAATCAGACAGTGTTGGGAGAGACAGGCATACAAACACCTTCTCTATGGATATATCATTACATATATATCATTATAATACACAGTGGAGCAAAGCTATAGAGAAGCAGAAAACTGTAGGAGCCTAGAAGTGGGAAGGAGGGGAGGAAAGAGAACTCTGCTTTGGGGACATCAGGAAGTACTTTGAGAACAAATGGGACATTTACTCTGGGGCTTGAAGGTTGAGTAGTTCTCCCAGAAAGAGAAGAAGGTATACAGGTGTATGCAAAGGTCCTGAGGCTACCAATTACTGGTATGATCAGGGATCCAGCAGCAGTTGATTGGCTTGGCCAGGGAGTTCTCTCCTCTTTCAATGAAGCCCTTCCTCTTTCCTTTCAGGACCTGTACGAGGCAGGGGAACTGAAATGGGGAACAGATGAAGCCCAGTTCATTTACATTTTGGGAAATCGCAGCAAGCAGCATCTTCGTTTGGGTAAGTTCCAGAGAAGAAAGACCTATAGCTGGTCCCTTAGGGTTGTGCCTGGAATTCCATTCTTTTTTCCTTTTCTCCTAATAGAGCACAATAGCTACTTCATCTACAACTCAAGTACTAGTTCCAGTTTTATTAGATGGTGGTCTGTATAGTCCCTCAGCAAAGTCCTTAACAGGACGCTCAACCTTTCCTTCTGAGTACCAATTCTGTCCTCATGCTGGAGTGAAGTATATGTAGTCTCACCTCATACACGGCATGAGTGCACAGTGGCCGGTGGTGTGCCAGGCCTCCTGCCAGCTAGCTCCTCAGATACCAGCCCTACCTTCATGTTGGGCACTCTAGTCCTGGCCACAGCGCCCTCCCCTCCTGAGGTCTTGGGTTCTTCTCAGTGTTATGGGAAACTCTCAACATCCTTGTCTCTCTGACTCAGTGTTTGATGAGTATCTAAAGACCACGGGGAAGCCGATTGAAGCCAGCATCCGAGGGGAGCTGTCCGGGGACTTTGAGAAGCTGATGCTGGCTGTGGGTACGTCCTGACCTTGCATTCCTAGGGGCTTTGCTGGATTCTGGGATTCTGGCCCAGGAACAGGGGGCCAAGAGTGAAAAAGGGGGGTTATGTGGTATGGAGGCAGGAAGGAGAAAGTCGGATGGGCGATGGATTCTGAAGGCTGGCCAGAGCACATGGAGGCAGGGAGGGGAGCCTCAGGCCCGGACTTCCTGCCACTCTGTCCCCCGGTGTGTGTGGGAGGGTGAGAGAGAGCGCTGAGCCTGGGGAAATAACCAGCGGGAGGGCGGACTTGGCATAGAGCATATACAGTGTGCTGGGCGCTGCACTGAGTGTTTAATCTTGAAGAAAGACCCAGGAGTGGGCATTATCTCCATTTCACAAATGAGGAAACCACATCTCACGGAGGTCGTGTCACTTGCCAGAGAGTGGTTTTGTAATGACTTGGGGGGTGCCAGGAGCTGGCTAGTTGGTGGTGGAGTCAGGGTTCAAACCCAGGGGCTTCTCCCAGATCTGCCGTTGACTTGGAGCAAGTCACTGTCCTCTCTGGGTGTCAGTGTCCTCATCTGATAAATGGGGGCAGGAAGGATGGACTGCCTGACCCAGAGGCCCTTAGAAGCTGGACATTGCAGGAGTCGCTATGTCTGCACCTAGGGTAGGTAGTATGTGCGTTTTGGAGGGGGGAGAGCTGTATCCCCAGGCTATCTTCTTGCACAGAGCTGCCCCTACCAAGTCTGTTTCAGGCAGTCAGCCTCTAGCCTGCCCTGTCAGCAAGATCCAAAGTGATGTAGCTGCCAGTACCTCTCTGCAGCGGAGGCTAAAGAAACATCTTTCCCAGCTCCACCCCAGATGCTACCCCCCCCCCACCTGGCTCAGTTTGCCTGCAAAACCCCAGAGGACTAGAAAGATGAAGTGGGTTTTTGAGATGCACATCCCACGTTTCGACAGCCCCTATTTCCTGATTTCGTTATGCTCTGGGTTTGCGTTAAAAATGGGTGGGGCCTCAGGTTATCAGGAGCCTGGTTCTTCCTGGGTTTGCACTTGGGAGTCCCCAGGGAGTAAAAACAAAGAGGGGGTCAGGCCACCCTAACCCGGAGACCGCCAGAATAACTCTGCCTCTTCCTCCCTCCTCTCAGTGAAGTGTATCCGGAGCACCCCAGAGTATTTTGCTGAAAGGCTATTCAAGGCCATGAAGGTGTGTGGTGGGGTTGGTGGGAACCAGCTGGGGTGGGGGTGGGGGGATCTATACCCATCCCCATGGGACTGTAGAGATTCTTTGACAAGTCTTTGGGGCCCACTGGCCAAGGAGCCCTCAGGGGATTGGCCACAGGAGAGAGTGATGGGCACTCTTCCCAGGTGAGCTCCCGAACCTGGGATGCTGTCCAGTCATGCACCTTCCCACCCAAATACCTACTCTAACTTCCTGATTGACCACAGGGTGTCATGACAGCCTGCACATGATCCATCAGCCAGATGGGCTGGAAACCCACACTCTGAAAAAATCTTAATTAACCAGAATGACTAACCAGTGTACGTAGGCTAGACCACTCTGGAAGATACTTGTTCTTGTCTGCTAAGGCTCGTGATGTTTATCCCAGTGACCCAGCAATTCTACTCTGGATGTGTACCTGAGAACAGTGATTCCCACGAGTTTGTGCAGAGGACACACAGCAACTGATGACAATTCCATAGCACAGCAGGGTGCATGAATGTAGTCATTTGTGGCCAGATGCCACAGACCCAAGGCCCCGGGAACTCAGGCCTTCCCAGCCCTGTGTGTCCAGCCCACAAGGGCAAGTGAACTGTAGCCCGTTCACTGTCTTTCATTGTGCCAGAGTAAAGCCTGGCAGCTCAGCCGGGGAGAGATGGCTCCTGTGTGCATGCATTCATGAGACTGTTCGTGGCAGTACTGGCCATATTAGGAAAGAATGAGAAACAACCCAGTGTCCGTCAGGAGTACCAGGAGAAATGAATGGACAGTGGTGTATTTACATAGTTCCGAGATGTACAGACCTAAACAGTATATGCTTAGAGTTGCAAAGTTATGGTAAAATGATAAGGAAAACCAAGAATGGGGCTGATGTTTGAATGGGGAGGGAACATCGAAGCAGGAGGGACACGTGGGGAGCTTCAGGGAGAGTGGCAATATTTTGCTTCTTTTGTTCTTCCTTTTAATGTCTCATCATGACCATGGTATTTTCACCTAAGCTGGGGGCTGTTTGCACTTGAGCCTCCGCTCACATCCCTGTCCCCCAAACCCATTTGTTTTCCAGGGCCTGGGGACCCGGGACAACACCCTGATCCGCATCATGGTCTCCCGTAGTGAGCTAGACATGCTGGACATTCGGGAGATATTCCGGACCAAGTACGAAAAGTCCCTGTATAGCATGATCAAGGTGAGCGGAGCTAACGGGGGGTACGGAGAGGAGCAGAGGGCTCGAGAGCCACTCCCAGGAGAAAAGAGCCGTCCCAGAGAGCTAGGAGTCTCTTGGGGATTCCAGGAGCCCCTGCCTCGTGGCGCATTCAGGGAATGGAAAGCAATTCGATAGAGAAGCAAGCGTCTGGTGGTACTTGAGTCCCAAAGCTCCAGAGGAAGGCGGGACTGGGTCAGGAAGGGCATGCAGGCTGAATTAAGGGTGAGGACTCTATCCCAAAGGCAGGGAGAGGTCAGGCTCCAAGGGGGAGAATGCTTGGCCCCAGGCCAGGTAATTTGTAATGACCTGGGGGGGGGGGGGTGTCTAGCCCATGAGACTTGGCCGAGAGAGAGAGAGAGAGAGAGAGAGAGAGAGAGCGCGAGCTGGGTTGTTTTCTTTTTGTGGACGAGTGAGATCAAGCTTTTATGAGGTCCAGCTACGTTCCCCAAAGTATATTTCCAAAGAGGAGTTTTATAGGTATTACGTGCAAAAATGTGCCATGAGAAATGTTTGGAAAAAACTAGTTTAAGTAAAGATAAGCACGTTGGTTTATTTCAGAACTTCTCACGGCCTTTTACCATGTCAAGTCCCGTTATGAAGCTCCGGGAGGGATATAAAATAGGCTACATCTATTTGTTCGGTTTTGGCATTTCCCGGTGTTTTTGCTCATAGAGCCCTATTTTCTTGGAGTATTTCAGTTGGAAGGGCTGGGCTGGGGATTATCTGGGGATAGTGGGGCTCGGGGGCCGGCTTTCACCGGCTTGGGAGAGCAGCGAGCATCTTCACGTTCAGTGAAATCTGCTGATGGCTCGAAAGCATCCCTTGTTGGAAGTATTTACACACAGAAATTGGCAGTTGTTACAAATCGGGGCTTTTTTGCTTTTGTTCCCAGAGACTAGGTTGTTAAATACGTGCCAGCATTACCACTGTTTGGTGGTCTTAGCCACCACCCCCGGACAGGGGGAGAGTCGGGGCTGCTATGAATAAATATTCAGCCTTGCCCTATCCGGGCCCGTGTAGAACCTTCCCTCCTAGTCCGAGGGGAGCCCAGGAGTGAGTGAGAGGTAACCTTTGTCTCTTTCTCCCCAGAACGATACCTCTGGCGAGTACAAGAGGGCTCTGCTGAAGCTATGTGGGGGTGACGATGAGTAAGTGTCTCCTTGGCCCCAGGCTGGAGGGAGTGGCCTCGGGGGGTGGCAGGCCTGGACTCCCCAGCCCTCATCCTGATGGATGGATGGATTGGATGAGCGTGGGGCTTCCTCGGTGCCGGGAACAGCGCACAGGTGAAAGTCTGTCTGTGTGTGTGAACGTGAATGTACTCTCCCAGACGTGGAGAGGTCTGCTCTTGTGACCTTGGAAAGTCAGTCTAGGGGTGTGGACTGGAAGCCAGAATGTGAGGGTCCAGGCCCTGCTACTTCATAGCTGCCTTTCTGTTTCATCAGCTGTTAAATGGAAAACATACAGGTGCCTGCTCTGCGTACTCATTTGTTCATCGTACTTGTGACAAGTACCCTCTGTGAGCAGGCATTGCGGGGAAGGACCGGTGAGGCCCACAGCCCGGTGACGTACACAGACCAGTGCAGGGTGGTCTCGGGATGGGGAAAGTATACATGTCTATGAATGCACAGATCAGGGCACTAGCCCATCCTGGGGGAGGCTCCTGGAGGTAATGAGGCAGAGAGGCCCAAGGAGGAAAGTGAGGAAGAGGAGGAGGTGAAGACAGGGTCTGAAGGAGAGTGGGTGGAGGAAAGGCCTAGTGATGTGCAGGGGTAGCCTGGTTCGTTTCTGTAACCGAGGCCACACTTTTGCAGAGTGCCAGGGAAGAGAAGAGGCTGAGAGGTGGGCGGGACCTGTGGGCCTCCTCCTGGCATAGGAACCTCTCCCGGGGTGGTGGGAGCCATTGAAGAGATTAAGTTGGGCTTGACTTGACCAGATTTGTGTGCTAGGAAGGGAGCTGTAGGTACTCTGATTTTCCCTCCCAGGGCTTATAAGGATCCAGTTAAGTGAGGAATAGGAGAACCTCCTATTAACCTCTGACAAGTGCCTTGGGGGTTGATTTCAGTTCAACAGACATTTACTGAGCCCTTGATATACCCAGGTGCTTTATAGGAGGCGATAAAGAGGTGACATGGCCATAAGCTGGTCATGGACTTGTTTGAAAGGGGAGACTTGGACAGAAATCACTCAAGTTATAAGGAAGAAAGGGGAGGTCAGAGGATTCGAGAAATCCCATCCCGCTGGGAACTTGGGGCCAGGAAGGCTGCTGGGCAGAACCAGCATTGCAGGGGGTCTCAAGAGAGGGTAGAAGGTTTTCAGAAATGGGGGAGAGGACTCTGAATGGATGAGGCTAGAGAGAAGGTGGAGCCAAACAGATTTACTTAAAGCCTGTGTCGGCGTATGTGTGTGTACGTGGCTGTGTGTTGTGTGTGTGGAGCCTTGCCCACGATGACGTTCCCTCCTGTCCTCTCCCCAACCCCCTCCATTCCAGTGCTGCTGGCCAGTTCTTCCCGGAGGCAGCGCAGGTGGCCTATCAGATGTGGGAGCTTAGTGCAGTGGCCCGAGTAGAGGTCAGACCCTCCCCACCTCCTGCTTGACCTCTTGACCACAAGCTTGGACTCTTCTGCTCGCACCTTCCTGCTGCTCTGTTTGGCACCCAGCCGCCCCCTGGTGGCCAACCTGAGACATTGGTTTCCCACATCTGAAGCTTCCTTGTCTTCTAGGAGTGATGAGTTTCTGGTGTGGGCATCTGATTCCTGCATTAACTTCTAACACACTGGGAAGCGTTGTGGCCCACTAACTACTAACAGGGCTTGCTGAATGGAGACATGTCTGGTTGTGTGGAGAGGCCTGTCTCATCCTGGGGCAGACAGTTGGCCTTTGGAGGCATGAAAACAGAACAGAGGGGCACCCGGAGGGGCACAGGACGATTCGAGGTTGTTCTGACCACCCGGAGACCCAAGGTCCACAGAAGTACTTGGGGCAAACCGTTCCAGGCCCTGGTAACACTTGGTCCACGTGAAAACGTTTGGAACCTTGTGATCTGTTACTCACCTACCAAGCCCCCTCTTTCTGGGCCTCTGTCTCCATGTTTAGAATGAGGTGTTAAACACAGCAAGCTCAGTGCCTTCCCAGGGCTCTTGAGCTCTGATGCTCTAGAACAGCATTTCCCAAATTACAAAGCAAGAGCTGTCATTGCAGGTGACCTTAAATTATATAAGAAATGAATTAGTGTGGAGGTGGGGAGCCTCCGTGGCATTAAATAAGACTGAACCTCACGGAGTGAGAGCGTTACTCCTTTTCGATTTCATCAACGCAACTCATTTTGTCAGAGAGGCCCCATTGGGTGCCACGCTCCCCAGCTTTCCTTTTTCACAAACAACTTAGAGAGCCGGCTTCAAGTTCAGAGCTTTTGGCGAGCAACGGCGTCTCATTAAATTTGGTGATGTTTGACAACGTCGTGGTCTTCTCTTTCTTACATTTATTTTCATGGCTTATCATCTGTTTATGGCACATCATACCAATTTCCTCTTCATGAGAGCGGTGTAAAGTTATTTTCATTCATTCAGCAAATGTTTTTTGAGTGCTTACTTCTGTTGTGGATACTTCGGATATCTCCAAGAACAAAATGAACAAAACTCCTTGCCCTTTAGGAGTATTTCAATGTACTTAAAGATGAACGCATTTAAGTAAAGCAGAAAAGTTGAATTACATAAAAATATGAAGAAATAACATAGGATGTATGCAAATATGACATCAGGAACCTCACTTAGGAGTGACTGAAATTTGGGAGATTCTGTTCTGGTATTTCAGGATATTTTGGTTGCCTTTTCACAGGGAGGGACTCTTGAAGAGGCAGGAGGGCCTTGGGGACAGGGCACAGTTCTAAGGGACTGGGGAGGCCCCAGTGGAGCTAGGACAGAGCTGACTTCCTGGGGCAGGAAGCTGGCCACTTTTCCCTTGACCAGCACTTGCCCTGCTCCCAGGCCTGGGTCTGTCTCTCCTCCTCTCTCTTTCTCAGCTGTAGGGCAGGGGCCTGTCTGCTGTGCCTTCACCCCTGCCTCTCTCCCCACAAGCTGCTTGGTTTGGGGCTCGTGGGGAAAGCCTCCCTTCCCTTGCATGCTCCTCTAGTGGCTTGGCCCCCAGGGGGGCCTGCAGACACCTGCTGAGTCTCTTTCTGCTTCTTGCAGCTGAAGGGAACTGTGCGTCCAGCCGATAACTTCAACCCTGATGCAGATGCCAAAGCGCTGCGGAAGGCCATGAAGGGACTTGGTAAGGGGACACGAAGGGGGCAGGCTGGCCTCTGGGGCAGCGGGCATGGCAGGTTTGGCAGCGGGCCAGGCAGGAGTAAGAGCTCAGGCCTCAAAGGAGGGTCCATAGAATGAGGCAAATTTTATGTAAGTCTCTAACCTCCAGAGGAGACTCCTGGCTCCCTGAGTATAGGGAGCAGGGGAGTGAGGAGGTTTGTAAGGAACTTGGCACAAGCCCTTTCTAGTGCAGAAGAAAGTACGAGGTTATAAAGCCTGGGTTCTCCCACTGGCTTTGCCTTAGACTCACTCTGTAACTTTAGGCAAGTCCTTCAACCCCTCCAAGTGTCCACCCCCTCCCCGCCATGTGTAAAAGAAGAGATGTGGACCCATTGATCCAAGAGTCCCAGTTCTGGGCTGAGAGCGCCCTCTGCTGGTTATCACATCGCATTCTCCATTTGGAACGCGTGGGAAGAACCACTCTGGACAGATGCCCTGTTCTCAGAAAGGCCAGCAGGCACAGAGCATCCAGAATCTGGCTACTGTCCTTTCTCCCCCCAGTCCGTCTAACGGCACCTCCCAGGGGCCTTGGCTTAAGTTCTCTCCCTTCTGGGCCTCATCTTCATTTGTTTCCTGGGAATGATAATATCTACCGAGCACAGCTAGGACTGTAAGATGACAGGTATAAAAGCACTTGTGAAAGGTAGAGTCCTGTGCCAGGTCTGAGGTCCAAGGCATTAATCTGAGAGGCTGGAGGTGGTATCCTGATGTCTCCCAGAGTCAACTTGCTGTGGTTAGAAGGACTTGGGCTCCAGTTTCCAGGGAGTTGAAGAGGAAGGACATGGGGTCCCCGTGGGATTTAGATTGCCAGGCTAGAAGGATCCCCTAGTAACTACTCCGGGCTCTTCAGGGGATAGGTGTGGAAATTGAGCCTCAGAAAGGGGCCAAGACCTGCTCAGCCGTTGCCAGAACCAGGGCTGGAACTTGGAGGCCCTGACTCTCAACCCAGGGCTCCCTGCTCCTCTGGGGGTCTTTTTCTCAGCCAGTGAGCAGACAGATGGAAGTGCCAGGAGGAACCTTGGGGCAGTCAGTGGCTTGGGCCAGAGGCAGGCTTCCTGCAGGTGCTCAGGGGCCCTAGCCAGGCTTCTACCCTGCCTAAGATTGGGACAGCCCATCTGTGGGGGGACGTGGGGAAGCTGGGCCACGGGGCTCCCTCTGAGCCGTGTGGCTTTGGTGATTCAGGAACTGATGAGGACACCATCATCGACATCATCACTCACCGAAGCAACGCCCAGCGGCAGCAGATCCGCCAGACCTTCAAGTCACACTTTGGCCGGGTGAGGCTTCAGCCGGGGGCCCGGGGCCCACACCCTCCCTCCTCCCAGGGGCGTGGCCTGTCACTGCCAGCTCTGCACAGTTGGGCACCTGGGTCTTCATGGCACTGGGGCTCCTGTGGCTCCCTGTGGCTCCCGTGTTCTTGGAGTATCTCCCACATCGGTTTCAGGCTGCCTGCAACACATTCTCTCCATCCCCCGCTTCCTTGTGATCGGTACCTGGGGGCAGAGATGAAGGACATGAGTTGTTTTCATGTAGCATTTTCTGGATCTAGGAGCTCCAGAGGCTTCAAGGCCCCAAGGCTGAGCGTCATTGATTATTGTGCCTTGGTGTCATGCTGGCGACTTTCCCCCGGGATGGAAACGATGTCCTTTGGCATGTCCCTTTCCTTGCCCGCCTCCTTGCCTCCAAGGAGAGTGGGTCTTCCTGCTGTTTTTTTTTTTTTATCCCACCCTCTTTAGCCTCCTCTAAATAGTAAACAAAGATAAACAGCAGCAAAGACAGACACAGTCTCCCTCTATCCCCTGCATTCACATGGAGCCCCCATTTCCTCATTCCATATCTCCTCCCTATCCTGGGTCACATGTGAGCAAGTGCTGATGTTGGCGTGACCTCGGCCCTGCCTTTTGTAGGACTTGATGGCTGACCTGAAGTCGGAGATCTCTGGAGACCTGGCGAGGCTGATTCTGGGGCTCATGATGCCACCGGCCCATTACGATGCCAAGCAGTTGAAGAAGGCCATGGAGGTATGGTGTGGGCACCGACGAGATGGGGTCTAGTCTGCAGGTGGTGGGGAGACACAGGTGCTCCTCACAAGCCCAAATGGCTTGGCTATCGCTCGTTGGCCGAGCCCTTCCCACGCCCGGTTCAAACTAGCATGAACACCAAAGGGGGTGTTGGCTCCTATAACTGAAAGGTAGAGGCCTCCCATCTGGTTTTAGACATGGCTGAGTCCAGGGACTCAAATAATGGTATGTGGCCTCTTATCTCTGCCCAACTTGGTTGTCTATCCTCTGTGGTAGCTTCACTCTCACAGACCGTTTCTCCTCGTCATAGACAGTAGGACGGCTGGTGTCTGTCCTACCAGCTAGCACCTCTGTTCCTTCTTCCTAGGCGTTCCGCCAAAATCTTGGCTTCTACTCTGGTTGATGCAAGTGAGGTCACATGCCCAGTGATCGGTGGTGTCACTGGGATCTCAGGGAGCAGTAGAGGAAGCAGAATGGATCTGGAAGGAAAACAACAGCAGTTGGATTCTGTATTCTAGTCCGGCCTCACCACTAACTTCCTGTGTGATGTTGGGCCACTTGCACTAAGTTTCCATGACTTCAGCTGTGAAATGGGAGCAGTCATCCCTGCCCTTCAGACATTAGAGTGGGTCAAGCAAGGTCATGGGCATGGAGGGCACTATTAACTCTGAAGACCTGCCCTTGTGATTGGTTAGCAAGAAAGGGCATTGTGTCCTGGCGCAGCTGTTTCTGTAGCTGCTTTTCTTCCCGAGGCAGCAGCTGTACCCGGGACTGGTCTCCTTTCTAGGAGCATCCAGTAACCTGTCCCTGGCTCCATATACTAGCTCAGCTGCTTGTCTCAACCCACAAGGCAAGGCTTTTACTTTGTCCCCGTTTTACAAGTGAGGAAACTCATGTTCAGAGGCAAAATTACTTGATCAAAGTCACAGCATTATGAAATCACAGGGCGGGGATTCAGAACAACTCTGTCTGACTCTAGAGCCTGACCCAACAACCACATGAAACCACTAGGGCTTTTGGCCCGTTGAGGATTAAGAGAAGAAAACAGACATTCCCTGGGCAAAGCAAATCGAGATTATTGTCCATTTTAAATGCCCCGACAAAAAAGCAAATGATTTGAGAACACGGAGTTTAGAAGTTGAAGGGACCAGTAAGCTAATCTGACCTAACGCTTTCCATTCCCACAGTTTACAAATGGGAAACTGAGGGAGGCCCAGCACATCTGTGAGCTCGGGGAAGGGAAGGGTGGGGCTAGACCCTGGGTCTTAGGATGCTCTGAGGATCAGGCTGTCTTCCCCACGTGCTTGCTTTTAATAAAGAGCCTGTTAAGATCTCAGTCAGCCTCAGTCTGCTTGAGGTCAGAGAACCCACGGACTGGCTGACCAGCAGGCAGTAACCTCCAAGGGCAGTGAACGTGCCTTACTTTTTTTTTTTTTTTTAATTTTTTTTTTTTCAACGTTTATTTATTTTTGGGACAGAGAGAGACAGAGCATGAACGGGGGAGGGGCAGAGAGAGAGGGAGACACAGAATCGGAAACAGGCTCCAGGCTCTGAGTCATCAGCCCAGAGCCCGACGCGGGGCTCGAACTCACGGACCGCGAGATCGTGACCTGGCTTGAAGTCGGATGCTCAACCGACTGCACCACCCAGGCGCCCCAACTTTTTTTTTTTTTTTTTTTTTTTTTTTTTTTTTTTATAGTTGTGGCTGCAGCAGCTTGTTCAGTGACTGGCACATTGCAGGTGTTTAACAGATATTTAAATCTATCAATCGATCTGTCTTGTTCACCTCCCTCCCTTCCCCCAAAGTGGGGACCTTTGAGTAGCACATCCCCCCAAGCCACCTTAATCCAGAGGGCCTAATGTATCTGTCCATAGATCACTCATCAAATCCAAATATAAACAAATACGGCATGTTTTTTTCCTTAAAGCACAAAAATTTCTTCTTCTGGCAAAATAACATGTGAGAAAATACAGAGCAAAAAAAGAAGAAACTAGAAATCACCTGTGAGCCTTCGCCCACCCAGAGACCATAATCACTATTATACTGTGATGCATTACTTCTAATTCTTTTTATACCCTTATGTATAAATATTTATAGTCAGAGACATATGTGTATATGCCTTTTTATATGCACATACCCATATACCACATACTCTTTTCTTTTAAATTTTTGGCCCAAAGCACTTCTCATGGAAGGTTCTGGAAATCTTGACAAGCTGGCATGTTCCATCGTGATTGTGCTATCTCTGGTCTGGGGGTAAGGAGAAAATCCAGGAAGGCTTGGTGGTCTGTGTGATTGCCTCCTGGGTGGTTTCTTGGAC
Organism: Prionailurus bengalensis; assembly: GCF_016509475.1. Classification (NCBI taxonomy): domain Eukaryota; kingdom Metazoa; phylum Chordata; class Mammalia; order Carnivora; family Felidae; genus Prionailurus; species Prionailurus bengalensis. The sequence goes on from NC_057343.1 coordinate 196,898,464, forward strand.
CAGAGACCTCCTTGGCCGGGGCCCCTCAGGTCTCTGATGGGGGTCAGGGCTGTGGCTCAAGTGTTCTTCATCTTCACATTCTAGGGAGCTGGCACAGATGAAAAGGCTCTCATCGAAATCCTCGCTACTCGGACCAATGCGGAAATCCGGGCCATCTGTGAGGCCTATAAGGAAGGTGAGTGTGGGAAGCCTTGGGCCCAGTGCCGCTCGGAGGTGGTGGGAGAAGAGTGACCTCTCCAGCTCTGACGTCACCCCACTGCTCTGCCCCATCTCCCCTCGCTCAGGCACGAGGCTGTGATAAGCCCCTGGGTGTGCCCAGCCCTGTGTCTGAGGAAAGGGTGCCCCCGGCAGAGAGTCGCAGCTCCACGAAGGCCTGGAGGAAACAGTGAGAGGAGAGAATGTCCAGGCCTCTGGGGGACAGGAGGGCAGCGTCCTGGGTGGGCGGCCTGTGCTGTCACTCCGAGCCCTCATTCAGAAGGCCTGTGCTTGGTCACAATATTATTTTAAAGAATCTTGAGTACCCATCAAAAACGTTTAAACTTTCCCCTTATAAGCGGCTTTAAAGCGGTAGACCTTTTGAGCAGGGGAGTGACACGGCCTGAGCCCTGCTCATGGGTCTAACACCTGTCCTGCAGGAGGGAAGACAGGGAGGCTATGAAGCAGGAGAGGCAGGATTCCCAGAGTCTTCAGCTGGGAAAGGGGGAGGGAGGTGATGGACTGGGGGCATCAGTGTCGCAATCCACAGTTCCATGGCTGGAGGCTCCCAAGAACCAACCACAAACTCCTTCATCCCCACCACTCCTGCCAATGCGCTCTGGCTCAAGTCTGAGGTTCTAGAAGCAGCCCCCCATCCTTGCCCAGCAGCTGCCCACACACCCTCTCTCTGTCTCAGACTATCACAAGTCCCTTGAGGATGCTCTGAGCTCAGATACGTCTGGACACTTCAAGAGGATCCTCATCTCTCTGGCCACGGTGAGTGAGTTCACGGCCCCCCCTGGGGGCCCGGGATGATGGCAGGGAGCTAGGAGCCCAGTCCTGATGAAGAAAGGGTGTCTTCCCCACCCACGTGCCTTCTCAGTCCCACTGCTGAGACCATGACTGCCTCATGTAAGGCCTTCTCCCACTGTTCACTTTCTTTTTCTTTTTTTTTAAAGTTTATTTATTTAGAGAGAGAGAGCACACAAGCAGAAGAGGGGCAGAGAGAGAGGGAGAGAGAGAATCCCAGGTAGGCTCTGCACTGTTAGTTCAGAGGCTGACGTGTGGCTTGATCCCATGAACTTTGAGATCGTGACCTGAGCCGCCAAGAGCCAGACACTTAATTGATTGAGCCGCCTGGGAACCCCTCACTGTTCAGTTTTCAAAGCTGGCTTGGTGCCACCTTCTCCCAGCAGGCCCTCCCCAGTGACCCTCAGCCCAGCTTTTTGGGCCCCCAGCTCATAGGGCAAAGCCACATGGGTGACCTCCATACAACCCACAAGCTTCCTTCACCATCGCCTGACTTCCTGCAACCCGGTCGCCAGGCCCCGACACACAGCACTGCAAGCTCATTATGTCCGAGTTGCCCTGAGCTAAGTGCCTTCAGATTTAACGTTCACAACAGCCTCGCTCTGAGGGCAGGATTATTGCCCCCATGTGAAAGCTGAGAGAAAGGGTTCGGAGAGCCAGAGTAGCTGAGCCAACGTCCTGTGGCCGCTGAGGGGCAAAGAGGGTGGATGTGTGGCGACTGATCTTTCTCGCTGGTCCTGCTGCAGGGGAACCGTGAGGAGGGAGGAGAAGACCGGGACCAGGCCCGGGAAGATGCCCAGGTGAGAACCCCCCAAGCGGCTCTAGCTGACATCCGTCCGTGCCAGACCCTGGCTGTCTGGGAGTGGGGAAGGCCCCTGGCAGGGACATGGCTGACTTAGTTGGTGGATATTTAGACTCATGGACCCCTTGCACCTCTCTACCCCTTAGAAGCAAGACTTTGAGTGTTTTTACAACTTCCAGAAAGATTCTCATGACTGTGGTGCTGGTCCTACTGGCATTTCCTGGGTGAAGAGTAGGCTGAGAGCCCTCAGACCTTCAGAGCTGAGAGGGCCTTATAGATCATCCGGGTCAAACTCCTCATGTTACAGTGGGAAAATGGAGGCCCAGGGAGGATGAATAACTTCTGAAAGTCACACAGCAAATCAATGGCCCAGGTAGAATTGACCCAGAGGGAGCAGGTCCAGAAGCTTGCTGGGAAGGGGCCCTGAGTGCTAATGGTCTCAAGTTTATTATTTATGAAATGGAACCAAGATTGAAGGAAGTGTCCTGGGAAAACCTAGAAAATGAGTTCATCCGGGGCTGGGATCTTTGTCCTGCTCACTGATGTATCCAAAGTGGCACATGGTCAGAACTCAGTAAATATTTAATATTAAATGAATAATGGAGTCAAGGGTTCTCTTAGGTCTCTTAGCTGCTCTGCTTCTGTCCTGCTCCTTAGGCTGGGGCGCGTGAGGTCTGGAGGCTGGACAACCCCAAATCCATTATCCCTGAGAGTCCTTATGGTTGGGCAGTCCCTTCTGAGGCCATGTGCACTGTCCCCACTCACCTGTGCCTTGCTCCCAGTACCCTCTGGCCTGACCCCGGTCCAGGCGTTGGGCACAGACACCACAGACTGGGATCTGGCCCCGCTTCCTTTACAGTTGGTGGGTTGAAAAGAACCCTGATGGATTGGGGGTGGAGGCACCAGCTCCGACCCCTGCTCCGCCAACAGAGAAGTGGGGAGTGTTATACCAGCATCTGAGCTGCGAGAATCCTTAGCTATAACCCAACGGTTACGAAACTATAAAATGCATACCAATACAAAGCATGATGCTAAGACTGTTTTATACTTTATCATATTCCCTTTTTTACGGGAGGAAAATGAAGCTCCTATCCAAGGGTTTGGTTTCTAAGTGGCTGTGGTGTGACTTGAATCCAGGCCTGCCTGACTCCAAAGTTTATGCTAATACAGGACCCAGTATGGCAATTTCCCTGCAGCTTCCAGACCAGGTGGCTGCTGCTTTCCAGTTGTGCGGCCCCTGGTTTGGGATGCAGGTGTCAGAAGCTGCAGGGCTCCGTTTAAATGTGGTTTTCCAGCTGCATGTGGGCATATTTATGGGGGCTAGCCTGGGAACCCGCCCCTGGGGTGGCCTGTTGAGGCCACATTTCGTTCGCTTATTCAACATATGTGTATTAAGTACTACTACGAACAGTCTCATTGTGCCCTTGAGGGTATTTGAACGTGGCTTCCTCCTTAGAGCTCACCCCAAATCCATCCTCCACCCTGAAATTCATCCTCTAGGGAATGAGTCCACCTGGGGCCTACCTATGGGGCTGTGCTTCCAGTTGTGGCCAGCAGGGGACAGTAGTGGGCCACACTGGCTAACAGTGCAAGGACGAAGGGGTGAGAGAGAACCTGGGTGGAAACACGGAGGCCTGCCCAACTCAGCTGCCCGTCCAGATTCACAGATGCTAGACCCTGATTAGTCTTCGTGTGGGCTCATTTTCTTCGAGCCAGAATACTTGGTTTCAAAAGTAATACATATTCCTCTATAGAGCCTCTAGAAAATAGAGACGAGCCAAAATAAAGAAAGAAATCCATAACCTACTAGTAATAGCCATCGCTCGTATTTTGGAATATATCACTTTAGTTGTCTTTTTGTGTGTATATAAAAATGCATTCCTGATGTATAACAGTTAAAAATTAATATTCTGTGAGTACTGTTCCTATTGTTTTTAAAAACTGACATCCCTTCATGGCCATGTACTATTCCATTTAAGAAGCTACCAAGCTTTCTTTAACCAACCCTCTTCCTGGTCACCAACTCTTCCATCATATGCAGGAATGTTTTCCTTAAATAGGTTTCTAGAGGCGAAATGGGAAAGCCAGAGGAAAATGTATACAAAAATTGAAGGCGTTTGGTCTGTAGAGGGGCACCTGGGTGGCTCAGTCAGTTGAGCATCTGACTCTTGGTTTTGGCTCAGGTCATGATCTCACAGTTCATGAGATCGAGCCCTGCATCAGGCTCTGTGCTGACAGCACAGAACCTGCTTGGGATTCTCTGTCCCTCTTTCTCTGCCTCTTCCCTGCTCATGCCCTTTCTCTCTCTCTCTCTCTCTCTCTCTCTCTCTCTCTCTCTCTCTCTCTCTCTCTCTCAAAAGAAACATTTAAAAACAACAAAAACAAAAATTGAAGGCATTTGGTCTGCAGAACCAGGTTCCTCCTAGAAAGATAATGCATATCAGTACTTGGCACTGTTTGTTTTACACCTTCTCCTTCCCACACTGTACCCTGGGTGTCTAGCACACCCCCGAGCTCTCAGAAGTCCAGGTCTGTTATTACAGTGTGTGTGTGTGTGTGTGTGTGTGTGTGTGTGTGTGCGTGTGTGTGTGCGCGCACGCGCATGTGCGCGCGGTGTTCACCTGTTGCCCCATAGGGATTGCCGATAGCCTCCTTTCCATCCTCCCCATGTTCCAGTTTGAGCAACAAATAATATAGGCAATCTAATTACTGGAGACTCAGAGTGAAGAATTGGTGCCAGTTTGGGATACCTCAATCGCCAGGCTATTATTGTTAATATAACAGTTCTATTGAAATATAATTCGTATACCATACTATTGACCCACTTAAAGCCTATGCTTCAGTGACTTTTAGCATCTTCACAGATTGAATGCAACCATCACCACCATCAATTTTAGGACATTTCATCACCCCCCAAAGAAACTCTGTACATGTTGTACTTATTTCTCATTTCCTCCCAACCCTCCAGCCCTGAGTCACCACTAACTTACTTTCTGTTTCTATAGATTCACCCATTCTACACATTTCATATAAGTGGTGCCATACAATATGTGGCCCTTTGTGACTGGTGTCTTTCACTTAGTATGTTCAGTGTTCATCCACGTTTATCATATATCAGTACTTTATTCCTTCCCACTGCCAAATAATGTTTCATTGTATGTATATATCACCTTTTTTTAAAGTTTATGTATTCATTTTGAGAGAGGGAGAGAAAAAGAGCACATGTTTGGGGGGGTGGAAGGATGGGGGCGGAGAGAGAAAGAGAGAATCCCAAGCAGGCTCCGAGTTGCACAGACCCTGATCTCGAGAACTGAGAGATCATGACCTGACCCGAAATCCAGAGTCAGATGCTTAACTAAACCATCTAGGCACCCCGTCTTTTTTTTTTTTAATCCATTCATCAGCTAACTGACATTTGGGTTATTTCCACTTTGGGGCTATGCAGAATAATGCTGCTTGCTATAAACACATGTATGTGTTTGCTTTAGAAAATTTTTTTAATGTTTGTTTATTTTTGAGAGACAGAGACAGAGCACGAGTGGGGGAGGGGCAGAGAGAAGGGAGACACAGAATCCCAAGAGGCTCCAGGCCCTGAGTTGTCAGCCCAGAGCTCAACGCAAGGCTCGAACTCATGAATCATGAGATCATGACCTGAGCTGAAGTTGGGCACTTAACCAACTGAGCCACCCAGATGCCCCACATGTATACATGTTTGTGTGTGCACATATTTTCATGTCTCTTAGGTACATAGGAGTGGAATTGCTGGGTCCTATGATAGCTGTATGTTTAACTTTTGGAGGAACTTCCCAGATTGATTTTTGCCCGAAGTAGCTAGGCTAATAAGGAAAAGCCTTTGTGTCAAATGTTTGGAAAATTATTTTAGCATCCCACTGCATTTTTCATATTACACATATTACTGTCTTAAAGATGCTTTGAAAAAACAAATATGTCTGGGGTCCTCTGGCTCAAATAAATGAAAAATGACACGTCAGATTCTTTTGAAAAGAATGCTAGCATTTTTAGCACCACTTTTTAAAAATTGTGGTGAGAGGCACATAACACATAATAAAACATGACACATAGTAAAAGTTGCCATCTCAACCATTTTTAAGTATACAGTTCAGTGACGTCAAGGACATCCACGGTGTTGTGCAACCATCACCACCAGCCCTCTCCAGAACCCTTTTCATCTTGTAAAACTGAAACTGTGTGCTCATTAAACAGTAACTGCCCATCCCCCTCCCCCTGCCCCGGCAACCACCATCATACCCTCTGTCCCTGTGAATCGCACTACGCTGGGGACCACGTGCAATTGCAATCAAATAGCATTTCCCTGTTTGTAACTGGCTTATGTCACTTTCCGTAATGTCCTCATGTTTCAGCCAAGTTTTTAATATAAAAAGGGGTGAATAAAAGCCAAAAGGATCCCATAATCCCAGTAGCCCCAACAACACCTATCTGACATTAAAAGAAAGCATAAAAATGGGGCGCCTGGGTGGCGCAGTCGGTTAAGCGACCGACATCAGCCAGGTCACGATCTCACGGTCCGTGAGTTCGAGCCCCGCGTCAGGCTCTGGGCTGATGGCTCGGAGCCTGGAGCCTGTTTCCGATTCTGTGTCTCCCTCTCTCTCTGCCCCTCCCCCGTTCATGCTCTGTCTCTCTCTGTCCCAAAAAAAAAAAAAAAAAGTTGAAAAAAAAAAAAAAAGAAAGCATAAAAAGAACGCATTCGCACATTGAGAAGATGTGAACATAAAATCTCCGGAAAAATAAAATGCACAAGCTTTCCCAGCCCTTCTCTTCAAAGGTAACCACTGTCCATCTTGACTTGTGCCTCTAGCTTGGCTTACCACCAAATACGTAAGTGTGACTGTGCATTTACCTTTCCTTAGCTAAACTTTTTTTTTTTTTTCCTAAAGATTGGCTTTCCAGGCCTTTTTTCCCCCTAAGTTTATTTGCTTATTTTGAGAGAGACAGAGAGAGAGCACAAGTAGAAGAGAAGCAGAGAGGGAGAGGGAGAGAGAGGATCCCAAGCAGGTTCCTCGTTGTCAGTGCAGAGGCCAGTGCGGGGCTCGATCCCACAAACTGAGATCACAACCTGAGCCGAAACCAAGAGTCGGACACCTAACCACCTGAACCATCCAGGCACCCCGCCCCCAGCCTTTTCTTAGCTAGATAAAAGGAACATTATTATACACATATGCTATCCTTAATTTTTTTGCTTAATTTAAAGGGAAACTCTCCTTATCAGTCTACTGTGCTGATGAGAGTTTCCTTTAAATAATACTCTTTTTAGTAGTTGCATGGATTTCCATTATTGGGTAGCCATAGTGTACTTATCAAATCATCGGGCTATTAGTAGTTTCCAGTTTTTCTCTGTCACAAAGTTATGCTGCAGTGAACACCTTGTATTATATCTTGAATGGCTTTGGCCAATCTGTTGATAAAGGCACACTCCTAGCCACATAACCGCTTGATCAAATGGCAGGTGCATTTAAAATTCTGAAAGACGTTGCCCATTTATATACCAGAAAGAGGTTTCTACAGCATAAGGCTATTGTGAAGTTTATAAAGAGGATGGTTTTGGTTTGCCCAATAGAAAAAAGTGGTCGGCAGAGTTTCAGAGAAACAGGCAAGGGCAAAACCCAGTCTAGGGAATACAGGGCTGGCTGTATTTTGTTCCCAGGCACTCCGGGCTCTGCTGCTTGCCTAACAAAATAGTGCCTTAATGACTCAGCGTAGCACAGTGATTAAAAGTCACCCTTGTAAAATGACTGGACAGCTGGCATCGTCCCACCTGATTTTGGCTTTGTGCCCTTCTCCCACAAGTCCCCTCCCTTCCTGACCTCAGCTTTCCTGTCTCTCCTGCTGTAACTTGAGGGGGTGAAATGACAGGTCTCAGACCCCCTTGTGGTAAAGGGTGTGGGGAATTCAGCACTTCTCTTGCTCTAACTTCTGGGCTGCTCTGTGGAGACAGGCGTGCTGAGGGCTGGAGTTGCCCTAGGTGGCTGGGGGTGCCAGGTAGAGTGCCCCGTTCCGTGTCTGCCCCGACCCCTCAGGTGAACACTTCAGAGTTAACTCCCAGGCCTCTCCCCCTTGTGGGCTCTGGCCCAAAGATCAGGGAAAGGTGTTTTCCCTCCGCCCTGCCCCTGCCCCCAGGGCCCCAGAGCCCCTGAGCCACCCTCTCCCAGCCTCCTCTGACTCAAGCCTTCCCTCTCTCCCTCCTCTCTCTCCTCCCTGCTCTCAGGTGGCTGCTGAGATCTTGGTGAGTGTCCTGTTCTTCGCGGGGATTTTCATGGCTTCTCTGAGCGAAGGCTGAGTGACTGTGCCTCTGGAAGGGCCAAGCGGCCAGTCAGGCAGTGGTTGGGGCTGCCCCCAGGTTCTCTCTCCCCCCTTCAGGGCCTCTTAAGAACCCCACTGGGTAAAAAATGGGCCAGGCAAGTGTTTCCCACATTTCAGCCACTCGCCTGCCACGTGATTTGTGCCACACGCCATCAGCCGTGGGTAGTTTTCTTTAAAGGGGCCCTTTTGAAATCTGAAATGAACTCTTAAAGGGAAATTTAATGTCAATATAAATGGTACCGTGCCCGGTACCTATTTGCCCTCCCCTGGGTCCCAGTCTCGTGGTCCTGAGGCCAGAGTGGAAATGCCTGGTGCTAAGCCCCTCTGTGTCAGTCCAGAGGGTTCCTGGGAACTGACAGTGGGGAACGTGGAGGCTGAGGAAGGAAGAAGGGGCCAATGTCAGCCTCCTTAGTTAGTTGCCCTCAGCCTAGGCAAAGACATGAAAGTGAATAACCAAGGCCTTCCGGTGTCTTCCCTCCCAACTCCTTGCCCCCACCTGGGCTCTGCAGGAAATAGCAGACACACCCAGTGGAGACAAAACTTCCCTGGAGACACGTTTCATGACGATCCTGTGCACACGTAGCTATCAGCATCTCCGGAGAGGTGAGGTCTCAGTCCCTTCCCTTCCCAATGTAGCAGGAAGCTCCCCAGATCTGATGGGAGCCTCTCCATTCTCTCTGACAAGAGGAGCTGGTTGCCCACTCCTTACCCCAGAATATTGTAGCTGGTGCTGAGTCGAGTCCTGGCCCTACCGCCAACGTTCAGCCCCGGACCAACCCCCTTCACCTCCTTAGGGAAGCAGGTGGGATGCCTGAGATAAGGGATGGCAGGTGGCTTCCGCCTCCAAGGTCACTTCAGTAGATTGGTAGTGGCTGCCTAGAATATTGTGTTGAAGATTCGAAGGTTCAGTGTCATGAACCTTTGCTGGTATCTGGCGGGAACAAGGCAATGAGGGGTGCTAATGGCACAAGGACCGCCTGCACCTCTTTGAGCCCCAGGCTGTCACATGCACAGGGCACACCAGTACATGGTGGCCCTGACATTAGGTGCTCAATGAAGCGCCCTGTCCACTAAGACATTTTTCTTGTAACGTGCATTTGCCTGGCACTCAAGGTGCTCTAGCTTAGTGGCTAAAAGAATGGAGTTGGGAGCCAGATTGCCTCGATTTGAATCTCCCACTTACCAGCTGTGTGACCTTGGGTGAGGTAGTGAATATCTGTGCCTTAACTCCCTCATCTATAAATTGGGATTTTACACGGTTACACGATTGTTGTCAGGATACGAAAAATATAATGCGTGGATAGCCCTTTGGGCGATGCCTGGGACATAGTAACTTCCTCAGGGTCATCATGGTGATTACTTACATTAATCTCTATCCCAACTTGACACAGGAGGAAAGGGAGGCCTAGAAGGGGGAAGGGGAATTACCCAAGGTCATTCAGTGAGCTCAGAGCAGACCTTTGCTAGGACCGAAGCTCCTTTTGCTATCCCAGCCTGGGTAGAACTGGTCTCAGGCTCTGGAGCCGTGTCTGACGTGACACAGATTTGGCTCTGAGCCCAAGGAGGCTCAGGGAGTCCTGCCCAGTGAGTGCACTTAGGCCTGGGCTGTGGCCATACCTGCTGCCCCTTCCCCCTTTCCTGGGGCATGGCCTGGTGGGGAGAGGAAGGGTGATCTCTCCCCTCCCTCTGAACTGAAGTTCACCCACCCTCTTCTCTTGGGGCCAGTCTTCCAGGAGTTTGTCAAGATGACCAACTACGACGTGGAGCACACCATCAAGAAGGAGATGTCAGGGGATGTCAGGGACGTGTTTGTGGCCATTGGTAACTATTGGGGACCAGAGGAAGGGGATGGACGTCCTGGGGAGGCTCTGGGGACACTGGGAACGTGGCCAGATTCCCTGGACAAGTGTGGCCATGGCAACTTCCTAAGCTACTATTACTGGAAAATAACCCCTGCTGCTGCGGGGGTCCTGCCAGTGTGTGGTTGGTGGGGTAGGGTGAGGACTTGTTCCAGGCTGCAGGGCAGGATGACGGAACAGCTTTCCCTGGGGAGGGACACAGTGTCCTGCAAGACTAGGGTGTGCACACGCACACTATACATGAGGAGTTGGGAAGGTTAGTGTACAATGCGATCTTTCCCCTGGGTTCCTGAGCCAGTGCATGGCCACATCTTGGGTGAACATGCCCTTGAGGTACGCATTTCCAGCCCCTTGCCCCCTGCCCTCCTCCCAGAGATACCTTTATATCCAGAGTCGTTCTGGCTTTCTGGCACTAGGGTCTGATTTCCTCTCCCTCAGCTGCCTGAGACACCCTTGTGTGGGCTCTGGGGCCTTGAAATCCAGCAGCTGCTAAGGGCTGGAGACTCCCTGGGCCTTGAGAAAGGGCAGGGACCAGCAGAGCCAGGAAGACGTTATCTGGGGTGGTGATGGGTGGGGGGCAGGGGCTGCCAGTGAGGCTAGAGCGTGTAGGCTCTGGGGCAAGAGTCAGCCCCTGGGATTCACATGGTGCCTTCAGTTAGGCCAATAGACACCCATTCTCTGGCATAATATTCCTCCAAATCAGTAGTTCTCAAACAGTGGGCTGCACCAGAGTAGGGAAGCCAACCATTCTGATTTGCACTAAAACCCCGAATGTGCCGGGCAAAGTGGGTTACCTCCCTTCAGAGTGGTGTTCTCAGCCCATCTGGGGAGGGCCATGAGAATTTGCATTTCCACCAAGTTCCCAGATGCTGCTGCTGTAGCTGTCCAGGAACCATCCTCTGAGAATCGCCGCTCAAAATATTTCTCGAATCTGAGTCTGTAGGGTGGAGCCTAGAACCCAAGTTTTCAACAAGCTCTCCAGTGATTCTGATGCACTTAGAAGTTGGAGGCCCTGTGCCTTGGGCTTCTGAGGGTTTCTTCCCTTTGTGTCCTCCACTCACCTTGGTTAGCTGCAGGCACCTCAGCAGGATTGAGCTGCACCCCAGTGAGAGCCAGGTCTAGGATGAGCAGGAGGAGGGGCTTCGGGAAGGGGGAGGGAAGGTGTCAGGCCCTGAGGACGAGCCCAGGGTTGGCAATGCCCTGCAGGCCCAGGCTGGGGGGAGAGGAGATGGGCGGATACAGCCGGGGCCCATAGTCTGGGCACGCCACCTCTGACCAAGTTTCCTGCGTCTCTCTCCTCTTCCTACCAGTTCAAAGTGTCAAGAACAAGCCTCTCTTCTTTGCCGACAAACTGTACAAATCCATGAAGGTAAACTTGCGTGTTTGTTCCTTTCCCTTCCTGCCCTTGTACTCACCCACAAACATGGGTGTGTGCAGTTCCCCGGGGTCAGGTCTCGTGGCAACTGTGTCCACCCACTTGGTATTTACCAGCATCTGCCTCATGTCTGGCTCCACGATAGTAGCTCTCAAGTAGGGGTGATTTTTGTCCGCAGGGGAACATTTGGCAATGTTCAGACGCAACCTGGGGAGTGTTGCTGTCCTCTGATGGGATGGGAGCGGGGACGCCGCTCAGTAGCCTGTAATGCACAGGACAGATCCCGCAATGGAGAATGACACGGCCCCAAAGGCCAAGGTTGAGAAACTTGCTCTGGGGACACAGGGCTGAGTAGGGCTTAATCTCTGCCCTCTTGGAACTCACGTTCCGGTAGGTGACACAGTGTCACCTCCTATGACGAAGGATCACAGAAGTAGCAAGTGCTGGGCTCTGGGACTAGCTCCGCCTTCCCGAAAACCCCGGCCACTCTGGCCACCTTCTCAGCCCAACAAAGGGACTGCCCTTGGCTGAGAGCCTGGGCAGGCTGTTTGGTGGGAATGAGCCTGAGACCCCTCTCGGCCTACAGTCCCCAAACATCATGGCCATTTATTGAGCGCTCACCATGTCCAGCTTTGACCCCCAAGTTGGTGTTCCTGAGCTGCGTGGGGGCAGAAGTGGGCCGTGACTGCCCACACATCCCATGTCATGTGCCTGCTGCACGGGCCCCCTGTTAATTTCCCAGGGCTCCTTTATCAAATCACCACAAATTGACAACAGAGATTTTATTTTTTTGTGGTTCAAGAGGCCAGCAGTGAAAAATGAGGGTGTTAGGTTCCTTCTAGATGCTCTGAGGGGAAAACTCTCCCATGCGCCTCTCCTAGCGCCTGGTGGTTGCCAGGAATCCTGGTGTTTCCTGGCTTCTGGATGCCTCTGTCAGACTCTGCTTTATCTTCACATGGCCTTCTCTGTGTGTATGTCCATGTGTCCTCTCTTACAAGGACTCGAGCTGTTGGATCTAATCCCGCCCTAATCCAATATGACCTCAACTCATTATATGTGCAAAGACCCTATTTCCAAATTAGGTCACATTGTGAGATTCCAGGTGGATCTGAATTGGGGGGGCATACTATTCAGTTCATACAGGTTGGTTTTGCCTGTCTGGCCAGTCCCAGGCACAAGGGAAGCAGGGTCAGGACTACTTGTGGAAGACAGAGGCGGAATACCCCACCCTGGTTTGGAGGGAAAAGAGAGACAGGCAGACAGACACCCATGAGCTCTTGTCTGACCTGACCCTGTTTCTTCTCCTGCCCTGTGTCTCCTTCTCACCTGGCTCCACCAGGGTGCTGGCACAGATGAGAAGACCCTCACCAGGATCATGATCTCCCGGAGTGAGGTTGACCTGCTCAACATCCGGCGGGAGTTCATCGAGAAATACGACAAGTCTCTCCACCAAGCTATTGAAGTAAGGGGGAGGGGTTAGAGGTCAGTGGGGCAGGGGGCGTGAGTGTCAGATCCCTGACCATGAGATTACAAGTCCTTTCTCTTCCCATAGTCTTTTTCTCAAGGAGTTCCCAGTCAGGACATTGATAAATGAAAGACCTACTTCATTGTGTATACCAAAATAAATTCCAGATGGCTTGAAGGTTTATAAGGAAGATTTCCAGATAAAACAGCCTATTTTGTTTTTTGAAGATGACTTTATTGAAATATTCTTTATAGACCATAAAGTGCACCTGTTTTAAATGTTTATTTATTTTTGAGAGAGAGAGAGAGAGAGAGATCGTGAGCAGGGGAGACAGAGAGAGAGAGGGGGACAGAGGATCCAAAGCAGGCTCTGTGCCAGTAGCAGAAAGCCCACTGCGGGGCTCCAACTCACAGACTGTAAGATTGTGACCTGAGCCAAAGTTAGACTCTCAACCAATGGAGCCACCTAAGTGACCCAGTATTTTTTTTAGCAGACTTAATGAGTTGTGCACCATCGCCACAATCCACTTTTAGAACATTTCCGTCACCCCACTAAGATCCCTTGTACCTCCTTACTTATTCCCACCCCTGCCCGCCAAGCGACTTTGTGTCTCTATAGATTTGCCTTTTCTGGCTATTTCATAGAAATAGAACCATGTGATGTGAGATCTTTTGTATCTGACTTCTTTCACTTACAGAGCCCATTTTTTTGGCTTCGAGGTTGGCCAAGATCTTAAAGTTTGATACTGGGCTTGGCCAACAAGACTGGGAAATGTTATAGCAGCTTCACACAGACTTGGTGGGGAGGATGTACATTGTTAGCACATCTTTAAAGAGTAGTCTGGCAGTTTTCAAAATGTTAAATGCGTACACTTTGGACTTGCTGCTTCTGTATGTGGGAATTGATCCTATAGACCTAGCTACACATGTTTCCAAAGATGTGTAAGAGAATATTTATGTAGCAAAATATTGGAAGTCCTCTGTACAGAGCTGGTTAAAGAAAGTATGGTACACCTATACGATAGAGCACGATACAACCATGAAAAAGCTTGAGGAGGCTCTATCTGCTGATTTCGGATCTCCTCTAAGCCAAAAAAAGTATGCCCAGAATAGTGTGAGTGCTATGTGTCCATTTGTGTAGAAAAGGGACATTCTACACATATACATATTAGTATATGCTCAGATTGTTGCTGGGAACCCACACAAGACAACAGTAATCGTAGCTCTCTCTCGATTTGGGGAAAGAGAAGTCAGGAATGGGAGATTTTTATTGTATCATCTTTCCTTTGACTTACATCGTTATTTATAATGATGATTTTTTAAAATGATGATGATTTGATATAATGATGAGTTTACCAAAAAAAGGGAAAAAAAGCATATATCATAAAAATAAAAATGACAGGAGCCACTCTAAAAAGAGGGAGAGTCTGGCCTCCCACAGTTCTGCTGGAGGCCAGATATTATGTGTCAAAAACACAATGACATTCACATAAATTCCTGCAAGGGCCTGGTACTCAGTAAGTGCTCCACAGTGTCTGTTCAAATCAGGAATCTCATTTGCGCATGTGTTAATGGCTGTGGGAGGAGGAAGGGAAGAACAGAGGGCAGGAACACTTCACAGAAGAAGGGGCATCAGAGGCCAGGCAGGATTTGGGCGTGGTGCAGAGGGCATGCTGGACACAGGAGTGGTAAGCATTAAAGTAGGAAGATGAACCTAGATGCTCCCAGAAGTGGGGGAGGGGGGTGAAGCCACCAAGCTTCATGGGGGTCAGACCACAAAAGGCCTTGAGGCCAGGCTGAGAGCTTGGACATTTTCCTGAGGGTAGTGGGGAGCCACAGAAGGAACATAGTCACATTTGTGTTTGGGAGACATTAGGCTGACAACAGCTGGGAGGAAGGGGCATTGAGGCCATCAGGATTGTTTTAACTCATTGCTCTTCCTCTGCTCCTGCCAGGGTGACACCTCTGGAGACTTCCTGAAGGCCCTGCTGGCTATCTGTGGAGGCGAGGACTAGGGCGACCAGCTTTGGCCGGCACCTGTGCCGAGAAATGGTCAGCAGCACCAGCCGCCATGACCGAGCCTAACTGCTCCAGCTCCAGAGACTAAGGAAGGGACAGGGGTGGGGGGAGGGGGTCAAGGGTGGGCTTTTGTCTTCAGCTGGGGTTTAGGAAAGGCTCCCACTCCCACAGGCCACTGAAGGCCCAGCACGGTCACTTCTGCTCACATGTGAGCAACTGAAGAGCCGTAGCCACAAATCCCGTCCACCTCCACTCCCCATCTTCCTCTTCAGCCCTTCCCAGCTTCCATCCTTTACGGCAGCCCTTGCCCTGCTTTGGGCTTTGTCAAATCCAAAAACATACTGAGCCTCTGTCTGTGAAATGAGTGAAGTGTGTGCTTTGAATGGCAGCGTGTGGTGGCAGGTGCTGATTAAGTGTCCTGGGGGAGAGAAGGGTCGGGTCAATGCCTTCAAGCCAATTGCCAGTCCCCCCACTGTTTCACCACTTGCCCCCATCCAGAGAGATGGAACCGGGAGTCTGGCTACCTGGGTTCAAATTTGCATCTGCCACGTGTATGCGTTCTAGCTTCAGGCCAACCTCTGTCCCTGCCTGAGTCTCTACTCTCTTATCTACAAAGTAGGAGAGTTGGATGAAAGGATGTTGGCTTTCTCTAACATTGACAGTGTAAGATGTGCTCCCAAGTCATTCCCTTTCCACTTTCCTCTCTAACTAGAAACAGACATACAGACACATAAACATATTTCCCACGGGGTCTGTGTTTTTGACCTAGACCTGCCGCTGGATTGTCCTCATGACAGCCTGAGGTATTCACCCACCCAGGAGTAAGTTCTACCCTCATGCTCTTGACTGGGAATCCGAGTGAGAGTCTGAGCTAACATCTAGCCTGGAAAGGCTGCCTCAGTCCCCACCAGGTCTCAGATACTCCCTCCTCCCTCTGCTGCCTGGACGTGTCTCTGTGCATTCTTCATTCATTACAACCAAACCAAAACTTCCTCTTTTGAGCTCTTCAAGGGCACCAGATGTGATCGTGATCTGGGGAGGCCCGCGGAAAGTTTCTACTTTGTGAAGATCACTGATAAGCAGCAGCTTCTCCGTCTCCCTTCCATCGGATGTGTTTCTGCTCTGAGACTTGGGTCTGAAGTTGTCTGGTGACGGTGACAGAGGTGCGAGGGCGCCTGCTGACTGGGGGGCCCTGCTCCCTATCCTGACTGGCCTGACCTACTTTGACAAATCAAGTGTGTCTGCTATAGTAGCTGTGCAGGGGGCACGGGGTTTGGGAAACTTGAGAGACCTTGGGCCCGCCACTGCCCTTACTGGGCCTCAGTTTCTACATTTGTACAGTGAGGGATTGGATCCAACGATTTTTTTTTTAATTTTTTTAAATGTTTATTTGTTTTTGAGAGAGAGAGACAGAGCGTGAGCAGGGGAGGGGCAGATAGAGAGGGAGACACAGAATCCAAAGCAGGCTCCCGGCTCTGAGCTGTCAGCACAGAGCCCAACTTGGGGCTCGAACCCACAAACCATGAGATCATGACCTGAGACAAAGTCGGACGCTTAACTGACTCAGCCACCCAGGCGCCCCTGGACCCAGTGGTTTTAAAGAGTCCTATCTTCATCTCTGCCATAATGAGGCTGAAAGCAAGATGGTTTATCTTGTTCTGTCCTCCACTTTCTTCCCTCCACCAGGCTGGGAACCCACATCCCAGGAGAGTCAGCTGAGAGCTTTTTTGGGTATTTACCCAACTTACTGCAACTATTATCAAAAGACAAATTAACAAAGTGGTTAAAAGCTGTGGAGTCAGGCCCTTGCCGCTAACTGACCGTGAGCATAGCATTTCTGAGCCTCAGTTTCCTCATCTAGAGAACAGGGCGTCCAGTTCCACCCATCTCTTAGCCTTTGAGGAGGAAATGAGGTAATGCAGGGAAGTACTCGGCAGGGGCCTGCCTTGCCCGGAGTCAGCTGTCGGGCACCACCTGCCCAGAGCCAGGCCCCGTTGTAGGAGGCTGATAAGTGGATCCCAAGATGTTTTCTGATTCTGCTATCAAGTCAACTGCAGATCACAGAGGCACCCAAAAGCAAACATGAAAGCACCTTAAAAACATGTGTCAAGGGAAGAACAGTTCTGGGAGTGGCAAGGAACGAGTGATGGAATCGGAGGGAATAGAAGGGGGAGGCCCCCTGAGGCCAAGGGGAACACACAAGCAGCCCAGGAAAGTCTCGAATTCCCGGAAACCAGGAATGAGGATAGCTGAAACTGATCACTCGCAATGTACAAGCCTGTTGTAGTTCCTCAAGGTGCAATTTTCACTTGCTTTTCAGTTAAGGTGGGTTGCATTCTGGGATTGGTCTCTAGTAGGAGGGAGACCCTTAGGGCTTGTGGGATGAGGCAGACGGCATTAGAAATGGGAGTGTGCACCCAACTATGAGGGAATGTCAGGATTTTATCTTACACCACAGGGGAGCCTTTGGAGGTTCTTAGAGGGAAGGTATGCATCTAGCCACACACTTGAGAAAAAACCAACCGTGTGAGGGAAGGGTGGCCAGTTGGAAGGCTAAAGCAACAATCCCACTTAAGACTCAGGTGCCTGCAGAGCAAATCACATTTTTTTTTCCCTTGGAGCTCTGGCAGAGGAGGCAGCAGCCACTATTCAGAATCCCTGCACTTCATTCATTCATTCGTTCGTTCATTCATTCACTCTTGCAGCTTACACTTCTGGAATGCCTCCTGTATGCTGTGCCATATGTGGTGGATAGTAAAGATATCAAAACTTAAGACTGTTGCCTCCTAATCCTTGAGAGCGGACATTTGAGTGTCCCTGTCACCCAGCTTACTCCAAAAATTCGCTGTTAAATGACACCGGAGATTGCTTCTGTGGCCAAAGTTCAATGGAGAGAAGTGGCGGGGGACTAAATTAAAACTAAAAGGAAAGAGAAAGCAGAAGCCCAAACCACTGCTGTCTCAAAATGGGAGAAAAGGAGGATGGTGGTGATGTTCTAAGTGTGGAAGGGGCCCTCGGAAAGTCTCACCTCCCTCTCCCTCTCACAGACAACTGTCCCAAGGGCACTTAGCGTCTCTGCGGCAGGCAGAACTGGAACCCTGCAGTCCTGCCCCATCTGGTGCTCTTGGACCCCCGCCTGTGTCTTTCCCACTGTCTTCCTTCTTCCCCCTTCTGCCACAGGGCTTCTCTCTCAGCCTCTCCCCAGCTCCGCCCCTTGCTCTTCGCCCGGCCTCCTGCCTCCAGCCCTGCATTTTCCGTTCAGAGTGAACCCTTCTCAGAACCTCCAGACTGGGAAGCTCCAACCTCGCTCTTTGGGGCCACAGGGAAACATCTGAAGTGACTGGCCGGAAGGCGGTTGCCCTTCTAACCCGAGCAGAGAGACGCTATTTGAGAACTGCCACGGCCACATTTCCAGCTGTTGGACAGCGGTGTGGGAACTGCTGGCTATCTGGAACCCCCTGATGTTTACTGTGCCCCAGCTTTGCTGAGAATAATGGGTAATCACTCGGGAGGAGGGCAAGGGTGATCACCCTTATTCTAATGAGGAAACCAAGGGTCCAAGCGGTCAAACTGCCTGAAGGTACAGGACACATGTGGATTGAGCTGGAAATGGTCTTGCAGCTCATCCAAACCAACGCTCTTGTTTCAGGAGTTCAAAAATCAAGACCCAGTGACCATGGTCTTACTAAAGGCTAGGTCTGGGGTTAGCACCTGGGTCTCCTGATTCCTGCTCTGCTCACAGGTCTTCTCCTCTTGGTTACGGAAGCCAGGCTGAGCTGAGAATGGGAGGGAGAAGTGTCAAGTTGCCCAACCCGAATTTCAGAACCCAAAAGCAGCACATCGGTGTTCTAACAGGCCTCTTAGACCTCAGGTTTCCCCAGGCAGACTTCCTCACTTTACAGTTGGGTTAGGCAAGCAGGAAATTCTAGTTCTTTTTTTTTTTTTTTTTTTTTTAAATTTTTTTTTCAACGTTTATTTATTTTTGGGACAGAGAGAGACAGAGCATGAACGGGGGAGGGGCAGAGAGAGAGGGAGACACAGAATCGGAAACAGGCTCCAGGCTCTGAGCCATCAGCCCAGAGCCCGACGCGGGGCTCGAACTCACTGACCGCGAGATCGTGACCTGGCTGAAGTCGGACGCTTAACCAACTGCGCCACCCAGGCGCCCCAGGAAATTCTAGTTCTTAACTGAGCCCTCAGAGGTTAACCTATGGAGGCAGGCAGGCTGGCTGGATCGAATCCCAGTCAGCCACTTAGAAGTAGATAAGTCACTTGGCCTCCCTATGCCTTGATTTCCTCATCTGTAAAATGGGAATGACAAAGGTCGCTATTTCACAAGGTTGTTGTGAATCAAAGAAGCCAATGCATGCACATCTCTGAGCACACTATCTGGGACATAATAAGAACTCAATAAATATCAGCTCTTTGGTATTAATAAGTAGGCTAGGTTCCATTTCATAAAGGAGAAGAACCCAGAAGGGGAGTCCAGGCTAAAGTGTGGACCTTACCCTCCAGGCCTTGGCCAGCCCCAAAGGTGCAAGGGACAGGAGTAGAGATGTCCTTTAGAAAGACATCTCTGTGGCCAGTGTGAAGAAGGAAACGGGCTGGGAGACCATTGGACTGGCTTGCAGTGTTCCTCCGATATAGGATGAGGACAGGAGCCAGGGCAGGAAAGCAGACATGGAGAAAAGAGCCTTAAGAAAAACATGGTGGTGTGAGAAACCAAGGAAACTGCCCAATCTGCCATGGGGGATTAGAGAGGGAGGGAGATACAAAGCCAGAGGTAATGTCATTACCCGGGAGCCCAAAGGCAGCAGGTGCTTTTAAAAGCAGCATGTGAGGCCGGAGACCTCCAGTGCAGGCCATCTCACTGCCCACCTCTCAGGTGAGAACTGGAGAAGCCATACGGGAGCTGTCTGGCAATGGCCCCTTCCCCTGGGCCAGCTGTTGTAGCAGTTTGTAGAACATGCATTTCCTTCTGTGGGACGGTCTCACCCCTCCCTCTCAGCTACCCCCATCTGCCTAGTGTGCTGCCAGCTGCAGCCAGAACCACCTAGTGGCTACCTCATTGGGATGGCCTTGGACCTTGACCTGGAGATAGCCATGGGCGGGGCTGGGAGGGCCTGATAGGTGAGCAGGGAGGGTGGGGAATGGATCTAGAGATCCCAAGTCTGTGCTGGGCTAGTGATTTCTGTTCTCCCACACGGCTGGTGTCCACTCAAAGCCCCCAAATCCCACTTCTCACACACACAGAATTCCACATCACTGCCAGCCATACCCATGGGGACACACCATGTATATCCCAGAATCAGAAGCACACTGCTGGTAACACACACACAGAAATGCACACTGTGGACCACACGGGAAGATAAAATGATTAGGCCCACAAATACGCCGCTCAGAAATACAGATACTGTTGTCCATATGCGTACTACACGAAACTCCTCACACAAGTACCTAGACTCGCCTTTCACACGCGCTCACCAGAGCACGTATGCACTCATACTTTCCTTGGCACACAGCCTTAGTGTGTGGCACACAACTCCGGGAATCACTGACCTGCCTGCTCTCGGGTATGTTCTTCGACAGCAGAACAAACAACCAGGCTCTGTGGAGAGCAAACTTTGCGCCCAAATGCTCTGGACTTGAGCTCTGCTCCTGTTTGCAGCCCTGCTCTGGGGGAGGCAAGACCAGCTCCTTGGAGAACCAGGCAGTAAGCGGGATCCGCCTTTGAGAGGAACGAAATCCCCAGGGAAGTCTTTGTGGAGTAGTGAGGCTCAACTGAGTGAAATGTAAAGAGGCAGGAGGGAGAGATTTGCTGTCAACAGCCCCCGTCCCGACTCGGTCCACTTTCCAAGGAGTGTTCTAGAAGCTGGCGGTGAAAGGGTTAACAGTGCCACTGCTGCACACCCCACCTTCGGGCTTTGGAAAACCTGAGTGCAGGGATTTGCCCAAGCGGAGTCAGGGTCCCTACGTCCCCGCTTGCCTTTTAGCTGTCCCCAGGACAAAAGTCCCCAGGTGAGTGAGATGGAAACCCAAAATGAAACTTTGCTAGGCTTCTCCCACTCGAGCCTTGTCACTGTCACTCTGGTCAGCGGCAACAGCAGCGGCTCCAACTCCACCCTCGGCATTGCTCTCCAAGGCCTGGTGTCCCCTTGGGGGTGCACTGCGTTCTCTGGGGCAGACCTGCCTTCCCTTCACTGGGCCTCAGCCCCCCCCCCCACCACACCCCCCCGCTTTCCTACCTAGGTGGCTGTCCTGGGGACAAGATGAGACGCAGCACAGGAGGAGCCTAGCACAGTGCTGTCTCCCTTTGCCCCTCTCCCGTTCTGGGGTCCAGGTTAATTGGAGTGCATCATTTGCATAGACATGAGACCTCACCCCGGGGAAATTCCCCCTGGTGACCAGGCTTCCTTTCTGAGGTCAGGCCACATCATCAGACTCAGCTCCTTCCTCTCCAGCTCGCCCCAGCCTCTTACTGGCTTTGGCCCCTGGTATCTGGCAGGTGGAGATCCAAGTTCCCAGATTGAGTCCTATCTTGTGACCAGGGATGCTGTCCAAGAGAATGTGAGGGTGGAGGGTGGGCTAGGGGCCTGGAGCAAAACCAGAAGTGGTCGTGACCCGTGCTCGAGGGCTAGAAGAAAGGCAGCAGGCAGGAGGTGGTTGAGAAGCCTAGTAACGCCAGCTTGTCAGGAACTCCCAGCCTGGCCTTGGGCACAGGCCTTCCCCTCCCCGAGCCTTAGTTTCCCCTTCTGTCCAGCCAGGGGAGTGGCCAAGATAATCTGTAAGCTTTGTTCCAGATCAAATGAGCTAAGAAGCCACTTCCTTTAGCAGCACAGTCTTGCAACATTCGTCCTTGGATCTTCTTCCTTTGACAAGAACCTTGCAACATACTGCCCTATATCTGTTTTTCTTTCCTTTCCTTGGAAAGCACAATTTTGCAAAATGCATTCCCGAATCCCACTTTCCAGATGCCGACAGAATCAACATGTACCTCGTCTCCTCGGAGCGACTTGGTTTGAGGTTTAATTTTTCCTTTCACATCCACTATGTAGAATGCCGTGTGACCACAAAAAGTGGAACAGAGCTCCCTTTTCTCCAGATTCTAAGATCAGTTGTCCTCTTGGTCTCTGACCCTGGTACCGAGAAGGCACTTTCCCTGGAACAAAAAGGGGGAACAATGAGGTCCTGGGACAACCTGCATCAGAACCAACTCTTAGAAAGGCAGCTTTGAGAGAGGGAGTCACAACTTTGAATCACCTGGGGAGCTTTTAAATACCAGTCCCAGGCCACCCCCCACCCAAGATTCTGATATAATTAGTCTGGAGTAGGGCCTGGGCATCTGTGTTTTTTTAATGCATTTAAAATTTTTTATTTTAGAGAGAGCGCAAGCAGGGGAGAGGAGCAGAGGGAGCAAATCTCAAGCAGGCTCCATACCCAGCACAGAGCCTGACTAGGGGCTCGATCCCAAGACCCTGGGATCATGACCTGAGCTGAAATCAAGAGTCAGACGCTCAACTGAGCAACCCAGGTGCCCCGAGCATCTGTATTTTTACAAAGCTCTTCAGGTGATTCTAATGTCCAGCCAGGATCGAGAGCCACTGATCTAAGGCCCTACCCAAGACCAAATCTGGCAGATGCTAAAGTTGACGAACCCCTGACCTATGATATTCTTTATGAAATTATCCTATTTATTTAGTTTTAATTTTTTGAGAGAGAGACAGAGCGTGAGCAGGGGAGGGGCAGAGAGAGGGTGAGACAAAATCGAAGAAGGCCCCAGGCTCTGAGCTGTCAGCACAGAGCCCGACCCTGGGCTCAAACCCAAGAACGCGAGATCATGACCTGAGCTGAAGTTGGACGCTCAACCGACTGAGCCACCCAGGTGCCCCTGAAATTATCTTAATGGGCATTTCTTCTATGCACACAGGTATTCCCAGGATTATGCATGGACAAAAAGAATTGACTCCCTTTCACAGATGAGGAATATAAAGGACAGAGAGAAGAAATTGCTGCTCAGTTCATACAGGGTTAGTAGTGGTCCTGGCACCTAGTGGAAGCTTATAGACGCAAAGTATTTTGGGGGGCACCTGGGTGGCTCAGTCAGTTAAGCGTCCGACTCTTGATTTCGGCTCAGGTCATGATCTCACAGTTTCTGAGTGCAAGCCCCACATCAGGTTCCACACTGACAGTATGGAGCCTGCTTAGGATTCTCTCTCTCACCCTCTCTGTCTCTGCCCCTCCCATGTTCGCTCTCTCTTGCTCTCTCTCTCTCAAAAATAAGTAAAAAACAAAACCAAAACAATAAAAAAAACTTTTAAAAATTTATTAAATTTTTTTTTTTTTTTTTTTTTTGCAAAAGTCACAGATTTGTTACATGGGTGACCCAGAGAAGTATTGGCAGGCTAGTCCCACTGGTCTGTGACAGTGAGTTCTTGGCTGCCTTTCTATGAGCAGATAATTCTTACTTTGGAGTTAGAAGGATCTTCGACCTTTCAAACTACTAAGTACTGAGATAACCCCTGGGAGCTTACTAAAAATGCTGCCACTAGGACCCTGTCCCCAGAGAATATGATTTCTTAGGTCTGTGGTGGGACCCAGGGGTCGGCCCAGAGTCCTGGGCTAGGTCCCAATGGTACAAGGATTTCCCATCCTTGAGGAGCATTCAACAGACCTGGTCAATCAGGAAACCCAAGGAGTCAAATTTAGCATTTGCTAAATAAATATCGATTGACTATTGTGAGACTGGCCCAGTGCTGTTCCCACAACATCAATAAGACCAGAGACGTCAGGGTTAGAGAGGTGGGATTGGGTGATTAGGTATCAAAGGAGAGGGGCCTGTGCATATGCAAATTTCACCCATCTTTTGAGGTCTGGCACAGGCCTTGTCCCCTTCAGGTGACCTCTGCAGATATGACCTGAGTTTGAACTCCAGCTGTGCCATGTGTTAGCTGTTCGCTTAAACCACTATGAAGCTGAGTTTCCTCATCCAAAACAAAGTGGTACCAATCTCACAGGGTTCTGATGAGGAATGCATGAAAACAGTCTACTTCAGAGCCTTTAGCATCAGGTCAGGTACATGTTCATCTTAAATATTAGCTATTACTGTTATTATTTCCTGATCGTCTTGGCCAGCCCTGATTTCTCCTTTCTCTGAACTTTTGGACTTCCTTACGGTGTCAAAATGGAAGGTCCCTTAGTGATCATCTTGTCTGATTCCTTCACAGTCTAGAAGGGGAAGCTGAGTATCAGAGAAGGGAAGGGACTTGCCCAGAGCCACACAGCAGAGCCAGGACTCAAACTTAGCTCCGCTAATGCCCAGTCCAAGGGCTTCTTCTTTCTTGATGTTCTTCCCGTGGCCTAAACAAAGAAGGCAATTTCAGAAAATCCGTGGCTGGACAAAGAAGAGGTGAGAGAGAAGACAGGGGAAGTTAAGTGTGTTCAGCATTCCAGTAAGGAGAGCCCAGAGCTAATCTTCCCCCAGGATGTGCAAGCCGTGTTCCTAACTGAAGATTCTAGTTCATATGGGTCTACCTCCTTGAGCCTCCTTAGCCCTTCAAGGTCCTGCCACCATTTATGACGCCATGAGCAGGAACCGGTCCAAGCAAGGCTTTGTGAACTCACAGAGGATCTATGACTATTGTGGCCTGTGGAGAGAAAATATCATGTTTAGAGGGAACACTGCAATCCAGGAATGTCAGGGCTGAATGACACACAATACCGATGAGGAATCTGAAACCAGAATTCCTCAAGGAAGGGACAGTCCTCAATTTCACAGAAGGCTCTGGCTGACCCAGATGGCTGGTCACAGGTCACCAGGAGGCTTCTCAAAGGGAGCCAGGGACACGATCTCTCTCTCTGATGCTGAGTCCTGCCACCATCCTAAGTCCCAGTTGGGGACATAGGTGAGGGAGGCCCTGCAAGTTGGTATCAGAAGGCAGAGAGGGGAGCATCTGACAGCCTCAGTGTGAAGTGTATTTTTACTCCCTGCAGAGAAAAGGGTCTATGTGCAGGAGTGTGTATTATCCTTTGCACCTGGTCTAGCTCAGGGATTGGTGTTATTCGTCCTATGGAACTTTCTGTGATGATGGAAACATCTGCACAGTCTGGCGTGGTAGCCACTTGGCCACATGTGGCTGTTGAACACTTAAAAAGTGGCCAGTGAGACCAAGGGACTGAGTGCAGTGTGGGAAACGGCACTAGACTAGGAGTCAGGAAGTCCCTTCATTTACTCACTTGGAAAGTCACTTCCCCTGTCTGGCCTTCACTTCCTTATCTGTAAAGTGAGGCTGTTGGGCCAGGAGGTGCCCCTAGCATTCCCCATGGGATTCCAATCCGAGGAACACAGAAGCAGCAGAAAACTGGATTCAGTGGACTCTCTCCCTCCCTCACCCCCTACCCTCCATTTCTCATCCCCCTGCTCAGGCTGAACATGGCCCCATGTGACTTGGCCCTGTTTATTTCTCCAGGCCCAACTCTGTTACTTCCCCCTTGCCTGCTTCAAACTCCATGCTCCACTCAGAGTGAACAATTTTCAGTTCCCTGAATGTATTCTCTCTTTGCATATTCTATTCCCTTTCCTAAGAACACCCTTCCTTGTGCTCTCACTTTGGCCATTTTCAGGCCTCAGCTGACATGTCACTTCCTCCAGGAAGACGTCCCAGATCCCCCAATCCTGACTAGATGCTCCCCTGTCCAGGCTCCTGTAGTTCCCTGTATTTCTCCTGCCAAAACACATCTCTACCACACTTTGTTATAATGATCTATTAGCCTCCAGCCCCCAGAGCAATGCTATCTGATAGAACTTTCTGTGATGATGGAAATGTTCTATACATGTGCAGTCTACCGTGATAGCCACATGTGGTTGGCTGCTGAGTGTCTGAAATGTGGCTAGTGCTCCTGAGGAACTGAGTTATTAACTTACTTAATTTTAACCAATTTATATTCAAATAGCCATGTATGGCTAACAGCTACTGTACTGGACAGGGCAGCCCCAGAGTCTGTGTCCTCTGAGTAGGCAGGAAGTGGGTCTGACTGGTCCATTCTTGTATCCTCAGTGGTCTATAATGTTGCTGTTAAGAATAAAGAAACTCTGGAACCTAAAGTGACCAAGAAACCTGAAATGATCCAGAGCCAACCCATCCCCTCTGAAAGCATCTTTTCAGTGGATAATGAACTGAGATCTTATGTTTGCAAAGTACTTGAGAGTTTACAAAGGATGTCAGCAAACCATTTTATTTCAGTTACCTTCACAGGAGGCAGGCCCAGCAGGACTCATTACCCCCATTTTACAGCAGGGGATCACTGAGGCTCCGGATGGGGAAGTGAGGCTCAGGAGAACGATCTGGTTAGTGTAGAGCTGGGCTGCTCCGTGGTGGGTAGGTCCCTAAGGCCCCACTTGACATCGAAATGAGACCCAGCACAGAGGGAAGGAGTGAGCTTTTCCTTCCCTGTGGAGAGTCCACAGACAATGAATGGAAACAGACGGAAAAGGAATGGGAGGGGGGGAGGAGAAAGTGGGCTGGGCATCTGGAGGTTTCCTGAGGCCTTTGGGGGCTGGAATCCCCCACCTCAGGCAAAGGAGGAATTAGCAGTCCAAGGGAGAACCCAGGGGTGGGGTAGGTGGGCAGACCAGGTCGCCCCTGCCCCCCTGCCAGTTCCTGGTCCAGCCACAGAATCATCAGGCCCCCAGCTCCTCCCCAGAACTCCCTCCCCTCCCTGGAATGCTTGGCAAGTGATAGCCAGTCTGGGAAGCGACAGGTGGGGAACCGACAAAGAAGGGCCCTGTGCTCTGCCAGGGGGCAGGATGGGGCCTCAGCTGGGCCTTGTGGGGCTGCCTGGCGGCTGGCTCCTCCGTCTCGGGGAATTCCCCTCCTGCCTAAAAGTCAACCCAGCCCAGCCCTCCTTCCTGCAGAAGCACAGCAAGCAGAGAAGCCTTCACAGGGCGGCAGCCCCCGCTGCACCCACCCTCGTCTTCTCCTGCCCCAGGTGAGTGACCCAGCCTGGGTGTCCATGAGCCAGGACAGGGGTGAGGGCTCACTGCACAAGGGTGCCAGGGCCACCAGATCACCCCCCAGCTCTGCGCCAAGAGCCACCTGGCCTCCTACTCTCCTGCCAGCTGGGTTTGGCTGGTCCCCTGTGCCAGCTCCCTCTCCCCACCCCCCCCCCCCAACCCGACCCGGGGCTTGGGCTCTGGGCCTCTCTGCCTCCTTGCCTGGCCTCATTCTCCTCTTGCTGCTCTCCCTACATTTCTTATTTCCTCTTCCTGTCCCCCTCTTCTTGCCCCCTCCTCAGCCAGTGTTTTTCTCTCTAGTCGCTGCCAGTTCTTCCAAAGGGAAGGAGAAGAAAAGTGGCTTTTTGTCTTATCCTTCCCTGAAGGAAAGGGATTGGGCTCACCAGTGTGAATGTGGATTTGTGTCGGTGTTGAGAATGTGTGTCCATGTTTGCGAGCATGTGTCAGATCTATGGAGGTATATATGCATGGGCCTGAGCGCAAGTTCACAAGCATGTCTGTGTTGGGGAGTGTCTGGGTCATTATGTGAATGTGTGTGTGAATGTGAGCTTTGGAGGGTGAGTGTGTGCGTGTGTATCAGGCACTTTAGTGGTCTACAGCGAGGTAGGAAGAGACCAGGTGGGAGTCTAGCCCTGCCTTTCTTGGGAACACGATGGAAGGCTGGGACCCTCCTCAGAGCTGGGGCAAATGCATCTCTGGAGGGCTCTCTCACCTACTTTCTCCCTAGGGCTGGCTAGACCCTTCTGCGGTTGAACCTTTAACAGAGGGCCTCAGGCACTGGGAGTGGGTGAGAGCTGGCAGGCAGTGGTGATACGGCCTCCTCTTTAAACCCCAAGCAGTCCAGATTTTCCAGAGCTGGTCAGAGGCCCAGCCCAGGGAAGTCCCTTGCTAGGAGGAGCAAGAAGCAGAGACCAAGTCCCTGTCACAGTTGCTTCTGGGCTGGAGAACAATGGAGGGGGAAGCAGGAGGGACCCTGGGAGAGGGAGAATGAGAGAGGACACGGGGTGAGGCTGAAGGAGGATGCCTCTCTGGGCCCTGTCAGGGCTTCCCAGGATTAGGAAATGTCTGGTTCGCATGGGGCTGCCTCCCTCAGGGGATGGGCTTGGCTGGCCTCTCCCCGCTTCTAGGAGGGTGACAAGGAGCAAACTTGGATCCAAACCCAGATCTGGCTTGACATGCTGACCTGACATGCTGACAGGGAGGCCCAAGGGAGAGGAGGTGGACCAGGGGAAGCCTGGGGCTCGCAGGAACTGTGGGAGGTGCCTGGTTAGGCCACATATGCTCCGAGGCCGGGAATTTCCCCCAGAGTCACTTGGCTCTTTCCTCTCCGCCAGTGTCGTCCTAGAAACCCTAGTGTGACTGGAAGGCCCAGGGCCGCAGCGGAAACAGCTGGGAGGGAGAAAGAGGAAAACAGGAAAGACCCTGGAGAAAAAGTCAAGAGAAATGCCTTCTAGGCCTGGTGCTTCCCAGAACGCTTTGTGAGGTCTAGGGCAAGTTCATCCTCAGCTCTGGGCCCTGGGCATCGCTGCCTTTAACTCACCCCAGGCCCCGTGCCATCTCGTTCTTTCTCCACCCTATGCATCAGACTCTACACTTCAGGTTATTGGTGAGGAAACAGGCAGAGGGCGATCATGAGGTGTAAGGGCAGGGCTGGGACCTAAACCCAGGTCTGTCTGACTCCAGAGCCCACACCCTAACCCTTGCATGGCATGCATGCTCTTGGAGGAGGGGGTAATCATGAATATGAGATGCTTTAGTTCACCTTAAGGTGCATAATGAA
Source organism: Prionailurus bengalensis (assembly GCF_016509475.1). Classification (NCBI taxonomy): domain Eukaryota; kingdom Metazoa; phylum Chordata; class Mammalia; order Carnivora; family Felidae; genus Prionailurus; species Prionailurus bengalensis. The sequence goes on from NC_057343.1 coordinate 196,927,117, forward strand.
TGTGAAAAGTTATGGATATCTTAAAGCCATCCTATCCATCCCTCTGGCAGTTATTGGGAGGTAGACAGAATTAAAAACGTTTCTTAGGCCGAGGGTGGGAAGCAGAGACCGTAGGTACTGCCCACTTATTTATTTCTTACCAAAAAATATGATTACCTACGACAATTTCAGTCAACATCATGTGCTCGATGTGCATTTCTCATTTAGCTATCACTAAAATCTCTCTCTCGTGTGCACACACCCAATACCAAAAAGCACCTAGAATCCACCGTGGGTTTCATATTCCCAAGATTGCCCTGGGCTATGGAGACAGGAGCCCGGATGGAAGGAGGGGACCCAGACCCAGGACTGCTCTTTTCCTAGTTCATTAGCTGCTCACCTTGACTTTCATTCACCTCTAGTCAACACCCCAACTCACAAACTCACCTAATAGAGTGAGGCCGAGTTTGTTGGTTTTAGAAGCTTCACTTCCCATCGGTGGGGTGTGTGAAAATAGGACTGCTCTAGGAGCAGGAGCTGTGGGTCCTAGCCCTGAATGTGAACCACAGACTTGCTGTAGGACCTCCAGCAAGTTCCTACCCTTCTCTGGCCCTCAGAAGCTTCATCCCTATGAGAAAAAGGCTGGGTCTGATCCTTTCGAAACAACCCTTTAAAGACTGGCATTTTGAGCTCTGTCTTAGTAGCTGGCAAGCCTCTGGCATAATGCTCAAGAGCGTTAAGCGGTTAGGAGTCTGGATCTTCGGGCTCCAGTTACCTGTTGCTGTGTAAGACCTTGCCCAAGTCATCTAACACCTCAAAGCCCCAGTTTCATCTGCGAAGTGGGGATGGCAGTGGTAATAACCTCATGGTGGCTGGGAGATACCCTGTTATGTTAAAGTGCAGACCTAGCACATAGCAAACACTCCATAAATGCTACCTCTTAACGTTTTTAATATGCTACCTCCACTCTTCTTTAGAAACTTGATTTGGAGCTTAATCAGGTATGGGTGAGTTTGGGGGTATGTTTTTTGTTTCCCTCAAACGTGGGCTTAGATCTTCCTTCGGGGCAGCCTTACTGGAAGTGGTGCAAGGGTAGGGAGTGGCAGGAAGGAGATTGGGAAGTTTCATGTTTTAAAACAAAACAAAATAAAACACAGGCCTTTGATTCTCCTCCGAGGTAGAGCTTTGTGCCCGTGGTTGTTGTCACTCTGGAAGAGCAAGAGGTTTCCAGCTGCCTGGGTCACTCAGCTTCCGGCTTGGACATCTCCTTCTAGATCTGAGGGTGGCAGGGGGTGCCAGGTGAGGGGTGCTGTTTCCCACTCCACCTGGGGGCTAGGGTCCCATAGAGGATGTGGATGGTGACATGGAACTTGGGGAGAATGCATTCCTGGGTTTAACAGTGAAGTTCTGTCCAGTGCTGGCAATCCATGTTTAGATGCCACTATCATTTTTTTTTTTACTTTAAAAAATGTTTATTTATTTATTTTGGGAGAAATAGAGAGAGGGAGAGAGAATGAGTGGGGGAGGGGCAGAGAGAGAGAGGGAGAGAGAGAATCCCAAGCAGACTCCTTGCTCAGCACAGAGCTGACTCGGGGCTCGATCTCATGACTGTGGGGTCATGACCTGAGCCAAAATCAAGTTGAGTCAGATGCTCAACCAACTGAGCCACCCAGGTGCTCCAATTTTGCTTTCTGTAAAATTACCACTATCATTTCTTGAGTGCCTACTGGGTGCCAAGCTTTGGGCTTTACTTGCATTATCTCACTTATCTTGATGATCACCTTAGGGGTAAAGTACAATTATTTTCTCCATTTTTTTAGGGAGGGACTGAGCCTTAGGGAGGCCACCCAGGTAGCAAGTGGTTGAGTAGGGGTTAGAACCCAATTAGTTAAATTCATAGCCTATGGTCATAATGAATGTTGAGTTTGTGTAAGAAAAATCATGATACTGGGAAAACAACATGGTACAGTGGAAAGAGTACACATGACTGGAAATCAAGGTCATGGTTTCCAACCGTGAAGGCATCACTCAATGTATGTGGCCCTGAACAAGTCCTTTACCACACTGAGGTCTCGGTTTCCCTACCTATCAAATAGGGGATTGTGAACAATGGTCTCCATGGCTAATGTGGTGGGATGCTCTGAATTCAAACTAAGACTTAAAAGGAAGGATGGGTGTGCTCATGACCTTGAAGAGGTAAGTTTTCTCACATATTGTAAGTGTGAAAAACTATCCCAAGATTGGAAACCAGGCAAAAAAATGATCATATGACCTTTTTATGTAGTACCAGAGCACTGTCCAACAAGTCCACCTAGGGGTCATCAGACGCTTTAAGGCATGAAACTATTTGTCTAACTCTTTAAGGTCAGATATTTTACAAAAACAGTTGAAATGGTTTGGAAACAAAACACAAATAGTTGGAGACTCTTCGTTTTTTAAAGTAAATTTCGGTGTTCATGAGAAGACTTAAGTTGAGAGTAGGAAGACAGCATTCCAGGAGGAGGCAAATTGGGAAGTGTCGACAGATAGCAAGAAGAAAACCATTTTGGGGAAGCCTAATGGGTGGTGGTGATGCCTGAGAGCTGCTTATAAACCGTGGGTTGGAGATTCTAATCCCCCTGTACCCCACCCCCCATTGGTGACACTCAGCGGTGCTTTGCTTGGCCTTTGCATTCCCTCCCCCCACCTCTTTAAAAATCAGAGTATCTGAGTACTTATCTTCATAAGTAAAATCAACCAGAATATTGTTTGGAGAATTTGATAACACTTTCGAAGTAACTTAAAGCATCCCAGAATTTGGAAACGTCTTTGAGGTAACTGAACTTACAAAGCTACAAAGGAGACTCCTTGGATTGGGTCTATATTTGGGTAGGCGTGTGTGTGTTTATGTGTATGTTCACACAGTCACAGTTGATTGACAGATCTCTCCTTCCCTAAAATGAGGGCCTGTATGAAATACCTCTCCAAATCCTTTCTGAGGATGAGGGCCTGTCAATGACTAAGTTTTCATCAGTTGCGGAGAAAAGGGTCTTTTGCAATCGATTTTTCATAAAGTTATATTTACCCCATGAAAAGAGCTGTCCTTTATTCCAAGTTCAGGTCCTTCCACTTTTTGAAATTAAAACTCTCTTTTAAATAAAATGACGGGCTTAAAAAGAAACAACAACAAAAAAGGGTTCCCACAGTTAAACCAAGCCGCTTCTTAAGGGTCTGGGAAATCCCACAGCTCTTCAGGGGATCTGGCCCACTTATATGTAGGCACAGTGGGAGGCGGGCTCCGGATTTGCCCAGTTGGGTTTGAATCTTGGTTCAGCCACTTACTATCATCTAACCTCTCTGTGCCTGTGAATTTATTTACGGTAAACAAGGGGATAAAACCCATCTCACTAGGGTGGCGTGGGAAAGAAATCAAGTAATTAATGCATGCAAAGTGCTTACAATGTCTGGAGCAGTAAGTATGCAAACAATCTTCTTCAGGGGTCCTCGAATTTGTGGGAGCTCTATGAAGTTGTCCAGGAGCGCCCTGGACCCAACTCTGGGGCCCTGAGCTCCAGCTCTGGCTCAGCTCCAGATGCTTACGTGCCTTTTGGCAAGTCCCCTCTCAGCTCGGGTCCGTGTGCCCGTCCGCAGCAAGGAAGCGGTGGGGTGGTCTCTGCGGCTGTTCTCCGCTCTGAAATTCCGGCCTCATCCCGGGCTCCGGGGCTTCCGGCGCGGGGACTGCCACGAGGGGCTGCTCAGGCTCCGGAGGTCACAGCCCGAGGGGCGGGCCTGCGGGAGTGGGCACAGGCGGCCGCTCGGCTGCTCTCCGCCCCGGACCTCCCAGGGCGGCCGCTGTTTACCTCGTTTCGTCCCACCCCCGCGCCCGCGGGCCCGCCCCGGCGGCGTAGCGCGATTGGGCGAACGGCCTGTCGATCTCCGGGGACTTTCCCAGGGGTAGGGTGGCCCAACCCCCGACACTTCCTCGTCCCTGGCGCGGTCCTCCGCCCCGGCCGGGAGCCCGCGGAGTTCTGAGAGCCAGATTCTGGCCGCGGCCCATAACCTGTCCCTGGACCCGGGGCCGAGCGCGGAGAGCGGGGCGCTGTGTCCCAAGACCCCCACCCTCAGGTAAGCCGGCCGGGCGGAGCGAGGGTGGGGCGGAAGGGAGTCCGGGACCCGGCCGTTCAGAGCCTCGGCAGTGACCCGGCACGGAGGAAGGGGGAGGTCAGGCCCGGTCTGGTGGCCGGGGCTCCTCGGCTTCTGGGCCCCGGCGCGTGAGGCCCGGGTGGCGGGGGTCGGGCCGTGGCGAATCCCTGCAGGGCTCGGAGGGCGGTGGGCGCGCCTGCGCACTGCGTGGGTGAACGCTGTCTGGGAACAGCGTACAGGCGAATGTGCGGAGCGTGCAGAGCCGCCGGTTAGGGGACAGTGGGCTGGCGTGGGTCTGTTTACAGTGTGCGAGACAAGCTTGGGAGCAGTGTGCACATGTAAGGAAGAGGAAAAGAAGTTATTGGGCGAAGTTATTGGGCGATTTCCAAGTGCTGATTTAAACCTTTAACATGTTTTAAACTCATGTCACATTTCCCCTTAAAATCAGTATTATTATTATCCCCATTTTACAGTTTATGGAATCGAGGCACTTAGAGATTGGGGTCACACGGCTAGGGAGTTGCAAAGTCAGGAGTTGAACCCGGGCCTTTGGCTTCAGAGTCCCTGCTATTCAGTTTCTTTTGAACGAATTTTGCACACTGTTGGAAGCAACATTTGTGTGCATTTGCAGGGTAGCCGTAGTGAGTTTCTGGGAGTGATTTTGGATGTGTTTCTACGCGTGGGTGAGTTTTCCACTGTAGGACATTTGTGTGTGTGTGTGTGTGTGATGGTGTGTATGGAAGTGGTTGCATTACACATTCATTAATTGTGTGTATGGAAGTGGGTGGGAGTTTTGTGCGACTGAATGAGAGATTGTGTTTTGGCTGGGGGGCCAGATACAGAAGAATCAGCAACATCCATCCCTACTTCCTTGCAGAATGACAGTACAGAGAAATCTGTGGATTCCCAGTGCATCATGTTGATTTCTCAGTATCATTAAAATAGAATTTAATCAACATCTATTTTCCAAACAGCAGGGTGTGGTAGAGGGGAATTCAGCATCTTATGAGAAGTCAGGAAAGAGGATTCTTTTTTTTTTTTTTTGTATTCCTGACAACGGATATTGCATTAAGAGGCTAGAACATTTATTAGTACAAGCTCACAGGAATCTCGTGATTAATCTCCTTATTTTACAGCAGAGAGAACTGAGACAGTGAAAACCCAATGGCAGTAACGATGACAGTGTACATTTATGAACACTTACCGTGTGCTGGGCACAGTGCTTCACCTTCAGTATCTCATTTAATCTTTTCAACAGCTCTGCTATTAGCTCTAGTGGCTAATAGTAGCCTCAGTTTTCAAATGAGGAATCGAGACCCCAAAAGGTTAAGATTTGGCCAAGACCAGTAAGCCTTGAACAGCATGGCCCTGTTCTCTTTCCATTGACCAAGGTGTCTGTCCTCTCTGTGTCCTGGGAAAATAGTGTAATCAGGAACTGGCACTTCATGGAAGCACTTGATCATGTCCCCCTGGAAGCTGCAGTTGTGAATGTCCTGTATTCTACATACTTCTGTGACCCTGTTTTCCACCACCCCGGGGCGTCCTGTGGGTACCCGTGAGGCTCTCATGCTGAGGGGTGGTGCCTGCCCCTATGCCCACACCAGGTATTTTGGGGCCCCAGGAAGCTAAGGGGTCTGACTCATACCCTTAACCCTAATGTTGCCTGTGAGTTGGGGTCCAGATGTCCTGGGCTGGATGGGGCCGACCTCATTTGAGCCCCTCACATTTGTAGGAGGCCGTCTGTCTGCCTCTGTCTCTGAGTGCTGCTTGGTATTACTTCTGCTTGCACTGCAATTTAGCCCCTGCAGCCTGCTTGTCTTCCCTCCAACATACCAAGCTTGTTCTTGACTCGAGGTCTTTGTATGTGCTGTTCCTTCTGCCTGGAACACCTTTCCCCATTTCTTTACGTGGCTGGTTCTTCCTTATCTGCCAAGTCTCAGCTCAAATGTCACCTCTTTAAAGGGGCCTTCCCTGATCATTCTATGCAAAGTAGCCCCTTTTTTCACTTTCTGTCATATTACTATTATGGTTTTATACATTCATCATGCTCTGAAATAATCTTGTTTATTTGCGACTGAGAAAGTATATGTACAGAGCTTGGTGTCTAGAATATAATGATTTTTAGTGCTTACTTGTCTGGTGTCTTTCTCTTTTCCTGGGAGAGAAGGATGAGAGCAGGAACCACTTTAGTGCATGTGCATTCTTGGTACACGAGTGTCTGGGGTAAGGCTCTGCTGGGTTTGTTCAATGGATGCATAGAATAAAAGAAACTAGAATAATGGTGCATTTCACCCAGGCGGGGAGATGGGAACACACTTGTCCCCGAAGGGTAGTGGCAGCGTCAGCTGGAGAACCAGAACGTGCTCCCCAAGGGATTTTTTTTTCTCTCTCTCTGATAGCCAGCACGCTTTTCCTGACCACCCTTGTGCCCAGTGCTTGCAGAGGAACATGATGCTTGGGTACATAAGGAACTAGCTTGGCCGTCCAGGAACTGGCAGTGGAATGCAGAGAAATGTGCTCTGAGCATGTTGCCCCCAAGTGCCTGGCATAAGTCTCACTGGAGTGCAGGACAGTTTGGGGGCACCAGGTGGTCAGGAGGCTTCCGGAGGGAGGTGACTTCAAGGCCAGACTCTAGGAAGACGAGAGCAGAGTGGGGCCTGAGCCCCTCTGGAACTTGTAGACTGGGTAGAGGATTGGGGGTAAGGCTTTGCTGGGTTGGGGGAGCTGACCAGCTGGCCCAGGAAAAACCCTGAAGGTCTTGACTACCAGGCAGAGAAGTGGTGGTTTCTCCCTTGTTGGCAGCCTTGGGAAGTGATTAGAGCAGCGGGGCTGGCTAACTGTAAGCACGCATGTGGAGCACCTGGGTGGTGGCTTGTTAAACGCATACTGGTCCCTGTACCCCGAGGGGCCGAGGCAGTGGGTCGTGCCCATGCCTGGTGTGGAGCACGGTGGGAACCCCTGGTGGAGAGCGTGTGCTTCAGAGTTTGGCACACCTGAGAGGGTGCTGCCCCTGCCTCCTCGTCTGTAAGGCTCTCTGAGGTCAGCGCTGTCTTCTCCCGTGCTGCGAATTCATGGGACAGCGCAGGGCCGATGTGGGGTAAGTGATCAGTCAGTGCTAGCCGTTGACCTTGTTAGTGACGATCGTCATGAGGATGTTGAAGGGATTTCAGTAGGACATGATGGAGAGGGTCCAATACTCCATGTTTGGGGATAACCGGCCTTAACCCCTCTGCCACCTGTGGACCATGCTGTGTCCTGTCTGGATGGGTCGTCCCCTGCTCTGTGTCAGATGCCTTTCCATCCCTGTTTGGAATAGTGGACACTTACACGCGCGCACAGCAGACATCTGGCCTGAAGTCCCTCAACAGCACCTCGCACCCCAGCAGGTGGTCCTTCAGCCTCAGCTTGACCCCATCCCCAGGGTCAGGGAGAGCACTGCTGCCTGTAGGCAGCCTCTTCCCATGTTATGGATGGTTTGATTTTGTGGGCACCCCCTGCCGCGGGTGCAGGTTCCCCCTGTCTCACCTTCTTTTCCCTCATTGCCCACCCGACCGCTTTGAGGGAGGGCAGGCATGGTTCCGCGTGGGAAGAGGGTGCCCAGCGAGCCCCAGAAAGCCTAGGTCTGCCTCCCCTCTGTGTCCCCACCATCCTGGACAGCCTTGGGCAGGTCTTCTTCCTCTGCTGGCTTTGGTGTTACTGCAAAATGAAGCCAGTCCACTTGCTGGTGTCTTAGAATGTTCTCTTTCAGCCCTAAAAACTCTGTACCCCAGTGACCGGGCTGCCTGCCCTCTCTCTGGCTCTTCCTGCTGGGCTGGGCCTTTCTGGGTCCACCCTGCCCACGCCTCCTTGCTGCACCCCTGCCTACCCGAAGTGCCTGCTTCTCTTTTCCGTGTCCGTCTTTGAAAGGAGGGTGTCTGGGACCCTCTGGAGAGTTCCCAAAAGGGAGGCTCAGGGAAGCAGGGAGCAGCTCCGTTGGTTCTGCGGAGCAGAGCTCCCCAACCTCCAGAGACAGACCTTGGCAGCCACAATGGCCAGTTAGTTGCAGGAAGTTTTTGATGTTTTTTCCCCATGACTGGCCCAGGACAGTCACTCTTCTGAAAGGAACAGATGACTGGCCTGAGGAACAGCTGGCTCTTTGTCCCCAGGCAGGGCTGAGCTCCTCTCTCCCCAGGGACCTCACCCTGAAGCTGTTCCCTGTGTTCTTGAACACCTACAGGGTGGACAAACCGGGTGGCCTGGCAGATATGTGTGTGGGGTGGGGGGAGGGTGGGGGTGCTGTAGGAGTTGTGTCACCAAGGAGTCATACTTAGAGGCCAGAGCTGGTATTTTTAGGGCGGGCGTGGGGGGTGTCCCATGAGTCAGGGGCCTTTGGTTTGGTCTCCACCCACACTGGAGAGTACTTGCTCCACTTTCCACCGACTGACAGGCCACCGTCCTGTGCCTTCCTCATGGCCAGCTTCATCAGTGGTCTGAGGAACGCTGGTCCCTCCATCCCCACTTCTGCCTCTACCCGTGTTCCCCCATCCCCCATCCCCTGGGAAGAAGAACAGAGGTCTAAGCATGGCAACACTGACATTTAGAGAATATGAAGGGATCTTTCAGACATAGAAGGTAACGTGCACACACCAGACACCCATCCATCCGGCTTAAGAGATCCAGATCCTGTACACCTGAAATTTCTCCTTGATCATCCCCTTTATGGAAGTAGCAAGTGTTCTGATTGAGGGTTTATTGTCTTATGTTTCTCTATAGTTTTATTATACATATATATATCCTTAAACAACATGTAGTAATTTCATATGTTTAAAAATGCTATTCAAATGTTATCATACTGTCCGTATGCATTGTTTTGCCTGATATTGTGTTTTGCCTAATATTGTGTTCGTGAGATCCATTCATGTTTGTGTCTCTGGCTGTAGTTCATTCATTTTCACGGCTGTATTGTATTCCCTGGTATGAACTTGCCCCAGTGTATTTATTTTCTTCTTCATTAGGTAGTTTCCAGCCTTTGCTTCTAGAACAAAATATCTTTGGCTCTTATCTGTCCAGCTGTCCCCTTCCTAGTCACTGTGGCTTCTGCTGGGGTTGTACTTTAAGGTCTGCAAGGAGCTCTGTGGTTCCTAGTTGGTCCTCCCAGCATTTCCACGGGGAGAAACAAGGGTAGTATGTTCAGGGTCACCTGGCAAGGAACTGAGCCAGGGTTTGAGCCCTCCTTCCACCATATGTAGAGAAGGGAAATTCTTTTTTTTTTTTTTTTTTTTTAGAGAGAGAGAGAGAGAGCACGCATGCAAGGGAGGGGCAGAGACAGAGAGAGACACAGAATCGGAAGCAGCCTCCAGGCTCTGAGCTGTCAGCACAGAGCCCAACACGGGGCTCGAACCTACAAGCCGTGAGATCATAACTTGAGTCAAAGTCGGACATTTAAACTGACTGAGCCACCCAGACGTCCCCGAGAAGGGAAATTCCTACAGGTTGTCCCCTTCCCCCTTGGAGGGGTAGTTACAAAGTTGGAGAAAGCCTTCATTGGCTAACCAGCTTTGGGCATATTGGGGACTGGGAGACAGAAGGCCAGCCAAGTCCCTTTTGTCTAAGGGTGGACCTGGTGCCCTTTGTCCCCATGGCTGATGGTTGAGGCACTCTTTCTGGGCCAAGTGATGTCCCAGCCGCTGGGATGGAAGCTGGCTTCTAGGCGCGGAGTGTGTGTACCTGTGGATCGCAGGAGCTGAGAGGAGGCACGCACGGGATGGAAGGAACATGGGCTGGGGTTGCTGGGGCTGCTCTCTCAACCCCTCTTAGGAAGCTTTCGGTAGCAAGGAGTACAGGGTGGAACCAGTGATAGATGATCAGGTGTGGGTTCTGCTTTGTCCTTTGGCAGTCGTGTGGCCTTGAGCCAAGCTCTGCACCTGTCTGGACTCTGCTTCCTCTCCAGCAAAGCAGGTGTTCCTGCTGTGAGGACCCACAGGCGGTGGGCGGGGAGCTTTGTACTGTTCCCAGTTGAGGGTGGTTATCCAAAGTCTGTTGCTTCTCTTCCCGCCTTTGTCATCTCAAGGCCAGCCCTGGCCTTCCCAAAGCCAGATCCTTTCCAGTAGTTTCCAGGTTGAAACTCGCCTCTACAGTTGCCAACTCTCCATTCACTGACTTCCCTGACTAGAAAACTTGCTCCTGGAATGTTCTTGTGATCAAATCCCTATAACCTTGTCTGTCCATATGAAGCAGGTACATAATGAGCTCTCACCCCTGCCCGCAGCCCTCCAGGCCTCATTTGGTGCCAGAAGAATGGGCCTTCCCTATTGTCATGACCTTGTCAGAACTTAAAAAATTTTTTTGATGTTTATATATTTTTGAGAGAGAGAGAAAGAGAGAGAGGGAGACAGGCCGAGGTGGCGGTGGGGGTGGTGGTGGTGGTGGTATAGAAGATCCGAAGTCGTCTCTGTGCTGACAGCAGAGAGCCCAATATGAAGCTCAAACTCACGAACCGTGAGATCATGACCTGTGCCGAAGTTGGACGCTCAACTGACTGAGCCACCCAGGTGCCCCAAGACACTTAAATTTTTAAAACTTATTTTAAGGTGTCCCTTTAAAAAAGTTACAATGACATTCTCATCAGAGGAAAATTCCCTAGAACTAAAGCAATACAAAAGGCATAAAGTAAAAAATGAAAGATGTTTTCTTTCAGGGCACCTGGGTGGCTCAGTCAGTTAAGCTTCCGACTTCAGCTCAGGTCACGATCTCACAGCTTGTGAGTTCGAGCCCCGCATCGGGCTCTGTGCTGACAGCTCGTAGTCTGGAGCCTGCTTCGGATTCTGTGTCTCCCTCTCTCTCTGCCCCTCCCCTGCTGACGCTTTGTCTCTCTCTCCTTCAAAAATGAATAAACATTTTTAAAAAATTAAAAAAATGTCTTCTCCTTCTTCCTTTCTCCTTCTTTTTCCCTTCCCCTATCCCCACTGTATTTTTATTTTTTTATGTATAGAGAGAGTGTGCACGTGCACATGGTGGGGGGGTGTGGAGAAAGAGAAAGAGAGACAGAAAATCCTAAGCAGGCTCCACACTCAGCACAGAGCCCGACGTGGGGCTCAATCCCATGATCCTAGGATCATGACCTGAGTCGAAATCAAGAGTCAGACGCTCAACCTACTGAGCCACCCAGGTGCCCTCCGACTGTATTTTTAAAATAGAACAGGACTAGATTTCCCTTGAAAAGAGTTTCAGTTTTATAGGTAAAATAAAAGTTTCTCTTGTTTCTAGTCCCTATCCCAAGTCCCTCTCTAGAGCTGCTAGAGCAGCTTGGTGTGCATCTTTCCAAACCTTTTTCTATGTGATTTAAGATTTTACATATACATGTATGTATATAGACGTGTACGTGTCTGTGTATCTACACGTACATGTACGTACATATAGACACACATGTAGTTGTATGTGGGGTTTTTTTTAAAGTAGTATCCTGGAGTGCCTGGCTGGCTCAGCCAGAAGAACATACAACTCTTGATCTCAGGTTCGTAAGTTGGAGCCCCACACTGGGTGTAGGAATTACTAAAAAAAATAAATAAATTTTAAAAAGAAATACAAAAATAGTATTGTATTATACTTTGCTTTTTATCCCTAACAATATTTTGTGGACATGTTTTCATGTCATTGCACATCAGTCTGCCCCGTTCTTTTTGATGACTGCATAGTATTCCAGTGAGTGAATGTACCAGGGTTTATAAAACCAGTGCCTCCCTGGTGGACGTTTAGGACATTTCGCAGTTACAAAGCATGTGGCAGTGCACATTTTTGTTCAGCTCCTGTGGGCAGTGACGCAAAAATTTCTGGATTCTTAGAGGATTACTGATACAGTCAGTTACCTCTGGTCCTGTAGATGATTGAAACTTCAAGCGTTATTTTTCTATGAGAACTTTGTTCTCAACTGATCAGGCGTACAAGCAGGTGTTGACGTCATTGAGAAACAACATTCCACACTGTGGGTGACCCAACTATAAGAAAAACAAATGTACACAAGGCTGTATCAAGAGAAACACAATACCTAAAAAGGTGGAGGTGAAAGTTCTTCTGTTTGGTCAGGTAAACCACACCTGGAGTGTTGTGTCCAATTTCAGGACCAGCTACGGATAGGGTAGTGGTAGAGGGTTGAGGGAGGTGGATAGGGGAGGGGTCTAGAAGCCATTCCCTCAAGGAACAGCACAGGGAACGGGGTCTAATCAGCTTCAAGAGAATGCTGTAGGTTCCAAATCTCTGCAGGGCTGAACTGGAGAAGAGGGGCATCTTGTTCCTTATTCTAGAGGACCCAGAGGGTAAAGTGAGGGCTGGTAGAAGTCAAACTGGGAGTAGTCTAACCACAGCCAGTGTTGGTTACCCAGGGGAGGGTCCTTAGGGAGGAAGTTGGGTCCCTAAGATGGTCATCTGGAGTCCCTTGGCTCCCCTGGAGACTGGATAAGTACAGGACTGAATTTCCCCTGAGCTTCCTTTCAGCCTGAGATTCTAAGCCCTGGTGACTGCAGGTGATCAAGGGCAGACTGGGGCCTGGTTGTATACAAAATTAGAGATGCATGGAGGCAGGTGCTGGGAACTGGGGAGCATGTTCCAGATAGCCAGACGGCAGGACTGGTTTCCTCCCACTGTGCCTCAGCCCCTGTCTCTCAGGTGGTGCGGGCCAGTGGAAAGGGCACCCAGTGTTGGAGTCCGACAGATTGAGCCTGGATTATTTGTTCTGCCACTCACCAGCTGTGTGTTTTTAGGCAAGTGACTTAACCTCTCTGAGTTGGCTTCCTTACCTGAAAAATAGAGATAACACTATCTAGCTGAGAAGATTGGTTTCCTTGCTGGAAAACAGGGACAGTTTTCATCTCTATGGTGAGGAGAAAATGAAGCAATGTGCATAATGATATAGCCCCGTGCCTGGCATATGGTAGCACTTAACTGCCAGGTCCTCTCCCAGCTTGCGTCAGATGCTCCTTCTCCTCCTTTTGCAGTGGTGCCAGCCAGCTGATGGTTCTGGTCCACGGTCTTGTCCCCAGGCTCATGATGGGGAGCCTGCATCTTGGAGGCTGAGTGGAGCCAGTGGGGCTCCCTCTGTGGGTGAGGCAGCACAGGGGACAGGAGGAAGAAGGACACAGAGGAGATGTATGCTGTGTTTGAGGGACACAGTCCTCAAGCTGGACTGGAGCCTGGGTGCATGCTAGGGAGGCGGGGAGGACCCGGCGAAGGGCTGCAGACATCATTTGGGGCTCTCTGACTGCTCTTGGGGGCGGCAGAGGCACTCTGATAGCACTTGTGGGAAGACTCTTGGTTCAGGGGAATCCACTTGGGAATTAGGAGGGCTTGGAGCTGAGGAGAGCAGCCTTCTCAAGGTCAGACGGTTACAGAAAGGGGCGACGATAAATTGTAAGTTCTGGAATGTCAGAACTAGAAGGGGCCTTAAAGATTGTCTAGTCAATCCCTTATGTTATTGCTAGTGTTGCAGATACAGGCCCCTCCTTTTAGGAAACTGAAGCCCACCGAGGGGAAGATGTTTGTTCTGGTGGACGTTGCCTCGATCCCATGACTTCTGGGCCCAGTTCCTTGTTTTTACATGCAGCCTCTTGATTACCGAATTGTTGCCAAGAGTGCATTAAGTCCTCACTGACAAGGATGCCAGGGCGTGCTCCCAAGTACACGCCCTCTAAAGTAGGTGCTGTAGGTGCTGTGTCCTTGCTGATGGTCATCAAGAGGGCACAGCTTGCTCTTTGATGGATGGCCCTGGGTCCATAGTTTCCCTGATGGTGAAATGGGTGGGGAGGACTGGAGATCATCATAAAGTACAAACACGAAGAGATGTTTGCTTTACTTTGCAAGGTGCTTTCATGACTTCCTCTCATCCCGGGCGGTGGGGGTGTGGTGGGGGGGAGCGTTGGAGGATATTCCCATTTACAGTTGAGGAAAGGGAGGCTTAGATGCTTCGCAGTCTTTGGTGAGTGTGGTACCTTCGGCTTTTCAGAGCTGCGTCTCCATTAGCTGTGGTTGTACCAGTGTCCGTGCTCAACGATTTTTTTTGCAGTTACCAGAAATTCAGTGGTGTCATGACCTAGCTTACCGAGCCGGCAGAGGAACGTAAAAACTCCGTTAAAAGGGGGGGTATATGGGAGTGGGGGAGACTTGGCCCTAAATCAGTGGGCTGGAGTTATGGGGCTGCCCCAACCTTTTACTAAGAACCCACTGCGTGCCAGGCACTTAACTAGGTGCTATACACACATCATAATTACTTTGGAAATTTTATTATAAAATGAATGTTTCTTGTTGAGTAAATCAAGTAACCAGGAAGTATGAAGTAGAAAGTGAGAACTCCCTTCCAACTGTACACATATGTTTGCGATTAATTTCTTTAATCTGACAGCAGGTGGGTTCTCTTGTTATTCCTGTTGTGCAACAGAGGCAGCTGAGGCTCAGAAGGGGCACACAGCCTGCATGGGTAGACAGAGCTGGGACTCGGGAGGGATCAGCACAGGTGACGCCCCCTGGTGCCGCACCTGAGGGAGGCTCCCGCTCCGGGTCCCATGCTTGCACTCGAGCACCCCTTTCAGTGTTACACACTGTGTGCCTCACCTGCATCGCCCACGCCCTGTATCGGGACTCTTTCTTCCTGACTCCACGGCTGTGCTACCTCCGGTGTGTTGGGCCCCCTCTCTTTCCTTGCCTTGCTTCTGGCTCCCGCGGCTTGGGTCTTGGTTGATCCTTAGGCCCGGCCTACGACATCACCATGTTTCTCTCTAGTCCAGGCTCCTCCCTGTGCACACGTGGACCCGGCGTGCAGAGAGTGGGCAGGCTTGCCTATGGCCATGAAAGTGGACAGCAGAGTAGATGCTAGCACCTTCTGACTTTCTGTCCTGTGCCTTCCTTCCTAGAGACCCCTTCCCTTCGGCCCTCTGTTGCCCCTTCCCACTGGCATCCCTGGCAGCCCCTGCCTCCGCCTGGGGATGTGGCCGTTGGCTACCTGGGACCTCCTGACTCCAGGTACCAGAGATCCACTCAGGCTTTTCCCTCGGGGGCAGGGAGACCTTCACTTCCCGCAGCGTGCAGCCAGTGCCCAGCAGCCTTAGCTTGAGCTTATTAAAGTTCCCCAGGGGCCTCAGTTTCCTCATCTGGCAAACAGACATCAGCCCTGTCATCTTCCCACGGCTGTTGTGACAATCAGATGGAAAAACAAAGCGTGGGGCACTGCTAGGTGTTCTGCACACGTTACAGGTTATGCAAGCTCATGTCATTTGGAGGGCCTGGGAGCCCCCTCCTGGAACCAGCCCACGGCTCATCACAAGACAGTCTCAGATGGGCCAGAACACTTGGGTGCGGGAGCTGGAATGCAAGTTCAATTCCAAGTCCAACCTCTTTCAGTTCTTTTCTTCTCGGATGGAGGCTGTGATTTGAGCCCACACTTCTGCCCCCCCTCCTACCCACCACACCCACTTGGCTCTTCTTCTGTCACCTTGTCACACCATGTCCTCCTCTTTGGGGCTGCTTCAGGTTCAACAGTATCTTTTCCATCCTCACACTCTGTGGTTGCCGCCTGGCCTCCCATCTGTCTGGGCCCCTTTCTGCCCCAGATGGGACCCCCAAGCTGTTGGGGCCGGCTGTGGGAGCCCAGGGCACCCCTCAGCTGAGCTCTTGCTTGGGACAGAGGCCTGAGCGGTTGCCACTTCGTTCCTGGCTCTTTCTGTGTTCAGAAGGCGGGGGTTGGTGTCGCACTGCTGGTGTGGCACTTGCTCTTCTGTAGCTGCTGGCACCAGGCCCGGATGGACGTGGATTCTACCAGGTCCTATAAGAACATGGGGCGGGGTCTCTGCTTTGCAGTGGGATCTTAGCTCGGGAGCGGAAACGGAGGGCGAGGGCAGCGGGCAGACTCGAGATCGAGAGCAAGGACCTTCTGGTTCCAGCTCCATCTTGCTGAGTGACCTTGGTCTTCACGTTCTGGGCCCTGACTCGCTGTCCTCATACTGTGAGGGAGAGTCAGGTGAGCCGATGTCCAGGAAGCTTCGGCGCTGGCCTTGGTGCTGCCCCTCGCAGGGGCTGGGGCCCGCCCCCCCTTGCCCCTCCACACACACTGTGCTGTCTGTGACCAGGGAAGACTAGGCAGCTGCCTGTGGGAGACAGGAGAGGGGTGCAGCCCCTCCCTCAGAGGACCCCTGGGTCATGCCAGTCGCCTTGGAGATTCCCTTCCAGCTCCGTCATCCTGGGAATGATTCCCCTCTTCAGGAAAGGTTACAGAAACCACAGTGACAGGAAGAGAGTTCCCATCTGCCCGGCAGTCACCCTGGAACTGCCGCTGACCATCTGGGCGTGAGGTCAGCAGGATGTGGAAATTCCCCATTTCTCTTACTGCGTTTCTTCCCTCCAGAAGTCCAGGCCCTCCCCTGGGTGGCTCCCCTCACCTCCAGAGAGGGTTTTCTCACATTGGGCTGTTGTGTGTGGGCTCCGTTGGCCTCCTGCCCTGCAGCCTGTTCGCTTGCCCTGCCCCCGGGCGCTGCCTGCGAGGCTGGAGTCGGGAGAATAGCCTGCTTGCCCCTTCCTTGGCTTCCCTGAACCCCCTTCTGTGTCGGCTCCCCAACACTGAGTGTCATGAAGTTTGGAGGACACGGAGATGAGGTTTAAGTTCCTGTATCCCATATCCTGCTCTGTCACTTGGCCTGACATCCGGGCATCCTTAAAGGAGCATGGTTGTGCTGGCCCTGGTCTCAGAAGTATGTGGCCATCTTGGGGTGCCTGGGTGGTTCAGTCAGTTAAGCATCCGACTTCGGGTCAGGGCATGATCTCATAGCTTGTGAGTTCAAGCCCTGTGTCGGGCTCTGTGCTGACAGCTCGGAGCCTGGAGCCTACTTCGGATGCTGTGTCTCCCTCTCTGTCTGCCCCTAACCCACTCGCATTTTGTCTCTGTCTCTCTCAAAAATAAATAAGCATTAAAAAAAAAAAAAAGAAGAAGAAGCATGTGGCCATCCAAGTGCTGCTGGTCGGTGGCGGGTCACAGCCAGGCTCTTGGGATGTTTTCAGTTGGCTTCTCAGGAGGCAGAGGCAGGTCACAGGCTCTCTCTGCTCTGATTAGACACTTACTGAGGCTCTATTGTGGACCACTCTGAAGATACGCTGGTAGACAAGGTGGACTTGACCCCTGCTCTCATAGAGCTCCTGGTCTACTGGGCAAGCCGGATGCGGAGTAAAAAAACATACCCAAGTCATCATGGAATGTCAGCCGCGAGTTCCGTTTAGGGTGAGTGTAGAGTGGTGAGCAGGATCCAGGACACATGGGGCCACTTATCACCAAAAGTGGCTACAAGCCTCTTCCAAGCCTTCAGTCCTCCCATATGTGAACTCTATTCAGCTCTCAATCATGGCCCACCTTCCAGGTGCCAGACCTAGGCTGGTGACAGCCTCCGGAAAGTTCTCAGTCAAATGCACAAATGCTCACACCAGTCACATACATTATATACAGGGTGGTAAGTATTTGGCCGGAGAGGCACGTGAGGAGAGTGGGGAGTGCAGAGGAAGGACTCCCCCACCATGTCTACCAACATTTTTGAGCACCTTGCTAAACACCAGTCACTGTGCTAAGTGCCTTCCCCGTGCCGTCTCGTAGTTCGGGGAACGTGTCAGTGCTTTAATGCTCTGCTGTATAACCTTGACCTTTCACGTTGAAAACAAGTCCCCCTAAACTCAGTGATGACTTTTGTGTCGGGTGTGTGGGCAGCCGTCCTTTGCGTCTGTGGGGCCCAGCAGGGCGTGGGTGTCTCTCGAAGTACATGTTCATCTTCTGTTTGTCAGTCTTTGGGGGAGGGGTCCCACTCACCAGAACTCTCTTTTTCTTTCTGGCCCATGCCATTCTGTGGTGATATGGACCCTCTGGTCAAAATGCTTATTACTTCTTGTGCTGCAAGGCAGGGGAAAGAGCCCAGAGGGTACCTGATAGCTCGGCAGGTGTTACCCCACAGGCTGGAACTCGCTGTCTGGCCCTTGGGGCTGAGTCTTAAATGGGAGTTTGTATGCCAGTGTAGCAGGGGGTTAATTTAACTCGCTTTCCTAGGCAAGGCTGGGTTTGCATCTTGGCTCTCATGTGCTGGCCACATAATCCTGGCTGCGGTACTTAACCTCACAGAGCCTCCCTTATGCAATGAGGATAATTTAGCTGGTATCTTAGGGTTGGTGCACAGCTTACCTGAGATAATGTACCCGAAGCAGTGAATGCAGTGCCTGGCGAGTAGATGATTAATGAATGGGGCTGTCATTATTAGCACTTGCTCACCCTTTTCTTTCAGTGAGCCCTGTGTGGGTGCTCAAAGGGCCTTTGAGGATTCCTGCCCTGGGAGTGATGATCTTGGGAAGGAGGTTTTGGGGCCCCAAGTCCTTCTGAGGTCTCCAGTGGAGCCTGCCCTTTGGAACTCTTTCTGGGTGGCAAGCCCTTTGCAGGGCTGGAAGCTGGGTCCCCTTCTCAGCCTCGGGGCCTTTGCCCTTAACTATTCTCTCTGCCTAGAATATTCTTCCCTCAGGTAACCTGCATGGCTAGTTCCCTCACCTTCTTCGGGTCTTTGCTCAAATGCCTCCTTCTCTGTGAGGCCTTTCCTGACAACTCCACTTAAAAGTAAGTTCCCTGCCTCATACTTCCCTGCTTAATTGTTGTCCATAGATGTTTTAATCACCCCTAATACCATGTTTATCTACCTATCATCGAGCTGTCTGTCTTGACCACTAAAATGTGAGCTCCCTGAGGGATTTGTTTGTCTGTTTTATTTGCTGATAATTGCCCAGTGCCCAGACTGGTACCCAACACAGAGTAGATGCTCAATTAATAATTGCTGAATGAATGAATGAATGAATGAATGAATGACTGGAAGGAAGAAAGAAGTTTCTCTGCTAAGTTCCAGAACTAGGCGTCTCCAATCACTTTGCAGGGCAGTTTCCAATGAAATAAAGCAGATGAACTTACTTGAACAGATTGATGCAAAACCCTTGCTGCACAAGTAGATAGTCATTTGATGGAAAATTTATCTGTTCACTAGAACTGCAAGGGACAGACCATACATGATATGAGACTGAAGGAAGAGGGTGACAGTGTCAATTGAGTGTATTAAATATTAGTCAGGGTTTCTTCTTCTTTCTTTTAGAAAAGATAACGTACATATGGGTGAAACTTTGGATTGGATTGACTTGCTTATCCCTGAGGGCCCATTTGTTTTACCGTAAAGATCACTGATTTAGTGGAAGACTCTCATTTCCCCTCAGAGAGGGGAGGGGACTACCCACAATCCCACAGTGAGTTAATGGCTAGACCATTTGTTCAGTCATTAAGTGCTCACTGGACATTCACTTTATAGCTCTACCGAGCTGGGCGCTGGGGCTGCCATAATGCAAGGTCCCTGTCCTTCTGGACCCTACCAACAGGACGTGAGCTCAGGCTTTTTGACTCCCAAGTCCCTTGCTCTTTCTTGTACTCCATGATGGATTACTGTTCCAAATGAACCAGCTGCACAGTGAGGCTGCCCAAAGAAACTGATGCCACTCTTGGGTGTCTCTTAATAGAGACACAGCGTCCAGATCAAAGGAGGTGACTGTCTTGCTCTGCTGTGCTGTGACCAGACCAGCCTCAAGTGCTGTGTTCTTTTCTGGGTCATGGGACTGCCTTCTGGGGGCATTGATTGACTAGGATGCCTCAGTGGCCTGGCCTGCCCCCTGATATACTGCTGTTGTCCTTACAGCCAAGTGGGCACCACGGCAGGGGTGGAGCCACCCTCATGGAAGGGAGAGGACCATACCGGATCTACGACCCTGGGGGCGGCGTGCCTCCAGGAGAGGCTTCCGCAGCTTTTGAGCGCCTAGTGGAGGAGAATTCCCGACTGAAGGAAAAAATGCAAGGGATAAAGATGTTAGGTAAAACAGACCCTGCGCTCTCCCTGCAAGCCTCCTCCCTGCAGCCTGCAATGCCAGCTGGCATATGCCCCCACCCAAGTCATCCCACTGTCCCTCCTGGCCCGGCATTGGCTCCTGTCCCACAGCTGTGTCTTTGTGCACTTCTGTAGCATGATGGCAGCATTCCCAGCCCTGATTCCCCAGCACCCCAGCTCCTTCTGATGACAGGACTCAGAATACCTGAGGGACCTAGAAGGAGGAGGCATGGAGGTGGGGGAGGAGCTAGAAGGCCCAGTTTGGGGACATGGAAACAGAATGGCCTCGTCTTCCAGAAGCACCAGAAATAGGAGAGCTGGCGTCACTGGGGCAATGAGGGCATGGTCCCCAAGTGTTGGAGCAGGGAGCTGAGCTTGGCTTGAAGCAAAGCGGGAATAGGTCCCTTGATTTCTCCTTTCCTGGCTTTTGCCCGAGCTGTCCCCATTGCCTGGAGCAAGTCCGCTTACCTCCACGTGACTGAACCAGTCATGCGAAGGATTCATTGATACCCTGTCCAGAGGAGTCTCTTTCCTCTATGCCCCTAAAACTCTTCCTTTGCTTTGCTGCCATCTTCTCTGGCCTGAGGCTTTGGGGGTGAGCTCATGTGCCTGATTTTCTAAATGCTGAATCCTTGCTTGGCAGATCTCTGCTTGGAATGGCAGCTTAGGGAAGGGGGAGTAGAGTTTCCCATTCTCCACTTGTAGGAGAAGGAAAACCGAGGCCGAGAGGGGTGGTGGTATTATCAAGGACCTCCTCCCTTCAGGCAGCCCCTGACCAGGGTGGTGTAGGCTGTGGGTAGCCGCAGGTACCATGATGGGCAGTCTGAGAGCCCCTGGCCAGGAATGGCCGGAGTGGGGCAGGAGGACGGATGGTGCCAGGAGGTCAAGAGTTTGTTCTAGATTCCCCTCTACTCCATTCTCCCTGATTGTGAGGCCCCTTCTTTACCTGGCCCATTTATGCCTAGGGGCTGGAATGAGGTGTGTCACATTCGGCCCACAAGGCAACAGTGGGAATGCAGCCCAGGACCCGCAGCATCAGAAGCCACGCAAAAGCAGGCTTAGGGGCATGGGGCTGGGAGAACTGGTGCACTGAGCTGAGTAACTCCTTTGCTCCTCCTGTGCCCATCATCTCCCCAGGGGAGCTTTTGGAAGAGTCCCAGATGGAAGCATCCAGGCTGCGGCAGAAGGCCGAGGAGCTGGTCAAGGACAGCGAGCTGCTGCCACCGCCATCTCCCTCTTTGGCCTCCTTTGACCACTTGGCTGAGCTCACAGGTACCGGGGGGCCGGAGTTGTTTCCGGGCGTTCAACAGACTCCGAAGTCTTTAGACCCTTAACAGTGGTCTCCCTCCTCATTCAGAAACCCACATCTCCTCCATTTATCCTTGGGCCCCAGACCATCCTCCTAGTCATGTTTTGTCCACAGCATCCCTGAGAAGGTCAGACTTGGAAGGGACTTGAAAATAATTCTGTGTAAAAATGGCTGGTGACTCAGCACTCCTGAGGCCCTGGCAGACATTAGCGATGGATCACAACAACGCACTGCACCCGAGATGTGGCCTCAGGATCTCTATCAGCGTATTTAGTCAGCAGATATTTAACGAGCAGCTCCCGCACGCCAGGCCTAGCGTTCCAGACAGCTACTTCGGGTCAGTCAGACTTGGCACATGAGCCAAAAGCTCTCTGGTCTGGCCCCACTTTTTCCATTTACCGCTGGGGCCCACGGAAGAGTCTGGATTTCCTGTTAGCTTGCTGCAGTGTACCTCAAATGTAAGGCACACACACTGCCTGTTAAAGGAACACGTCACCTGTGAGGGAGGGTTGTGGTCCTGTGTGTGGTCACCACGCATCCCTCAGCATGTCTCTGAGTACGGGGCAAGGTCCGGGGCAAGGGAAGAAAAGGCACCCACACATGGGGCTCAAGTGCCTTGTGCTGCTGCCTACCTACAGTCTTGGCCTAGGCCAGTATGCGAGCCTTCCATCGGCTGTGGTTACATTTGCTGAATGGACAAATGGAGGAGAGTGATGATCCCAGAGTCCACTGTGCTGCCGTCAGAGGGCATTTCCAGCCTCTTGTCTGTTCAGCAGTGATTTCTGAGTCCCAGCTTGGTGCCAGGCCCACGCCCTGAGTGAGAGGTGCAGCTGCTGATTGCGTGACTGTGGGCCATCTGGTGACCTTTCCAGGCCTCAGTTTCCTTCCTTCAAAATGCAGATACAGAGCTTTCATGAGAATTGGCTGAGATGACAAATATAAAAGTACTTTGTTAATTGTAAAGTGTCTCCCTTGGTATCATTGAGGCAGGTCCCGGGTAGCGAGGAGCAGTGGCCACCTTGGGATTTTCCCAGCAAGTCTATAGAAGATAGTGTCTCTGCCCAGCTTCTGTCCCCATCATTCCAGTCGTTTTCCCAGGCTACCTGGCCCTGGCAGGACCACCTCTCATTTTCCCAGACTTGGGTAGAACTCATCTGGCTGGGGCTGTCTGCGAGGGCATGGTATCTGGGCTTTCCCCCTTTTCCTGCTGCTTATCCATGTGTTCTCAATTCTCCAGGAAAGGAGGCAGATGTCCCAGCAGCCCCTGCTGACCCTGCACACCCCAGCAACAAGGCAGAGCTGGTCCAAAAACCTCCATCCAGTGTAAGTTACGTTTGGAGTCATGGCTGAAAGTTGCCTGGACCTCAGGTGCTCATTGGCAGATACAAGAACTTGACGAGAGAGGATTAAAGTCAAGGAACTTGGGTTCTGACTTGCTAGGTGATATTGGGCAGGTTGATCTCTGTCTCTCTGGGGGCTTGATTTCCCCATTTTCAAACGAAGGCCATGGTGAAAACTTATCAGGAAGACTCTGGTATGCACAGGGCATTCCTCTCATTTACTGAGTTGTATAATGCCAAGCGTGTGTCGACCGGGTACAGTGCTGGGAAAACAGACAGATGTGACATGGAACTCAGATTCTCACAGGGGGCTCAAAAGGTGTCTTCTCCATATTTGCCTTGAGAAGTTTTTCTTGGTATCCCAGGCCTGGAAGGGAGCCACGTGGTCATATTGTTCAGTGTCTTCATCCCACGGATGGGGTCCAGAGAGAGAAGAGTGTTTCTGAGGAAATGGAGGTGAAAGGGAGACTTTCTAGAGCAGAGCTGAGATCCAGAGCGGGGTTCTTAGAGACCACGAGGCTCAGCTGAAGCTGAGTACAGATCCTTCCACGTATCTGCCTGTTCCTGAGATGAGGCAAGTCTGGAACAGGCTTTGGAGACCAGGTTTGGTAGCAATCCCAGAGTCAGTTCCTGGTTGAGAGGAACTATCAGCCTATCCACTGGTTGCACAACCGGTACATTCTACTCAGCATGGCCGAGAGGTGTGAGAAGTCCCGAAGTCCTTGGCCACCCAGGGATTCGGGCGAATCCTGTAAAAGTCTCTCCAATTTTGTTGATGCATCCTTGGGACTTACTGCAGATCACACCACTCCTCTGGGATCTCTGGGACTGGGTTGGCAAGGCTGGCACAGGACCGCCTTGGTGGTGGCCATACTAAATGCTATCTGTGTTCTCTGGGCGACCAACTAGAGACACCTGGGCCTGGGAGACCGCTCTGATGCCATAGGAAGAGTGTTGGACTTGCAGTCCTTGGGTTCAGTCCCTGCTTTTGCATTAACTAACTGTATGCTCTCCCGTTTCCTCATC
This sequence comes from Prionailurus bengalensis, assembly GCF_016509475.1. Lineage (NCBI taxonomy): Eukaryota > Metazoa > Chordata > Mammalia > Carnivora > Felidae > Prionailurus > Prionailurus bengalensis. Next base: position 196,950,789 of record NC_057343.1, read on the forward strand.
TGTCCAAAGGGGATATAACCCTCTGAGCCCTCTGTGGGTTGCTTTGAGAAATAATGGAGTCTGTGAGAACATTTTAAAAGTGCACGGCCTTCGAAAGAGACTGCAATTGTAAAGTGCTAGCTGTTCAAGGTCACTAGTCCAACATCCCTGTTTTACAGATGAGGAAACTCACCTCAGGGGAAAGTGACCTCAGATCACACAGTGGGGTGTGGGCAGACCTGTTGAGAATCCTTCTCTGTGGTCTCTCATGAAGTCACGTGGCTCCGCCCTGTGAGCTCAGCCTCTGCATGGGGGGGCTGCCCAGCTGAATTGCTGCTCTCAGTCTCGAGGCCCCAGCGGAGGGGTGAGGTGTCTTTCTCTCGGGCAGTCCCTAACTCCCTTTCTGCACAGGGCACCTCGTCTGAATTTGAAGTGGTCCCCGCCGAGGAGCAGAATTCTCCACTGGCAAGTGGTGGCCAAGCCAGAAACACAATGGTGAGTGGATGGCAGGTCCCCAGCACGTCCCATGTCTCTCTGTTTCAGTCACTCAGCCCTGGCAAAGAGGCACAGGATCCACTGAGATCCCTTGGGCACCCTGGAGTTACCTGGGGATACACGAGGGGCCAGGGCAAGGGGTGCTTCTCGCTCACATATGCAAATTCCTGGCTGGTGACTTCCCCGACTTGGGCTATACAGACACCCGACCATTGAGAAAGCCTGGGCACATTGCCAGCCCTGCTGGTCTCTGCCTTGTCGGGGGGTGCCTCTACACACTATGACTCAGCTTTGGGGCCTGTGGGCAACTAGCCTGGCTGGAGTAGAAGGGGTCGGAGAAGCCCAGAGCAGCTTAAGGCAGGTGATTTATCCTTTTGTGCAGGCCGTCTGTTCCTCCCAGGCTTCCCCCCAGGGCATACATGTATACACACACACACACACACACACACACACACACACTCCTCTAACTCTGGGGTGTCTACCCAGCATACTCTTTCTATACCTTACCCTGCATGCTGCTTTTATTCCACCTATGTCCTCCTCTGCTCTCTCTTAAAATGGCAGACTTCTTGGAGAACCATGGCAAAAGGTCTGGAATATTCTTCAAAAGTCTTAAAGCCCTGTCCTTTCCTCCTTCGCCCTCCCTCTCCACTTTGAGATTTGTTTTTGGTGGTGGTAATAAGACAGTAAGTGGCCTAACTCTTCACCTTGATGTCCTGTTTCCTCAACTCACCAAGGCCTAGGGGACAGATATTGTTCTTTAGTTCATGTTGTGTCTGTCAGTCCCCAGTGCAAGGTCCCCATCAAGTGGTCATCCAGCTTACGCTGGCATGCCTTCAGTGACAAGTGGCTCCTCACCATATCTGGCAGGTCTGAGTAGTAGAAAGTCTCTGTATATTGTCTCCTGGGAACTTTTGCCCCCTGTCTTGCCCTATGCCTGAAGGCTCTGAGATGCTGGCTCAGGAGGTAAGACCCTGCTGCTCAGAGAGTAGTTCAGTCTGTGACCTTGGACCAGTACTTTCATCTTGTTAATAAGTTCCTCCTTAGTCCCACCATGTGCCTATTCTGTGCCAAGCCAAGCCAAGCCAGCCTGGGAGCTTACAGACCGGTTGGAGAAACCGGAGGGATGAAGCCATTCATGAGCCTTAAATAGAGCAGCATTCACCGCCTCAAGTCCTTTGTGGGAAGAGGCAGTGGGGGAAATGAATGCAGAATTGAAGAAGCAGCATTATCTCCTGTTAGAATAAGGTGCTAACAATATTATGTAGGCATTCACTGAGCACCACGCTGTGGCTGTAGGGCATTTCTAGCGCTGCACAATGCAGAGACAAAGGAGTTCAGTGTGGCAGAGCACTGGATCGAGAGCCAGGAAGCCAAAGTCCAGTCCTGGATCTGCCACTGACTTGCTGGGCAACTTTGGGCGAGTTCCTTCTCCCCATCCCATGATTTCCCAGCCTGAGCCCTGAGGTTCCCCTGTAGCTCTGATGTCCGTGACTTCCATGAACGTTTGGGGAGCTGCTAGAGGAGCGGAAATGTGGGCAGGGCCAGGAAGGATGAGCAGGGAGGACACTGTGGGACCGAAGCCTGGTACACAGAGGCTCAGGCAGGGGAAGGTGGGGACTCAGATACCCGGCAGGGGAGCTGGGCTCGATACAGTGAGCTGTAAGGTGCCGATAAGGATCCTTGGGCATGGTATTGGTGTAACTGCAGCACTATCTGTGGTAAGAAAGTTCTAGACAGAGGAGAGGTGGCTTAAGAGAGAGAAAGAGACTGATTGGTTATTGAGATTCGACTGTCATGCCCACAGTGTGTTTCATTTCTTACACACTCTACTAGGTTAGGGTTCTTTGCACTATCTAGAGCAATGGTTCTTAACCTGTTTTGACTCTTGGGTCCTCTGAGAAGTTGATGAATGCTTGGACCATTCCCCAGAAGACACACATAGACATAGAAGTGGGACAGTTTTGGTCCCTGCATGGCTTCCTGGTCAGGAGTCCCCAAGCCGAAGAAGCAGTGACATGGAGCGACACCACTTTCCTGGGCTTGTAGCTTTCATAAGTCAGTTCACCTTCATAAGAACCCTATGAGATAGAAGGGAAGGAAGGAGTGTGTGTGCACTTAGGAGGTGAGGATTCTGAGACCTGGTGGACAAGTGGTTTACCCACAGGTGCTCAGCGAGGCCCAGAGTGTGGGAGGAAGGTGACTGTGCTGCTGGTAAGCCCGCCTGTGGCCTGGGAGCCCCAGGTCCTGCCCCGTGAGTCAGCCCCAAACAGGGAACCTGTGTAACTAGAGAATTTCCCTGGGCTAGCTGGGATCAGAGGGGAAACTGAGTCATGAGACACGGGGAAGCAGAGGGAGAATGGTCGGCGGTGCCTACTCAGCCCCCGGTGAAGAGTGGTCAGTGTCCCTTCCCTCCCGCCAGGAGTTGGGCCCCCTGCCCCACGAGGACACCAACCTGATGCTGCACCTGCAGCGCCTGGAGACCACCTTGAGCGTGTGTGCCGAGGAGCCGGACCACAGCCAGCTCTTCACCCACCTGGGTCGCATGGCCCTCGAGTTCAACCGGCTGGCGTCCAAGGTGCACAAGAACGAGCAGCGCACCTCCATCCTCCAGGTGAGGCCAGCAGGTGGGAGGGCTGCCGGGGACGGCAGGTGTGCCTCCCCCCTCCCCCCCCTCCTCCAGCTCTTCTCAGATCCAGGGGTACCACGGGCATGTCTAAGGGCAATGTTGGGGGCTGACTCTGGGTTTACTGTTCAGGGTAGTGAGCAAAGTGAGGAAGTTGTGGGAAGGCAGGAGGAAGAGGAAGGAAATTGGAAAATGTGGGTGGGCAATGCAAATTTCATGGTTGGGGATACCCTCGGGGCGTGGATGTGGGCAAGTCAGCAGCAGCCCTGCCTCTGGTCTTCACATGTGGGGTGGGGGGAAGGAACAGAGGCCAGCCTGTATATGTTATTGTCCCTGCCCCCTATGGTGGTAACATCATTACCCCACTTCACGGGTGGGGGTGCAGCCCTGGAGAGGTGATTATTTTGCCTAAGGTCACCCAGTTAGTGGGCGATACGGTTGATTCAAACCTCAATCTGTTCTTTTCTAAATCCCATGCTCTTAACCATCATTCGAACCTGCCTCCCCACCGGGGAGTCTTTCTTTCCCAACCTTCCCTGTGCCGTGGGAGTGAAGTCAGCTTTCCTTCCTAGGCCAGGCTAGGCCTTGGAATAGAATGGTCCTTGGTTCCAGTAGTGACTTCTTTTTTGTTGTATGACCGTGGACAGGTCACTTGCCTTCTCTGTGCCGCACTGTCCCTATCAGTACCATGGAGCGGGGAATGCCTTCCTTGTGGGATGGCTGTATTAATGAAGCACCCAGAGCAGCCTCAAACATAGCAAGTGGTCGCTGTTGGAATTTCTGGTGATTGATCATCCGTACTGGGCAGGGGATCTTAGCCTCAGGGACCTTGGATAGGGAAGGATTCACAGATGGCAAAACTGGGGCTTGATGAGGATCAGAGCACCTGCCACCTTAGTGACAAGGCATAACTTGAAGTCTCCTTCCTCCTTCCTAGACCATGCCAGCCACTGGGCAGTCACTGGTCTGTGGTCTCATTCATGTCAGCAGACATTCAAGATATTCCAGTTGATGGAAGTTGGGGAGTGGGGGGGGGACATCTACCGTGTGTGACCTTGGGAAGGGCTGGGTTGACAAGGGCAGGAGGGGCATCCAGTCTGGAGACAGGTGTGAGGAGAGATGTGAGGGGCAGAGGATTCCGGGGAGAGGGCAGGACTCCCATCCCACCTTGAGGGAGGGACATGTTGAAGGGAGTGACCAGAACATGCTGTGAGGGTCTGGGGGTGCCAGGCTGAGGGAGACACCGTTCTGATGGCAGGGGTTTCGGGGTGTCAAAGCTGAGCTCCGGGGAGGTAAACCTGGGGCTGTTCATGGAGTCAGATCACTCTGAGTGCCACCATTTTGGCTTTGAAATGGGGAGTGATACCAGGCCTCATCAAAGGGGGTCCTGCCAGCCTTTGGCATTTTTTATATAGCGAGCTCCTGTGTGTGTTTCCTTCTTAGCTTTTACCATAGTTTGTAATAATTTTATCTTATTACGTGGCTTATTTACTTTGTGTTTGATTTTTGTCCCTGTTAGCATGTAAGTCTCACAAGGGGTGGGGGGCAGGTACCTTGTCTGCCATATTCGTCAGGTATCCTGGCGTTCAGCACTTAACAGGTGCTACATGTGCATTTTTGAGTGAGTGAGTGAATCACAGGACCTCACAGGAAAGCTCTGTTGGCTCCCTTTGATGGCAGCAGACGACCTTTGTGACCGCCTCTCTCTATCAGCTGTTTTGTGCTCAGGGACTGGGAGGAAACTGCCCTCTGGACTAGAAGGGTAGACAGCACGTGAATCCTTGTCCCGGCCTTCCCTTAGTGACCAGGAGCAGGATGTTTTGTTTCTGGCCAGGGCATCCTGGGTATTTGCCTAGCCTGTGGGTGGAGCCACATTAATCCAATTCCTCCTCAGTTATTCATTGATTTGTTTCTTGGTTCGCTCGACAAACATTGTCACAGCCAGGTATGGTGCAAGGCGTCTGCTAGACATTGGAACAAGTCACCGTGGTTTTCCGTTCTCTCGGCCTCGGATCCCTCATGTCCTACCAGCTTCCGTTTCCAGGCTGTCTCCTCCATGCAGCCTTCCCAGGTCTCCCCTGTGTTAGTCAGAAAGGGCTAGGTTTTGCTGTGGAAACAAAACAGCTCTGAAATCTCCTCGGCTGACATACAGTTTCCCTCCGATTCCATGTGGCAGGGGCTAGTTTCTGCTCCTCGGTTTACTCAGAGGCCCAGGCTGACAGAGCCCCCACCATCTCGTGCGCTCTGGTGTATAAGGCAGCCACAGCCACAGGAGAGACCAAAGAATTGGGCCTGAGCCAGCCCAGAAGTGGACACGGGGCGCTGCCACTCACTTTCATTGGCCATGAGTAATCACATGGTCACAGACAGCCCGGGACAAGGACATGGAAGGGAGTAGGTGGAATGCAGTGAATACAACCGGTCCCCCCCCTCCCCCCCCAGCACCCTCCGCACAGCGGGGAGACACCAGTTGAGGGTCTGCCACGTGGAGCACAGTCTCAGCGGCGATTCTCAGCAGCTGTGCAACCTCATGCAAATTATTTCACCTGCGATGACTCACTTTTAAAACAGAGCCAGGTGACTTACGCAGCTTTGGGGAAGCGGCGAGGCCCCGAGGAGGCAGCGAGTGCAGGAGCACCTAGCCATGGACATGGCACGTACTAGGTGCTCACTGAGTATTTGCTGAAAGTGGGTAACTTTGTACCGATGTGGGGTATCACATCACCGGTCGGCACTTCCCTGCCCTCCCCGTCTGCAGGGCCCTGAGTCCGGCTGCCCATCTTCCATGCCCCCCCCCCCCCCTCGCACTGCTTCGAACAGGAGGCCTCAGATATCAGCACATGACTGGCAGGTCACAGGGCACTTGCACCCTGGCGGTCTTGTTTGTCCTCAGAGCAGCCCTGTAAAGGAGGCAGAGAAGGAATAGTTGTCCACATCCGGAGAGGAGGGAACTATGTCTCAGCAGTGAAGCAAGCCCGAGCCACACCTGAGAAATTGCTGAGGTCTTGGCTGAGTGCCCTGTTTTCCAACTTACCATTGGACAGCACTGGAAGCCTCTTACATTCTCCAGATTGACTGAGCTCACGGGCCTCCTAGGACTCAGCCCTTCCCCTGTTCACTCATTCATTTGGCCATTCAGTCATTCAGTCATGCATTCCTCTAGCAGAGTTTAGTGTTGACTGTGCTAAGTGCTGAGCTGGGCTGAGGTCCTGGGAGGGGGTCCCAGCCCTGCGGGAGCCCGCAGACTTGCGGGCAGAGTCGGGGGTGGACGTTAAGGAAACAACGACACGAGTGGTTCTTTGGCCGTAATTGTCACAAGCATCAAGGGTGACCAAGGATAATAATGGAGGTGACCTAACTCACCCGAGATTGGGAGTCGGGGAGGACTTCTCTGAGGAAGTGATGTTCAGACTGAGACCTGAAGCAGGAGTAGAAGGGAGCCGGGGAGAAGGCTGTGGGGCAGGAGTGTTCTCCGCTGTAGGAACAGCAGTGCAGGAGGAGGAGGGATGGAGCTCTCTGCCCAGGAAGACCAGAAGGCCCTGTGGCCGCTTCTTGGTCAGGCATCCCCATGGCTGGCTCCGGAGGGAGAGGATGCATAGAGGAGCCTGCATGGGCCTAGCACCTGGGTTCTCAGCTGTCCTGAGACAGATTGGGTGAGGCCATGCAAAGGGGTAACGTGTTGGGACCTGGCATGGCTCTGTCCTCCATCATCAAGCTGCATTTAGGGCCCAACCCTTCCCTCACCTTGCCCCCATCTACCTCTCTGCCTTGCAGACCCTGTGTGAGCAGCTTCGGAAGGAGAATGAGGCCCTGAAGGCCAAGCTGGACAAGGGCCTGGAGCAGCGGGATCAGGCTGCCGAGAGGCTGCGGTAAGTCCAGACTCCTCCGGAGTGAGGACTCAGGTGGGCAGGAAGAGAGGGATAGTACATGGCACCAATTTCTGGGCTGAAGGCTGAGGGCTCTGAGGCTTTGGATGTCAGGTCTCTTGGTCCTTTTCCTTGGGTACCTTGGTGTTTCCTCTCTGGCCCTTTTAGTACCTTTATAAAATGCCTTGAGAGCTTCAGAAGAGGGTCTGTACAAATCGCACTCCTTCCTTGGGAACTTGCCCCCTTAGCTTGTTGTTAGCAACCGCCAGTCTGCTGTGGGGAGAGGACTCAGGGCTTTGCTGCCCTCTTCTGGCCACCGTCATGTCCTGCCAACAGTCAGGGGTCCCTCATTTGCCTCCTGGTCTCAGACTCCACTGTGCCTCAGGATCACTGAGGGTCAGGGAAGGCATTACAGCTTCACTCTCTCACCCCTCCCTCCTCAGCTGAGATTCTGATTCAGTGGATGTGAAGCCGACCTAGGCATTTTCCCAAGGGCTTCTGTGATTACGGTGTAGGTAGACCCAGGACTACAGTTGAGGAACACTGCTCTTGATTGTCCGAGTGTGAAGGGCCCTTTGAGGTTATGCAGGTCAGACCCCTCATGGTGCAGAGGGAGACTGAGGCCCAGAGAGAGTCATATGTAACCACTGAGCCGTTGTGCCATTTTGAGGCAGCATATATTTATTTACTTCTGGATGGCCAAACAGTTGGGAGTTTTAGAGCCGTAATGACTCCATCCATGGATCTGAAACCCCAGGTCGGAGGAATGACTCATGACTAGAAAGCAGGAGTGCAAGTCCCTGCTGTGTGACCTTGGGAAAGCCACTTTACTTCTCTGTCTCTCTTTTTTTTTCTTCTGTTATTACATGGAAACTTAGCCGGCAAATAGAACGTAAAGAAATATTTTTCGTACTTCAGTCATACCTGAATCCATATCACCACGTTTATTATGTCCTATATCACCTACCTTATTGATTTAAGAATTGGCTTCAATTTGAATAATGTTTTTGCTTAAAATGATGATAAAGAAAAGTTGCGCTGGAGTTCATGGAAAACACCATTACCTTTAATAAATAGAAGACAACCCTAACAATAAATACAACGAACACGGAAGGGTGTTGGGTGTTAGTAAGTCCTGGCAAAGTGCCGCCACCCACTTAAAGCTCTGAGCCTGAAGCCTGCCCTTGTCCTGTGAACAAGGGAGACTGGCAAGTCCTGGAGGAGTGCTCAAGACCTGTCGGCACCAGCTGAGACTGTTCCATGCTCTACACAAGAAGTTTGAAGATGATTGGAAAGGGTGTAACTTTCTCACTAGAGTGCGGTCAGAGTTATTTGATGCAGGTTTGGACACATCCTGGAGTTCTCCTGTTTGCAGACCTCCCACAGTTGGGAAACCCTGCTGTTGATTGACGATCAGAGACTTCCAGAGAAGCCCACATTGCCAGCAAAGTGGCTTAAGGATGCCTTCTTTTGTTCTATCCAAGGGCAGGTTTCAGGGTCCTCCCTTTTTCCCCAGAACTCAGCTGTAGTAGTAGGTGATGAGTAGTAGGTCTGAGAACCCCAGGCTTCTTAACACAGGGCCGGCAACGTGACCTCTCTGTTTGCCTCCGACCCAGGGAGGAAAACATGGAGCTTAAGAGGTTGTTGATGAGCTGCGGCAAAGAGGATACCTGTGGGCAGCCGGGCTTCCCAAAGACGGAAGGCGCAGGCAAGAAGGGGGTGGCCGGACAGCAGCAGGTACGTGGTCACAGACTCCTTCCACAGCATCTGGGATCGCCACTGTCTAGCCTCCGTTGCCCCCTGCAGTGAGCTCACCACTTCCTGCTGTAGCCCGTTCTACTGTTACAGGGTTCCCGTTAGATGGCTTTTCCTTAGCTGGGCCTGACAGTCCACCTGTCCCGGAGTTTCCACTTCTTAGCCCTCCTTCTGCCTTTAGCCACACAGAACATCCCATTCCCTGGGACACACGGGCTGCTGGCCATGACCGTGGCCTCGTGGCCCCCACCGGCCTTCTCTCCAGGCTGCGTAGTTTCATTTCCTTCCGCCACGGCTCATAGAAGGTGGTACTGAGTCCTTCGCTCAGTTTGGGCACATTCCCTAAACACGTTCCGATTTGTGAAGGTCTCTTGTGGGTGGATCTCAAAAGTCAGTGTAACATCTCAGATATTCCTGGCAGAATTAGGGTGTTGGGTTGAGAAGGCCCATCGGGGGACTCTGTTAAGCTCCTGGGATTGCTTCCTAGAGCCTCTGACCTGGACAGAAGTGGGGTTAGCTGACATTGCCATGGCCCGGCGCCCCTTCCCACTGCGGCTCTCAGCTGTGCCCCATGCCCAGTTCCCAAGCAGAAGCTGAATCTCTACCCTTGCCCAGTGTGTACATTTCCCCTTGGTGTGGCGCTGAGTCCCAACTTTTTACTGACACGTTTCCCCTTTTTACTAGGGTTTAATGGCTGCACGGCAGGATTTGACATTTTTAACAAACCCACACCTATGTAAAGGCAGTAATTATCCTAATAACTTAATTCCTCACTACTATGTGGCAAGGTAGCATTTACCTGGGGCTTGCAAATCCATCATCCTGTTTGGATCTCCACTCTACACGTATGCTAGGCAGGGCCAGGACTATTACTGCATGACACAGCGGTGGTAGGAGGTGTGGAGAGGTCATGTGACTTCCTGTCATCAAGATCCCTGCATCACCTGCTATCAGGCAGACAGAGGGGTGCCTTGGGGTGCCTCAGGGAAATGCGCTGATAAATGGCCTTCTGAATTCCAGCCCAGGGAGCCCCTCCCTTCCTCCATTTAGCCCTCAGGGCAGAGCCTGCTTGGCCGTCCCCTTGCGGAAGTGACTTGTGAAGCCCCCTGATCCCCCGTGGGTTCCCTGAGCCACCATGGGTGTGGGATTCCCTGGGGAGGCCTCTTCGCTTTCCCAAGCCCTTTAATGCTGGCTCATCTAACGTGACCCCCCAGAGGCCCAGCCCTTCTTACCACCCTGCTGGGGACGAAGGCCCCATGGGAGGCATGCGTTATGGGCCGCGGTGGAGCCCGTGCCCTGGAGCTGGCTCCACCTCGTGCCAGCATGGCCACCGTGACTGAGTGACATAAACCAACCATCTGGCCTCAGTTTCTTCTTCTGTAAAATGGAGGCTGTGACACCCACCTCGGAGGATGGCGGGAGGGTTCAGGGTGATACCTGTAAAGTAGGTGTGGCGCTGGGCACATGGTAAACAGTGAAACTAGCTGTTGCTTTAATGGTAGCTTTGGTGCCAGCAGCCAGGTGGGCTGATTCTTCTCTTTTTCTTCTTTTTTTTAAAGTTTATTTATTTATTTTGAGAGAGGGGCAGAGAGAGAAGGAGAGAGAGAATCCCAAACAGGCTCCACACCAGCAGCTCCAAGCCTGAGAACTCACCAACCATGAGATCATGACCTGAGCCGAAACTGAGTCGGGATGCCTAACGGACTGAGCCACCCAGGCACCCCCGACTCTTCTCTTCTTTGTGGAAGTTGATTGTGTGCCCCCCAGGAGACCCTGTCCCTTCTTCCTCCTTGTCCTGTGAGGACACAGCAGGCTTCCAGGGGCAGGCCCATCTTTTGCCTTTCTTAAAGGTGACGGTCCTTGGAGGGCTCCCCCAGCGCACTGCCCTTCCTCCCCGGGTCTGTGGTGTGCTGGCAGGCAATCGCCTGCAGGGGGCACCTGAGCCTCACTAGTCCTGCATTCAGGGACCGGCCTGTCCCCACGAGCCATGGGAAGGCAGGGGATAGAGAGAATGTGGGCAGCCACCCCAGGACAAATGCTGACAAGCCCATGGGTGTCAGAGATTGGGGCCTGCAGAGCCCATCTGGCTTGATCTCCCTTGTACCAAGGCCCAGAGAGGGTGTGGGTCTTGGCCTCATGCAGGGCCTTGGAGGTAGACCCAATATTCCACTGCTGGACTCCTAAGCTCATTCTCTTTCACCTCCACATTTCCTGTTTAAACAAATTTTTTTTTAACTTCTAGAGAACTTTAGATTTACAAAAAACCAATTGCAAAAGTAGTCCGGACAATCCCCCGTATCTCCTTATCAAGTTACATAACCACGGTTCAATGACCAAAACTCAAAAACAAACAACACTATTAACTAAACTACAGACTTTGTTCAGATTTCACCAGTTTCTCGCTCATATCCTCTTTCTTACTTTCTGTGCTGGCGCTGGGAGTCCAGGATCCCACGCCGCACTTGGGTGTCACAGTCCTTAGTTTCTTCCAGTCTGTGACAGTTCCCAGCTGCACCTTGTGTTTCGCGCTTCTGACTTGTGCTGGCCAGTTATTTTGTACCATGTGCCTCAGTATGGGTTTAACTGATGTTTTCTCGTGATCGGATTGAGATGTGGATTTGCGCAAGGTTCCCCGGGAGTGACACCATGCCCCTCGTGGTGCATCATGTCAAGGATACATGATGTCAGTGTATCTTACTACTGTCAACACTGATTGCTTGGCTGAGGGGGCGTGTGTTGGTTTTTCCGTAATAAAGGGGCTAATTTTCCCTTTGTAGTTAATAAATCCTTTTTTTAAATAATTTTTTTAAGTTTTTATTTATTTTGAGAGAGAGAGAGCACGAGCCAGGGTGGGGCAGAGAGAGAGAGAGAGAGAGAGAGAGATTGAGAGAAAGAGAAAATCCCAAGCAGGCTCTGCAGAATCAGCACAGAGCCTGACATGGGGCTGGAACCCATGAAACTGTGAGATCATGACCTGAGCCAAAATCAAAAGATGGACACTTAAGTGACTGAGCCACCCAGGTGCCCCAACAAAGACTTATTTTTGAGGAGAAACTTTAAGTCTGTGCAAATGTCCTGTTTCTTTTTACACTTCTCACTAATTTTCGTATCCATTGGTGGATCTCACCTGCCACGATCATTAGGACGATAGTGTTCTCACAGAGATTTTGAATTTCTCTCATTCCCTCTATACTCAGTAATTGGAATTCTTCTGTAAGGAAGAGTTGCCCCTTCTCCCCCACTTATCTGTTTATTCAGCTGTTCCTTTCTACCAGTATGGACTCAGGGCATTTATTTTATTCTTTGGGCTATGATCCAGTTCTGTCGCGATGTATATTTTTGTTCAAATCGCTCCAGCTTTGGCCACAGGAAGCTCTTTCGAGTTGTCTCTTTTGCCCGTTAGACACGCCCTTCTTCATGTAATTATTATCGAGCAGTTTCTTACTTTCTGGCACAAGATAACTCCAAGCTCTCCTTATATTTTCCCTGCCCCGGGAATGAACCACTTCTCTAAGGAACCCTATTTCTTTTTGTTAGAGAATGGCATTTAGAAACCAAGATCTGGGCCCTGGGTGTGCTCGTTGCCACTGGAGTGTCATGTCATGGCTTTAGGCTTTCTCAGAGGACAGAGCTAGGAAACACACGCACAGGTACTAATCACACATACACATACGTCTTTATTTCTGTATCTTTCTAAAAAAGGTTTTTAAGTAAACATTTTGTAAAATGTTAAAAAAATCTGTAACTCTTGCCTTCCAGGTCAGAAGATGTTTGGTTGATGTGTGTTGGGGAAGAAGAGGGGAGGGAAGGCAGCAGTGTCTTAGAGATAGAGTCTGAGCAGGGGAAGAAGTGGCCATGGCAGGGGAGCAGAGGGCAGGAGGGCAGGGGAGGAGGGGAGGAGGAATAATGATCTCAGCAGACTTTCCCAAGCAGGCGTAGTCATGGCTGGGATATGTAGCGGTGTCCTGGCCAGTGAGGGGATTAGAAATGTGGGAGACCCAGGGCTGGGTCCCTGGGTAGAGGCCTTTAAGGAGCGCTGAGTGAGTGACAGAATTGTTCTCTGAGGCTTTGCTGAAGGCCCCTCCGTGTTTCTCCCCAGGCTTGTGTGACAGCAGGTAAGATCCCAGAGGTCGGGGCCTTGGGTGCAGCCGAGAAGAAGGTGAAAATGCTGGAGCAGCAGCGCACAGAGGTAGGTGGCTAGAGGGGGTGGGGGTGGCCAAGGGAGACCCTCCTTCCCTCCCCGGACTGTCGGAGCAAAGGCCCTCCCTGGCCCCCTGTCTGGTCTTAGATCACCATGGTGAGTTGCCGTGGTGACCACTGAACCATTGGCCACGGGAGAGACCTGCTGCCTTGTCCTGGGCTCGTGTTTCTTGATGAGTTCCCCTGGCCGCAGGGGTCACTCTGCAGATGTGGCATTTGGGGCATGGCCTAAAATTGTTGGCGGGGGGACAGTGTAGCGGGCTTCCCTGGTAAGCCCCGGATGGTGAAAGGAGGTTGTGATAAGGTAGGGAAGTTGCAGCATCAGGAAGGGGGAGCACGGGGTTCCTCTGTCACCCTTGTAGCTGGTTCAGGGAGGGATTGTCACAGAAGGAGAGGATGCGACGCTTTATAGCACTGCTTCGAACCGGCTGGAAGTCTCCAAAATTGAGGCTATGCCCTTGTGTCCCATGCATGTTCCTCCTCCATCCCTGACCCCAGGCTGGTATTTCCAGGCTGGAGGCGGAGCAAATTCCTGTCTGTTCTTTTAGCCTCTCCACTCCACACAGCCCGGGTTCTTCTCCAGATTCCTGGGCCTTGCTGCCCTCCCTGGGCCTCCAGCACATTTGAAAGTCAGGCCTCCATTAGTCTTTTTCTTATGTGCCTAGCAATTTTAGTTTTCTTTTTCTGTCGCTGTAAGGTATTTGCTCTGATTACAAAAGTAATGTGACACTCATTCGAAAAATACTGAGAACCCCACCACCTAGAGATGCCCCCAGTTGGCAACAGTCCTAAGTTCTATTCTGTACTTATCAATTTATAATCTGTTTTTAAAAATAAACGGGAAAATGGGGCGCCTGGGTGGCTCAGTCGGTTAAGCGTCCAACTTCGGCTCAGGTCATGATCTCGCAGTCCGTGAGTTCGAGCCCCGTGTCGGGCTCTGTGCTGACAGCTCAGAGCCTGGAGCCTGCTTCAGATTCTGTGTCCCCCTCTCTCTCTGCCCCTCCCCTGCTTGCACTCTGTTTCTGTCTCTCTCTCTCTCTCTCAAAAATAAATAAACATGAGAAATTTTTTAAAAAGCAGAAAAATTAGGGGTGCCTGGGTGGCTCAGTTGGTCAAGCCTCCAACTTTGGCTCAGGTTATGATCTCGCTGTTTGTGAGTTCCAGCCCCGCACCGGGCTCTGTGCTGACAGCTCAGAGCCTGGAGCCTGACTCAGATTCTGTGTCTCCCTCCCTTTCTGCCCCTCCCGGCTCACGCTCTGTCTCTCTCTGTCTCTCAATAATAAATAAACGTTAAAAAAATTTTTTTTAAGCAGAAAAATTATATCCTATATACTGCATCGCAGATTGCTGTTTTTCCTTTCTCCTTTAAAATTAACTGTATCTTTGAGGGTATTTATTTTTGTGTAAAACATACATTTCTTCGATTCTGAGTACTCTTTATCATATGTTACTGTGTCTGAAATTGGGATACCTTTTCCCATTGTTTTTTGTATTTAATGATGTAGGATTGTTTTTCTTCCCTGAGGAGTTGTTCTGTCGTGTGTGGCAAATAATTTAGGGTTGTCTTAGAAACGAGGCAGGGTATTAGGGGCCTGATTTTCTTACCAGCTGCACAGCACCTTGTTTTTAGTTTGTGCTAGACTTTTCTTTTCTTTTCTTTTTTTTTTTTTTTTTTTTTTTTAAATTTTTTTCAACGTTTATTTTTGGGACAGAGAGAGACAGAGCATGAACGGGGGAAGGGCAGAGAGAGAGGGAGACACAGAATCGGAAACAGGCTCCAGGCTCTGAGCCATCAGCCCAGAGCCCAACGCGGGGCTCGAACTCACGGACCGCGAGATCGTGACCTGGCTGAAGTCGGACGCTTAACCGACTGCGCCACCCAGGCGCCCCTCTTTTCTTTTTTTAATATATGAAATTTATTGTCACATTGGTTTCCATACAACACCCAGTGCTCATGCCAAAAGATGCCCTCCTCAATGTCCATCACCCACCCTCCCCTCCCTCCCACCCCCCCATCTGTGCTAGACTTTTCTTAACCCACCTCCTCTGCGTAGGTGGTCCTCTAGAGTTTGCTGTGAGACAGACATTGCTGAGGCAGCCAGCCTTGTGCTTACGCACTTGCACACTTGTGCAAGGACATCTTTAGGTTTCATTTTCAGAGAGAGATGCCAGGTGAAGGAAAACGAGAACGTGATGCTTGAGTACGTAGTCCCAGGTTGCACATGTGTTCCGTAATTATACCCCCAAATTATATAATGCTCCTTTGCTGTTAGTCTTGCTTTCCTGGCAAGGATAAAACATGGCAGTTGATAAAAGTTCCTCCTTACGGAACACTGAATTTCTAAGAAGAGAGGGTTTGAGGCAGCGTCCGTGGCCACCATCCTCCCTCACACACTGCTGGTCTGCATGCAGTTGTCCCTCTTTGTACCTTCGCTGCCTATCTCTTGCTAACCCCAGTCTCTCCCCACAGCTGCTCGAAGTGAACAAGCAGTGGGACCAGCATTTCCGGTCCATGAAGCAGCAGTACGAGCAGAAGGTACTGGGGGGCTATGGGAACCCAGGGCTGTGAACCCCAGGCTCCTGTCTGTGCTGTCGGAGCATCCCTGGTCTTCTGCCTGCTGCTTCCTTCTCAGGAGCTTTGAACCTTGGAGGTTCACCCCTTCCCTCACGCACTATCCCCCCTCTCGCCTTTGAACCCAGATCACCGAGCTGCGCCAGAAGCTGGCGGACCTGCAGAAGCAGGTGACTGACCTGGAGGCTGAGCGGGAGCAGAAGCAGCGTGACTTTGACCGGAAGCTCCTCCTGGCCAAGTCCAAGATTGAAATGGAGGAGGCAAGTCGACTGCCGGTCCCTGCGGCTCCAGCTTGGGAGGCTGCTCTCCCGCCTCATTAGCCGAGAATTCTGTGAAGTGAACGGGCGGGGCGGAAGGCTGGAGTTGGGAGACCTGGGGGCTCCGTCTCTGCCTCTAGTGCTCAGGGCTATGTGGCCACAGGCAGAAGCACTTTCCTCCCCTGTGCCCCCGTTTCCCATCTGAAAAGTGAGGAGATTGGATTACCTGTTGCTTTCCGTATTTTGTTGCTTACATGCAGAAGAGCTTTTTTTTTTTTTAAGTTTATTTATTTTGAGAGAATGTGGGGGGAGGGGCAGAGGGAGAGGGAGAGAGAGAATCCCAAGCAGGGTCTGCACCGCCAGCAAAGAGCCCAATACGGGGCTCGAACCCACGAACCATAAGGTCATGACCCGAGCCGAAGTCTGCCGCTTAGCAGACCGAGCCACCCAGGCGCCCGCGTGCAGAAGAGCTTTTTGTTCACTTAAAATCTCACGGACCAGGGAACCGTACAGGGAAGCGCAATACAAGAGACACAGAGGCTGCTCTGGAACACTTGATGGGGCTGGGCCGCTGCTGACTGTTTAGAGTAGTGATGGCTGTTTGGGGGTGGGGCAGCTAAAACATTAGGCAGGGGCTTCCTTTCTTCACGCATCGAGCGACTACTCAACAGTGTGCACCTGGCATTGTGCTGGGCACAGAGGCTCAGCGGCGAACAGCCCAGTCCTGCCCTTGGTGGGAAAGAAACACTAAACAGCTCATCACAGAAGCAAATAAGTAGAAGTGTGTTAAAGTACCACAGGAGGAGTTAGAAGGATCAGGGAGAGGGCGGAAAGGGAGACCAGGAGATATAGTATCTGGCCTGTCAGTGTGCGACTGACAGCAGCCAAGGCACTCCAGGATCCCAGGACAGCTTAAAGAGGAAAGGCCATTTGACCCCCAGACTCTCAGAAGATAGTGTCTGTATTACGGTGTCTTCCCGTTCATGGGGACTGGGCACACGCTGCTTTGCCTGGCCTAAAAATGGACGTTTTCAACACGAATTGCATTTCAGAGTTCCCTCTGTCAGCATGTGACACCCAGGGGCTTTATCTGAGGGGTCATCCTGCCTCAGTGACCACCCCTTGCCTTAAAGGTCTGTGTTAGGAAGGATGCTGCCCGTCTTTTCTCCAAGTGCAGTCACGTCGGTGACTGGCAGCCAGACCCCTGGCTCTTTGGTCCCTTCCCCTAGCTCCCATCAGGAGGCAAAATAAGTCCCTGGCATGGGCCAGTCCCCCATTAGCAGGGGGGAGGTGGGGTGTCCTAAGACAAAGCATGGCCCTGTGATAAGGGCACATGGTGATAGAGGCCATGCTAATCCTGGAGGCTCTTAGGTAGGAATCCAGAACACCTCCCCCGAGGTCTGCCCAAGGCTGCCCTCCCCAATTTCTGGCTGACCTCCCCTATTTGAAACACTTCCTTTGACTTGAGAAGGCAGAGGGAGCACTGGAATTAGGAGACCTGGGTTCTGGCCCCAGCTCGCTGTGTGTGGCCTTCGGTGAGTCCCCTCCCTTCTCTGGACATTCGTTTCCCATCACGTGAAAGGGCTAAGATTTGGTGCTCTCTAAAGGCCAATCCAGCTTGGCCCTCTGCAGTGAAGGAGCCCTGCCTGTTCCATAGTGGGTGTGGGGGCAGGCCTTCCACCTTGAAGCCTTCCCTGGTTTCTTCTCAGCTGTGATGTTCTTTTAACCTCACAGTGCTTTGTTTCTCTGTGGAGGAACACTCTGCCTTTTATGCTGCATTTATTTCTTTAAGGGTCCTGTCTCCTCTAGGCTTAGAGACCATAAGAACGAAAAGGTCCTTTAGAGATTCTCAGTGGTTTATCACTTTCTGTGTATCACAGAAGACCCCTGTGCGAATCTCGTGGACGCTATGGCTTTTCTCCCTAGAGAATTGCACAGACAAAATTCTGCAGCCCGTTTTGGGGCTCACAGACCTCCTGACGCCCATCTGTGACTCACGTTAAGAGCACCCCTCCCCGGCGTGCCTGGGTGGCTCAGTCAAGCCTCTGACTTCAGCTCAGGTCATTGTCTCACAGCTTGGGAGTTCAAGCCCCTCACCGGGCTCCTGGCTGTCAGTGCCGCTCACGTTTTCTCCCCCACTCTTTAAAATAAATAAACATTAGAAAGAAAGAGAGAGAGAGAAAAGAAAGAAAGAGAGAAAAAGAAAGAAAGAAAGAAAGAAAGAAAGAAAGAAAGAAAGAAAGAAAGAAAGAAAGAAAGAAAAGAACCTCCTACCCGTGGCAGATAAGTGAGCATAGACCAGAGAGTACTGTGACTGTGGCCAAGGTCTCAGCCCATTGGTAGAGGAGCTGGTGTCAGAACCCACCCGAACTGCCTTTTCCTTGAGGACAGGACCTTATGGCATCACGGCTCTGATGCCTTGCATGGTGCCTTCACACGAGCGTTGCGGGGGCTGCTGGGGGAGCGGCAGAGAGGAGGCATGGCTGAGTGAGGGTGGGGCAGGGAGCGCAGCGGGTCAGGCCTCCCAGAGGGGTTCCCTGCTCACCAACCCTGTGTTCCCTGCAGACCGACAAGGAGCAGCTGACAGCGGAGGCCAAGGAGCTGCGCCAGAAGGTCAAGTACCTGCAGGATCAGCTGAGCCCACTCACCCGGCAGCGGGAGTACCAGGAAAAGGAGATCCAGCGGCTCAACAAGGTGGGTGCCTGGAGCAGGCAGGGCTTCCTGAGCCCAGCTGCAAACATCCCCTCCACCGCCGGTACCCCGACCCTCAAGTCAGGAGGGGTGACTTGTGGATCGGTGAGCCATTGCTGAGGGCCTCCATGCAGCCTCGCGGCTCCCGCTGTCTCTGCCTTTCCGTCCCCACGTGCCGAGTGGCCAGCCTGAGATGTGCATGTGCCCGCTCCAACCTCAAGGCCTTTGGACGAGCCCTTTCCTCACAGGGCCCCATCCCGCTCAACGCTCATCATTCAGTCTCGGTTTTAACACCACTTCCTCTGCAAGGCCTCCCTGGAGTCTCATTCAGGTCCTCCTGTTGTATGCTCCTAAAGCACCAGAACCCTCTTTCATTCTCCTTCTTGCATCTTCTTGTGATTTCCTGTTTAATGATCTGTCTCCCAGTGGGGGGAGGTGCTCGCCTTCACCAGTGTATGTGCCCCCAGCGCCTGGCACCGTGCCTGGCACCAAGTGCAAGGTCAGGACACAGCTGCTCAAAGGAGTAGCTGAGCACGGCCCGAGGGTTCCTGCCCTCGAGAATTGGGACCCAGAGAGATGGGGTGCCTGGGCAGAGGCTGGGTTTTAAAGCCGAGGCCTGCTGCTTTGGGCCAAGGTGAGTGGGCAGGGAACAGGCTGGGTCTGGGGGCTGATTCTGATCCCAGCTTAGCCACTTCAGCCTCTCTGAGTCTCAGTTTTGCCATCTGAACCCTGGCTGGACTCCTTCCAGCCCCGCCCACCTTCCAGCACAGGTGCACTGACAAGAGGAAGCTTTGAAGGCCTCCTCTTCCGAGGAGACGAGTTCCCCGAAGGCCTGGAGGAATTGTCTCTGGTTCATCTTTTCCTCCTTGCCTGGCTGTCCTCCTTTCCCTCCTGCCACCTGACCTTGTTCACACAGGCTCGGCATGAGTTTGGCATTCGCTGGGCCCTAGCCCTGTTAGGGTAACCCTTTCTATTTGGTTTTGGAATTTGATAAGCATTGATTATGTCAAGTCTGGAGAACCTTGGGACCTGTTCTCAGTGGAAAGAATGACCTGTCCTGAGCTGGGGGATTTGGGGGTCTACATTCGGGCACAGTGTTGTACAGAGTGGCAGATCACAGAGATGACTCAGGCAGGATCACTGCTTTCCAAGTTTCCCTGGCATCGCTGGGGACAGAGACCTAGGTGTGGGTGACTGATGCAAGGCAAGTGACGTGCTTTGCTTGTGACCTCAGGCAAGTCTCTCCCTGTCCCTGGACCTCAGTCTTCTCATCTAAAATATAGGCAGATGGAGGGGCGCCTGGGTGGCTCCGTCCGTTAAGTGCCCAACTTCAGCTCAGGTCATGATCTCACGGCCTGTGAGTTCGAGCCCCACATCAGGCTCTGTGCTGACAGCTCAGAGCCTGGAGCCTGCTTCCGATTCTGTGTCTCCCTCTCTCTCTGCCCCTCCCCTGCTCATTCTCTCTCCCCGCTCCCTCTCCCTCCCTTTCTCTTCCTCTCTCTTTCAAAAGTAAACATTGAAAAATTAAATAAATAAATAAAATATAGGCAGATGGAGTAAGTAGGAGGATAAAGTAGAGCCATAACTTCCCCTTGCAGCGTCCTGGGCTTACTCTGGCTCAGCGGTTTCCTCGGGTTTCTGGGAGAGACAAGGAGACTGCGTGGGGGCCCAAGTCCAAGTTGGAGAAGGTCTTCTTTATCTCCCCACTGTCTAGGGAGGCACTGTGGGCACTGCTAATGCATGGCGAGCGGAAGCCCTGATGTCCCAGGGGCTAAAGTGCAGGTGGTGAGGAGGGTGGTCGGTGTTGAGCAGGGGTCCAGAGTTCTCAAGTAACATGTTAACCAAGCTGAAGGAGAAAATCAGTTAATAGAGACCTTTTTAAGAAGGTGGGAGCACACTGTTTACAAAAAGGAAAGTATTTTGTGAGTGTGGTAGAATAAGGGTGCTTTTTTTTTTTTCAATTTTCAAAATCTTCTTTGGTGATGTTTTAGCCCATTTTCAGGCTTAGAAAAGCAAAATATTAAATAAGTCAAAATTAAAATCCAGTCTAACCACAGAAGAGTTGGGGACAGAAAGTTTGGTGTGGTAGCCAGGGATTTGGGAAGCTAAAAAATCTGAGGGCAGGGCAGTTGTTGAGGACACGGAAGCTTCCCCGAAGAACCGAATATTCTGTCTAGGTCTGGGTGCTAGGAATTGAGCTGCATCTGCCCAGGGAAGGACAGAGTCTCCCTTCTACATGAGGACCCCCGTTTAGCGGGCTTAAAAGCTGTGTGACTTTGGACAGATCCCTTCATGTTTCTGAACCTCAGTTTTCACATCTGTCCAATGGGAGTGATGATCATAGTCTTTTTTTCATAGGACTGTGGAGAGGATCCAATGAAATGATGTGTGTATCGTGTAAATGGATAGGGTAGCATTTACTAAATGGTACTGGAGGTGGTCATTATTATTGTTACTCTTATCAGGAAGGGGGTCACTAAGGTGACCTCTCCGACGGGGCCTGACTGCCAGGGCTCCTGCTGATGGGTCCATCTCCTCTCTTCCCGATCCCAGGCCCTGGAGGAAGCACTGAGCATCCAGGCCTCCCCCTCCTCTCCACCAGCTGCGTTTGGGGGCCCAGAAGGAGCTGGTGGCCTCCTAAGGAGACAGGAGCTGGTCACGCAGAACGAATTGCTGAAACAGCAGGTGAGCCCAAGAGGTGGAGGTCAGGTAGGAGGTGCTGAGTGGGGGGCTGGAGCATTCCTGAGGACCCAGGAGGGGCTTGAAATCCTGTGGAAGCTGTAATTAGTAGTCCACATTCTGGCTGTTGGCCAGGACCCCTGTCTGGTTCTTGGTTTATCCTTTCCAGCACTGTATCCCTAAGTCATTCCTCTGCCCCGTTTTTGATTTAACCATCTCTGTACCCCAGCTGTGCTATTATTTACCTAGCATTTTAAAAATAAATTTTAAATATGTTACTTTCAGTAAACGTATTTGGAAAGGAACTTTGTAACAATACTACAAATGGAAAATACTTTATTATTTGCCACCGGTAGAAAGTAGCTGTAAGCAATAAATGCAGTAAAAGCCAAGCAGTGTTATTAAACTCCAGCTGGATACCCTTGCCTGATGAAGACTCTGAACTTGAGTCCTCTTCGAGGGAAGGGAAGGGAAATTAGTAAGTACTAGAAAGGTGTTGAAGACATGCTAGCATAAACACAGACTTTCTCCCTGTGGGGCACAGAAGGACTGAAAGGAAATTGGAAAGGCTGGAGCTCTCCCACGTGTTTCTATCGGAGGCCATGATTTGGAGGTTTCTAAACCATCTCTAACCCGGACGTCGTCTCACTGGTCTGCAGTGGGATGTGAAACCGCAGACGCAGAGGCAGGGAGCCACCCCAGCCCCTTCTGTGCCAGGGCACCCCCAAAGCCTTGGGAGAGCCCTGCGGGTCCTCTGCTCTCAGAGCCGGGAGACAAAGTCCGGTCTTGCACCCACGCTCTGGGCCTGTGGCCGTGCCTTAGCAGGATTGGACTGGTTGGGGGCTTGTGACCCCCCTCCTTTTTTTTTTTAGGCCACGGGCACCTTGTTTAAATAAAGCCTGTGTTGAAGCCCGGAATATGAGATAGAGGGACCCAGAGTTTCTCTGATTGAAGTGAGGGCTGGGAAGCCCGAGGTGCACTCGTTCCCCTCCTCACAGCTACTGTAAGATGGGGTGAAAGCAGCAGGAGGCCAGAGCAGACTACCCCTCCTCCTCACCCTCGCCCCCCCACTCCACCCCCCCACTCCGTTCCCCTGCAGGTGAAGATCTTCGAGGAAGACTTCCAGAGGGAGCGCAGTGATCGAGAACGCATGAATGAGGAGAAGGAAGAGCTGAAGAAGCAGGTGGAGAAACTACAGGCCCAGGTCACCCTGTCCAATGCCCAGGTGGGAACGGCTGGACGGAGGGAGGGGCAGCTGGCCTGTCCTCGTGGGGCGGGGAGGGGGGTGTGGAGGCTTCCCTGGTGACACTGGAGGTCGGGACACTCACTGATTCTTCTCCCAGCTCTGCCACCCAATTTCTGTGTACCTGAGCAAGTCCCTTCCCCTCCCTGACCTCTAACTCTGGCCTCCACAGTTGGAGCCACCTACTCTGTCACAGAACGGAAGTGAAGGACCCTGACAGGGAAGCAGAGCAACAGGAGGCCCGTGGGGGCTCTCCTGACCTGTGTTCAGACCCATGGAGGGCGGGCCTCACCTACAGCCACCAGCCTGGGCTCTGCTCTGCCCCACGGGGGCCTTCCCCCCCCCCCCTCCCCAGACACTACCCTGGGGCCGAGCCAAGCAGGCAACCGAGAGTGGTGGCTGCATAGGGACATCCCGGCCTGGCCAGGAAGCACCTGTGCCAAGTCTTCTCTCCCTCCCTCCTTCTCTCAGCTCAAAGCATTCAAAGATGAGGAGAAGACAAAAGAAGCCCTCAAACAGCAGAAGAGGAAGGCAAAGGTGAGGAGGCTTGAGGGAGGAAGCAGCACTTACCTCATCCTACCTTCTTCAGGGACCTACAGTCTGAGGGGAGAGGCAGTGTTTGCTCAGGGGTCCAACTAATTAATGAGGTAATGCAGGTAGAGCACTAGGAACAGCACTTGGTACAGAGTGAGTGCTCGGGACACGTTAGATGTCATCATTGTTGTTATTCTGTGCCCACGTACCACCCTTCTGTGCCCATCTACCAGCCTTCAGCAAACTAAGATTCTGAATAGGGGAAGGGAGGAGACGGGTATCGCTGGGGGTGGCCTGTGCAGCCTATCATGGGCTAGAGTCAGACAGCAGCATTTCTTGCAGGCCTCAGCGGACCGTTACCACATGGAGCCCCACCCAGAACACCTCTGCGGGGCCTATCCATACGCCTACGCACCCATGCCAGCCATGGTCCCACACCACGGCTTTGAGGACTGGTCTCAGATCCGCTACCCCCCGCCCCCCATGGCCATGGAGCACCCGCCCCCACTCCCCAACTCACGCCTCTTCCATCTGGTGAGTCCGTGCCCCTCCTTTGCTCCAGGATACACACACAGGCCTCCCCACACGCTTTCCAGAGGGCAGGATCAAGTGAGGGGGTCTGAAAGTGCATGCTGGGTTGGCTTTTTGCCGAACAACACTGTGGTGTACAGGCAGATGTCCAAGCCTGGCAGGACTCTCCAGCCCAAAGCTGCTCAAGGTCACTGTTTTGAACAGAAAAGGCTCAGAGGTCAGGACAGGAAGGAGGGCTCCCTCCAACCAAGCAGGCCAGGGTTTGAGTTTGGCTTTTTCTTACAACTTCTGCATGTAACCAGGTACCGGGTCCTCACCATGCATTCTCTCCTTTGCTTTTCCTTCTCTTTTCTCCTTTTCAGTTTCCCTTCCCTTCCTCCCCGCTCCCTCCCCGCCCTTCTTTATTTCCTTTTCCTTGCTTATCATTCTTTCTCCAAAGAGCTGCTGTCCCCTATCCCATCCTCTGCATCCTTCTGCCACAGTCCTGCTCAGGCATCCCTGCTCCCACCTGGACGATGACATTGCCTCCTGCCTGGCATTTCTTCCAGCTTCTCCTGCTAGGCCCTGTCCTTACCCAGCTTCTTGAAACACTGGAGTAGAGTGTGGGACTTAAGAGATTGGCTCTGGGTTTATATAGAGACCTAAATCCGAAGCTTGTCCACTTTGTTTTCTTTTTTTTTTTTTTAAGGGAGGTTTTTTTTTTTTTTAAGTTTATTTATTTTTATTTTAAGAGAGAGAGCAGGGGTGAGGTGGGGAGGGGCAGAGAGAGGCACTGGGCTGGATCTCACACCCGGGAGAACATGGCCTGAAATCAGGAGTCAGACGCTTAACCAGCTGAGCCAGTCAGGTGCCCCTTGGCCACTTTCATAGCTGGATGACCTTCAACAAGTTTCTTTAACCCCTCTGAGCATCAGGTTTACCTTACCTGTAAAATGGACGTGGCAACCTGGGTTGTTGTTAAGGATTCAGTTGCACTAGATTAATGTGTATTTAGCACCATGCTGGCATGGTAGCTGCTACTGTAATTTCTGAGCGTGGTCACCGATTACTAAGCACCGGTCCTGTTGTAGCCAGAATACACCTGGCGGCCGCCCTGTGGAGGGATGCGCAATCAGAGCTCCCAAGTGATGGACTCGCCCACAGCCAGGCCTGCGGAACCAGGTGAGTGGGAGCTAGTACTGGGTCTCATCGTCCCCTTGGGGAGATAACTTCTCACATGGCAGGTGTGCCCCAGTTTGGGGCTGATCTCACCACCTTCTGATCTTGGTGGAAGAGAGGCCTCACTTTGCAAAACAGTGTTGCGAGAATGGGAGGTGACTGCAGGCTGAGGGGACTGAAGTCATTCATTCATCTGAGTGTGGTGTCTAATCGCCATTCATTCATCTGAGTGTGGTGTCTAATCGCCAGGTGCTGTGCTGGGTGCTGGGTGCCGAGTGAGGAGAAACAGATATGGTCTCTGCCCCTATGGAGCTCACTGTCTAGGGAGGGAGGCAGAAAGGAATAAAATGCACGCCCCCCCCCCCAAAAAAAAAAAATCACACAAATGGGCCTTCAGTTGCACTCAGGTGCCCTGAAGGAAGAAGGGTAGATACCGGGGGAGCCTGACCTGGCCCGGGGACAGTGATGTTTGAGTCGAGACTCTCAGAATGCATGGCGTTAACTCGGTGAAGAGAACGTTCTTGCAGAGAAATGACAAATACATAGGCCTTGGTGGGAGGGAGGGAGGGAGGAAGGAAGCAGACTGGACGATCAAGAGAAGACTGCAGGAGCCAAGAACAAGGTGGAGAAGGAGCGACGGGCGAGGCGAGGTGAGGTCAGGGAGGGAGGGGAGTCCAGGCCGTGCAGGGGCTTGCAGACCATGGCAGGGGGCTGGTCTTTATTCTAAAGATGATGTGGATTCCTTGGACATGTTTAAAGCACAGTGGCATGACAGATTCGATTTGCATTTTGTTTTGTTTTTAATTTATGTTAGAGAGCGAGAGGGGGAGAGGGGCAGAGGGAGAGAGAGAGAATCTCAAGAAGGCTCCATGCTCAGTGCGAAGCCTGACGCAGGGCTTGATCCCTTGACTCTGGGATCGGGACCCAAGCCGAAATGAAGAGTTGGACGCTCAACCGACTGAGCCACCCAGGCGCCCCCAGAGTTGCATTTTGAAAAGCTCCATCAGGGGCGCCTGGGTGGCGCAGTTGGTTAAGCGTCCGACTTCAGCCAGGTCACGATCTCGCGGTCTGTGAGTTCGAGCCCCGCGTCAGGCTCTGGGCGGATGGCTTGGAGCCTGGAGCCTGTTTCCGATTCTGTGTCTCCTTCTCTCTCTGCCCCTCCCCCGTTCATGCTCTGTCTCTCTCTGTCCCAAAAATAAATAAAAACGATGAAAAAAAATTTTTTTAAAGAAAAGCTCCATCAGGTCACGGTGTTGGCCGTAAACAGTTGGGGACTGGCGGTTTGTTCACTAGTCACAGGAGGACTACAGGCCCTTAGTGACAGCCTTTGCTTTCTGCAAGGCTGCGTGGGGCAGAAGGTACCATCTTGCCTGTGGGGGCAAGCGTCAGGGAAGCTGAGTCCTTCCCAGCACAAAGAGGTGTTTTCTAAGGGTTGTGGCCGTGCAGCGATAGAGCCAACTGTGCCAGGAGATAGAGTGCCCCTCACAGAAGGTGCCCCTCACAGAGGCTGCAGGGGGACGTGGAGGTAGCGTGGTTTGGAAGACGTAGTGGGTGGCAGGAGGCATTGCGCCGGTCCGCCGTTTTCTCATGGTTCCCCACAGAGCCCTAGAAGTTGTGTGGAGCCCGTCAGAGGCTGCTGTGACGAGGGGCAAGTGGGCAGGGCTGTCTCCTCCCCCAGAACTTCTCTAACTCTGGGATGTGGAGCCAGACTGGCTAAGCTCAAACACTTCCTAGATCTGGAACTTCAGGCAAATTTTTAAAAATCTCTCTGTGCGCCTATTCCCTCCTCCATAAAGAGCCAATAATCTGCCTGCTTCATAGGGCTGGACAAGGATTGAGTGACAAATGTACCTAAGGTACTAGCCCGGGGCCTGGCACTCGGCAACACTTAACTCTAGGTGTTAACGTTCATCGTTACTTACTGGTTTCTGTAGGCCTTTGGAACCTACTGTATCGTATCATCTTTTAAAGTCCTCAACATTTTTCTTTATTTAGAGTCTACGAAAAATGACCGTGAGGGGCCTCAGTGAGACCAGATTATGTCACTTGGCTCCACCTTCGTCTTGCCAGAGCCACCTGATCTCAGATTACTGAAAAACTAGAGGCCACGTTCTGTATGCAGCCAGCGCCCCGGCCGGATGGGAGGCTGATGGGCCACCAGCTTGTGCCCCAGCCCGACCTGAACTGTTCACAGACTGGAGAGGCTCCACCCAGAAGGCTTCCATCTGGGGCCCCTCCTGTGGAGTGGCCAGGAGAAACTCGCCACCCTGCCACCAAGTGGAGAGAGGCCTCATCTGACTCTGACCTGCCATGCTTTGCAGAAGCGCTGGGGGACGTCAGTCTCAAGAGTGGGGTCCAGCTGAGACCCCTTCCTTTCAAAACTTCCCCAGAAGTGGTTCCAGCCCCTCTGGGGACCACGTTCAGTTCATGTGTGTGTTTGATTTTCGCTTCAAGCTCTGTAGCAGCAGGACCTGCCCCATGCCCATCCCTTCCCCTCTGAGGAGCTGCAGGAAGGGCAGGTTTGCCCCCAGACACAGAAGAGAATGACGGGGTGTTCCGTTGCAGGGCCCTCCACCTCCACCCACCAGCCTTGCTGGTGCCATGACAGCCTGGGATGAAGGCCACGCCAGTCACATGCGCTGAGGGGCCCACCGTGAAGCTACCAGAGCCCCGGCCCTGCAGCTGGAGGCTTGTGGTGTCAGAGGCCCAGAACAGGGTGGCTGGCTGTCCCTGGGCAGCTGTTTGCACGAACCTTGGACATAAATCCAAGTTGAAGATCAGTATTCTGTGACTTGTGTTTTTTTTTTTTTTTTTTTTTTATGTCCGGGCTAATGTTCTCCTCCCAGTGAGAGTGCTGCTTTCCCGGCCTCTTCCCTCTGTGCCCCATGGCCCCTAGTCCCGAGAGCACTGCCCCAACTCTTGGCAGATATCCCCCGGGCCCTGCTCTGTGCCTCCTCGAGGGTGGGCAGCCAGGGGCAGTGGACAGAATCTGGGCTGAGAGGTGACCTGGGTTTGTATTCCAGTCCTGCCCCTCACCTACCAGAAGACCCTGGGCGAGGCTGGCCCTTCTGTGAGCCTCAGTTTCCTCGCCTGTCAAATGGAACACTTCATCTCAGCTCCAGCTGCCTGGAGAAATGTGGGAGGGAACGAGAGCGGATATGAACTGGATTTATAAACTCCAAATGCCGAGTTAGAGAAGCAGAGTGGGCTGGGCCTAGGTAGAAACCAAACAGCAGGCGCCCAAAGCACTCCCTCCAATTCTTTTTCCTTCCTTCTGCTCCCTCCCACCCTCCCCAGCTAGGGTGGCCCCATGGAGGAAGCACCACAGTAGGCTCAGCTGCTGCAGAAAGGCCTTTACTGGGAACACAGGGGTGAGTCTAATACCAAGAGCCAGGGTGAGGGGAGAGGGCACATCCTGCAGAAAAGCAGGGGTGGCATCCCTGCCCAGGGGCCTCAGCCTGAATGCACTAAGGGCTGGCCCTTCGGACAGGCTCAGGGGAGGTCCGCCCACAAGGGCTTCGGGCCCCTCCTTCATGGAGACGCCATCCCTGACACGGGACGTGGCCCTTCTTCTCACGTCTGCCTCGGCTGCTCTCAGGGAGCACCGTGGGGTGGGGGAGGGGGCTTGGGAGGGCCCCTCAGGAAGGAGCGAGGCTGCATGATGGAGAGGGGGAAGATTGGGCAGTGTGGTAGACCCAGAAACTTCTGGGCACTTCAATGGTGAGATTTGGAGGCAGTGGGAGATGCCGGCCCCAAGGTTGAGGTCCGGGTCAGAGCAGAACAGTTGGATCTGGATCTGGTTTTAACTTGGGCTCCACTGAAAGTGAATGGCTCTCACTGGAACAGAGAACTGGAGAGAAAGGGGAGTTCTCCAGCACTCTCCATAACACACAGCTGTGGGCACACAAACGGTTCACGTCCCCCGTATTTGCGCAGGTAGACAGCGGTGGGTGTACCCATGCACACGCACGGTCACACACACCTGGAGGCACGTGTGCAGACACCCACATGCGCAGCAGTACAGACGACAATCGTACGCGCACGTTTGGGTCAGGTCGGGGCCTTGTATATTAGTAAGGGGTCTGTGGCGGGAGTGTGTTGTGGTTAGAGAAATGGGTTCCTTCCTGAACAGAGTCCCTCCCCAGCCCCTGCATGGTGGACACAGGGTGGGGCAGGCCTGATTTACTTCCCGTTAACTGTCAGGGCCGCCTGCCGCCTCATGTAGGCCAGGATGTCCATCTTGACGGTGCTGACCGTGGTCCGGTGGTACCAGCGCATGAGGGGCACGCCATCTGGCCCCACCAGGAACTTCTCAAAGTTCCAGCGGATGTCATGGACCTTCATGGGTTCCCAGAAGAGGCGGTTAGGTGAGCCCAGGAGCTCCGAGGTGGGTGGGCAGGAGTTCTGCAACAGGGATGAGACTGGTGTCAACCTTGCGTGGGGCCCTCCCCACCTCCCGCCCTGGGCCTTCCTGGCAGGTAGGGGAACAGCCTGGCACTGCGAAAAGAATACCAGTTTGGGAGATGAAAGTGGGGTCCTGGGACCAGCAGTGGCTTTAGCAGGTTGTGAGACTCTTAGCCAATCACTTGTGGGGCCCTGCTTGGGCCTTATCTACAAAATGGGCTGTTGAGAGCCTAGTGTCTGCAGAGTCTTATGGTTGCAATGATAGATGCCAAGAAACTCCCCCAGAACCCAGAAGCAGGGGAGGGTGGCCCAGGCCTTGTCTCTGCATGGGTGGGAACAGGAGTGGCTGCAGCCCTGTTCAGAGCCGGTGTCAGCCGGGCCAAGAGACGCCCGCAGAGGTGACTGTATACTCACCTTCAGGAACGTGTAGAACTTCTGCTCTTTCTCCCCGTTCACATCCCCTTTCTCAAAGAGTTGGAAATTGGGGACAAAGCCCCCACCTGGTCGGACATGCCTACAAACAATATTCTTATGTGGGTCCCAAGGAGATGGGCACAGGCCCAGAAATGACAAGGAAGGGACTGAACAGGGAGGGGGTGTTGGGAATCTGGATTTTATTCCACACCAGGCAGCTGGAGCTGATATTGAATGGGCATAGGCATAGTGTGGGTCTGCAAGCTTCTTTTTCCAGTTTGGTACCTTCTCAGTAACCCTGTCCCCTGCCTACACTCTTCCCCCACCCACCCCTGCCATCCCATCGTGCACTCACATGCAGTCATCCCTGTCCCTGACCCCTCTTTCGTTCATTTCAATGAATGGGGTTCCTAGAAGGGGAGCATTGTTCTTGGTGGCTGAGTATCTGTCACGAGTAGGGGCCAATGCAAGAGATGCCTGGTGCTTAGGGGGAGGCACAGGGCGGGGCTGTGCTTTCTCAGAGGAGCTTTCTCGGGACACGAAGCAAGCACTCACTTGAGGCTGGGTAGGATTTCCGAGTTTTCTCCTGGTTCCTGTTTTCCAAATTGGTTGCAGGGGAAGCCCAGAATGACCAGACCAAATGGTGCAAGCTCTTCCTGTAGTGCATTCAGTTCTGGGCCAGGGAAAAAGAGGGCAGAGGTGAAGGTACTCTATCAAAGAGCCCCGCGTCATCCGTACCACTCCTCCTGCTCTCCCATTGGATAGCTGAAATCATTGAGGCCTGACAGGGGAAGGGCCTTGCCCAAGATCTCCCAGGGAGTGTGGCACCACTGGGATGCGAGTCCCATCCTCCTGACTCCAGTCTGGTTGGGTTGGAGGTCTGGGGAGAATCGAGAGCAATACTCTTCCTCAAATCAGTAGTCAGTCACCTGCCCACTGCCACTGGGCCAGTAAGCCGAGGGCTCCTGCCAGACTGTCGGGATTGAGTTGCCTAGACCAAGAGCCATACATCCCTGGGCAGAAGACAGGATTTCCTGGGGAGGGGGTGGGAGATGGGCGGGGCCATCACCACCCTCCCATACTTCCCCAGCTTGAGAATCAAAGGGAGGCCCTGGCCCAGCACCCTAGTCCCCTCGGTGCACCTGGTGCACCTGGCCTCTCATGCAGTTGCCAGCACCCAGCCCATCTCTTGCACAAACACTCTGCTCTCTTCCAAGAGCTACACAGAAGCATTCTAGCCAGAGCACCCAGTGCCCACTGGGCCATCCAGCCTGCGTCATTCCACGTTCAGGAATTTGCCTGAGACTGGCAGGCAGACATTCAGGGTCAGGTTGCCCTTGCTTCCCCCAGCCCCATCAGCAGACTGTGCTCAGCCCCAGAGCATTTTCCTGTGGGTAACGTCAGATTCCTTTGGCCTGCCTGTTCCCCCAGGTTGTTGACTCTTAGCCCCAGCTGAGAAGAAAGGAGGGAGGATACGAGGATCATGAAATCTTGGTGAAACACCTCATACAGCCACTGACACACAACTGGGGGCCTCAGCCCAACTGTCTGCTTTCCAGAAAGGGGCCAAGAGAGGCACCAGGGCAGATGGGAAATTCAGGATAAAGCTACCATTTCTTACTCCAGTGAAAGGACACTCCAGGTACAAAACAAATCTCTTCCATCTCGCTGCTTTTGGGGCAGTTGAGGTACCCAGGGAGGAAGGATTACTGGGAATCTTCTAGAAGACGTCTGAAGGTGATCAGACCTTGGGCTTACATAATCTTCACAAAAACACGGAACACAGGGGCGCTTCGGTGGCTCCGTCGGTTAAGTGTCCGACTGCAGCTCAGGTCATGATCTCACGGTTTGTGAGTTTGAGCCCCGCATCAAAACTCTGTGCTGACAGCTCAGAGCTTGCGGCCTGCATTGGGTTCTGTTTCCCTTTCTCTCTGCCCCTCCCCCACTCGTGCTCTGTCTCTCTCTGGCTCTCAAAAGTAAATAAAAACATTAAAAAATTAAAAAAAAAAACCCATGGAACACAGTAGAACTGGGATACACGGTTTCGCATTTCATGATCAGTCACCCCTCTCCCCTTGCATCAAAAATGCTCCTGTGATTGAAATGTGCCCAACTGGCAGAAACAGCCCCAGAGCAGGGAGGGAAAGTGGGCTCTTACCAACGTACTGGCCTGTTAGGCCTCAGTAGCTGGCCACGTTGACAAACAGGATGTATTTGCCAGCATACTGCTTAAAAGGGATGTACTCCTCCCCATCGATGGTCAGGGCTCCGTACTCATAGATAGTGCCGCTCCCGCCAGCGTGGCAGTCCGTCTGAAACACAGGAAGACCGGCACCCGGGAGCAGTTAGAGCTGGAAGGGAACCTGGCATCTCCGTTTTCAAGACAATAAAAGATACCAGTAAGGGGGAGTGACTTTCCCAAGACCACTCCAGAGCGGACCAGAACCGAGCTCTAATCCCTTATGCAAAGGGATGATTACGAAAGCACTTAATCGTCTGGTGAGCGTATGGAAACCGGGAGAATGATTTACGGTGACCATTACTTCCACTTCACATGCCAATTTGTGAACATTTGCCAGGCTTGGAGGGAGACCATGCTGGTGCTGGAGGTTGCATTTCTGGGTGCTGATGGAGACTCCTGGCATGGCCAGTGCAACCAGCCAGGCAAGTGATGATGTGGGCCTGAATGACAGCATTGTGGAAGAGGGACTGGACAGAAAGGAGGAAGTGGCAGTGTAGAAAGGGGTGATTCGGAGGTTCCAAATCCGGAGGGCTGGAAAGCTGAGGCTGTTGCTATAAAACAGGGAAGCAGGAGGAACCAGGAAGGGGAAAGGCCTGCTGAGAGGATTTGGCACCACGGCAAGGGGAAAGCCTGGCACATATGAGACGTTCCCTGTGAGTGTGCAGCTGAGACGACTGTTATGCCTCCCTCTTTGCTGCCCTACCCCCAGTCAACCTTCAGAACAAGTAGCCAACAATGGACTCTGAGGTGGGGAACCTGGGGTCCTCGTCCAGCTCTGCCACCAACACTTTGTGTGGTCTGGTGCTAGCCCTTTCTCTGGGCTGGGTCTCTGTTTCCTCTTTCATAAGATGAGAACCTCGAACTGGACCAGCTTTGCTCAACCCTGCTGACTTGTCAGCGTCACTATCAGGAGAGGAGGAGTGGGATCCCTGCCAACCAGCACGACATTGCATCAGACCCTTCTCTGTGCCCGCCCTGGCTCTGGTACAGACTACGAAAATCTGGGTCTGCTCTCGAAAGGGTGACTCGGCATCAATAACACAATCAGCAGAGGCGCTGGTCATGATGGGAAAGGAAAATGTTGCCACCACTGTAGCAGGAAATCTCTGGCCCTAATGTCATAGGAGAGGGGTCGCAAGACAATAAAACAAATCAAATGCAAACCACCATTATAGACCAGGAGAGACAGAGACAGGTGGTTGGAGTTACAGAAGCAAATCCACACCCTCTCCTCCCCATCAACCAAGAAGACTTCCTGTAGGCGAGGTACCTGGGCCCAGTTGGGCAAAGGGAGTCATCTGGCTTAGCAGGGTGTGGCCCCAGGACAGTACAGAAAAGCCACCCTCTGTCTGGAAGATGCCGCAGGCCTGCTGAGCCAGATGAGGCAGGGCTCCCTCCAACAAGCCAATCCCTGAGAGCTGCAAACTCTCTTCTTGGCTTCGATGCAAATTCCCTGCTTTCCATGAGGCTGATATTCCATGCCCTGTGATTTCTGGTGGGTGCTGGAGGCAGGCCTGAGAACTAAGCTCAACATTCCTCTAGCCCTTGGGCCTCCTTGGCCCCAGTTGGGTCGGTTCCACCACAAAATACAGACAAACAGGACACAACAAACATAGCCCAGCTGACCACAGAGGTCTAGCAGCCAGAAGGAAAGGCCTCCCTACACGTCTCTCCAGCCTCTCCAGCTCTTCCAAAACTCCACCCTAATCCAAAAACAAATTCTGGGAAATGGAGAGAACAAAAGCCAAGAGGTTGTCTAAATAATGGAAGCTTGTAAACAACGGGAGGATCAGCTTCTGGGCACAGCTTCGGGCTGGGGGTGGGGCAAGGGGAACCTCTTCTCACTAGGTTTTAGACGTGGCTGGCTCTGGGACCCCAGGGCAAGTGAGCCAATTTTACTCTCCAAGCCTCAGTCAGCTGACAGGGGAGGATATTACCACCCACCTCCCAAAATGGCTGTAAGAATCTATAGGCAGATCAAAGAAGTCTGGAAGACCTCTTGGAGAGAAATCCCCACGTCGAGGGATGGATACTGGTTATTCTGCCTGAGGCTAGGGTAAAGGGCCCTGATGTCCCTACATTATTGTGAAGAGGCCTTTGATGTTCCCCAGCCAGTGTAAAGAAGACGACGCACTGTGCAAGGTGTCTCCAGGAGAAGGGATGATGACAAAGCCTCCGAGCTTTCTAGTGGGGACAGTGAGGCCAGGGTTGTGGATTCAGACTGATGGGAGTCAGAGGGTGGCCTATGGTGGCGGAAGCCATGGCCTGTACTCACCACTGAGCACTGCTACCCAGTCCTTACGCGAGCTGTGAGCCTCCTTCCCTCGTCTGGGCCCAGGAATGCCAGAGCCCTGCACCTTAAACAGGGAGGCCAAAGGAGATGGTGGGGAGAGGCAGCTCAAGTGCCTCAGGCCTGCCACGGTTGGATGAGACAGGAGAGTGCTGGTGACTTGGGAGCTGGAGGGGGTCTCAGCCAGGACCCCGGCTGGCTTGGGCTTCTGGTCTTGGATCTTTCTCCTCTTCCATCTACCACTCCCATCGATGTGATGGTATGAAAGGAGACCTGGCCTGGGGGCAGGAGACCTGAGTTCTGGGCCTGGTCAGGACTCCTGTAACCACTCTTTCCCTTCTGTGGGGCTCTGGCTCCTCGCCTGTCAGATAGGCTCAGATTCAGTGCTGTCTTAAGGGCTCTTCAGTTCTGTCAGCCTGTGGTTCCATGATTCTCTCTGCCTGCTTTAGTCACCTAGAAACCAGCGGTTACTAGGATCCTATGCACGTCAGCAGCTGTTACCCTTCTTCAGCTTCTGCAAAGTCCTTCTGCACAGCAAGTACAGAGAGCCTGGGTGGCTTTAAGCTGGACTGGAGAGGGGACACAGCAAGGAAAGGAGGATTCGTTTTGTTATCCAAGCTCCTCCCTTTGAACTGGGAGGAGGCAGCCAACCCTTTGAGACTGTCACCTACTGTCTATCCCATTCCTCACAGGCCCCCCATCCTATCCCTTGGCCCTGGAGTTGGGAGGTAAGGTAGGTGGTTGAGTCTTAGAATCCAGCACTATGACATTTCGACTCTCTAAGGGCCTGGGTGGAGAGATGCACATACCCAGCCTGTTAGCCAACAGGTCCTAGCTGGTTTGTATCTGATAGGATCATACCTCACCCTAAGACTTCTCTAGACCATACCCATCCTGTTCTCTCTGAATCCATCAATTCCTCCCCAGACAACACATGGCTATGATGAGTTATTCACGGGGTCCACATTCTTACCCCCGGCCTTCTTGAGTCAGGGCCCAATCTTCTCTTCTCTGGTTCTCCCCAAACAGGGTAAAGGATTGACTCCATGGCACTGGGCTGCCTACCCCTACCTCTACCCCACACCACCATCTTGAAACTCAGTCCCATCTCTGCCCTAGAAAATGAGTTGGGGATAATGAACAGGGCTGGATACAAAGGAGGAGGCATGGAAGAGGTGGCTTCATGGCCATCCAATTTCTATGCTTACTCCAAAGAGAAACAGACTGAATAGGATTTAGCTGAGGACAGGACAGGGGGATAGAAACATACAGAAGGAACCCTGTGCTTGGAAAGGGCTAACTGAATAGTGAATAGAACTTTGGAAATAGAATTATGAACTCCTCAGATATTAAAATAAAAACCCAGAAGATTTTAGAAACACAGAAGCTCAAAGCTTCTCTTGAGCTTACACAAGCATGTGGGGTGTGTGTGTGTGTGTGTGTGTGTGTGTGTGTGTGTGATGTGTATTGGGAGGGTAAAGACAGAAATCTCTCTGTTTGGGTCTATCCCTTTGCCTGGTTTCAGCTTCCCACCCTGGAAGAGATCTACTGGGCCCACCTTGGCATACGCTGTCCAAAGACATAAGGATGCTGGTTCACCCCACTCCTGGCCTCAGCATCCCCACCCTACCTAAGGCTTTGCTCAGGCCACTATGGGCAGTGGGTGTGGGTAGTGAGGCTGCCCCAGAACTCTGCCCAGACCTTCAAGGTAGATTTTGCAGCTTCTCCAAGCATCCTCTCTGAAACCATCAGCTTCATTGTGCCCCTGACCACCCCCACACCCGTCCCCACCGATGGAGAAACTGAGGCCCAGAAAGGATTGAAGATCTAGCCAGAGTGCTGAGTGGTGTCACAGATCTCTACGCCTTCTACCGACGCCCTGGAATCCAAGTGGGCATTTCTACCTGCGTTAATTCTTGAGCTAGAAGAGCCCCCACCACAATTCTTTGAGACGGGAACTACCCAGCTCCTTCCCTTTCTCCTAGCCTGTCAGTCACCCCCGGGAACCTCCGCAGCCAACCCAGACCCCGGGTCTCTGCGCCCCCGCCCCCTTCAGGCCCGACTGGAGGGGAGTAGCTGAAGACAGTCGTGTCATGCATGTAGCAAGGCGACTCTGAGGCAGCTGTGGGGCAGAAGGGGTCAACTCGGCGAGAATGCCCCTCCTCCCTATACATTCTGCCCACCGGGGCACCCAGATCACCCATAGATGGAGCTGTGAAGACCCGCGCTCCGGGTGGGGGTCCCGGCGGCGGAGAGGGAGGAACCGGAGTTAAGGGTCCTCGCACCAGGTGTTGCCCTTCTGGAGGGGAGCCTGGGAAGAGGGGTGCCTCGCCACCGAGAAATGGACACCTGGGGGCTCTGCTCGTCCCGCCAGGTCCCCACCCCGGAGGCTCACTCACCTTGGACTTCTCCTGCCCCCGGCTCGGCGGGACGAAGCCAGCCAGGAGCAGGGAGAGAAGACAGGACGCCCGCAACAGGCGGGCCATGGCGGGCTGGGGGCGCGTCTCGGGCTCGCCTGAGACGCGGTCTGATCCCGGGCCACCGCCGTCTGAGGTGTCCGACGCTCCCAGCCACCTTTCAAGCCCTCAGCGATGACCAATCCGCGGCCGGGCCGGAGTCCCTGTAGCCAATCGCAGGGCGACTGGCACTTCGGGGGCGGGCACTCCTTCTCCTCCCCAGGCTCCGGGCGACAGTGACATAAGCAAGTCTGGGCAGAGATGGGAGCTGGTCCTGGTGAACCCATGGGGCGGCCCCCTCTTCTTTCTGCTCTAAAGTGCAGGAGGAAGCAGGCACAATATCCTCCAGCACAGCCAGGGGAAAGGCCTTTAAATAGCACCGAGGAAATAATGCAAGGCTCAATCCTAGGAAGCATTTCTTAGCCCTAGGTTTTAAAACACTCGTGGTGTGCCCTCTCTCCTCTTTCCTCCATTCCAGTTGAAGGGATGTTGAGGATTAAAAATGTCTGCAAGATCTGACGTGAGCCTTCAGGAACATTTTCTCCGTGCAGGTTCAGTGCTTAAGAAGCAAACAGTGGGTGCCCACGGATTTTGCGTGAGGTACACTGGGGTACCTCAACTGATGTGGGAGCAGAAAGTACATTTGCTCACTGTGTAGTCTTGAATGCGTCGCTTTCCCCCTCTGGGTCTTGGTTTCCCCAACTGTGTAATGATGGGACTAGTTGTTGACCTCCTGAAGACCTTCTGGTTCTAAAATAAGTGACAGACCTAGAACAGAAGTTCCTGGAGAGCAGAGACCAAAACCACCACCTGGAACAGGGCCCAGAACACAGGTGCTTAATATTTGTTGCATTAATCAATCAAATAATTCATTTCTCTGCTTGGGGAGAACTGCTGATGAAGTCAGGCAGCTCTAGGTCTGGGCTGTCTTGTATGATCCTGCTCGTAGATAGGGGAATGCGTTGGGATCAGTGCATTCCCAAATCTGCCCAACTACCAGAGTCACCTGGGAAGCTTATGACACATTCCCAGGCCCCACTGGAATCACTGTATTAGAATCTCCAGGGGCAGAGGCCAAGAATCTGCCTTCAGACATGTTCCAAACATGATTCTGAGGCAGATGATTCTCTGTCTTCTAGTGGAGAAGTGCCTTGAGATAGCATGCCTTTACTATAATGGAAGATACTGTCTGCATGGGAATCTGGAACTTCTGTCTCAAGTCCCATATTCTCTGTAAAGCCTTCCTTACTTCAGATCACAGCCTGTTGAAGGAAAGGGAACCTTGAAGGCCAGGAAGTCTTTCAATGAGTTAAAGCGCAGGTGCATTTGAATAATGACTGACACAGAGTCATTAAATGTTAGTGCTCAATAAATGTTATTCAGCCGCCTCCTTTCACTGAAGCCTAGAGATGGAGAACAATTTGTCCAAGTTCCCATAGTAAATCGGTGGCAGAGAGGGAACCAGAATCAAGATCTCTACACTCCAGTCTCAGGCACTCTCCACTTTGTTTTGTTGTCTTTTGAAGGTTATATTTACCCAAAGATACAAAAATGTCTGGATACCTAGCAGTTTGTCAGAAACCCATTGTTCATTATCATTAGTAGGCATCTAATGACCCTGAAAATATGTGCCTAGCATCATGTTAACACCACGAGAGATGTCAGAGAGTTTTCTGGAAGTTACAGTCTCAGCCCTCCAGGTGTGTCCAACAGAGCCAGGACGAGGATGAGGCAAGTGGGCACCTAGGGTCTTGCAAACGCACAGCTGGCACCTGAGAGTGAGTGTCTCCTTAAATTTTGTACTCTGTGTGCCTGACTTGCCTCATCCTAGTCCCAGACCTGGTGTTCACTTTCTTCGGGGGAAAGAAGAAGAAGCCAGAGGCCTGAGGCTTACTGTGGGGCCTCACACAGATTACTTTCCTTCTCTGGGCCTCAGAGTCTTTGACAGTGTCTCATATGGATGGTCTTTGTGGCTCTACAGTTCTAAGGGTCTGAGGAAGGCCTGTGCTGCACCAAACTCAGGAGTACTAGCTTCACGGACAGTGGGCTGGGGGTCAGGCGAGCACGGCCTGGCACTGAGGATAGCCTGCACACTGCTTTCAAAAGAGGGCTGAGACTTCCCACCAAGAAGACGAAGACAAACATGAGAAGAGTACGCCCCCGCCTTCTCACCGCCCACATTTTTAGCTCATTTGGTTGATTTGTTCCCAGAACCCTATGTTTTGAAAGATGTTATTCTCCACTGGGCTGTTTCCTCTTGCTCTCAGGTTGAAGTCCAAATTCCTTAGCGCTTCAGACAATGTCCTCAAAATCCAGCCGCACTCCTCTCATTCTACCCCGGCTGTGCTGGACCTTTTTTCAGTTCTTCCAATGTGCCATTCTCTCTTGCCTCCAGGTTTTGTCTAGGCTGTCCCCCCCGCCTGGAGCACTCTACATTCTCTCCTTAACTGGTTCTCTCCTACCATTTTTCAGGTCTCCACTTTTGTTCAGGTCCCCTTGCTTTAGTATTGTTCCTAGGGCATCTGATACTTTCTATATCAACCCTTTGTTGTCCTTTATCATCATTTCTTGTTTACTTTCTACCCTAAGTCACAAGGTCCACAAGAGCTTCATTCCCACAACTTTGCACAGGGCTTCCTACATGGTAGATGCTCAGTAAATATTAAATAAGTGAATGTTAAATAAAATGCCACTTAGCATATAGAATAAGTGGAACTTCAGGTCAACACGTGCTAACAGTCTGAGCAGACAAAACTGGTGTGATTCTAGCTGCTAGTAAGATTCGAGACATGTGAGTTACTGAGTTATCACAGGAGAGTAAACGATTTGCATTGAGTTTCAGGAGAGGAAGGGTGGAAACAGATGCCGTAGAGGAATCATAAGCCAGTTGTGTTTCCAGCCTGAGAATGTGCTCTCCAGAGTCCCAGACAAATGGGCACCCAGTGCCTCTTCTCCATCCTTTTTGGAGACATAAATAGGGAGCTTACTATTTGGTGGGTAGACAGGGACCACAGATGACTTAAAGGAGGTTTTTAAAAAGTACTGATGCTCTCTGTCTCTGAGGAAGATAGAACATGAGTTAATAAACAAGAG
Organism: Prionailurus bengalensis; assembly: GCF_016509475.1. Lineage (NCBI taxonomy): Eukaryota > Metazoa > Chordata > Mammalia > Carnivora > Felidae > Prionailurus > Prionailurus bengalensis. The sequence continues at coordinate 196,990,274 of NC_057343.1, forward strand.
GGGCTATAAAAAGCCAAAACAATGGAAGCCAGCCCTATCACTGCTGAGTAAGCACTGGACTTGGTGATGGGGTCAGCCAGCCCAACTGACGGGTCCAGATGGGGGCAGCAGAAGGGAGGCCCAGCTCCCATCACCTCAGTGCCAATTTCAAACGGTAGCCCTCTTTTGCAATCCAGAAGGGATTGCAGAACCCAGGTGTGGCCCTGTTGCTGCCGGTTGCCTAAATAACTAGCTGATCCAATCTCAGCGTCAGCCTAGAGACAGGGAGTTCTTCAAGAGACGTAGCTAGAGCCCCTACTTTTGAAACGTGGGCCTTTCAAACTCTGGGCACTGGTTTCCTCATCTATGGAGTAAGAAGCTGGACGAGTTGATCTTATTGTTGGACAGTAAGAGTAACAGCCAGCCCCCAGCATCCTGTATGTACCAGATATTGCCTTAGATGTGTTAGCTTTTTGAAAAATCCCTGCAACCTCATGAAGTGGGCAACATCATTATGGCCATTTTGCAGATGAAGAAACTAATACGTAGAGAGGTTAAGTAGCTTTGCTTAAGGTCATGCAGTTTGATAGGTGGTAGAACCAGGATTCTGACCCAGGTATTTTGTCTCCAGAGCTCTTGCCTTTAATCTCTAAGGCTGTGTTGTCCAACATGGCAGCCACCAGCCAGGTGTGGCTAGTGAGTGCCTGGAAGGTGGCTAGTCCAAATTGAGATGTGCTACGCGTATAAAATACACACTGGTTTTAGAAGACTTAGTATGAAAAAGAGAATGTAAAATACCCCAATAGATGTTTGTATCGTTACATGTTAAAATATTAATATTTTATAGATTAGGTTAAAGAAAATGTATTCTTGACATTTATTTCACTTGTTTCTTTTTACATTTTAAAATATGACTGATAGAAAATTTAAAATTACGTAAAATTACATATTAGAGATGTTATATTTCTATTGGACAGTCCTGGTTTAGGCTATATAATCATGAGATTGGTAAAGGATTATGGTTGTCTGTGAAATCCAGGCTTATCTCCTGGGGCGCCTGGGTGGCTCAGTTGGTTAAACATTTGACTTCAGCTCAGGTCATGATCTCATGGTCCTTGAGGACAAGTCCCGCATCTGGGTGAGCTCGAGCCCAGCTTCGGGTGAGCCCCACTTCTCTCTCTCTCCCTCTCTTTCTCTGCCCCTCGCTCACTTGTGCCCTCTCTCTCTCTCTCTCTCTAAGAAAGAAAGAAAGAAAGAAAGAAAGAGGGGAGGGGAGGAAGGGGAGGGGAGGGAAGGGAAGGGAAGGGAAGGGGAGGGGAGGGGAGGGGAGGGGAGGGGAGGGGAGGGAAGGGAAGGGAAGGGAAGGGAAGGGAAGGGAAGGGAAGGGAAATAGAAAGAAAAGCAATCCAGGCTTATCTGCTGTCTGAAGTCCCCAAGATCACATCCAGGTTCAGTGATTCAGGAGGAGGACTCACGGAACTCAGCATATAGTCACACTCATGCTATGACTTATTATAGTGAAAAGTCACAAAGCAAAATCAGCAAAGGAAAAATGTGCATGGGACAAAGTCTGGAGGAAACCAGGCACAGGCTTCCAAGAGTCCTCTCCCAGCTGAGTCACAGTATGTGCTTAATTCCTCTAAGTGAACAGTGGCAACACATGTAATATGTTGTCTGCCAGGGAGGCTCATTAGAGACTAAGTGCCCACGGCTTTTACTGGGGGCTGGCCATGTAGGCATCATCTGTTTAGCATGTGCCAAAATTCCAGACTTCCAGAAGGAAGGCAGGTGCTCAGCATAAACCACACTGTTTGTATAAACAGTTTGGGCACGGTGACCTACTCTTATCAGTTCTGGGAATAGTGGAAATCCTCCTGAAAAACTGAAACTGAAGTTCCCAAATGCCAACCCAAGGGCCAACTGTGCAGATTTTTCTAAGCACAGCAGTCCTGCTACGTTAACTCTTTTCTGCAGATCTCCCAATTAAACTTTACCAGGACCTGGCCTGGCAAATACCAGGTTTGTTGAGCTTTCCTGACATGGGAGTCAGTGATTCCCTCTCACTCCAAAGCCTGCTTAGTTGGAGGGAGACTTGTAAAAAGATAATGAGCCCCTACAGACTATCTCATTCAATTGGCCCTCATCTGAGAGCTGAATCTCTGAGAGGTGAGTGATTTGTCTAGGGCCCCACAGCAAATTCAGGCATCTCTAAGAGTCACACCAGGCTGGATACAGTTCCAAGTTTTCAGTCAAAATGGCCCTTCCATTCTCTGGGATTCCTTATATCTTTCTAGAACCCCAAACTCTTTTTCCCATTTCTTAGTAGTAGTGAGCCCTACCTATGTCTCTGCTAGCCTCACACCACCCACCTCCATCCTTTCTAGGTTATTGTTGGGCTGGGAGACTATGGTGTTGGAGAAGAATAACAACCTTCATAAATAGTCACTTAACAGTGAACAACCCATATCCTACTTCCTGTGGGTTAACTAACAATGCACAAAACCAATGGGGACTAGAAGGAACTAATAAACTCTAGAGCAAACAAGATGAGGTGGGTAGCTTCTCACTGCCCCTCCCTCCCTCTTCTCCCAACATGACCACAGCCAAGAAAAGGCCAGGTCAGGTCTGTATCATTCCTACCCCTTCCCCAACTCAGAAGGTTCATGCCAAGGGGGCTTGTGAGGTATACTTGAGAAGGTTTTGGAGTGAGAGTCTGGAGTCCTGATCCTATCTTAGTATGTCCCATAGACTAGTCCCTTCTCTCTGAACCTTGCAATCCCTCCAACTCTGAAATGAGGAAAACAGAATTCTGGGCCTTTGTCCATCCCAGGAAGTCTGTGATGTGCCATTTCTCATGAACTGACCCCAGGGGAGGAGTCCATGAAGATAAATGCGGTGGTGCCCAGGAGAGTCTGCCCAGTCAGGGGTGGGTTATAGGGTGAGGGTGGACTGTGGGTAAATCATATTGTCTCTTTCTTTGTGGGTACCATCACCCTCAAATGGTTATTTTGATTTGAAATGAGTGAGGCACTTAGTTCAGAGTCTGCATATCACCACTGCCATCCACATCCCCTGCAAGATGAAGAGGTTGAGCCCCGCACCTCTGGGCCCTAACCTTATTAAGACACACTCTACCACCAGCTGGCTGGGTAACTTCAGCCAAAGCAGAGCCACCCCTCTAGGGTGTGACCTTCCCCCTGGAAGGTGTTAAATGGGGTCCACGCTTTCAGCCTTGCTTGCTCAGTAAGCCTTTTAGGGGGCGCTGATAGATCGTTGGAACAGGAAGAAACTAGAGCAAGAACTCTAAGAACTGAGGAGGTTTTTTCTCCCCCTTCCAATTCATTCTTTGTCTCCAGAGCCATGCCTTGTCAGTGCCTTTTCCTCGTCTTACTGAGCTCTTAAAATTACTAAACTAAGTATTCCACAAGCACATTAGTAAACAACAGGTGTTTGTTAAGCACTTACTATGTGCTATGCACTATGCTTACTGCTGAGGACTCAGAGTGAACAAGAGATTCTTGCCCACAAGAGGCTTACAGTCTGGTGGCGAGGTGAAGACAAACCAGCTGTGCAGGGTGATGGACACTCTCACAGGGGAAAGTGGCAGCACAGAAAGGGAAACCTAACTCAGATGAGTGGCTGCATGGCTGGCTTCCAGGTGGAAGTAACTAGTAATCTGGGCAGGAGCAGGACGACTCCTTCATGGGTGAGACATGGGAAAGAGTGGGGTTGAAGGAACCACTGGATCGAAGACTGACTAACCTCTTCCAGCTTTTATACTCCGTGTTCCTCATGGCTAAAGCAGAGAGTTCAAGGAGAAAAGTGACTCAAGGTAAGGCTGGAGAGGTAAACAAGGGCAGATGGAGATGGGCTTTGATGATCTTGGACTTTATCCTGAAGACAGCAGACAGAAAAAGCCTCCTTCCTCACATCACTTTGTTTTGTTATTCTTTTATTTCTTTTCACAATTTTAAGTGATCTCATTCATTTATTTTTATCTACCTATTTATGGTCTATTCTATTCTCCTCCCAAGAAGAATGTAAACAACATGGGTGGGGGCCAGGATTAGGGAGATGGGATGGGTGGAGGGGGAAAAGGGAAGGGCAAACAGATTTTAAATACCCATTGTGTGTGCTAAACACAGTGCTGGGCACCTTCTCCCATGTATATTCTTTGAGGAGGGTCCCATTATGGCCCCCATTGTACAAGGGAGGAAACTGAGACTCAGAGGGATGAATTGCCTACCCAAAATTATCAAGTGTGTCTAATGTGAAAATGGATCCTCTTTTCATTATGGAAGAAAGGGTGATGGAAGGGGATAGGAGAGGAGAAAGGAAAGAGGAGGAGAGCCATCACAGGGAGAAAGAAGGAAGGGAGGAGAGGGCAATGGGCCCAGAGTTGTTCTTGAATCCCAGAAGATTGACAGGGGCATGTTTATGAGAAACCTCAACAGTCAGAAAGAGCATGACCTCCTAGCCTGCCTGTTCCTGCCCCGTGACTGCTCTAGGCTATAAACAGCCTGTTTATTAACCCCAGGAAACTGGCTCCTCTGCCACTTAGCTTTATCTTCTGGGATGGGCGGGCTTGGAGAGCAGGGGCGCCTGGCCAAGAGTCTCCAGACTAGGAGGAGTGGCGGTTAGAAAGTCAATGATCCTTTAAGAGCGGGGTCAAAAGAAGCCACAGAGAGCACACAATCTGTCTACATCCACCCCCTTGTAGATTTGCTCCAGGCTGCATGGTGGGTTAATGGGCCCTAAGAACCCTTGACCCAATAGTTGCCACTTTAAGGGAATTAAGCTTGACTCAGCTCATTATTTTCCCTAATGACCACCATCATTAGAGCACTGTGGTGAAATCAAATGAAATAATGGCTATAAAGGCCCTTGGCAAACTGCACCCCCCTGAGCATTTGAGAATTTGTTCCCAGTCCAGTCCCTCATGCCTCCCCAATCACCACACCTGCTATTCAATCCCTTAGGACAAATTCACACAGTGACACACACACACACACACACTCTCTCTCTCTCTCTCTCTCTCTTTCTCACTCTCTCTTTCACTTACCCACCACATGATTACCACCACACAGCAGGTCTCAACTGAAATGAGGGTTATAATAGTACTTATCTACTAGGTTGTTGGAAGGATTAAACGAGATACTTCTATGAAGGTTAGCACTGTGCCTGGCACCTCCATGTGCTCACTCAGTGTTAGCTACACCTATGCCGAGTGTCCCTTGAGAAATTCCATTAAAAGTCTCCCACAGCAAGTAGCCTGGAATGGGAATATTTTTGAATGGGGAAAAAGATGTGGCTGGTATGTGCTGGGGCTGGAATAAGAGGAAGTAGGTTTCATAGACAGTTTGAAGAACTGGAATGAGAATACCAAGAACCCTGTGGAATTTCTGGGAAAGGGAGGGTATGTCCAAACACAAGAACTGGATAAAAAGTCTGAGGATGTTTACAATTCAGAAAGAACAGCACAAACACCATCTAGTTCCAAGGCAAGTGGTAGGACGTGGTGACCTTTCAAGGACACAGGAACTTGTGGCCGTAATTGAAAGGTGTTGAAAACTAGCCGAACTCACAGGGCTCATCCTGCTGGCCTCTGCTCCAGAATTGGTGAGTGTGGAGGATCCCCTCCCCCTCCACTTGCACTTCCAGAAACTTCTCTCAGTGTTCCCAATAATACTGCCCTCCCTTGAGTCTTAGAATCTGTCCCTGTCTTTTCCTTTCTCTCTTAGTCCCACTGGATCTATATATTTTTGAACAGTTTGAGAATTTTTATTCATATAAGTAATACACGATTACATTCTTATAAAATTAAAACTTGATAACTAAGGTGACAATCCCATTCCACCCTTTCTGCTTTCCATTTTTGTCACAACTCTTCTCTAGCATAATTAGCAGTAGGCTTATTCTTCCAGACTTTTCTCTCTGCCTACACATGCATTGCTTAAAATATATATGTGACAGCTTTTTTTGTTTGTTTACCTTTTTTTTCCCATAAGTATTATGACACATTATTATTGTGCTACAATTTGCTTTCCCCATCCACTATATGTTTGGGAAATCTGTCCATGCTAGCATTTTTAATCTAATTAATTATTAACCACTGCACAATGTGGGTGTTTTATGGTTTATTTGCTAGCTCCTCCCGTCACCCATCCTTTCACTGACGCAGACAATGCTGCCTGAACATCCTTCATCCACCTTGTGCACATGCAATTTTATTTTTCTGTGACAGAAATCTGGCAGTGGAATTACAGGTTATTGGGGTAAGAACATCCCCTGCGGAATCTTAAGTATAAATTCTCCCTAGCTGGTTCCTGGGGCCACATCTTGTGATTCTCAGGTACCATATCTAAAGCACCAGCTTCCTATTTTGAGCTTCCCAGGGAGCATCTCCACCAGAGCTCCCTCAATCTCACATAAGAAAAGTGACCTCATCTCTTCTTCCCTCCCTGCAGCCCCTCTTCTGGAATATATATTCACCTTCTCCCTGTTGCCCAGACATGGAAACTTTAATCATACTGTTCTCCTCTCTCCCTCCAACGTCTAGTGAGATGTCACATCCTGTGGATTTTATCTCAGTAATGTCTTTTGGTCCTCATTCCTTCTCTGGTTATCTTTGGCCAGGATTATTTTAACAGTCTCCTAACTAGTCTTCTTATGCAATCCAACAATTTAATCTTTATAAAGCATGGGTCAAGTCATTGTCTTTGGTTGGTTCCCCCCTGAATACGAAATCCAGTAGGATCTCCTTGGCTCGCTCTTCCCAGACTTCTCCAATCTGACTCAGCTTTCTCCTTCTAGTTTTGATCTCTTCAGATTCCTCCTCTTTCAACCTCCAGGCACACCGACCCCCTTGCGTTTGCAAATGTACTTGTATTTCTGGACTCTAAGACTTCATTTCCATGTTTCCTCTCCTAGAATTCTCTTTCAGAGCTCTGTCTGCTGAAAGCCCACCATCCCTATTGGGTCCTGTCAAACTGATATGAAGGATGCGATTTCCAGTGTTCTCTCACAAACAGCCAGTTTCTTAATTCTCTGACCATCAACTTTCTTTCCTGTGAAAAAGATATAATCCCTTCCAAGTCTATGGGGAATTTCTAACGAGTGCACATAAAGCACTTAGCATGGTGCCTCTTACAGAGGAAATGGTAACTAAACCTTAGCTCTTACTGTTACCATGCCTCTTTTATAAAGCTACGCCTTACTGCAAAGTAACGTTCTTGCCTTCCTGGGCTCTCTCCATTCTGGTGGACATTTAGTCTTTCAGTTATTTATGTAGAAGTCTGTCCTCACACCTGATAACGACCCCTTAAAGGGCAGGGCTTCTCCTATATATTTCTGCATGGTGTCCCAGCACAGTGCCTAGAACTGAATTGAATGTAGGGAGAATCCTTTACTGCTGTCAGCTTTGGAAGTGCAGGGGAATGAAGCGAGCCAGCTCTATGGAATCGGAAGGCAGTTTTGAATCCCACCACAGCACTCACTGGGTGGTGAGAATCTGTACACTTACATCACTTACTCTCCCCCCACCTAGTTTCCTTACCTAGAAAATGGGGGGAAATATTAATATCTACCTCACAAGCTTGGGAGGAGCTTGTGTATGCCAAAGAATTTTCTAGTTGTTTGCTTTTAAAACTTAGCTTGTCCACTCATGGTGGTCTGCTTCCCCCTTGTGGATAAAATTCAAACTGCATATTAAACTCCTAATCCAGAAACCAGAGGTTTATCTCAGCATTGTTTAGATTACTGAAAAACTGAAAACAAACCAGGCCTCCAAATAGGAGTTTGGCTAAATATATTGTGCTACATCCATACAGAATATTATCAAGCCATTTTAATATAATTAGATAGATGTCTATGGTATACTGCTAAAACTCTAGTTATAAACATATAAGCAATGCCCCAAGTTTTCTAAATATCTCTATACATATGAAGGGATAATCCATTAAATGTCTAAATAGTGTTTACTGGGTGGTGGAATTCAGCTTCTTTTCATTTTCTTCTTTACAGTTGGATGTCTGATTTCTCACAATGAGCATATATTTTTGCTATTAGAAAAATAGAGCTCCTTTAATTGTTGGGAAACTTGTCAGTAAAAACAGATACCCATTAGTACCTGTTGTGACAAGCCAATCTGAATCAGGGAGTACTATGAATCATATATTTAAAAAAATATTTTAGGATGCCTGGGTGGCTCAGTAGGTTAAGCATCTGACTTTTGATTTCGGCTCAGGTGATGATCTCATTGTTCATGAGACAGAGCCCAGAGTTGAGCTCTGCACTCAAAGCCATGGAGCCTGCTTGGAATTCTCTCTCTCCCTCTCTCTGTGCCCTTCCCCTGTGTGCACGTGCATCTTATTAACAGGCCGAATCAAAAAGACCATGTGATCATATGTATAGATGCCGAAAATGCAATCAACAAAATTCAGCACCTGCATATAATAAATACACTATAATAGGAATGAATAGTAGGGATAGTAGGAATAGAAGAGAACTGGTACTTCCAGACAATGGAATGTCATTCAGCACTAAAAAGAAATGAGGTATTAAGCCATGAAAAGACACAGAGGAACTTTAAATGCATATATCAAGTGAAAGAGGCCAACCTGAAAAGGCTATATACTGTATGATTCCAATTATATGACATTCTGGAAAAGCCAAAACTCTGGATGCAGTAAAAAGATCAGTCAGTGTTTCTATCAACAATAGCCAAAGTATGAAAAGACCCCAAATGTCCATAGATGGATGAATGGATAAATAAGATGTGGTATATGTACACAATGGAGTATTACTCAGCAATCAAAAAGAATGAGATCTTGCCATTTGTAACTACGTGGATGGAACTAGAGGGTATCATGCTAAGCAAAATTAGTCAGAGAGAGACAAAAATCATATGACTTCACTCATATGAGGATTTTAGGACACAAAACAGAAGAACATAAGGGAAGGAAAGCAAAAATAATATAAAAAACAGGAAGGGGAACAAAAACATAAGAGACTCTTAAGTATGGAGAACAAACAGAGGGTTATTGGAGGGATTCTGGGAGGGGGGATGAGCTACATGGGTAAGGGGCACTAAGGAATCTACTCCTGAAATCATTGTTGCACTATATGCTAACTTGGATGTAAATTGAAAATAAACAAATAGAAAGAAAGCAAGAAAGAAAGAAAGAAAGAAAGAAAGAAAGAAAGAAGAAAAAAGATGAGTGTTTGTCAGGGGTTAAGGGGAGGGAAAGGTGAATTGGCACATAACAAAGGATTTTTTAGGGCAATGAAACTATTCTGTATGATATTATAATGGTGGATACATGTCATGTTACATTTGTAAAAACCTACAGAGTGCAGGGCATCAAGAGTGAACACTATAGATTTTGAATGATTATGATGTTTCCTCTAAGTTCATCCATTGTAACAAATGTGCCACGGTGTAGGATAGTAATAGTAGGTAAGGCTATGCACTGTGTGGGGACTCTCTGTACTTTGTGCTCAATTTTTCTGTGAACCTAAAATTGCTCTAAATAAAAAAAATCTACTAAAAATAGCTGGTACATCCATGCAATGGAATATTATCCGGCAACAAAAGAAATGTGTTATCAGGCCACACAAAAACATGAATGCATATTAAATGCATATTGCTAAGTGACAGAAGCCAAGCTGCAAAGGCTACTTACCGTAGGATTCCATTTATAGGACTCTGGAAAAGGAAACTATACAGGCAATACAAATAGCAATGGTTCTCAGAAATTTAGAGGGGTCAGGGGAGTTGAATAGATGAAGCACAGGGGATTTTCAGGGTGTGAAACTTTTATGTGACATTAAAATGATGGGTATACTGTGAAATTGTTGAAACCCATAGCACTTTAAGGCACAAACCATGAACTTGAATGTAATCAATTAACAACATAACTTGAGCAGTAGGAGGATTTCACAATGGAGTTTAGACTTTGTCAAAAGAATCTAACTGTATTACACATGTATGAAGTAACCTCACTGTAGGGGTGAGGGGAAAAGGTGTTGGCCTGATGGACTTGGGAAATGAGTAGAAGAGTAAGAGTAGAGGCCAATAAACATAAACACTGTACCTAGTTGCTAAAGTTGTTTTCCACGGGGTACAGGACAATAATGCTGAACCACTAAACATGTATACCAGAATTGAACAATTAAATAAATGAGTGTCAGGTGGGGGAGCCAGGTTTCCCACTGTTGCAGTGACAGGTTACAGATAAGCATGTAGGGAAGGCTAAGATGATCTACGTGCGAGTGGATTAGAGCTAGAGACAGTGTGAAATCATGTTTGGCTTACTGTAGACACAGATCGATACAGAGAGAGATATTCACAGATATTCTCTCTATTCACAGAGAGATATTCACAGAGATATTCCTGTGCACATACAGGAGTCGGTATAAACACATATAGTTCTTTCCTCTCTCAGCTGACAGGGCCTAGAAGCCGTGACACTCCAGTGGCAACAAGCATACCCGGCACCAGATCTGGGTTTCGTTTTTATAGAACAGCTTGAGATATGATTCACATACATACAATTCACCCATATAAAAAATATACATTAAAAAATTATTTATTTTGAGAGAGAGAGAGAGCATGTGAGTGTGTGAATGGGGGAGGAGGCAGAGAGAGAGAGAGAGAGAGAGAGAGAGAGAGAGAGAGAATGAATCTCAGACAGGCTCCACACTCAGCATGGAGCCCAATGCAGAACTCCATCTCATGACTACAAGATCATGACCTGAGCTGATATCAAGAGTCGGATGCTCAACCAACTGAGCCATGCAGGCACCCCTATAAAGTATATATTTATATGGTTTTATTGTGGTGCAACTATCACCATAATCATTTTTAGAATATTTTCACCAAACTCACCCCCCAAACCCATTAGCAGTTACTCTCTGTATCTCCCCAAACTTCCCACCTCTAGACAACCACCAATATACTTTGACCCTGAATTTGCCTAATTGAGACATTTCATATAAGTGAAATATTGCAATGTGTGGTCCTTGTCCCACTTGGCATAATGTTTTCAAGGTTCATCCATGTTGTGGTATGTATCGATACTTAATTCTTTTCATGGCCAAACAATATTCCATCATATGGATATGCCGGATTTGATTTATCATCCATCAGTTTGTGGACAGTCAGGCTCTTTCTACTTTTCGGCTATTAGGAATAATGCTGCTATGAACATTTATGTAGAGCTCCCTGGAAGAGGAGAAGACCCAGCAGAATCTGTCCTGCAGCCAACCAGGCCCAGAAGGAAAACTGGCCACCTGGGGAAACAAAGAGACGGAGGCCTGGGTCTCTCATCAGCGTTTGTCTAACCCAGGGGAATGTGCTGTTCTGTGAGGTGAAGGGAGGGTAAGACCCTCAGCTTCAAAATGTTTCTAAAATCGCTCTCACTCGAATCCCAGACTCACGGCACCCACCTTGCCACATTTCCCCTGCACTCCCTCCATTCACATGGTGAATTCCATCTAACCTCACAGAAACACATTGTACAAAACCTTGCTCTCTCACGCGTCTCACCTAGACACATCATCCCACCCTTTGGACATCCTCTCTTCAGAGCATGACTCACACTCCATGCCATTCTTCATGCCAACTTCTTCTCCAGGTATGCCGCACTCAAATCTTCACATTTAGGTCTTCCCAATCTTGCCAACTCTGTCTTTTTTCATCACATCTTGTGGATGGGGAGCTGTCAGAATGCTTCCCAAGTAACTTCTAGTAAAAAAGGAAGGGGGCCGGAAACCTCCTACCCTACCTTGTCGTTCTAAATTCTGTTCCACGTCCCAGGGCTTTCTCGAGAACTTCTAGCAGATGATTCCTTTTCTGGAGGATACCATTTGTGCATTCTGCAGTATGTAGATTGATAGTCAAGATTTTATATACTGTTGATTCCATTATCCGAGGTAGTTTCCCTTTTATTAACATATCACATTATGGGGCACCTGGGTGGCTCAGCTGGCTGAGCATCTGAGTTGGTTTTGGCTCCTGTCACAATCCCAGAGTTGTGGGATGGAGCCCTGCGCTGGGCTCCACGCTCTCTCTCTCTCTGCTTCTCTTCCTACTGCTCTCGCTCTCTCTCAGATTAAAAAACAAAAAAAAAAAAAAAAACAAAACAAAAACCAAAAAAAACTTATTATATTCTATGGTATATTTGTTACAATAAATGAACCGATGTTGATACATTATTATTAACCGAAGCCCATGCTTTATTTAGATTTCTTTAGCTTTTATCTGACGTCCTTTTTCTGTTCCAGGATACCCTCTAGGACACTGTATTAGTCATCATGTCTCCTTAGGCTCCTCTTGGTGGAGGCAGTTTCTGTGACTTTCCTTATTTTTACAACCTTGACAGTCCTGAGAAGGACTGGTCAGGAACTTTGTGGAATGTCCTTCTATTGAGATTTTTCTGATATTTTTCTCATGCTTGGACTGCAGTTATGCATTTTAGGAAGATGACAGAAGCCAAGCGCCATTTCACATCATAGCAAGGGATGTGGTATCAACATGACTTACCAGTGTTGATATCAACATTCATGTGTCTGAGGCAGCTTTTGTCATACTTCTCCACTGCAAAGTTACTCTTTCCCCCTCTCTTTCTACACTATACAGTTTGGAAGCCACTGCACAGCACACACTTAAGGACTGAGAAGTTATGCTCTCCATTCTTTTATTATTATTATTATTATTATTATTTTAATCTTTATTTATTTTTGAGAGATAGAGAGAGACAGAGCACGATCAGGGAGGGACAGAGAGAGAGGGAGACACAGAATCCGAAGCAGGTTCCAGGCTCTGAGCTGTCAACACAGAGCCTGATGCAGGTCTCGAACCTACAGACAGACCACAAGATCATGACCTGAGCCGAAGTCGGACGCTTAACCAACTGAGCCACCCAGGTGCCCCATATGCTCTCCATTCTTGAGGGCAGAGTTTCTACTGATTTTTAAACTATTTGTTATTTCCTCAGTGGTTACTCTAGGGCTTAGAGAGTGTTTCTTAATTTATCATAATATCCTTCAGATTAATATTAATTTAATCCCAATGATATATAGAAAATTTGCTCCACTCCCCCTACTTCGTGCTATTGTTGTCACATATGTTTCTATAGGTTGAAACCCAACAATACAGTGTTACAATTGTTGCTTTACATAATTTTGTCTTTTGACCAAACCAAGAGGACACACACAAATACCTCCCTATTCCCCTATAATTTCTTTCTTCTCCCCTCTTTTGAACTGTAAAATATATCTCTTTATGTTAGAGATCCAACAATTCATTTTTTAAAATGATTATTTATTTTGGAAAGCGAGAGAGAGAGAACTTGAGCAGGGGAGGGGGAGAGAGAGAGGGAGACACAGAATCTGAAACAGGCTCTAGGCTCTGATCTGTCAGCACAGAGCCTGATGCGGGGCTTGAACTCATGAGCAATGAGATCATGACCTGAGCTGAAGTCGGACGCTTAGCTGACTGAGCCACCCAGGTGCCCCCAACAATTCAATTTTCAAAAACAGATTTATGGAGATATAGTTTGTATATCATACAATTCACCCATTCAAAGTGTACAATTCAGTGGTTTCAGGATATTCACAGACACGTGTAGCTACCACCTCAGAAAGACATTCTCTACCCTTTAGCCATCATCTCCCTACAACCTCTGAGTATCTGCCTTTCTCTCTAGTTTTCATGGTAGTGGTCTGTCCTGTGACTTCAATTCTCTACAAGATCCAAGAAGAGTTGTTGATTTCCAGTTTGTTCAGATTGTTTTTCTTGTTGTAAAAATGGGATTGACAACTTCCAAGATTTTTCTATGTCTGACAAGAAAGCTCAGTTTCTTCATTCTTTGTTTTTCCCTTTCTTTTTTCAGATTGTATACTAATGACCTATCTTCAATTTTCCTGATTCTCCTGCCGACTTAAATTTACTTTTGAGCCCTTATAGTGAATCTTCATTCCAGGGACTGTACCTTTCAACACCAGAATTTCTACCCGGCTTTTTCAAATAATTTTTATCTATTGATATTTTCTATTTGATGAGTTACTGTCATAATTTCCTTTAGCTTTTTGAAAATATAGTATCTTCTTTGGAATCTTTGCCATATAAGTTCAAAATCTGGGCCTCCTCAAAGTAGTTTCTATTGTCACTGTTTTTCCTGTATAGGGTTATAGTACTGTTTCTTTGTATGGCTCATAGCTTTTGAGATAATACTGTGTAGCCACTTTGGATTATGATGCACCCCTCTCAGGGCTTATTGATGTTGCTCTGTTTTGTTAATTTTGTTGGTTTGCTTAATGGCTTCCCTGGGCTAATTTTGTGGAGTCTATTTTCCCCTACAGTGTGTAGCCTCTGGCATCACTGCTCAGTTCTCCTATGTGCTTTCTCAGAAGTCACTCTGGCTCAAAAAACTTAATGTTTAGCCAGTCAGAGGTTGTGCTTAATTAAGCCTCTTGAGCCAGTAAGGCTTCTACTCTTTGTTAATGGATCTGCATATGACTTGGGGGACTCCTTCAAGTCTTCCCCATGTTTAGTCAGTGCCTAGTGCCTTTCACATGCCTGCTCTGGCTGGTCCTTGATGTGTGTGTGATACCTAGACATGCACCCAGCCTTCTGGACAGGGACTATTGTAACTATTATCTTACAAGGCCCTTTTTAAGCTATTTCTGTGGTTCTTTCCGTTAAACTCCTGGATGACCTGCTGTTTCATTTGTTATTACTTGTTTTATAGAACTGTTAGAACTGGAATTGCTTACAACTAGTATCTCTATTTTCAACAATGCCTAAGTCATGCATTCCTCCACACTATGGACCAAAGTCAGCTCCTTCTGTGAAGCTTCCAGCCTTCCCTTCTTGCCTTCCCTCTGGACAGGTGTCTAATCTATTGCATTGGAGCAATAGGGGAGGTGGAAGGGACAGCCTGTTTTTCCTGGAGTGACGTGTGTCCTACAAGTGGAGCTGAGGAAACTCCAGGACTTCTCCTCTTGACATGGAAACTCAACCCTACAGGTGGGATTTAGGAGGAGGAATGGAGACCCAAGGTCTTTCTGATTCACTCCTTCCGGGATAGAACCTTTGCCTTCTAAGTGGGGCCTGGTAGAATGAGAGTCTGCCGTCTTTTCGTCGTGGCCCTGGACAGAACATCTGCCCTACAGGCTAGAGCATGGGGGGTGGGGTCAGAGCCCCGGTATACTTGGCCTTCCTTGCCGTGGGCTGAGCCTCTACATAGAAGCAGGAGCTAGGTTGGGCATGGAAGCCCATCTTCTTAGCTGCAGCTGACTAAAGATGAGCTTCTGTACCATAGAGCTGGGGTGGCAGATGAGGCTGTAACTTTGAAGATCTCAGACCTGAATGAGATTTCAGCCTCTTAACAGGATCTTTTTTCCGAGTCCCTTTATTTCACTGAAAAGGTTTATCACGTTGTTGATGTTTAAAGTCTTTTAAAACATTCTGTTCTTATATGAAGTCTAGAATAGTTGGTTTTTCTTGAACTCTGTAAGACCCCAAATGTCTGGACTCTATTTGCTTTCATTTTGGCTTGTCAATCATTGATTTTGCCTGAGTTTCTCTCTTTCTTATCATAGCTTGCCAAAGGCAGCAAGTATCAACCAGCAAATATTACTAACATTCTGTTTTCTAATATCTTCTAGAGCTGTCAGCACAGTAGGCTTATGTAGAGGAGACAATTTTACCGTATGTTTTGCCAGTTTGTCACCATCCTTCCAGGCTTTGACATCAGTTTTCTCACTCCCAGAGAACTAGGCCAATGTCACCTATTTTAGTTTTTGTGACATTAGTACACTTGTAGAAGCAACCTCTAAACAAAATGACTTAATACAGAACAATGCAGGGTGGTGGTTCCAGGCCCATACGCTTGCTTCTAAGAATGAAAAAGAATGATGCATGCAACCCCCACAGTCCTATCTCCTTCCATCAAAGCCCTGATCACAGTGAATTGTTTCCCTTGTCTAATTACAATGGGAACTCCAATTATACACTTGAAAAATCTAAACACAGCTAACATCTTATGAGCACCATACATGTATTACATTGTGTAATCCTTGCAATAACCCAAGAAATCACAGCACTATTCTAATTCACAGAAGAGACCGTAAGACTCAAAGCAAATCCACAATCTAGATCTAGCTGGCTCCCGAATGAGAGCTCTCACACTACCTCACATTTTTTTTTCTGTATTCCTAAACCTCTATTAAAACTCACTTCAGAAGAATGAAGCTCCGTCTCTAATTAATAAATTAGGAACAAGTTGACTTCTAATGCCACAGATATTCACATAGAAATTTACAGCATATCTACTGCCCACCACGGAATGGATTTTATTTGTAAAAATGAATTATTCTTTCTGAAAAAAGTCTCTACATTTCTGAATTATAAAATCCTTATTAAAGTATTTCTTACTATTCTATCACGAGGTGAAATATACAGAAATGGTACACAATACAACATACCCCGAATCATACTGGTAGGTTATAGAGTACTTATAATTTTTAAAAAATATTTATTCTTGAGAGAGAGAGAGAGAACAAGTGTAAGTGGGGGAGGGTCAGAGAGAGGGAGACACAGAATCCAAAGCAGGCTCCAGGCTCTGAGCTGTCAGCACAGAGCCCGATGTGGGGCTCGAACTCACAAACTGCTGAGCCGAAATTGGACGCTTAACTGACTGAGCCACCCAGATGCCCTGAGTAATTTTTTTGTTTATTTATTATTTTTGAGAGGATGGGGGAGGGCAGAGAAAGAGAGAGGGCAGAGAAAGAGATAGGGCAGAGAAAGAGAAAGAGCAGAGAAAGAGAGAGATGGAGACACAGACCTGAAGCAGGCTCCAGACTCTGAGCTGTCAGCACAGAGCCTGACATGGGGCTTGAACTCACAGACCACAAAATCGTTACCTGAGCCAAAGTCGGATACTCAACTGACTGCGCCACCCAGGTGCCCCTAGAGTACTTATGACTTGGACACTCAGTTTTATGAAGTGTCCCAGTGAAAAGGAGCAGTAGTGTGTGTATTAGTCTGCTGTGCTGCCATAACAAAATCCATAAACTGGGTAGCTTAAGAAACTGAAATTTATTCTCACACTTCTGGAGACTGGGAGTCCAAGATCAAGGTGCCAGCAGGGTTGGCTTCCTCTGAGGTCATCTTCCTGCTGCCTCTTCCCACGGTCTTTCCTCTGAGCACGTACATCCCTGGTGTCCTAATCTCCTTTTCTTATGAGGACACTGGTCCCATATGAGTAGGGCCTACTCTAATGGCTTCATTTTAACTTACTCACTCATTAGAGGCCCTATTTCCAAAAATAGTGATATTCTGAGGTACTGGGCATTAAGGCTTTAATTAGGGAACACAATAACAATATGGAAGAAGGGGGTGGTTTAGTCACCAAAAACCACTATTTAAATCATGGTGAATGTTGTAAGAAGCCATGACTACTTTCTTTTGCCCACTTTCATGTATCTATGTCATATATAAATATGTATAATAATAACACCTTTTCATACTCTACTGCTGATCAAAAATTAACAGAAGTCTTTTATACACATACCAGCATTCAACAGGAAAGAAAAGTTTATTTTAATTGAAGTACAGTTGACATATAATATTAGTTTTAAATTCTTCTTGAATGACATATTTTCTTTTAAATAGAAGAAAAATAGTATTATTCAACATAAAAGATCTTGGTAGATGGCATTGTACACTTAATACTTATTCCGTATTCATAATTATGTTAACTTCACATATACAATTCCAATATAAGGTTTATATACAATCAGGAATCTAAGGCTTTCATATTTTGTAGATTGTCCATATATGGTTTTCTAATTTTGTTCTGACTAGTCCACTTACTAATATTTCAAAAGTCTTTGTGGTCCACATTGAGCATTTATCCTTTAACAAGGAGATATACTTTTTTTTTTTACATTTTATTTATTGTTGATAGAGAGAGACAGAGCACAAGTGGGGGAGGGGCAGAGAGAGCTGGAGACACAGAATCTGAAGCTGGCTCCAGGCTCCGAGCTGTCAGCACAGAGCCCAATGTGGGGCTCGAACTCACAAACCATGAACTCATGACCTGAGCCGAAGTCGGACGCTTAACCGACTGAGCCACCCAGGGGCCCTGGACAAGGAGATATACTTTCTATATCTTCTAGAAATACTTTGGGATCACATCTGGAATATCACTTCTATGAAAACATAATTACACACTTTTAAAATATGTTGAATTAAGAGGCTTGACTTCTTGATACATAATAAGATTTGATTTTTTTTTAATGTTTCTTTCTTTTTAAGAGAAAGAAAGAGAGGGGGGAGAGGCAGAGAGGGAGACACAGAGTCTGAAACAGGCTCCAGGCCCTGAGCTGTCAGCACAGAGCTGGACACGGGGCTTGAACTCCAGAACAGCGAGATCATGGCCTAGGCCAAAGTCAGATGCTTAACAGACCGAGCCACTCCAGCACTCCAAGATTTGATTTCTACTGAAGCTTTTAGTTGAAGATATTCCCACATTAGTTTCTCTTTTAAGGAATTTTTTCTTTATGAGTCCTTTTATGTCGACAGAGGGCCGAGCTATGTCTGAAGGCTTTTCCACACTGACTGCATTCATAGGGCTTTTCTCCTGTGTGAGTTCTGTGATGTATGAGGAGGTCAGACTTCTCAGAAAAGGCTTTTTTGCACTCATTACATTCATAAGGTTTCTCCCCAGTATGGATTTTCTGATGTCTCATAAGGCAGGACACTTCACTGAAAGCCCTCTCACACCTGGTACATACGTAAGGTTTCTCTCCTGTGTGTATTCTCTGATGTACAAAGAGGTGAGACTTCATGCTGAAGGCTCTCCCACATTCGTCACACCCATAGGGTTTCTCTCCAGTATGAGTTCTCTGATGAATACTGAGGTGTGATTTTTGGAAAAACGCTTTCCCACACTCATCACATTCATACGGTTTCTCCCCAGTGTGAATTCTTTGATGTTCAGTGAGGTGTGACTTATGGGTGAAAGCTTTTCTACATTCAGTACATTCATAAGGTTTCTCTTGAGTATGGATCCTGAGATGTGTAACAAGATTGGATTTCTTGCTGAAGGCTTTCCCACACTCTGTACATACAAAGGGCTTTTCTCCTGTATGAGTTCTCTTATGTATAATAAGGTCTGACTTCTGGAAGAAGGCTTTCCCACATTCACTAAATTCAGTCTTTTTTGAGTATCTTCTATTACCACTAAATAAGCCGAAAAAATTCAAACTCCTACCGTAGGGGTCATATTTTTGGAGTCTCTGTTTTGAAGAAATGAAGTCTGTGCTCAGATGAAATATATTTTCAAGTGCATTACACTTGTTACCTTTCTCGTCAGTCCCAGTTTCCTGGTCAATGAATGCAGCATGCTTCAAAAGTGTTTCTTGGTTCTCTTGGTGTTGTTCCATGTGGTCATCAAGTTGCCATGTTTCTTCTATAAGGAAGCATAATTAACTATATGTGTGTGGATATTTCTGCTAATGTATCATGGCTCCTAACCTTTCACCCTATTGTGAGACTGAATCTTTACTCTCAGGCCTAATATCTCTATCTAAAAGAAATACCAAGGCTAAATGGAATCCACACCCACAAGAAAACCACAAGTTAAAAAAAACTATTATTAGTAGAAATGGAAATAGAGAATATGACAAAGAACACATATGTATCTGGCTATACGCAACTAGGACTTTGCAAATTGGGGAGAAAAATGAAACGAATCCCAAAGAGCAGTAAAAGGGATCAAAGCTGTGACAGGGTCAATAGGAAGAGCCCATTTGGTGAATGAAAATAACTAGGATGAGACAGTGATTAGAGGAAATGAAGGAAAGACTGGCTGAGGAACAGAGAGATCTGAGCTGGTGCTCATCAGCTCATTGTCGGATTGCTCTAGTGTAATCTCCACTTGTCTCTTTGTTTCCAATGTCTCTGAGCTCTTGTCTATTTGTCCATCAACACGAAATTGATTTGACAAAACCACCAACCACTGGCAAGCAGGAACACCTTTGCAGCCAGTGCTTCAAAAAGCCATGTAACAGTAATTCATTCTTGTATGGGTGTGAGGGCCCAGGAATTCATATGTCCAGTAAGAGAGAGAGAGGCCACAGGGTAAGCAAAATACTACCTGCCTCAAGACAGATTAACCACTGGATTCTTGCTGCTCAGTGTATCATCTTATTCTATAATAGTTCATAGATACTGCATTAATCCTGATGTTTCAAAATTTTTTTAAATTATTTTTGAGACCGTGAGCAGGGAAGGGGCAGAGAGAGAGAGAGGAAGAGAAGATCTGTAGCAGGCTCTGTGCTGACAGCAGAGAGCCCAACGTGGGGCTCAACTCACGAACTGTGAGATCATGACCTAAACTGAAGTCAGATGCTTTACCCACTGAGCTACCCAGGTACCCCAATCCTGACTTTTAAATACTCTCCCCACCTTCCTCTCTGCCTACCACATATGGAAGAGGAACTGCAATTAAGCACACAGGCAGTAAATCCAGATTACCAGGGTTTCAATCCTAGCTCCCTCCCTCACTAATTAGACATGTGGCACAGGTCAAGTTCCTTGATCTCTCTGGGTCTCAATTTCCCTTTCCATAAAAAAGGAAAGTAATAGCACCTACCTTGTAGTGTTGTTGTGAGGATTAATGAGTCAATAGATGTAAAGTACTCAGAATACTGCCTCGTACATAATACATTTTCTCAGAGATCATTATGTGTATTATTTCTGATCCTGAGACAACTATGTGCTTGCCACTTTCTGCTTTGTATCATGCTTTCCAAATTTCTGGATTCTATTATGGAGACTGTAAGCAGCAGATTTCTCATTCAGCATCTAAAATCCTATCTATCTTCATTTTCATCCATCTTATAAACCTCAGGCAATACTTGACTATTGTGAAACTTATGCTACCTACATCAGAGCAATAAAGTCATTCCTTGGCTCAGAATCCAACAATTCTACTTAACTTCTTAACCCCGTTCCCAACCTATAAGCCATCAGTCTTTGAAGAAAGTGAGTGGATTTCCATTCTTTATCCAACACTAGGTCCCCAGAAGCTAAACTAGACATCTGTCCAAGGAAGATATACAGATGGCCAAAACACACTCATGCTCAATGTCACTAGTCATTCAATGCAAGTTGAAACCACAATAAGATACTACTTCATATCCATTAGGATTGCTATGATAAAAACAAAACAGAACAAAAAATAACAGGCATTGGTGAGGAATGTGGAAAAACTGGAAACTTTGGGCACTGCTGGTGAGAATGTAAAATTGTGTGGTAGCTGTGGAAAACATCATAGCAATTCCTTAAAAATGTAAACACAGAATCACCACATGATCCAGCAAATTCACTTCTGGGTATATACCTAAAAGAACTGAAAGCAGGGGCTCAAACAGGTTATTTGTACACCAATGTTCATAGAAGCATAATTCACAGTAGCCCAAAGGTGGAAACAATTCAAATGTTCACTGTAAATGAACGGATAAACAAAATGTGGTACATACGCATGATAGAATATTATTCAGCCATAAGAAGGAATAAAATTCTATCACATGCTGTAACACGGGTGAACCCTGAAGGTATTACGCTAAGTAAAATAAATCAGATATAAAAGGACAAATATTGTATGATTCCATTTAGATGGGGTACCCAGAATAGTCAGATTCATAGCAAAGAAAGGAGAATAGTGGTTCCCAGGGGCAAGCAGGGGAGGTAGAATGGGGAGTTATTGTTTAATGGGGTACAGAGTTTCAACTCGTGATGATGAGAGAGCTCTGGAGATGGATGGTGGTGATGGTGGCACATCAATGGGCATACACTTAATGGCACTGAACTGTATGCTTAAAAATAGTTAAATTCTGAGTTATGTATACTTTGTCAAAATTGAAAAAAAAAAAAAGAAAAAATCTTCTCTACGTCTTAAATGAAGTTGGTGAGAATCACAGGCAGAATATACCTGGCAAGGAAAACATCACTCTTTAACAGCCATGCAAAGAAAAGCATTACTGTGGAAAGGCGATATATGGAAATAGTGTTCAGGTGAATAAGGAACTTATGTCAGCCATCCCAGTTATTTCAAAAGGTCTAAGGCCTTTAAGAAGAGAGTCCTGAAGCATATTTTTCAAAGATGCTAACCCTTATTGATCAACTGTGATCTTTTTCTAAAACTTCTTTTAAATTCCAGTATAGTTAACATATAGTGTTATATTAGTTTCAGGTGTAAAATATAGCGATTCAACAGTTCCATATATTACTCAGTGCTCATCGTGATAAATATACTCTTTAAAAATTTTTTTTTTAATGTTTACTTATTTTTGAGAGAGAGACAGAGACACAGCATGAGCAGTGGGAGGGGCAGATAGAGAGGGAGACACAGAATCTAAAGCAGGCTCCAGGCTCTGAGCTGTCAGCAAGGAGCCTGATGCGGGGCTTGAACTCATGAATCGTGAGATCATGACCTGAGCTGAAGTCGGACGCTTAACTGATGGAGCCACCCAGGTGCCCCATGATAAATATACTCTAAATCCCCTTCATCTATTTTACCCATCCTCTCACCACCTCCCCTCTGGTAACCATTAGATCAACTGTGATTTTTTTTTAATGTTTTATTTATTTTTGAGAGAGAGACAAGGGGAAGGGCAAAGAGAGGGAGACACAGAATCCAAAGCAGGCTCCAGCTCTGAGCTATCAGCACAGAGCCCGAAATGGGGCTTGAACTCACGGACTACAAGATCATGACCTGAGCCAAAGTCAGACGCTTAACGGACAGAGCCACCCAGGAGCCCCAGATCAACTGTGATCGTAATTTCATTCACTTCCATCCACAGAGCTCTTTACCTAACTCACCTGCATAGCTCCAATTTGGGATTTCTCTCTCTACCATCCATGGTTCTTCACCTTGCTCCAACTTGTGGATCACAGATGGCTTAGTAGTTTGATATCCTGTCAATGGAAAATGATATGGGATTTGGACCTAGCTACCTGGGCTTCAGGTCCTTTGAACTCTGAACTTCATCAGAAACTGCCCGATGAAGGTGCCCATTTGTATCTGAAAAAGAGAGGTCTTTAAACAAACTTGTAGTCGTACCTCCCAGAGACTGTCAATGCTAAATCTACTAAGACTCAGAGCCATACTTGTAAAAGTACTTCCAAGGACTGACAATTTGGAGCAACTGAGAAAGGAAAAGTAATTAACCAGGCACATGTCAGTCAACACTGGGAAATGGTCCTCACCCACTGAGATGAGGTTGATATAGTTCTCCAGCATCACATCCTTGTATAGATCCTTCTGGGGAAGGTCCAGATACTGCCACTCCTCCTGGGTGAAATTCACAGCCACGTCCTTGAATGATACCGGTCCCTGTAACAACACATTCCTATTCCAACTAAAGTCATCGGTATTGCACAAAGTAGAAACAAAAAGCATGGCAAATGGTTTTAAGCATGTTCATTACTTGATTATCCTTCCGGAAATTTAGCCCCATTTCATTTTGGGTTGTAATATACTAATTTGGTCTCATTCTGTTTCTCTAGCACAGTCCTTTGATGCCCATTTGTCTAGTTTTGCGTTCCACTTCATGGGTGACACAAAAATCATATCTAGAATAGTTTATACTCATGGGTTCGTTATTTATTAGGCCATTCATTCATTAAGTCATTAAGCAAACATTTAGTGAGTGCCCCATACATGTCCAGAACTGAATGTCCTAGATCCAAAAGATCAAATATTGGAATCTGATCCAATTTGCCAAGGCACAGAAAAAATGCTCACTTGCTACCAAGTTACACAAAGAGAAAAGGCACTGTTCAAAATGCTCGCGATAAGTGTTTTTCCAACAAATATTTTAATTCTCAATGTTTCAAATTATAATGTGCTAAATATTTGTTTTTACTATTTTTCATTTCCCTATACTTGTATAACCAACAGTAAGAGGATTTAATGTTTTAAATTTTAACGTTTAAACATTTAAATTTAAATGTTTAATGTTTAAAATTTTTAAAGGTCACAGAACCGTAACCAATGTAAAAAATCCTGCTAATTATTAAGATTGCTTTGCACGATTTTAGCTCACATGGTCATTTTTACAGTCCCTCACTCCTGTTCCTATATAATGGGACAAACTAACTCACCTGCGACTTGGTCATTTTCTGCAGCCTCTGGGTGAAGACAGAGATCTATGAGGACAGAGGGAAGGGAAGGGATGGAGCCATGAGAGACCAGGGATGACTTGAAGATCCCAGAATCAACAGTGTAACAAACCCATATGCAGATGCCGCAACAGCTGGGCTGAGGAAGCCACCCTGTGGGAGATTGTCCCCTGGGCCCTCTAGAACTCACTGTGAGAAAAACCACAGATTTGCACTGAGATTTAGGATATCTGCTGCAAGGATATCTGTTGTAGCATTTTTAACATATTGAAAAGTTGGAAGACATTAAGGAACTGGTAAAACAAACAGATATATACTCCAAAGATAAAGTAATTTACAGTCATCAAAAATGATGTTGCCAAATATTTATCAATATGTAATGGCAACTGGTGCACATCCTTCTGTGACTGTTTAGTCATGCCTTCTGTGGATTCTAACTAGGGCTGTAGGAGCACAGACAGGTTGGAGTCTGAAGGTAGAATGTACCAGCAACAGATTCTCACTGGGACCTAGGAACTGGGGAAGAGACACCAACAGACCCTGGAAACAAAATGTCCACATGGTGAGATTCACGCAACAGTCTTTCTGGAATCTTTCCCAGGGGAGCTGAGGTGCAGATTCCTGTGCTCCAAGCCAAGCAGGAGCAGAGGTCAGTTAAATCCTATGTTTTAGGTTGGGAGACCTCTATAAAGGGTAGGAGATTTAGAGGAAAACATTTGGGCTTGAATTTACCTGCTGGCTATTTGACTTTGGGCAAGTTACTCAGCTTTACCTTTCTGAGCCTCAGTAAAATCAGAAATAATATCTATGTTGTATCAGTGATTAGGTAAGAAACATATTTTGATTAAGGTAAGAAACATATTCTACAAAACAACCTAATGTTAATGTGTGTGTGTGTGTGTGTGTGTGTGTGTGTGTGTGTCCATGCTGGCTGTTCCTTCTACCCAGCACAACCTTCTATTTCTTCATCTTTGCTCAAAAATCACCAAGGAGGCCTTCGCTGTCTACCTAATTTAAACTTAATCCCGCCATCTCCCTTACCCTGATCTACTTTTTCTTTGTGTATAAGTTCAAATACATAACTTACTATCTAATATACTACATAATTATGCTTACTGTTAATTGACTATCTCTACTTACTAAAACTAAAATTTCATGAAGGCAGGGATTTTTGTCTGCTTGATTCAGTATTGCACCCCTAGCACTAACAATAGTGTCTGGCTAATGGATGCCCAATAGTCATTTTAAAAATACAGTTATATATAATACATTTCATAAAACAATCCTTATCACAAGGGAATACATATGTGCTACTTTACAGTATTTATTTTTAATGCTTGCATATAAGAGTACATGCTGTAGGATTCCATTTATATGATGTTCTACAAAGCAAAATTAGCCTATAGAGATAGAAATTGAAAAAAACTGGTTCTTAAGCAGGTGGGGGGGTTGCATTTCTGGGGGATTAAAATGTTCTGTATTTTGATGGTGGTGGTAATCATACGGGTGCATCTACAAACTTTTTACTCTGTAAATTATGTGCAAATCATTCTATGTAAATTATATACGACCTAAAAGTACTGGCAAATAAAATACTAGTCTTGGCTCACTAAACAGATTTCACCACCACTACTGCGTTGCAGCCAATGGTTGAAAACCTGACTTAGAGGGTTGCTGTAGGGTTAAAAGTTAGATGCCTTTGGAAAAGCAGGTAGTAAGGTAGTACTCCACCTGGAACATTTCAGACCTTCAGTAAAACTTGGTTCTCTTTGCACACTCCAGAGGGCGCTCCTGACCCTGGTGCCACTTGCGCGCACTGGCACCGCTGGACGCGCTCCGGCAGCGACATCTGCAGCGCGACACCTGCAGCGCAACACCAGCAAGAAGGCAGACCAGGGACCCCGCCCGCCCCAGACTCTCGGACCCAGGTTAAGGACGGTCACTGCAGCTTTTGACACACCCCGGTTCACGCCTACCCCCAAAGTCCTATTGTTCTTCACCCACTCACTCCACTTCCCCAAATCCGCGCCCGCTTCCTCCGCGCACCTCCAGCCCGGACCAAGACCAACCAGGTGCAAGGATCAGAGCCTCACTCCCGCCCGGGGGTAGCGCTGTGAGGACAGGGAAGGCACACATGCGCAGAAGAGGACGTCTCGCGCGCGCGCGGGTCTCGCAGGAGCCCGTTCCCTTCGACTGCAAAATACATCTCCCAGAATGTCTCAGCGGCGGCGCTGCACATGCGCGGCGAGAGGCAGGGCGCGCGTGGAGCGTCGGGGCGCATTGCAGCGGATTCCGGCACTGCAGTCCCGGCTCCAGGCTCCAAACCCCTTCTCCAAAGAGAACCCATAGAGGGTCGCTGGACGTACTGAGCCAGAGCCTAGCGATAGCTAGCCAGACCTACAACGTTTCAAGAATTTTCCCAGGCCTGAGCCTGCAGGACTTAACTCTGGAATTTGAGTTTGAGCCCGAAGCCTTTCATATTTTGTGGTCAGCCCTTCTGCTTTTCTGAATGGACCCGTGAGTATAATGTTTTGACGAAAGGGAGATACATTTCAGAGATTTCACTAAAATGCCTGTAAATGAAAGCTAGCAGTGGTTTAAATTAGTATTCTGTGACCAGCTGGCATATTTTCTGAGAACACACAAATTAATTTTGATTACACAGACTTGAAGACCAATAGCTAACTAGTCTGTGTAACATTAAAAAGAAAAACTTGAAAAAATCTACAGACAGGTTTCCTCCACAGGGCACTTTGATGTTATATATAAAGATGCTTCATGTTGATCTAGTGCGACATTAATCAATGCCCTGATAGGTACCCATAGTTCTAGGGAAACTGGTTTTTTGGGAAAAATAATTTTGGATAATCACCTTCCATGTTGTGCCAGTTTCCATATGGCTTAAAAGTTACAACAAAAACTTATACAGCATTTACTATTGTGTAATAAAGATTTTGGCTTTCAACCTTTTTTTTTTATTTATTTTTGGGACAGAGAGAGACAGAGCATGAACGGGGGAGGGGCAGAGAGAGAGGGAGACACAGAATCGGAAACAGGCTCCAGGCTCTGAGCCATCAGCCCAGAGCTTGACGCGGGGCCTGAACTCACCGACCGTGAGATCATGACCTGGCTGAAGTCGGAAGCTTAACCGACTGCGCCACCCAGGCGCCCAAGATTTTGGCTTTCATTCCAAGTTTCTGGCAAGTAAGCTCTAAACACTTGCAGTAAAGAATATGGCTGGCAGAATAAAGATTTTGTCCTCTATTATTGAGAGGTATAGATCTGTGGAATTTCCCCAGTAATGGAAATGCCCCTGGTGGGCCCTGATAATTCATCCTACCTAGAATGACTCATGGTGGGTCCCTGGAGAGTTGACACTGAGAAGATGACTCAGGGTGGGGGCTGGCCACTCCACAAAGACCATGTGATTAGAGAGTTGGGGTTTTAAACCAGAAGATATCATTTGGAGAATCTCTCAGGGGTATAAGGCAGGGTTGGAGATTGAGTTTAGCCTGAAGGCCGCGTAGGTAATGAAACCTGGATAAAAACTCTGGACGGGGAGCTCAGGTGAACTTCCCTGGTCGGCAGTATTGTAGGTATCTCTGACTCAGAGATCATACAAAAGTTTCACTTGTAACCCTTTCAGATCTTACACTATTAGTCTCTCCCTTTGGCTAGTTCTCATTCCTATCCTAATGCTATAATAAAACTATAATCATAAGTATGGTGCTTTCCTGAGTTCTGTGAGTCATTGAAGTGAATCACCAAAGTATCAAAAAGGGCACTGGGAACCTCTGAATTTTTAGCCCACTAGCCAGAGGTGAGGGTGGCCTGAGAAGTCCTGAGCTTACAGCCGGTGATGGAAGTGAAGGCAGTCTTATGGAGGACTGTGATTTGTGAATTTAACCTGTGAATTGTGGCCCAGTTCCAGCTCACTGGTGTCCGAAGTCACTGAGATTATGGCCAGTGTGTTATTCTAGGTACTTTAAATGTATTAACTAATTTAATACTCCTATGACAACTCTGTGAACTAGATTCTATTAACTTCATTTTACACTTGAGGGAAATTGAGACACCCAGATTAACCCACTTAACTAGGGGACACACAGCTAGTTAGTGGGAGAGCAAGGCAGAATGGCTGTAGACCATGGGTTGGTAAACTGCCACTCAGGCCACATCAGCCAACTGCCTGTTTTTGTACTCTCTGTGACCGTAGAGTGTTTTTTTACATTTGTAAATGACTGGAAAAAAATTAATAGAGATGTGTTTAGGTGTTAGTTTATAAAAGTGACTGAGTGATGACACAGAGAGGTCAATATCATTGAAAGAAAAATTTAATTTACTCAAAGTTCCCCTAGAAATGGGAGGCAGACTGGGTCCCAATTCTACTGAGGGGTTCCCTACACCGACAATAATCAAATCTCTGACATGAGCCAGGTGTCCTACGATTTCTGCCACATCTACTGGGAAATAGCATGAGATCCCACAGGTTAAGGGTTCAGTCCTACAAGACTGCTCCCAACCCCATTTCAGACCCTAGTCCCAAGCCCAGGTTATTCTGTGCTACAGATTGGAGGTTCCCAGGCCTCCTCCTACAGATGCCAGTCACAAGCCCAGGTTGTTAGTTGTACTTCTGACTGCCTGGCTATAAGTCGGAGGTTCTGACCACCCCTTCCTTCCTGGGTTCAATTAATTTGCTAGAACAGCTCATAGAACTCAAAGAAACATATTACTTACTAGATTACTGATTTATTAGAAAAGTATATGACCCAGGAACAACTAAATAGAAGACATATGTAGGACAAGGTATAGGGAAAGGGGGTGGAGCTTCCATGCTCTCTAAACAAGCCACTGTCCCCACATCTCCCTCCACATGTTCACCAACCTGGAAGCTCTTCAAACCCTGTCCTTTCAGGTATTTATGGAGGTATCATTACATAGGCATGATTGACTAAGTCACTGGCTATTGGTTATTGATTGATTCACAACCTCTAGCCTCTATCCCATCCCTGAAAATCAGGAGGCCAGGCTGAAAGTTCCACCTCTGCACTCTCGGTTGGTTGCCCTGGCAACCAGCCTCCATCTTTAGGTGCTTTCCACAAGTCACCTCAGTAACATGGTAACCCAGTCACCCAGTTGTGGTGGAAAAGGGCTATTGTGAATAATAGGACACCCATCTCAACTTACGACTCTAAAGCAATTTCAGATACTGAGAGCAAGAGACCAAATAGGATAACAGAAGATGCTCCCATTGCTCTTATCACTCAGGAAATTCCAAGTTTTGGAAGCTGAGAGCCAGGAACCATGGACAATGACCCAATGTGTATGAGAAATACATCTTGGTCATCTGAATGACCAAATATGTTTTTTCTTATAAATTACAATGTCACATAGGACCACAGGGAGAAGCACCAGTGTCAGTCAGGAGGCAGGAGTAAAGGCATAGATCATAACCTTTTTTTTTTTTTTTTTAAAAGATATGAGGGCTTTAAAAAAATTGTAGCATAGTTAGCATACAGTGTTATATTAGTTTCAGGGTACAATATAGTGATTCAGTATTTCTATATATCACCCAGTGCTCATCACAAGTGCACTCTAGACCATAGCCTTTATTGGCATTTACATGAGAAAGAAAAGGCAGAGCAGAATAAACCGTTTACCATTGGCTGGTTTGAATAATTCTGGTGGGCTTGGGGGTATAGGGATTGGCCTTAATTGTTACCTGGATTGATTCAGGGCAGGGGAATATTAGGTTGGTGTGTGACTGTTAGATAAAGGAGGTGGTTGGGGGTATGGACTTGGGATTGGCTGGTTTGCATATGGGAGGAGTGCTGTCAGGTAAGCTGTTTATCACAATAGGAATTAACTATTTCTGAGAGGGGCAGTTTCCCCAGTCAGCAGTGACCTCCACCCCAGAATGTCAAAATATCATAACATAGAGAAAATTTCAAAAATGGTTAACATAAAATAGTATTTCATAATACATGAACACTATATGAAATTCTAATTTTAGTGTATATAAATAAAGTTTTATTGGGACATAGCAACATTTATTTATTTACTATTGTCTATGGCTGCTGTTACTCTACAACAGTGGAGTTGATTTGTGATAGAGGCCATATGGCCTGCAAAACCTAAATTGTTTACTATTTGGCCTTTTACTAAAAAATATTTGACAACCTTTGCTCTATAGTAAATGTCCTTAATCTGTATGAAATACTGCATAAAAACGAAAGTGTAAAATTTATAAACATTTAAATATAAGGCTGTCTGTACTAAATCTTTGGGTGGGGAAACTCTTTAACATGTTACTATAAGGAAAAAATACAAGACTAAATTATGGGAAATATTAAAAATTTTTATGGTAAAAAACAATTGTAAAAGTACTTCTACTTACGGGAGTAGGAGTAGTACTATATGGAGTAGATGTAGGTTTACTTACTCCTTTTGCTAAGGAAGAGTTTGGAATTATATACATGTTCCAGGACTGCATTGTTTTCTGGCTTTCATAGTTTCTGTTGAAAAGTCAATTGACAATCTTAGTCCTTAAAGGAAATACGTGTTTTCCTCTGACTACTTTAAGAATTTCAGCTTTTTATGTTTTATGCTTGTACTAGCTTTTTAAAAAAAAGAATATCTGGGGGCGCCTGGGTGGCTCAGTCAGTTAAGTGTCCGACTTTGGCTCAGGTCGTGATCTCGTGGTCTGTGAGTTCGAGCCCATGTTGGGCTCTGTGCTGACAGCTCAGAACCTGGAGCCTGCTTCTGATTCTGTGTCTCCCTCTCTCTCTGACCCTCCCCCCATTCATGCTCTGTCTCTCTCTGTCTCAAAAATAAATAAACGTTAAAAAAAATTAAAAAAAAAAGAATACCTGTATTGAGATATAATTCACCCATTTAAAGTATATAATTTAGTGGCTTTTAGTATAGTCACAGATATATGCGGCCATCACCACAATCAATTTCAGAACATTGTTATCACTGCAAAAAGAAACTCGGTACCCTTTAGCTATTGCCCCACTATTCACCACCTCCCAGCCCTAAATACCTAAGCCTGGTACTTTCAGGCTCTGTAGATATGCCTGTTCTATTTATATTTTCATATAAATTGAATCATGTACTATGTAGTCTTTTATGACTGCCTTCTTTCACTTAATGTAATATTTTCAAGGTTCACCCGTATTGTAGCATGTATCAGTTCATTCTTTATGGACAAATAATATTCTATTGTATGTACAGACCACATTTTCTTTATCCATTCACCATTTGATCGGCATTTGGCTTGTTTGTACCTTTTGACTTTTGTAAATAATTATGTAAATAGTGTATACATTTTGGTGTGGATATACCACTTTCAATTCTTGCGTGTAGATTCCTGGCAGTGGAATTGCTGGGTCATATAGTAATTCTCTGTTTAGTGCCAAGTTTTTTCCAAAGTGGCTACACCATTTTACATTCCCACCAGCAGTGTATGAGGGTTCTGATTTCACCACATCACTACTAACATTTGTTATTATCTGACTTTTTGATGCTAGCCATCCTAGTGGGTATAAAGTGGTATCTCATTTTGGTTTTGATTTGCAGTTCCCTGATGACTAATAATGTCAAGAATTTTTCATGTGATTGTTGGCTATTTTCATATGATGGAAGGTAAGGGTCCAATTTTATTCCTTTGCATGTGCCTAATTTTCCCAGGGCTATTTCTTGAAAGAACAGTCCTTTCCTCATTGAATGGTCTTGCCACCCATGTCAAAAACCACTTGAAAATAGGTGTCTGGGTATATTTCTGGACTCTTCATTCTATTCTATTGACCTATATATGTCTACCCATATGCTAGTACCACATTGTTTTGATAACCATGGTTTTGTAGTAATTTTTGAAGTAAAAAAGTATAAGCCCTCCAACTTTGTTCTTTTTCCAAGGTTGTTTTGGCTATTCTGGGTCTCTTGCAATTCCATGTGCATTTAAGGATAACCTTTTCTATTTCTGCAAAAGAAGCTGTTGGGTTTTGATAGGAATTTCATTGAATCTCTGGATGCCTTTGGGGAATATTGCATCTTAATATTATCAAGTTTTCCGAATCAGTGATTGCATACTACCTTTCCTTTTGCTTAGTTCTTTAATTCTTTTCAGCAGTGTTTTTGTAGTTTTCAATGTAGAAGTATTGTACTTATTTGGTTTAATATATTTGTTCGTATTCTATTCCTTTGGATGCTATTATAAATGGAATTGTTTGCTTAATGTCCTTTTCGAATTGTTTGTTGATATTGTGTAGAAATATCACTTTTATGTTGGCCTTGTATCCTGCAACCTTACTGAATTTATTAGCTTCAATAATTTGTGTGTGAGGCAGGAGGGAGAGGTTTTTGGATTTTACTAAGATTATGTTGCCTGTGAATAGATACAGTTTTCATCTTCCTTTCTAATTTGGATGCCCCTGATTATTTTTTTCCCTTGGCTAATTACTATGGCCATAATTTCAGCACAATGTTGAATAAAGTGGTGAAAGGAGGCATCCTTGTTCTGTGTTTGATCTTTTTTTTTTTTAAGTTTACTTATTTATTTTGATCTTTCAAAGAACCAACTACTGGTTCTGTTGATCATTTCTATTGTTCTCTATTTTGTTTATTTCCACTCGAATCTTTATTATCTCCTTCCTCCTTCTGTTTTAGTTTTCATGTCTTTCTAGTTACTTAAGGTATAAAGTTAGGCAATTGCTTGTGATATTGCTTCTTTTTTACTGTAGGCATTTACAGCTCTAAATTTCCATCCATGCCCTGCCTTCGCTGTATCCAGTAAGCTTGGTGTGTTGTCGTTTGTTTTGTTTTGTTTCATTTGTCTCTGTTTGAGGGTGGTGGGGAGGGGCAAAGGGAGAGAGAGAGAATCCCAAGCTGGGATTTTACTTACTTTTAGTTAAGTAGCTACTGTAGTTTGCCAAAGGCTCTGAACTAGACGCCATGGTTTAAAAAAGAAGAGGAAGTGTTAGATGTTACAAACATGGGTATTGATACTTTTTTCTTGATTTAACCAGAAGGATAGGGATACAAACACAAGGAAAATATTTTCTCACTGGTTGATTCCATATTAATTTAATGTTACTTCTTTTTTTTTATATATATAATGTTTATTTATTTATTTTGAGAGACAGCATGTGCACAATCAGGGGAGGGACCAAGAGAGAGGGAGGGAGAAAGAATCCTAAACAGGCTCAATCCTGTCAGCACGGGGCCCCATGTAGGGCTCAAATTCACAAACCATGAGATCATGACCTGAACCGAAATCAAGAGTTTGTACGCTTAACCTACTGAGCCACCCAGGCACCCCTGTTTCCAAGTATTTAAAAAAAATTTTTTTTACATTTATTTATTTTTGAGAGACAGAGTGAGACAGAGCATGAGCAAAGGAGGGACAGAGAGAGAAGGAGACACAGAATCTGAAGCAGGCTCCAGGCTCTGAGCAAGTGTTCAGCACAGAGCCCAATGCGGGGTTTGAACCCACGAACTGTGAGATCATCATCTGAACTGAAGTTGGGCACTTAACCCACGGAGCCACCCAGGCGCCCCCAAATACTTTTAAATTTCCCTTGTTTTTTTTTTTTTTCTTTTACCCACTGGTTATCTAATAGTGTCCTGTTTAATTTCTACATATTTGTGAACTTTCCAGTTTTTCTTCTCATTAGTTTCCAATTTTATTACCTTGTGGTTGGAGAACATAGTATATATGATTTCAGTGTTTTAAAATTTATTGATACTTGTTTTGTAGCCTAAGATGTGGTACATCCTGAAGAATGTTCCATGTGAACCTGAAAAAAATAAGTGTTTAGCTGTTACTGGGTATAGTGTCCTGTATGTCTCTTAGGTCTAGTTTAAGTGTTAATCAGGTTATTTATATCCTTATTCATTTTGTGTTTCTATGTTCAATCCATTATTTGAAATGGGGTGTTGAAGTCTCCCACTGCTATTATAAAACTGTCCATTTCTCCCTTAGTGTCAATATTTGCTTCAATATTTTTGGTCCTTGTTCAGTGTATAAATGTTCATAATTGTTAATATTTTTGATGAATTGACTCTTATCAATATATAATGACCTTTTTTCTCTTGTAACAATTTCTGACTTCATGTCTATTTTGTCTACAATAACAACAGAAAGGTGAAAGTAACGGAAGGACAGAGTTGTAAAGGATCAATGTTTTGTATGCTATTAGAGCTACATTGGTAACGATTCAAAGTAGATTGTACATTCAGGATGTTAATTGTAATTTCCATAGCAACCAATAAGAGAATAACTAAAACATTTTCAAAAAAAGAACTAAGCAGGGAATCAAAATGGTACACTGTAAAAAAAAAATCAAACACAAAGAAGGCAGTATTGAGGGAATTGAGGCACACACAAAAAATATGACACATAGAAACAACTAGCAAAATGGCAGAACAGTGGTCATTTTAAATGTAAATGGATTAATGGATAGGGAAGAAACATGCTCTAACTATATGTTATCTATAACTATATGCTATCTTAGCAGGTAAGATGTTTTCATTTACTTTGATAAGTTTATAGAGTGAATTGAACCGCAGATTTACACTTGCAGTGTCTACTGAACATTTTTCTAGTTGAAAAAAGTCTAGTTTACAATTGGACAAGATATCAACAATATTATTTTCTTTAGTTTCGTGAAAATCTTTATAAATGAAAAAGACAGTTTGACCTCCATTTTTCAATCCAAGTGTGAAGAGCTAGGGGATTTGTTTTCTGTCATGATTTGATGTATTTCCTGATATACCATTGAAAGCAGGATTGGGGCATCTGGGCAGCTCAATTGGTTGAGTGCCCCACTCTTGATTTCGGCTCATGTCATGATCCCAGGGATGTGGAATCGAGCCCCACATCAGGCTCCATGCTAAGTGTGGAGCCTGCTTAAGATTCACTCTCTCCCCCTCTGCCACTCTCCCTTACACTCTTTCTCTCTCTTAATAAAATAAAATAATAAAATAAATAAAAAATAATAAAAGGGGCGCCTGGGTGGCTCCAGTCGGTTGAGCAACTGACCAGTTCAGATCATGATCTAACAGTTCATGGGTTCGAACCCGTGTGGAGCTTTGCACTGGCAGCACAGAGCCTCCTTTGGATTCTTTGTCCCCCCTCTCTCTGTTCCTCCCCTGCTGTGCTCTCTCTCTCAAAAATAAGTAAACATAAAAATAGTAATAATGATAATAATAATACAAAGCAGGATTGGCTCTACACTGTAAGGGGCTAACACATCTGTTACCAAAATTTCTGCTTTTGTCCACAGGACATTTTAGTTGCAACATTTGAGTTTGGAAATGTAATTTTATTCCGTTTCATATATAAGTGATTAGAACCATACAGTAATATCTATTTATGCTGTCTGTCTAATATAACTGGGAAATTACTATTTTCAACTCAGTGTTGGTGTCTTTTGGGGAGGCAAAAACCCTTTTATTTATTTAGAAGTATTTGCCTGTCATCCTTGACTCGTTTCATTGTGCTTTTGCACCCCCTTCACCACCATGCCCAAGCCTGAATTCTCTTTTGCATATTGTGCAATTTGCTGTATTTTAGTTTTTTACCTCCCTAATCCAGGTATGGGTGTGTCTTTACATCTGTCCTCAAAATAAGAGGCTTTTTTTGGGCAATGTCATTGGTATTACAGTTGTTTTCATTTTCATTTTCTGAACTCTTAGAAAACATGGTCACAATATTTACAATTTAAAAATTAAACAAGCATTATGTACAAAGCACGATGGTTAATCCACAGACAAAGCAAAAGACTGTTAACACTTATGATTGCCATGCATTTAAGTTATACACTTAAAACGTATCACTCCTGAGTGACACAACAATGGATAATCCATTATTGTAAATCGCAAATCATGGTTGCCAACATCAGAAGCCAAGGGGAAAAATAGCAAAGCTGACTGGGAAAGGTACAAAATCTATATCCTTATCCACTTGACTTTAAAAACGTGTTATGCATATTTTCATGTGTCTGTTGGCCATCTGGATGTCGTCTTTGGAAAAGTGTCTATTCATGTCTTCTGCCCATTTCTTCATTGGATTATTTGTTTTTAGGTGTTGAGGTTGGTAAGTTCTTTATAGATTTTGGATACTAACCCTTTATCCGATGTGTCATTTGCAAATATCTTCTCCCATTCCATCCGTTGCCTTTTAGTTTTGTTGATTATTTCCTTTGCAGGGCAAAAGTTTTTTATCTTGATGAGGTCCCAGTAGTTCATTTTTGGTTGTATTTCCCTTGCCTTTGGAGATGTGTAGAGCAAGAAGTTGCTGTGGCTGAGGTCACAGAGGTTGTTGCCTGTTTTCTCCTATAGGATTCTGATGGTTTCCTGTCTCACATTTAGGTCTTTCATCCATTTTAGTTTATTTTTGTGAATGGTGGGGTCCAGTTTCATTCTTCTTCGTGTTGCTGTCCAGTTCTCCCAGCACCATTTGCTAAAGAGACTTCTTTCCATTGGATATTCTTTCCTGCTTTGTCAAAGATTAGTTGACCATACATTTGTAGGTCCAATTCTGGGTTCTCCATTCTATTCCATTGGTCTGTGTGTCTGTTTTTGTGCCAATACCATACTATCTTGATAAGTAGAAACTTAACAGAGGACCATGGGGGAAGGGAAGGGGAAAAAATAGTTTCAAACTATAGGCAAACTCTTATAGGCAAACCATAAGAGACTCTTAAATACAGAGAACAAACTGAGGGTTGATGGGGGGGGGGGAGGGCAAGGGGAAGGGGAAAATGGGTGATGAGCATTGAGGAGGGCACCTGTTGGGATGAGCGCTGGGTGTTGTATGTAAGCAATGAATCATGGGAATCTACTCCCGAAGCCAAGAGCACACTGTATACACTGTATGTTAGCTAACTTGACAAATTATATTTTAAAAATAAAAATAAAAACGTTGTTGCTCATTGCCTTAGTTTTTAGGTCACCTTATAGGTTTTGCACTTTCCCCCCACTTTCCCCACCCATCTCTTCAAACTGAGCCGTTTGAAGTCCTGAGGATGGATTTCCTGGGAAATTCCAGACAAACCTAGGGGGTTAGCCACCCTACCTAGGTCTTCCCCCTTCCACTCACTCAGTGTCTTTTTTATCCCTTTCAGTCTCCCCCTCTTCTGCATTCTCCCCTTGTCTCAGGCCTCAGCCTTTCAGTCTCAATACCTACACCCACCGCCCCCCCGCGTTTTGTGCCTTAGTCTCCATTCTCTGTTCCTCAGATTCTCCTTTATTTTGTGCTTCAGTCTCATCGTTGTCTCACTTTTCCTTTTTTTCATCAGACATTCCCTGCAACATACTACAGTAGTAGGAATTTCCCCAACGCGATTCCTTAGCATTGTTTTTTTTAGCATAATTAACGGTTTTATGATCCCTCTCCGCCCCCCCCCCCCCCACCCCGCATGAGCCCTTCCATCACTTTTGCCCCTCTGTCCTACAGTGGAATCCCCTTGTATAGGGCGAATCCCCCTGTATAGGGCTGTACCATTTACCAGCACTTTGAAGTAGAATCCCTGCAAAAGGATTCCACCCTTCCAAATTCCTCTTTCCCCAGTTAGTCTTCAAATAAAGGACTGCACTACTGCACCTTCTTCCCCGATCCTTTAAAAGCTCTCGGCAAAACTTTGCCCCACACGGGTTTATATAATCTTCCTTTCGGCCATTTTACCCGTTCCCCTCGCCGCCGCAAAGACACGGTCCAAACTCAGGCTGGGAATAAACCCAAGTTCCTCCTCGTGTACGGAATTGTCCGGGTTCTCAAGATGGCGGCTTCCGCAGTGAGACACAGCGCATGGGGGCGGACATCTTGCCTCCTGAACAAAGCCGCAGAGAATGCGAAGTGGGCAAAACCGCGCAGAATAGCTCGGCGCATGCTTGAGAGCCCTGCGCTGTGGTCACCCAGGCAGGAAGCGGGTGTTAATCACGTTAATCCATGACAGCTGTCCCGGATGAAACTGTGACGGACGTTTCCGGACCAGATAATCGAGCTGGGAGTAGAAGTGGGATTTATGGATTGAGTCATGAGGAAGTTTGGGGTTGATATTGGAGGGGCGGTCAGCAATTGGAGGTCTATGGAGTCTGATGGGAAGTCTGTGGGATGAGTGTTGGGTACATGTAGAGGTCAGTAATAAGGAGAGCTGTCTGATCTGTGGGTCAGGGATGGCAGGTCTGTGCGCTGTTGGAGTATCCATATGACCAGTGATTTGTGAACCTGTATGGCTAGTCTTGTGTTGGGGGTTTGTTGGAAGTGCTCTTTGAGATTTGTGATTTCTGCCCCTGCTGGTTCAGTAATTTGTAGGAGTCATTAATTCAGCCAGTGGCTGATAAAGGTCCGTCCTGGTTTTGTGAGAAAACTTTACAATTTATGTAAAGTCCGAGGTGGCCCCCACCTTGAAGCCCCTCCTCAGATGTTTTCTCAAATCACCATCTCCCTCCATCGCTCAAAAGCTCACAGAAGAAAACATCCTTTGAATGTAAGACCAAACAAATCTAAAGAAATAACATTATTATTGTCGATTCTCTCTAGCCAAAGACCTCCAGGAACACCCTGTAGTTGAACACATTGGGTTTATTGCTCTAGCATCTAGTTACACCATGGGGAAAGTGGGGGCTTCTCAGAAAGAGCGTGTTAGAAAGAACTTACAGGTTTTGTGTTAGGCGATTTCGAGGAGGGCCTAAGGGAGTGGACCTTGCTCTGAATTGGATGTTGTAAGGAAGTGGGGTAATTCATTGTTTGGGAATTTCAGTACATCTGGAGAGAGGAAAGACTAACCTGAAGTTAAAGCTGTAATAGGTGAGGAAGTAGCAGTCACTCATGTTAACCAGGAGAGAGGGTGTTTTGTGGATTGGACAATGTGGATGTTTTGTCTGTGTTCACACATGACTTCAGAGAGGGCTTGTTTTTGTTTTATTCCATCTTGGTCACTGAGTGGCCTTGTCTGATGTTGATACTCTGTGTAATTATATTAAATAGGAGAGTTTGAGTGCCAGACCAGCTCTGAAATGTGAGAGCTGCTTTTTCTTTTTCTTACATGAGGTGTGATTTCAGCCCTGTTTCTTCCTATTTATTGAATTTGTTCTACATTCTGTTCAGCAAACATTTATTAAACACCTGTTATTTACTTGTTTCAGAGCTCAGTGTCCAGAGAGGAGTCTGACTATTTAATTGTTTCCTTCTAGGTTCATTTTGACAAAGCCTGGGATAACCCCATATGAAACAGTCTACCTATCATGGGAGCACTCACTTCCTGTGAATGAGTACAGCCTTCTCTGGATGATCCATCCTGGGACTGAGAAGAATTCACCAGGTAAGGATTTTTCTGCACTGTACTCCTGTTTATCAATGGTTCTAACCTGTCACGATTTTCTTATGTAGATAACTGCACTATTGGAAATCAACAATAAAATCTTAAGCAAAAAACATGTTAAAATCAGCAAAATCAACAATTTTAGTCTTTGTATATTGACTTAGCAAGATAATTTGCTGGGTTAGGGGAAAATATAAAAGAGCTCTTAGGATTTTGCTGGCTGCTTACGTCTAGGGAATATGGGTGCATTCCTTAGTTTTCTACTTGGTCATTCTTATTCTTATTGTCAGGGAACTGCTCCATCTGCAGTTAAATCTTACGTATATGTGTAGACATGATTATTGTCTTATGATAGAGTCTTACAGATAGAATTGCAAATAGAATTGCTGATTCAAAGGGGAACATTAAGGTGTTTGTGTATCAACAGAAATAACTTCGTTTATCCAATTAAAAATCACCTTGTACATTTTCTATGTGATCCTAGTATAATCACAAGAGGACTTTTTTCACATGGTGCATACAGATCCTTCTATAAGGATCAAATGACCTTCTATGGGGCAACCTGTTTTTCATCTGACTTCTGTTGGTGGTTGTTTCTAGATGGTAAATGGCCCCTGGAGACTTAGTCTGTCTCTCAGTCCTGATTCTTCAGACCTCTGCTCTTTTGGAAGAGAAGCAGAAAATGACCAAGTCTCACGTGAGTTGCTTGCTTATTTTGTACTTGGTTTCCATATAATCAAATGGAGAAGTGTAGAAAGCTAGGGATTAGAATTAGGGAAAATGTAAAGAGAACAAAGACTTGGAATGAGTT
The DNA here is from genome assembly GCF_016509475.1 of Prionailurus bengalensis. Lineage (NCBI taxonomy): Eukaryota > Metazoa > Chordata > Mammalia > Carnivora > Felidae > Prionailurus > Prionailurus bengalensis. Next base: position 197,030,592 of record NC_057343.1, read on the forward strand.
GCTATGTAATAAGTAGAACCACATAAAACCACTATTAGAATTCACATATATATTTGTTATGTATAAGTTCTATATAAATATAATACACTTACTATATATACATTATGTCTATTTTACATAAATGTGTAAATTAAAGTGCACATTTGTTTGATCTTTTCTAGCAGCCACAGTGGAAAGGTAGAGAACATCATATATGTGATTTGGCATTCTCCACAAATCAGGAAAAAAAGAAATTTCTTTGGGGGGCGGGGGTCTCCTATAGATGATGTCCTGACCTATACTTCTGCATAAATGTATCAGTAGATTTTTTGTGGTTGTGTCTTTAAATATTTTTTTAGAAGACAGTTATAATGTTAAAGCTGAACTCCATAAGCATTATTCTTTGGGAGAACTAAGGTACAGTTTATCCAGAGATAAAACCTAGATAAGATGGAGTGATGAGTATCTATTTGTCTCTATATGATTATTTCTCTCAAATAGGCAGTTCTGTACTTAAAATTCTGTGGTAAACATTTGGAGCACAGGGGTCTCTGATTTTCTATAGCCTTTGCTGTGGTCTCAGGGTTTGTGAAGCTACTCCCCAACTGAATGCCAATTCTTGCCCTATTTTTTTCAATTTATAAAATCATTTTACTATTTTCTTTGTCCTAGCCTGAATTATCCCTACTTGGTAAAAACATTTAAGAAATACATACATACATACATACATACATACATACATAAATAAATATGATAAAGTGAAAAGGATTTTAAAATTCCCTTTCTCCTGGGATAGCCAGTATTAATAATTTGCAATGCTTAGATTTTTTTTTCCCCATCTGGAAACTGTTTCTTGTTTTTAAAACATAAAGTCTCAACTTTCTTATTTAACTGAATGACTATCCACTTTTTCCAGTACCATTTATTGAACAAGTTACTTATTTAAAATGCTGCCTTTATTGAATTCCCATTTGTGAGTAAGTCTCTTTTGCTCTTCTGTTCTTCTGATATGTTTGACTCTTTTTGCTAAAGACAAAATTTTACATCATTTTTCTGAATAGGCACTACATAGAACTGGGCACATAGTTTTGCATGCTGTGGTAAAAATGGGAATGATCACTTCAGATTGAACAGGAGCATGCTATTATAGGGTCCATTGTCATTTGAGGATGTGGCTGTAGCTTTCACTAAGGAGGAGTGGCAGCAGCTGGACCCTGCTCAGAGGACCCTGTATAGAGATGTGATGCTGGAGAACTTCAGCCACGTGATCTCATTGGGTAAGGATGGCTTCCCCACATATCTCAGCATATCTAATCCGGTGCTTATCTCTTCTCATTTGATCAAATTGGGTGGGTTCCTGACATATGTAATGACTGATTTTGTGCTCTCTATTCCCCAATCTCCTCTCCAGCGGGTTATTACTCTGCTGGGGGTAGCTGGACAGCTGAACAGCTTCATTGTGGGGCTCCTAAAATAGCACCCTTTTTTTTTCTTCACTGCAATCAACCCAATTCCTCTCTGATTTCTCTATAATAGGGCATCCAGTTTCCAAACCAGATGTCATCTCCAAGTTGGAACAAGGAGAAGAGCCATGGATAATAAAGAGAGATGTATCAGATTGGAACTATCCAGGTAAAAATCTAGCAGGTGGGAGTCAAGGGAAGTGAAATCTCAGTTTCTTTGTTTTTTGTTTTTAATTGGCTGGTGGCTGAGACTTATGCTTCCACCTAGTTGGCAGTTCCTATTCCCTCTTGCTCCTGTGCTGAACGTGTAGTAAGTATTCGACAACTCGTTAAGTAATAGTGAGCCACAAAGAGAAAAAAAGTTTCTTACTGATTCACTCAACAATCATGTCTTTAGTGCCTTTCGAGAAGAAATTCAAAGGCACTAGAAATCAGATGCTTTTCAGGAACTTAGGTTTTACATGGAAAGATAAGAATCAAAGTTCATGGCTGTATAAAATTGCATGACCAATCTAGTTAATGTTTTAGGAGTTAAATGAAAATCATAGTCTAAAGAGATGTGGCATAACTTAAGAAGGCATGTTTTCCCAGCATGAACCAGCCCCTCTGAAGTATATTTGAAGTGTGGGTTAGGCAGGAGGATGGCGAAGGCAAGCTCTAGGAATGGCTGTGTATAAATTCTTGGAGTTAGGAATCCTTATGGCTTTCTGGAAGAAATTTGCTAGGCTTACTTGACTTCAGTAAAAGATATTTATTGGAGACTAACATAATATAAGGGTGGATGCACAGTGTGAATACAGACAAAGTTTCATTAGCTGTACTCTGAAATTTTGTTACTATTTTTATTTACACAACTTTAAGATATAACTCACATGCCTTACAGTTGACCCAAAGTTAACAATTCAGTGGTTTTTAGTGTATTCGCAGATAATGTGTAACAATTGCCACAGCCAATTTTAAAACATTTTTATCACCTACAAAAGAGATCCTGTATTCTTTAGCTATCACACCCCTGTTTCCCATCTCCCAGCCCTAAGCAACCACTAATCTACTTTCTGTCTTTGTTAATTTGCCTACTCTTGATATTTCATTTATTAAATGTCTTTTTAAGTTTTGTTTATTTATTTTGAGAGAGACAGAAACAGTGTGAGGAGGTTTGAGGGAGAGAGGAAAATCCTAAGCAGACTCTGTGCCACCAGTGCAGAGCCTGACATGAGACTCAAACCCACGAAACTGAGATTGTGACCTGAGCCAAAACCAAGAATTGGACGCTTAACCAACTGAGCCACCCAGGTGCCCCTTGATATTTCATTTAAATGAAATAATGTAATATGTGGTCTTTTGTGACTGGCTTCTTTCAGTTAGCATCCTGTTTTTGAGGTTCATCCACATTATAGCGTGTATCAGTCCTTCATTCCTTTTTTGGCTGAGTAATATTCCATTGTATGGATATACTACATTTGGTTATCCATTCATCAATCATTGGATATTTGGCTTGTTTCCACCTTTTGGCAACATGAATAATGCTACTGTAAACATTCATGCATAAGTTTTTGTGTAGACATAGGTTTTATTTTTTTCTTCAGTATGTACCTAGGAATGGAATTGCTGGGTCATATATCAACTTTGTGTTTAACTAAAATAGTCCCTGATGACTAATGATGCTGAGCATATTTTCATTTGCTTATTTATCATTATGTATCTTCTTTGGAAAATAGTGTGTTGGGATCCTTTTTCTATTTTGAACTATTTGTCTTTTTATTAATGAGTTGTAAGAATTCTTTGTATAGATAAAATTCTTATATAGAACATATATGGAATTTTTATGTAAAGTTCTTTATGTAGATAAAGTGTTTTGTATAGATTCTTTTTTGTTGTCCACTGGTACTGATTTCAGTATTAATTAGGACAGGCTAGATATACTGTATTACAGATTAACCTCCACATGCCAGTGCCTTTAACACAACAGTGTTTGTTTCCTTTACGTGATGCAAATCCAACACAGTTTGGCAGGGGGGCATGCTCCACTGGTCCCTCAGGAATCCAGTTGAGTGAAGTTAACACCATCTGCCGTCCAACTTGTCACTGATACAGGGGAGGAGGAATCTGGAGAACTCACAAGGCTCTTCTGAGCTTTACCTAGATTGTCAGTTTACTATAAAAGGGTATGTAACCCAGGAACACCCAGTTGGAGGGGATACCTCGAGGAAGGTATGTGGAAGGGGCGCAGAGCTCCCGTTCCCTCTCCAGGTGCACCACCATTCTCCTAGCGCCTCCCATGTGTTCCCCAACCTGGAAGCTCCTGGAGTTCTTATTTGATTTCAGTCTCTTAACCAGATACATGATTTGCAAATACTTCCATCATATGGGTTGTCTTTTTACTCTTTTTTTTTTAAAGCTATTTATTTACTTTTTGAGAGGGAGAGAACACGAGAGGGGGAGGGACAGAGAGAGAGGAAGAGAATGAATTCCAAGCAGGCTCCAAGCTGCCAACATTGAACTCGATGTGGGGCTCGATCTCAGTCTTGTGAATCATGAGATCATGACCTGAGCTGAAATCAAGAGTCATTTGTTTAACCAGCTGAGCCACCCAGGTGCCTCAGTGTTTTCACTCTCTTGATAGTATCCTTTGACACACATGATTTTTTTAATTTTGATGAAGCCCAGTTTTCCTGTTGTTCTTTTGTTGCTGTCATATCCAAGAATCCATTGCCAAATCCAAGGTCATGAAGTTTACCCCTATGTTTTTTTCCTAAAAGTTTTATACTGTTAATGTTCTTACATTTAGGTCTTTGATACATTTTGAATTAATTTTTGCACATGATATGAAGTAAGGTTCCAACTTCATTCTTTTGCATGTGGCAATCCAGATGTTCCAGCGCCATTTTATTTATTTATTTATTTATTTATTTATTTATCTATCTATCTATCTATCTTTTGATGATGACGTGTGGTTTTTTTTCATTTTTATTTTTTTAATACTAGTAAACTTAAATACAGTGTTGTATTAGTTTCAGGTATATCGTAAAGTGATTCAAAAATCCCATATATTATTCAGTTCTCATCAAGATAAGTGTACTCTTAATCCCCTTTAACTACTTCACCCATCCCCCCACACCTCCCCTCTGATAATCATCAGTTTGTTCTCTGTAGTTCAGTCTGGTTTTGTTTTGTCTTTTTTTTGTTTTTTCCTTTGTTCATTTGTTTCTTAAATTCCACATGAGTGAAATCAAATGGTATTTGCGTTTCTCTGACTGGCTTATTTCATGCAGCATTTTACTCTAGATCCATACATGTTGCTGCAGATGGCAAGATTTCATTCTTTCTTATGGCTCAATGATATTCTATTGTGTATATATACCACATCTTCTTTATCTGTTCATCTGTTGATGGACACTTAGGCTGCTTCCATAATTTGGCTATTGTAAATTATGCTGCAGTAAACATAGGGGTGCATGTATCCCTTTGAATTAGTGTTTTTGTATTTGGGTAAATTCCCTGTAGTGTGATTGCTGGATCATAGGGTAGTTCTGTTTTTAATTTTTTGAGGAACGTCCATACTGTCTCCCACAGTGGTGTACCAGTTTGCATTCCCACCAGCAATGCACAGGTGTTCTTTTTCTTGACATCCTCAACAACATTTGTTGTTTCTTGAGCCCATCCCCTACTTTTTTTTTTAATTTAAATTTTAGTTAACGTAGAGCTTTTGATTTTAGACATTCTGACAGGTGTGAGGTAATAATATCTCATTGTGGTTTTGATTTGCATTTCCCTGATGAGTGATTTTGAACATCTTTTTATTTTTTATGTGTCTGTTGGCCATCTGGATGTCATCTTTGGAGAAATGTCTGTTTGTGTCTTCTGCCCATTGTTATTTATTTATTTTTTAATTAAAAAAATTTTTTTTTGAGACAGAGAGAGACAGAGCATGAGCAGGGGAGGGGTAGAGAGAGGGAGACACAGAATCCAAAGCAGGCTCCAGGCTCAGAGCTGTCCGCACAGAGCCTGACATGGGGCTTGAACTCACAGACTGTGAGATCATGACCTGAGCTGAAGTCGGACGCTTAACGAACTGAGCCACCCAGGCACCCCATATTTATTTGTTTATTTATAATATACATCCAAGTTGGTTAGCATATAGTGCAATAATGTTTTCAGGAGTAGATTCCAGTGATTCATCCCCTATGTATAACACCCAGTACTTAGCCCATCCCCCCCCATCCACAGCCCCTCCAGCAACCCTCAGTTTGTTCCCTGTATTTAAGAGTCTCTTAGGTTTTGTCCCCCTCCACGTTTTTATATTATTTTAACTTTCCTTCCCTTATGTTCATCCATTTTGTATCTTAAATTCCACATGAGTGAGGTTACATGATATTTGTCTTTGTCTGACTAATTTCACTCAGCATAATACCCTCCAGTTCTATCCACGTAGTTGCAAATGTCTTCTGCCAGTTTTTAATTGGATTATTTATTTTTTAGGTGTTGAGTTGTATAAGTTTTTTGTATATTTTGGATACTAACCTTTTGTTAGATAAGTCATTTGCAAACATCTTCTCCCATTCTATAGGTTGTCTTTTAGTTTTGTTGGTTGTTACCTTTGCTGTGCAGACTTTTTATTTTGATGTAGTTCCAATAGTTTATTTTTGCTTTTGTTTCCCTTGCCACAGAGGACATATCTAAAAACATATTGTTATGGCCAATGTCAGAGAAATTACTGCCTGTGCTCTCTTCTAGGATTTTTATGGTTTCAGGTCTCACATTTAGGTCCTTGATCCATTTTGAGTTTATTTTTGTGTACAGTTTCAGAAAGTGATCTGTTTTCATTTTTTTGCATGTAGCTGTCCAGTTTTCCAAACACCATTTGTTGAAGAGACTGTCTTTTTCCCATTGTATATTCTTGAAGATTAATTGATCATAGAATTGTGGGTTTATATCTGGGCTCCGTATTCTGTTCTACTAATCTATGTTTTTGTGTCAGTACCATCCTGTTTTGATTACTACAGTTTTGTAATATAACTTGAAGTCTGGAATTTTGGTCCCTCCAGTTTTTCTTTTCTTTTCTTTCTTTTTAAATCTTTTTAATGTTTATTTATTTTTGAGAGAGAGAGAGAGAGAGAGAGAGAGAGAGAGAGAAGGAGTGGGGGAGGGGCAGACAGAGAGGGAGACACAGAATCTGAAGCAGGCTCCAGGCTCCCAGCTATCAAGAGCCTGACACGGGGCTCGAACCCACAAACTGGGAGATCATGACCTGAGCCAAAGTTGGACACTTAACCAATTGAGCCACCCGGGTGCCCCCTGTTTTTCTTTTTCAAGGTTGCTTTGGCTGTTCAGGGTCTTTTGTGGTTCCCTACAAATTTTAGGATTGTTTGTTCTAGTTCTGTGAAAAATGCTGTTGGTATTTTGATAGGGATTGCAATACTTGTGTAGATTGCTTTGGGTAGTATTGACATTTTACTATATAACAATTTACAAATAACAATATTTGTTCTTCCAGTCAATGAACATGGAATGTCTATTTGTTTGTGTCTTCAATTTCTTTCATCATTGTTTTCTAGTTTTCAGAATATGGGTTTTTCTCCTCTTTGGTTAAGTTTATTCCTAGGTATTTATATTATTGTAAATGAGATTGTTTCCTTAATTTCTTTTTGCTTTATTATTAATGTATAGAAATGTACATAAATGTTGTATCCTGTGACCTTACTGAATTCATATATGAGTTCCAGCAGTTTTTTGGTGGAGTCTTTCGGGTTTTCGGTATATAGTATATCATGTCACCTGCAAATAGTGAAAGTTTTACTTCTTCCTTACCAGTTTGGATGTCCTTTATTTCTTTTTGTCTGATTACTAGGGCTAGGACTTTCAGTACTCTGTTAAATAAAAGTGGTGAGAGTGGACATTCTTGTCTTGTTCCCGACCTTACAGGAAAAGCTCTCAGTTTTTCCCCATTGAGTATGATGTTAGCTGTGGGCTTTTCATATATGATGCCTTTATTATGCTGAGTTATGTTCTCTCTAAACCTACTTTGTTGAGGGTTTTTATTATGAATAAATTTTATACTTTGTCAAATGCTTTTTCTGCATCTATTGAAATGATCATATGGCTTTATCCTTGATGGGACACATCAGTTGATTTTTTTGCAAATATTGAACCACTTTTACATCCTGGGAATAAATCCCACTTGATTGTGGTGAACGATTGTTTTAATGTATTGTTGAATTCAATCTGCTACTATTTTGTTAAGGATTTTTGCATCTGTATTCATCAGAGATACTGGCCTTTAGGTCTCTTTTTGTGTGTGTGTGGTGTCTTTACCTAGTTTGGGAATCAGGGTAATGCTGGCCTCATAGAATGAATTTGTTCCAGCACCATTTATTGAAGTGATTTTTCTTTTCCCATTGAATGGTCTTGGCACTCTTGCCAAAAATCAATTAGCCATAAATGAAAGAGTTTATTTCTGACTATACTATTCTGCCTATCTGTATATCTATCTCTGTGCCAGTCTTTTGACTATCGTTGCTTGTAGTAAGTTTTGAAATTGGGAAATGTCATTCTTCCAATATTGTTTTTCTTTTCCAAGACTGGAAACATTGGCTGTTCAGGGTTCATGTGAATTTTGGAATAAAGAGTATCCATTTCTACAAATAAGTATTCTTAGATTCTGATAGGGATTCGTTGAATTTTTATATCAATTTGAGTAGTATTGCTGTCTTAATAATATTAAATCTTCTAATCAGTGGGAGCAAAAAAAAATTTTTTCCTTTCACTTAGATCATTAATTTTTTTCAACAATAGTTTTCAGAGTATAAATTTCATACTTGTTAACTTTGTTTCTTAGTCTTTTATTTTATTTGATGCTGTTATAAATGGAATTGTGTTGTTAATTTCATTTTTGTATTGTCCATTGCAAGTGTATGGAAATGTAATTTATTTTTATATATTGGTCTAGTATTCTGAGAACTTACTAATAAACTCATTATTTCTTTTTCTTTAACTTATTTTATTTATATTTGAGAGAGAGACAGACAGACAGACAGAGACAGTGTGTGAACAGGGGAGGAGCAGAGAGAGACTCAGAATCTGAAGCAGACTCCAGGCTCTGAGCTGTCAGCACAGACCCCAACGTGGGGTTCGAACTCATGAGCCGTGAAATCATGACCTGAGCCAAAGTCAGATGCTCAACTGACTGAGGCACCCAAGCATCCCTATTATTTCTTTTTTTTTTTTTTAAAGCTTATTTATTTATTTTGAGAGAGAGAGAGAGAGAGAGAGAGCAAGTGGGAGGGGCAGAGAGAGAATCCCAGGCAGGCTCCACACTGTCAGTGCAGAGCCTGATGTGGGGCTCAAGCCCATGAACCATAACAAGATCATGACTTGAGCTGAAGTCAGATGCTTAACTGACTGAGCCAGCCAGGCACCCCAGGTTTATTTTTATTTTTATTTTTGTAAGTTTTTATTTCTTTATTTTGAGAGTGAGTGAACAGGGGAGGGGCAGAGAGAGAGGGAGAGACAATCCCAAGCTGGCTCAATGTTGTCAGCGTGGAGCCCGACGCAAGGGCTGGATCTCACAAACTGTGAGATCATGATCTGAGCTGAAATCAAGAGTCACTTGCTTAACTGACTGAGCCACTCAGTCGCCCCATTTATTATTAGTTCTAATTGTTCTTTAGTTGATCTCTTAGGATTTTCTGTATAAATGATTTGTCACCTACAAAAAGAGATAGTTTTATATTCCTTCACACATTGGATGCCTTTTATTTCTTCTTCTTGCCTAAGTATCCTGGTTAGAACCTCCAGTACAATTTTGAATAGAATAGGGAGTGGACATTCTTGTCTTATTCCTGATGTTTTGTGGGGGGGATATCCAATCTTTCAGTGTTAAGTATATTAGCTATAGGTTGTCATGCCCTTTATCAGGTTGAGGGATTTCTTTTCTATTCCTAATTTTTTGGTGTTTTTTTGTAATGAAAAATGTGTTGGATTTTGACAAATGTAATTTTTTTTGCATTTACTGAGATCTTTTTATTATGATATATTACTGAATTTTAATTAGTTGATTGTTGGATAGTAAACCAACCTTACATTCCTGGACAATTTCCACTTGCTGATGGTGTATAAATCTTTTTATGTATTTCTGGATTCGGTTTGCTGCTTGTGTTGGAGATCTGGAAGACCACCCTGCAGTTTGATGATTTGCTAGAAGAACTCACAGACCTGGAGAAGCTGTTATACTCGTGGTTATGGTATATTACAGTGATAGAATTTACCGGTCTGGGTCTGGACTTTTCTTTGTGGGAAGATTTTTATTTACCAAACTTCTTTCCTTGATGTGAATGTATTCAAGTTATCTATTTTTTCTTGAGTGGGTTCTGGTAATTCATGTCTTTAAAGGAATTTTTGTCTTTCATCCAAATTGTCAAATTCATTGGTATCATATTTTTCATGATAATCCCCTATTGTTCTTTTATGTCTGTAGGATCTGGTCTAGAGATGTTCTGTTTTTTATTGCTACTTTGCCATTGCCATTTCCCTTTTTTTTTTATCTTTGCTAACTAAAGCATACTAATTTTATTAATTTTTTCAAATAATCAGTTTCTTATTTCATTTCTTTTTCTCTGTTGTTTGTCCATTTTCTATTTCCTTGACTTCTACTCTGATCTTTATTTTTCCTGTCTTCTACTTATTTTGGGTTTAATTTGCTCTTTTTCTAGCTTCTTAAGGTGGAAGCTTAGATTATTTATTTGAGATCTGTTTTGTTTTCTAATATGAGCATTTAAATACAAGTAGTTCTCACCTGTGTGGTAGCAAAGGACCATAAAAATTAACCATACAGGCCAAAACTTTGTAAACTAGTCTTCATAATCAATGGGAAAAATTTAAATTGTTTTGTAATTTGTTAAAACTTTTTATGAAAACATTAAAAATGATCTCAATGTTGGTTATGACTGTATAGAGATAGTAAAACAAATATTTACTACCTTGCAATTTAAAACATTGACAGCATTGAAAATGTCTTTTATTTTTTTTTAACAGCCCTGTACAGAGTAGTTTGAGCAGTGTCTACCTTCTTATCCTTGTATAACTTATGATAGGAAATGAACCTTTTTTCTATATCTTACTGAATTCTCAAACTCTTTTCCAAGGTTGGATCAGCCGCCAACATTTTACCCTTTTCGTTTTCAGTGTTGAGAGTTATGTTCAAGATACTGTGAAGATTTTTTTCCAGGGTCACTTTCTCTGTAATATATTTATTCTTTTCATCACAACCTAAGAATTTATGTCAATTAACTTTTACCTTCACTAAATCCTTCTGTCTACATACCTAAAGACTTATGAATAGTGGCAATCCCAACATTTCCACCATCATCTATCTTCTAACCACATCCAGTATTGTTAGTGTTGTTTCTCTGTTGCATTTTCATCTTTGTAGGCCAGTTCCCTGTTTCAGTTACCATTTTTGTAAAATGCTGTGTGGGTTTTCACTGGGAGACAAAGAGGAAACACATCTATACACTTTGCGTTCTGTATATGTATCTGTATGTGTATCGGATAACAGATGTAGAATTAATAACTGACAACAGACTTTGAAGTAAGTGAAATGAATGAGTACTGAGCATGATGTGTATCTGTTATTTACATATTGATTTGTGGACTCAAGGCTGGCAGTGAAGTTTGTACTTTATGCTATTAGCCGCAGGTACTATACTGTGGTAATTAAAACATTAACGGTCTTGATGCCAGACTGGTATTACTTAACCAAACCTTACTGAAATTCATGCATGTCGGAATCATGCAAAATGAACATCACCTGCATATAACTTGTCCTCTAGGTACTGCTTTAACTGTCACAAATTTAAATTTCACAAATTTTGACATACTGTTTTCATTTTCATTCAAGTTCTTTTTTTTTTTTAATTTTTTTTAACGTTTATTCATTTTTGAGAGACAGAGCATGAGTAGGGGAGGGGCAGAAAGAGAGGAAGACACAGAATCTGAAGCAGGCTCCAGGCTCTGAGCTGTGAGCAGAGACCGACGCAGGGCTTGAACTCACGAACTGCGAGATCATGACCTGAGCCAAAGTCAGACGCTTAACCGACTGAGCCATCCAGGCGCCCTGTTTCAAGTTATTTTCTAATTTCTTTCTTTCTTTTTTTTTTTTTTAATAATTTACATCCAAATTAGTTAGCATATAGTGCAACAGTGATTTCAGGAGTAGATTCCTTAGTGCCCCTTACCCATGTAGCCCATCTCCCCTCCAACCCCTCCAGTAACCCTCAGTTTGTTCTCCGTATTTATGAGTCTCTTCTGTTTTGTCCCCTTCCCTGTTTTTATATTATTTTTGTTTCCCTTCCCTTATGTTCATCTGTTTTGTCTCTTAAAGTCCTCATATGAGTGAAGTCATATGATTTTGGTCTTTCTCTGACTAATTAATTTCACTTAGCATAATACCCTCCTGTTCCATCCACGTAGTTGCAAATGGCAAGATTTCGTTCTTTTTGATTGCCAAGTAATACTCCATTGTGTGTGTGTGTGTGTGTGTGTGTGTGTGTGTGTGTGTGTGTATATATATATATATACACCACATCTTTATCCATTCATCCATCAATGGACATTTGGGTTCTTTCCATACTTTGGCTATTGTTGAGAGTGCTGCTATAAACATGGGGGCGCATGTGTCCCTTCAAAACAGCACACTTGTATCCCTTGGATAAATACCTAGTAGTGTAATTGCTGGGTTGTAGGGTAGTTCTATTTTTAGTTTTTTGAAGACCCTCCATACTGTTTTCCAGAGTGGCTGCACCAGCTTGCATTCCCAAGTTATTTTTTAATTCCTTATTGGACTTTTTGACACATAGGTTATTTACAAGTATGTTATTTTCCAAACATTGGGGGAATTTTTGAGATCCCTTTTTGATATTTATTTCTGATTTTATTATGGTTGGAGAATATACGCTGTATGATTTCTGTCCTCATAAAATTATTACAGTTTGTTTTGCAGCCCAGTATATAGTCTATTCTGATGTTTGATTCACATATTCTTGAAATGAATGTGTATTTTGTTGTTGGATGGGGTATTTATAGATGTCAGGTTCATTGATGCTTATTGTGTGTGTGTGTGTGTGTGTGTGTGTGTGTGTGTGTGTGTTTGTTCTTTTATACATCTTGTGAGAGGGATGTTGAAATCTGTAGACATTAATTTGTCTTTTTTTCCTTTCATTTTTGTTAGTTTTAATATGTGTGTTATGGGCATCTATGGTTAGGTGAAAATATGTTTATAATGGTTATATCTTCTTGCAAATCTCCTTTTACAATTTGGAAATATACTTCTTTGTTTCTAATAATATTTATTATCTTGAAGTCTATATTGTCTAATACTAATATAGCTACTTCACTTCTCTTATGCTTATAGTTTGCATGACGTTTTTCTCCCCATTCTTTTGTTTTCAGCCTATTTGTCTTTGAATTTAAAGTGAATTTCTTGGGGCACCTGGGTGGCTTAGTTGGTTAAGCATCTGACTGTTGATTTCAGCTCAAGTCATGATCTCACAGTTTGTAAGATTGAGCCCTGCTTTGCGCTCTGAACTGACAGTGTGGAGCCTGCTTGGGATTCTGTCTCCTTCTCTCTCTGCTCCTCCCCCATGCACTTGCACTCTCTCTCAAAATAAATAAATATGTAAAAAATAATAAAGTGAACTTATTATGGACAATGTATAGTTGATTCTTAACTGTTTTATCCAGACTGACAGTTTCTGACTGGAATATTATTCCATTTCTAGTTAATGTAATTATTGATTTGTTTTGATTTATGTTTGCCATTTTGCTATTTATTTTCTGTTTGTTTAATCTCTCTTTTGGTCCTTTTTATTTTCCTGTCTTCTTTTGTGTCAAAAGAATGTTTTATAGTATACCAATTTAATTTCCCTGTAGAATTTGTATTGATAGTTCAGTCTCTACATACATGTAATATTGCTATAGGGATTACAATATGATATTTAACTTCTTATAACCTACTACATGTTAATGCTGCTATATTTTTCTGGCAAAACAGAAATTTTGCACTAACATAGCTCCATTCTCTATTCTCCCTGATCATTTGGTGCTGCTTTGTTCTTTTAATCATGTATGTTACACTTATGTTTGTCATAAATGGGACAATATGTTATTATTTTTGTTTTAAAAAGGTTTTTAAATGGCAATGCAAGCTGGTGCAGCCACTCTGGAAAACAGTATGGAGGTTCCTCAAAAAACTAAAAATAGAACTACCCTACGACCCAGCAATTACACTACTAGGCATTTATCCACAGGATACAGGTGTGCTGTTTCGAAGGGACACATGCATCCCCATGTTTATAGCAGCAAGATCAACAATAGGCAAAGTATGGAAAGAACCCAAATGTCCATCGATGGATGAATGAATAAAGAAGATGTGGTGTGTGTGTGTGTGTGTATATATATATATATATATATATATACACACATACACAATGGAATATTACTCAACCATCAAAAGGAATGAAATCTTGCCATTTGTAACTACGTGGATGGAACTGGAGGGTATTATGCTAAGTGAAATTAGTCAGAGAAAGACCAAAATCATATGACTTCACTCATATGAAGACTTTAAGAGACAAAACAGATGAACATAAGGGAAGGGAAACAAAAATAAAATAAAAACAGGGAGGGGGACAAAACAGAAGAGACTCATAAATATGGAGAACAAACAGGGTTACGGGAGAGGTTGTGGGAGGGGGGGATGGGCTAAATGGGTAAGGGGCACTAAGGAATCTACTCCTGAAATCATTATTCCACTATATGCTAACTAATTTGGATGTAAATTTAAAAAAATAAAAAATAAAACAAAAGCATTTTAAAGAAAATCAAAAGAGAAAAGGCAGACATATTTAAATTCCTTATATTTACTGACATAGGTAAAAAAATTTCTAGGGGCCTGTGGATTTGAGTTACCATTTGGTGTTATTTTGTCAGAGATAATTTCTTTAGTATATTCTGTCATTCGGTTCTGCTAACAAATGTTTTTGTTTATCTGTAGATGCCTTTATTTTGCCATGTTTAAAGGAAAGTTTCCCTAGATACAGAATTCCTGATTGACAGGTTGCTTGTTTTTAGTATTTTTGAATTTGTCATTCACTTTTTCTTTCTTGCTGCTTTCAAGATTTTTCTTTTTGTCTTCAGTTTTCAACAACTTAATTTTGACGTGACTAGTTGTCTAGGTATTCTACCTGTGGTTTATGGAATTACTTGGATATGTAAATTAATGTTTCTCATCAAATTAGATGATTTTAAAGGCATTTTTCTAATTTTTTTTTTTTGCCTCTTTCTCTTCCGTCTTCCTACTACTACAATCCCGCCTATACTGGAATGCCTAATATTACATCATAGATTTCTGAAGTTTTGTTTGTTTTTATATATTTTTTTCTTTTTGTTCTTAGAATTAGTTCATTTTTAGTGATATCTTCAAGTTTATGGATTCGGATTTTGCCTTCTGCTTCTCAAATCTAATGACCCAGCTGGTGGAAATTTAATTTGACCTTTAGAATTTTCATTTGGTTCTTTTATGTTTTAACCTACACAGAGTAAATGTTAGGCATAGAGTAATTTAACTACACAGTCATGATATAAAAAAGTTCTAATACTCAAAATTTCCTCTTTCTGCCTTTTTATAGTCAAACTAATATCTTTATATACTTTTTTTTCTCTTTTAAAATTGCATATTCACCCATTCCCTAGCCTTTTTTCCCTTAACTTTTTTTTTTTAAGTTTATTGATTTATTTTGAGAAGGAAAAAGAGTGCACATAAGTGGGAGAAGAGCAGAAAGTGAAAGAATCCCAAGCATACTCCACACTGTCAGCACGGAGCCCAGTGCCGGGCTTGGTTTCACAAACCATGACATCATGACCTGAGCCAAAATCAAGAATTGGATACTTAACCGACTGAGCCACCTAGGCACCTCTCCCTTAACGTGTTTAATGTGTTTATAATAGCTTCTTTGGGATCTTTGTTTATGAAATACAATACCTATAGAAAGTCACTTTCTATTGACTGATTTTGTTCCTTAGTTTAGGTCACAGTTTTCTGTTTCTTTATATGTCTAGCAATTTTTAGTTGAACATTCTGTATTGTCAATAATATGTTGTAGTCTGGATTCTTGTCTTTCTAAGGGTTTCTGTTTTGTTTTAGAGGCATTTAACTTGCTTGGTCTTAAACTGTGACATCGGTCTCTCCCATAGACCCCATTGCTGATGTCTTTGCTTAGTTTTTGTTTAAGCCTGGCTCTCTAAGAGACTCCCCTTCATCTGCATAAAGTAGAAGTGAGCTTGTGTTATGGACAGAGGTTGTATTAGACATCAAAAGCCATCACTCTTGGCTGCCTGAGTTGTGGATGTGTCAGACCACTTTAAAAGTATAGCAAATTTGCAAGTCTCCAAATTTTCAACCACCGCTGGGCTCTCTAGGGTCTCTTTGCGCAAATATTTTAGTGCTTGGGTGGGGGTACAGAGAAAGTTTATTATCTCAACCTTTCTCTGACTCTTACTTCCAAATTCCTCTGTTAAATTTCTAGCTGCTCTACTAACAGCA
The DNA here is from genome assembly GCF_016509475.1 of Prionailurus bengalensis. NCBI lineage: Eukaryota > Metazoa > Chordata > Mammalia > Carnivora > Felidae > Prionailurus > Prionailurus bengalensis. The sequence goes on from NC_057343.1 coordinate 197,046,630, forward strand.
TTAAGGTGTATATCATGGGGATTTTTGTTATCTTTTAATGCCCCATAAACTAGGGATGGGGGAGATGGGAAAATCTGAGAAAAAATTCCACAAGCTCCCCATTCTTATCTAAGAAAGAAGTTTTTGGTGAATAAGCACTTTTCAGCTTATGACCTGCCTTTGGTAGTTTTTCTGTACCATGAATTGGTTGTTTTTTTTTAAATCATTTTATTTGTTTTTGTACTTGTTTTTTGGGAAGAATTCCTCAACTACCTCATGCCACCACTATTGGAAGTCAAGTCCATCTTTAATTTCTCATGTGATAAACTTATATGTTTTAAATGGCCTGTTGCCTTCCCAGCTCTCTGTCTCTTGGACTGTCCTGTATCATTCATTTGTTTTTACCCCTTTGTCCTCTACTAAATCTTTATATCTATTTGATTTTATTTCTTTATTCTTTCAGAGAAGGAGACTAGACTTGACAACCCTCAATTGGATATACCTGGAGATGTTTCCTTCCATAAGGAGGTATTGGAAAGTGTAACAAGGGATCCTTCACTATACTCCATTTTTAAGGTCTGGCAGGGTGATGACCAGATGGAGAGACATCAGGAAAATAAAGACAGACTTCTCAGGCAATTCATGGTCATCAAAAACAAAACAGTTGTTGAAGAATCAGGTTATACATATAAGTCATCAGGAAAAATATTTCATGACTGCATGGACCTAGATGCTTCAGGACAAAGATTGTATAAATGTGACTTATTTGAAAAGAGCTTGATACCTAATATAAACTTATTCAGTTGTAATAGGGGTTATGCAAGAAAAAACACTGTTGACAATTTTAGATGTAGGAGTACACCTATTTCTTCCTATTCTAAGCATGAAAAAA